>NC_139347.1:84397573-85092573 GCF_055883805.1 Amblyomma maculatum
CTGATAGGGCGTGATAGGGGAATAATGTAGCATGCAAAAGAAGCTTCCACCGTTGCTTTCGCATTTCAACTAGGGTTAACCAGAGCTAACCACAACAAATATTTTCTGCACTGACCGAATGCTGTGATTTATAACGCGAAAGCGTTACTTCGCAATCTTCGCTGATTTTTGCTCGCAGACCGTGTCCGCAACTGTTCGCAAACCGTGTCCGCGTTACTCCGTAGCCCTCCACTATGGCTCCCATTTCTCTTATCCACTTTCACTCCCAACTTCATCCCTTCCCTTACGGCGCGGTTCATGCTTGTCCACAGAGAAAGTGTGACAGATACTGCGCCTTTCCTTTCCTATGAACCAACTAACCAACCAACCAGACCGTGTCCGCAAACCGCAACCGCAAACTGATGTCCGCAGCAGTTGTGAGTAATTGAGACGTGTAGAGGTTAATGAGTGATGTCAATCGATAGAGGGTGACGTAATGCTGTGTGTGACAAAATAAATATGGCAATAGGTTAAGTAGGTAATTAATTGGCGGCAAGAAATGAAAAAGCAAAGGCGAAATTGTCTCGTTAGCGAATAGCTTGGCGCCACATTTGAATGTATCAATTATAAAAATAATGAATTATATCAGTCAATTAGGGTGACGTCAAGAATGTGACGCCACGCAACCTGAAGTAGAGCTGAAAAAGGGCATAGGAAGGAATTGGCGCTAAATTTGAAAGTACCAAAGACAAAACTGAATAAACAAGTGAATTGATGTGACGTAGAGGATGTGACGTCCCGAAACCGGAAGTGGAGCCGAAAAGGCCTAAGAAGGGATTGGCGCGCAATTTGAAAGTATCAAAGAATAAAATGAATAAACAAGAAGTGAATTAATGTGATTTAGAGTATGTGACGTCACGCAACCGGTATAGTAGAGCCTAAACGTACATAGTAAGGGATTGGCGCACAATTTGAAAGTCTCAAAGACTAAAATGGGTAAACAAGAAATGAATTAAGCAACTAGAAGCAACCTGAAGTAACCAACAGCAGCATCCTGCTTTCGCTTTATTCCAATGCATATTCTGCAGTGCTCTTTAATTTTTCTGTTGTAGAACTGGTCATCGCTGTTTTCGAACGCAGCTACTGCCAGCATTTGCCGTTGCCCTCCATCTGTATTGCACATGGTGGAAATGAAGATATGATATAAGAATACTTTACGTTCAGCTGCTGAGACTCGATAGGGCTTCTGGCGTATCGGAGGTACGAGCATGGTGTTGATCGTGTGATGAATACGACTGGTAGGTAGCTGTGTTGTGTCATCCTTGTTAAAGACAAACCTGTAACGTGCTTCGGAAGTAGTTCCACTATAAGCCGACCCTCATGTTGTTGAAAGAGACTTAATAATCTTAGCCTTAGCTTGTATCTCCACACCGGGTTGCGCGTGCTGCACAGTGACGGAACCTGGCACGCCTTCCCAGATGTCTTAAGCCGCGAGGCAACACAGCTGGCTCTTCAGAGTGATTGTCCACAGCTCAGTGCGGCCTCTGGTCATGGGAACGCCCCAACGCGGCACGAGAATATTCTCCTTATTACAAATTAGTGTTTTAGGTTCTACTACAGCTTCAAAACGATTCGCCGTGATCGCGAATAGAGAAAACCCGCACGAATGCTGTAGATAAAGCTGGTACAGTTGTTTCTTCTTACATCGGAAATGCTCCAAAATCCGGTGTCCATTCACCCACAAGAGCCAAAGTTAGTACAGAATTGAAAGCATAATCTCCCGTACGAGAGTGTAAAGTTGCACTAGTCTAAGACAGAAAATCAATCACAAGAATCACATCATGCGTTGACCCAGGCAGCACTGCAAATTCTGTTCGAAGCTTTTGGCGACCAATAACATCTCAGGCACACACACCAAATGTAACCAAAGATGCCCCACCAACCCCCCGGAATAACACCGCACGCGGTAACCACTAAACAATACTTTTCTACCTACACGTTCTTAAAACTCAAACTCGTCGAGTACTGCATATCCAGAGTCCACAAGAGCCAATATTTTCATTACCATCAATAAACACTTCCAATTTGTTGTTTAACTTAAACACACCCCAGTGAAAAAAACCCTATGAGTCACAATAATCTCATACAGATTTCTCATACTAAACTCATACTTAACTCGGACAAACCTCATATAATCACATACGAACATTATTCAACTCCAAGTATGAGAAACGTATGAGGTTTTATCATATTTGTATGAATTTAGTATGAGAAATCAGTATGAAGTTATTGTGACTGACACATTTTTTTTCGCTAGGGCAGTTAGAGGTATGGACGTAATCTACTCGCCGGCAGTCTCATCTCCGTCAGCCGCGCCTCCTTCTATCCCGGGGACGGAGCGGAAGAAAGACGTCGAAGGGAAGGTGACCGCCGCTGGTGCCGGGGTGGCGGCGTGACACTGCAATCAGATGCAGAACTCCGCAAATGTGTCGAATTGTACGCGTCGCAAACGGACATAGTCAGGTATCCCTGCTGTTCGGTGTGTAGGTGTCGGTGCATGTTCGTCGGCGGTCGGTAGTCTTGAGCAGTAGGGAAACGCCGCTTGCAATATCTAGCGATATGCGCTGCAGTGCCACACCTGTAAACAAAGGTTGTGGGCGCCAGCGGTCAGCATATCAGTCCTGGCTAACAAAGTCAGGACGTTGGTTGTAGCCAGCCATGCTCTCGCTGCTGACGAACAATGTCTCCAGTGCAGGCGGGCCTACTTCCCGTAGGCTGATGGGCATGATGTGTGGCAGAGTTGCTCCGATCATCCATATGCGCAGCGCCGCTAGCTTGGGCCCGCGGAGAAGCCATGGGGGCGACATTTGTCTGCGGAGCATAACTGTTTCGCAAATATTCCTCATGGCAGAAGGTGTCCCTGGATCTGGACAATTCTTCGCGCATAACCTCTCGTATCATATCGACCGTACATTTCGGAGAGGTTTCAACACTCGCTACAGAGGTGACCTTGCGTTCTTCCGAATTTAGGGGAGATCGGACGCAGTTTGAGATCTTCCAATGTTCTACAATGTTTTATAACGTCGGTCGTGGTGCTGAGGTGATCTTTGCTAATCAAGAAATTATAAACGTCTTCAGCAATTCCTTTTAGGAGGTGGCCGACTGTCTTCTTCAAGCATACAGGGATTAACTAGCTTGCATACATTTAAGACAGATTGAAATTCTAAGTCAACTTTCCCCAATTACTCGTTTTTTTTTGCAAATTCCTCCCCAAACGTTTTCTTATTTGTTTTCTCTTTTAACGATAGCCCCTGTACGTAGTGAGTACTCATGATTGTTAAATCTGTCGAAGGCAGTGGCGGCGAGAAAGAGCAGTACGTTATCCAGTTCGGTAGCAGCGTTTCATCGATTATACTTGCTTACTCCGTTGTGGTGTTTCAGCAAGTCGTCAAAGTCCTCCTAAGATTTTCCAAAAAAATGTCACTGGCTCTCGATAATGCGCCCAGTTGTTCGCCGTGGATGGTCCAAGTTGCTCGGTTTTGCCATCTTCAGCCATGTCCCATAGCATTGGTGGTAAGCCAGCGAGTCTGCGGCTTCTTTGATAAATGAAACACTCCGTGTTTGATATACTTGAACCTCTCACAAAATTTGTTACGTGCTTATTACGCACAGGCTAGTTTATTTACAGAGGGATCGGTCGAAGCTGGAGGGTGGAGAAGCCTACAAACGTCCTTCGTCCCTTGCTCTTTCTCCTCTACAGATCCATCCAACCGTTATCGCTTTGCGTCGATGGTCTGCGAAGGCGCGTGACAATATTTTAGGTTATCTTCGGAAAACATGGTCTCATCGTTCATTGAACTAATTATGCACTGAGTAGAGAGTGCCACCTCTAACTTGCACACCGGGACCGTTGTCGTGGTATCTTTAGTACTGCATTGAATATGTTAAATCTTGATCTGGACCATACCGCGGTTTTTGTCAAGACACTGCAGTCACCTATAGTTGGTCCCCGCTATCCTGGGTCTACATAACGTTCTGCGCCGTTTGGCATCCTATCTCGCCTCGGAAACCTTACCACTCGCCATGTCCTGGGACTGTTTACCTGGCCCCGAGACGTTGTTTATCTTGCCGGTGGGCCATACCACGTAGAAGTTGGATGAAGAGGACGAAATTCTGACGCGCGTCTCTTGTACCTTGGTGCGGCGTGCAGTTTGGTTCGGCTGTGCGCTGGACCTACCCTTGTGCGCTGGACCTACCGTTGTGCGCTGGACCTACTCCTGAAACACATAACAATACTGATGGCACTACTGGTTACAGTGACGGTGAATTTAGTTGATAATGATGGTAGGGATAGTGATGATGAGTAGTGACCAGAACTAATGTACCTAAGTCTAACAAGGATCTAGGCGCATCAGCGTTAAACTACAGCAGTTTCGTTTCCTTGTTCTGGCTATTTTTCCAACCTTTTACTTTAACCCTGCTCATCGAGCCCATGTTTCTCAATTTTATTTCTATGGCGGTAAAGGTCCTGTCACTCGAATATTCGGAGATGGAATTGTGAGCGAAAAATTACGAGCATGGCGCTGATAGGGGTAGATGGCAACTGACAAGGCAGCGAACTGACTGGCCGTAGGGTAGCCTGACGTTATGTTTGCAGGAGTTGCCAAATCGGGCCTCTGCTTTAATATAGGATGGGAATATCAGAAGCAGATTGCCAGAACCTCTTCATTCACGTTCACGTAGGCCACGCGGGCACATTAATGCTGCTTATTTAGGTCGGGTTTTATACCTGGATGGGTGGCCCACGCTATAACGTCCTAGCATTAGGGTTGTGGGTCCACGGTAGCCATCTTGAGAGTGGTTCAGATTCTGCCACCAGGCTACGCCAAAAATTCATGTGTGGGGAATTTTGTGCCCAGGGGCCCAGTCCTCTTGACTTGCGCTGCCTTAAGGCTTCTCTTTTCTTGCTGCGCAGGTTTTC
This sequence comes from Amblyomma maculatum, assembly GCF_055883805.1. Lineage (NCBI taxonomy): Eukaryota > Metazoa > Arthropoda > Arachnida > Ixodida > Ixodidae > Amblyomma > Amblyomma maculatum. The sequence goes on from NC_139347.1 coordinate 84,402,534, forward strand.
GAAGTTGTTTGTGACTCCACAGGGAAGTCCAGCAGAGAGAGAAAGGGATTTGGTCCCCATCCTGCACAGCAGAGGCGGTCTCATTCAAGTCTCCTTTTCACCCCACCGCTACCTCAAACAATACACCGCCCCAGCAATGTGACAAGAGCCTTCTTTCTCCTGTCTAGTTTCCGCTGTAGAGCCACGAACCCGACTGCTCCTTCCTGTCATGCGTGATGGAGTTGGACTCGACTGCAGTACGCTAGCTTTCCTAAACACAAAAGAGGAAGTCAGCATGATTGCACAGTGCAAATTTAGTACTAGTGAAAATAAAAGTGGATGCCAAAAAAAGAAAAACAGCGATATCATGCAAATTATGTGTGTATCATGCATATATTTCTGCAGGCTTCGTCAATGAACCTTAGTTGAAGTCGGCACCTGTCTTGTGTTCTTTTGATCCTCGTCTTTAGCGCTGGGCAATCTAATTATCATTAGCCAGCTTTAGAATAAGGTGGCCCTGTCGGTTAGGGGGACAGGGTTGGACTGTACTGATACCTAGCGGGGCGCAAGTGTGCATGCCCAGAGTGATTTCCGCACCCCATCTGTTCATCGCAGCACTCTGCGCGTGCGCATTGTTGCCGTGCTATTACCCTCTTCCCCTAAGTGGTAGGGGCTCCCTATTCTAAAGCTTCCTATTTTTCATGCCATAGACATACCAGGACCAGAACGCTCCTGGACTGGAGCGTAAACTGCCACCTCTTGCCCTCATCAAAAAAAAAAGTTTATCAAATGTTATTACACATATGAAAATGCAGCTATATATAGGTGAGCTTCAGTCAACAGTCGTCCTTGTTTGTTTTTAGTTCGTGATATTCCAACCTTTTAGACTAGTAAGTTGGTAAGTGGTAGTAAGTTGGTAAGTTACAAAGTGCAGATAAGTGGATGATTTCCAGTTTCTTCTGTCCTTTTCAGAAGAATTGCTATTGCGAAAGAGACATGAAATTCACCAAAAGGCTATGTTAGCTATGTACCACGCAGGATGTCGGCATGCATTCCCGGTCTCTTCGACACTGAAGAGGCGGATTTACACAGAACTATCCAGGAAATGGGTGGAAGGGGGGGGGGGGGGGGGGGTGATCGGCTTGTGCAGGAACATTGCCGGAAGAAAGGCCCGAATGGCGTCATTTTTGCAGGCACTTGTGATGTCCTCTTCCTATCTCCCAATTGGATGCTCCACCGAGTCCTCATGTTACTCTACGTGCTTGCATGTGTGTGCCCGTGCGCGTGTGTGTGCATGGGTTATATCCTCCCTCAGCTGGACTAGGTTGCATGAGTTGTCGACGCAAAATGAACAGAAGAGCAGCGGCAAAGTCAAAGAAAAGTTTATTCACACTTTTATAACACATGTTTTCCGGTCCTGCCTAAGATGTAAAAAACAAACAAACAACAATGCACTTGGGTTGATAAACGCACCGGTAAATAATCGACGGCTTAGCATCCGATGCATCCTTCATCATGTGTTTTCAGAGCTAAGCAGAGTTTTAGTGTTTCTTTTACCACTTTCATCTTTGTAGTGAACTGGTAATATCTTCATTTCATGCTACAATTTTATGCGGCACGTAACAACCTCTTCTCCTCATTCGATAATTTCCATAGCGTCAAGTTTTATTTTTCCTTCGAGGGTTTGCATGATACGGATCTTCTAACGAGCTAGACTTGAACGCCTCATTTTTGGTGTAAGGCTGACTCGATAATAAGAATGCAGATAGATTCCGCGTTTTCTGGATGTATCTCTAGCTGGTAGGTTGAAATTATGACAGCACGGTTTTTTGAATGGCTGATTCCGCTTTGTATTTCTGCGGAAAGCAAAGAGCTCTCTTCTCGTCGGTTTCCCCGTCTTCAGTGTGCTAGCGGTTATTCGCTTCATACATCATGTGTGTTACTAAAAAAAACCTAAAAACTGGTAGCAAAAACCACTACTTGTACTGGACCGGGTGCATGTTCCGTTCGCCGGGGTACAGTGTTGGCTCTAGCCGGGGCCCACCTCAGCTGCACTGCGCGCGAGAGCTTTAGCTGGCGGCGTTTCGTTCGTAGGCGAACTCAGCACACAAACAGTATGACACACTGAATGGGGGGCGATAAATAAATCACAAAGCAAGCAAGTGTACACTGGCAATGAACCTATTTCAAGTAATGATACTGCGCGTGCGCGCTGCCTCCTCGGACGCCATGTTCGCCGGGAGGCCACACAAAAATACTGGGAGGACTTCGCTGCACATCCTTTTCCAGGAAACGATGTCCCTCGCTTTATCAATGCGACGAACTACTACTGTACAACAATTGCTTGTAGTCCTAGCATCTTCTAGGCCTTCGGAATGCACGCATTGTATTTTACCCGCCTCCTCCAGGTTCGCCAGCTTACTGTTGTCATTGTCATGGTTTAACTTTAGAGGGGAAGGGGGTGTAGTGTATGTTCACAGATGGCTCACGCGTCTCCGCACAGGCTAGACAAGACAAGCCCTACACTCAACTACACTTTGGAAAATAAGCTCACCCCACTTTCATGAGCGAAACTAATGAGTCACCTTCAGTGTTCTATTTGACAATGCACACTAGTCTGCTCTTGTATATTTTGTTACTGTTTGTTTGTTGGTTTCGTTTTCTTTTTTTGTTTTGTTTTTTGAACTGGTGTTGCTATGCTGTTATACAATGTTATTGCCCCCACCTTATGTAATGCCCTCGGGCCTTTAAGGCTGCAATAAATGAAATGAAATTAAATCAATCTAGTACACGTAGTCTCACAAATGTTTGCAGCACTGCGAAAGGCAGAGGCACCCTGGTCAATCAGGATCACGGGCACTACAATAAGCAATTGTGCTCCTACGGGGCTCTCTCCCGCCAAATTGGCGGGGATGACAGCAGGGGCAAAATTCTCTACTATAGTGCCTAGGGCGAGCGGCACTTAGGAGCACAATTGTAAGGGCTCCTCTGCCTTTTGCGGTGCTGCAGATACATTGTTATTTCTGCACAAATTCTTGGAAACCCGTCTTGCAAATAGTACTTCACCTGACACCCCCAAAAAGGTGCGCTATTGGAAAAAGGTCCGTCCGCGGACGTCGTGAGACTCGATTTGTCACAGACTCGAACAATACCCCAGCAATGCCCGACCAGCCATTCCCAATGGAAAAGAAAGGGCCGGGTGAAAACGTTGTAGAACCATCGTAGCCTCTCGTAAATACTTCACAATTCAGGGTGTTTTTCGCACCACCCTCCTAATTTTTCTGAACTGCGACACTCTTAGTGCACGTACATTTTTTTTTAAATGGCGCTACCTACTACATTTATCGTACGTGGCTCTTCTATTCCATTATTATTTGTTTTTTATGCACTTTGTAGTAGGTAATTGTTACCAGTTAAATAAAGAAACGAAAGCCCGAAACTTTAAGTTATATCCGCCAGAAAAAACAACGCATGGAGCATTTCATTCGCGCTTAAGAGAGCTCGCGTGCTTCAACCGAACCACGAAAAAATTAGCTTAAATCGCCCTGACCGTGCACATTCCTGGAGAGTCGTAGAGCAAATTCGATGCTTATCCTCTGACAGCGACGTGTAACGTTTCTCCACGCGAAACCTCAGCACCACTAGAAGCTTGTTACTTGAACAGTTTAGCATTTTCTTTTAGCCATTTTACAAAAACGCTAACTTCGATCACAATAAGTTTCACACTAAATCAAGAAGACAGATATTTTCCGGAAAAAGCAAACCCTGCTAGCCCTCCAACTGTACAAAAAAGCTCTGAAGCACAATGCATATCTTCAAAGTATTTGTATTGTAAGAGAAGGTTTAATCTATACGTCGAGGACGGCGTCGAGGTTGGCAAGGAAGCGCACGATGATCTGCGCGATCACAATTCCACAGACTGCTTCCTCTTCATCAGCGTCCAGCCAAAAGGGTTCATCTTCTTCTTCACAATGCCCCCAGAGAAAAAGAAGCCATCCTGGCGACTTAAGGGGAAGAAGGTACAATTGGATCGTAGAACGGCTTAAGACGCTGAATATGTACAGTCTAGCGGCCATGGCGTCGCAAATCACAAGATGGCGTAAGCGGCTCAACAATATAGTTCACTGGTGAAGTCGCTTGCCGACACGGTAGGGCCCGTGATACTTTGAGATCAGCTTTGCGGGGAGACCGGGGCTACCGGATGAAACCCACAGCCCCACAAGAGAGTCGGGCTCAAAGTGTGCTGCATTCTCCTGATCGGTATCATGACGATATTTTTGGCGCAACTGAGAGTCGGTCGTAAACGTGCGGGCAATCTGGCGGCATTCTTTGGCATACTTGGCAGCTTCTGTCACTGTAGTGTATTCTGATGGATCTGGGTTGTAGGAGAGGACAGTATCAAGGGAAGCAGATGGATGCCGACCGTAAAGCAAAAAGAGCGGAGAGAAACCCGTGCTAGATTGCGTAGCAGTATTGTACGCACAGATGATATAAGGAAGGACAATGTCCCAGTTCGTGTGGTTGGATACGACGTACTTCGCGAGCATGTCGCCGAGGGTGCGATTAAATCGTTCAACAAGGCCGTTCGTTTGCGGGTGGTAAGCGGTGCAAGTCCGGTGAATGATTTTGCACTGATCGAGCAGGGCTGTTCAACGACTTCGGATAAGAAAGCACGGCCTCTGTCGCTGAGCAATTCACGAGGAGCACCGTGACGGAGAATAAAGTTCTTCAACAAGAAACCGGCCACATCTCGGGCTGTTGCAGCTGGGAGCGCGGCGGTTTCGGCATATCGCGTCAGGTGGTCGACGGCGACAATGACCCAGCGATTGCCATCGGGTGTGTACGGAAGAGGGCCATATAGGTCAATTCCAATGCGGTCGAAGGGTCTAAGCGGGCATGTGAGAGGCTGTAACTCACCAGTCGAACGGGGAGAGGCCGGTTTGGGGCGTTGGCACGTCAGGCACGATCGAACGGACCCGAGAACCAAGTTGTACATACCGCGCCAATAGTAACGAAGACGGATTCGTGTGTACGTCTTGAAAACTCTGGCGTGTCCGCACTGTGGATCGGCATGAGAGGCTGTACATATTTGAGGCCGTAAATGGCGCGGCATCACGAGAAGCCATTTCCGTCCACTTGAGCTGTAGTTGCGCCGGTAAAAGAGGTTATCCCGAATCTCATAGTGGGAAGCTTGGCGGCGAAGGGCGCGTGAAGGGGTAATCGCTGATTGGTTTGAAAGGTAGTCAATAAGCGAGGCGATCCATGGATCCTTCCGTTGTTCGGCAGGCATGTCACTGACGTCGATCGAAGATGCCACGGAATCTAAGACGGAGAGGCTGGCAAGTTCGGCTGGAAGCGGTGAGCGAGACAAAGCGTCGGCGTCTTTGTGTTTGCGACCAGATCGGTCAATAACGCGGATATCGTATTCTTGCAAATGCAGAGCCCACCGTGCCAAGCGGCCAGATGGGTCCTTGAGAGATGAAAGCCAGCATAGGGCATGATGGTCCGTGACTACGTCAAAAGAATGGCCGTAAAGGTAAGGGCGAAACTTTGTGATTGCCCAGACAATGGCCAAGCACTTCTTTTCCGTTACAGAGTAGTTCGCTTCGGCTTTGGTGAGAGTACGGCTGGCGTAAGTGACTACGTACTGACCGAAGCCAGAGGGGCGCTGAGCAAGCACAGCACTGAGGCCGACACCACTCTCACCTGCTTGCACTTCGGTTGGCGCCTGGGGGTCAAAATGACGCAGGATAGGCGGGGCTGTGAGGAGGCGGCACAAGGTGTTGTAGGCGTCGTCGCATGCTGATGACCACAGCGAAATGTCTGAGTTATGGCCGAGGAGCTCAGTCAGCGGGGCGACAATGGAAGCAAAGTTCCGTATAAAACGCCGAAAGTATGAGCACAAACCCAAAAAACTTCTGAGTTGCTTGATGGTAGTAGGTTTCGGGAATGCAGTCAAAGCTCGAAGTTTGGCGGGATCAGGACGGATACCATCTTCGGACACAACGTGGCCCAAAATGGTCAGCTCACGAGCAGCGAAACGACACTTCTTCAAGTTGAGCTGCAAACCGGCTTTCGAAAGACATGTCAAGACATGCTCCTGCTACATTCGAGCGTATGATGGATACAATTCTTCGTGCCCTAAAATGGAAGACGTGCCTATGTGACCTTGACGACATCGTGGTGTCCTCGCCGGACTTTGCGACTCATCTCTCTCCACTGAAGCAGGAGCATTGCACAAACCGAACGGCATGACGGTAAATTCAAAGAGGCCATCAGGGGTGACAAACGCGGTTTTAGGGCGATCTTCCGCAGCCATGGGCACCTGCCAGTAACCGCATCGTAAATCAAGGGAATAAAAAAGTTCAGCACCTTGTAAGCAGTCCAATGCATCATCTAACGCGGAAGAAGGTAGACGTCTCTCCTCGTGATTTTGTTTAGGTGATGGTAGTCAATGCAGAAGCGAATAAAACCGTCTTTCTTCCGCACTAGGACAGCAGGGAAGGACCAGGGACTATTAGAATGCTCAATGACTCCATTCTGTAACATTGTTTGAACTTGGCCTTCAATAACTCGGCGCTCAGTGGCCAACATTCAATAGGGGCGCTGACGCAGAGGAGCATGGGAACTGGTGTCAATGTGGTGGGCAACAGTTGATGTGCGGCTCAAAGCAGGCTCGTGAGAGTCGAATGAATAACGGAACTGATGAAGCAGCGCGAGAAGTTCAGAGCGTAGAGGTTCAGGAAGACTGGCATCGATGGAGCGGAGGAAAACGTCGGCAGAAGACTGGTCCAGCGCAAGAACAGCGGGTGTAAGTGCAGCCAAGTCAGAGGGATGTGAAGCGGGTGTTTCGTCACCAAGGAGAATAGAATCAATGAGCTGGATGGTGCCGAAGCATTCACCGCGACGCAGGGATACGGGAAATGAGAACGGATTACAAATCCAGAGCGCGGTGAGGCCAGCTGACACAGAAGGTACGGCGTACGGCAGGAGAAGATTTTTGCGGCTTAGAAAGATAGGCGATGGGATGAAAAGTACATCAGAACGGCGGGAAAAAGCACAAGCGGTGGGCACAAGAACGAAAGAGCACGCAGGGAGATCAGTATCTTCGGCAACGAGGACTTTGGGAAAAGGGACGTCCGGCGACAGCTCGTCTAGCGCAAAAAACTCCAGTTCGGCACGTGCACAGTTGATCACCGCATTATGACGCAACAGAAAATCCCAACCCAAGATAAGATTATGAGAGCAGGAAGGCGAAACTACGAACTCTATTGCGTACAAAACTTCTTGAATGATGACTCGAGCGGTGCACACCGCTATAGGCTCTACAGGCTGGGCACTTGCCGTGCATAGCGAGAATCCTGAAATAGGTGTCGTCACTTTGCGCAAGGAACGGCAAAGACTTGCGGCCATGGCAGAAACAGCAGCGCCGGTGTCGACCAGAGCTAGTACTCTAACCCCCTCAACAGAAACTTCATGCAGATTTGCAGGAGATACGTGAGGCCATTTACAGTTCGCTCGTTGCGCAGTTCTCGCCTCAGGAACTGCGGCATTCAGTTTTCCTCTTGCGCAAGATTGGGACGCCGGCGCAGAGGAGATAGGGAGCGGCGACGCTGCGAGGTTGAGCGGCGAGTAGAAAAGGTAGTACGGTCATTCGCAACGGAACCTGATTATGAATCGGCGGCTGCGTACTGATCCCGGGTTGGCTGCAGGAAGGTGAGGTTCGGCGCGATAGAAACTCATCGGGAGTGCGATTTCGGCAGTACCGGGCAATATGGCCAGCATATCCACAAGAAAGACAAATGGGACGGTTATCACTTGTTCGCAATGGATTGCGGCGCTGAGGTCCAGGCGGGACGAAAGGCTATGGCACCTGAAGATATTCCTGTACAGGCACTGGAGGCGTAGCGTACACCACAGGGTAGCTAGGTGGCTGTGGTCGGGCAGCGACCGCAGCGTACGTCAGCGGTGCGACAGGAGCGGGGGCGCATGTCATTGGTGGAGCGACAGGTGGAGCGACGTCGGCGTATGCGGGGGTCTCAATGGCTTGTGCAGGCTGAGGAATGGGCTCTGGCTGGCGGATGGACACGGGAAGGGCGTCCGCCACGCGGTCGGCGATGATCTGTCGAAGGGGCGCCAAATTGCGCGAACGCTCGCAGTTTGTTGGCAATAGTGATATTTGGCGAGCAACTTCCTCTCGGATGAAATCTTTGAGCTGCTGCAGCAGCGATGAGGTCTCAGATGTAGCGGAGAGGCCAGAAAGTGATTCCACAGGCGCGGAAGGCTGTCGAGGGAGGATTCACTGCTTCCGCAACTCATCGTAGCTTTGACAAAGGTTAACAACTTGTGCAACAGTTGTAAAATCCCGGGACGTCAACATGAGGAAGGTGTCATATTCGATGCCATTCAGGATGTGTATACATACATACATACATACATACATACATACATACATACATACATACATACATACATACATACATACATACATACATACATACATACATACATACATACATACATACATACATACATACATACATACATACATACATGCATACATACATACATACATACATACATACATGCATACATACATACATACATACATACATACATACATACATACATACATACATACATACATACATACATACATACATACATACATACATACATACATACATACATACATACATACATACATACATACATACATACATACATACATACATACATACATACATACATACATACATACATACATACATACATACATACATACATACATACATACATACACACATACATACATACATACATAAGTGGCAGAATCCAAGACATCCAGCATGTAGGCTTCGAAACTGGTTGGTTCGACTACTTTCCTTTCCCAAGACGAACCGCATAAAAACCTTGCAAGCACCGAATGCCACTTTTACACATCTATACGAGAACCGTCTAGCACTTGCATTACGTACAACAGTGTGCTTACCAGGCAAAAATTGCAAACTGTGGCACGTCGAAATATTGTGAGGTTCGGTCCACAAATCCTGTTGTTTTTTCTCTCAATTCTGCGACGTTATTTTGAAAGTAAAGTTCACTATGATTGTGAACTTCAAGGACAGCTAAATACTACGGTGCAGTTGCCCACGAGACCATTCAATCTTCAAAAGTCCCAAGCACTTTCCACGACTAATCGCGCTGCAACTTGCTTCGCAGAAAACTTTAATGAATCGAAAAACTTCCAAAATGTGCTTATATTTAGAGCAGAAAACAACAACGTCATCAGCATATGCTTGAGCACGAACCTTACCCTTGTGTAGCCTAAATCCCGTATGACATTGGGTGTGGATGTTACTTAAACAGAAAGGTTCGATACAGATGCAAATCAGCAAAGGTGACAGAGGGCACCCTCGTCGCATAAACAATTCTACCGAAATTTTGTTCCTAACATTTCTCAAAATTTGTCGTGTAGTACATTCACTATTACGAATTTTCACTCCATTGTGGAAATGTGGTGGAATTTGTGGAATTTTGTGGAATTTTTTTGCACTCATTGTGGAATTTTCACCTAACAAAGTCAGCATAATATTCTGAGGGATACGATCAAACACTTTTTCCAAGTGAACTCGCACCATTGCAACATGTGCCAGCGTAGCATCGCACAGTTCTAGAACACTGCGTGCGTTCTGTGTGTTTTAACGATACTTAGTCCATTATTACACAGGTCTGGTGACTGCCCGCAATATCTGTCATAACATTTTGAAGCCTTCTCGCGAAATGTTTCATAAAAAGTTTATAATTTACATTCCTCAGACAAGTCGGACAACACGATTTCACTTGCCTCAGCATGGTTGTATCATTTCTTTCAGGTAAAAATACTATATGGAAGGTTAAAATGACAGCACGAAGAGTCTCAAAGTATGTGCTGAATTAAAAACTATTTGTAATGTGGGTGCAGTTTTAGTTTTTACTCTTTTATAAAACATAGTTGGCAATCCGCCCCGCAATGTTGATTTAAAAGGGTTATGTTCATCTGTGGCTTTTAAGAATTTCGGTAACAGGAAACGCTTGTTCTAAAATCTCTCTAGTCTCGTCACTGGACGTCAGTTTAAGGCTAACTATTCTGCCTGTAAAAGGTCATCGTTACAGGCTGATGGGAAAGCGCTCGCTGTAATACTCGTAGAAAGCGTTTTTAACAGAACGTGTGGCTCTTAATGTGCAATGATATCTTACAGTTCACAGGCGCCTTGCGTTTCGCCTCTATCGAGAAGGCGCCGACGCGGCAGCAATTCGATCTCGCATTCTTGGGCACAGTGGCAGAGTGCCGCATCCACTTCATCACCGCGCAGGGAGCAAGATAATGAAAGACAACAATTCGTAAAGATGTATGACCATAAAAGCAACCAACAGAGCGGCCTAAAACGCAGAATCATCGATCTGTTCTGACGCTTGCAGAGTCTGGAGAGACGCTGAGGCGCACAGAAAAACTGCCACCACGAACATGCTTAAACATGAGTGCCTCTGCACGACATCAGTGGCCCTGATTTCATTCCTCTTGGCTTCAATATAGTTTAATAATGGCTGCGTATGGACGAGTTGGTTAGACATGTTGATCCTGAAAAGCGCATCAAAAAACACGGACAACAGCAACAGCGCTCGTGTGTTCGTCTTTTGCTGTTGTCCGTGTGTTTTTATGCCCCTTTCGGGATCAACATTCAATTAGGTTTCGCATACATAAAGGTTGTGCTCGTGGTTCCGTATGGCGCCGTAATTATGCGACAAAACCCTTTCTCAATTGCCTTTTATGACACCTTTCTCTCCGTCAACATTTCAAACACCTTGCTATGAGGCATGACTTCTGCATTTTATGCTATATCTTGTTCTTTTTTATAACACCACTTTCGCATATTATACTTTACTATCTCGATGCTGCTCGCCTTTTGTAAATTTTAATATTTTTGACGCTTGCATGTAAATTTCTATTGACCTTTTTTCCCCTTTTCTGCACTACTATATGACTAGATTTTATCATTCGCAGCTCTTAAGCTTTTTTTTAGCTTGAGTTGAATTATAAATGTCTCACCATTTTTGCGCCTTGTGGATTGTTTGCGTTTGCGTCCCCATACACTCAGATTTGCAATTTTATCTGAACTGCTTTTTTTCTGGAATCGTTTTTTATTTTTTACTCTTTGTTTTTAATTTCGCAATGTCTAGCTTTTTATACTCCCCGATTTCCCTACGATCGCTTTATTTTATTGCTCACTTTTCTTTCGGACGTGGCCATTTTTGTGCTTGTAACAATAATGATGGAAAATGTAGCCGCTTTTGCGGTTGTTGCATCCTTCAGATCATCGCATAAAGGTGGGTATGCTCATCTTTTGCCAGTTTAGTGTTGTCAATTTTCATCGAAAGTGTAGAAGGTGCTGTTCGGCGCTTATAAAATATATTTCTTGGTCAAATAAAAATTGTCTTACGCCAGTTTTCCCGACTACACGCATTCCTAGGCACAGGCGTTGTGGAAAACGCGAAGTTATATTTCGATTGCTTTGCATTTAGCAACATTTCAAAAGTCTCATGAAGATTTTAGAGGCAGTATAAAAGAATACAAACTGTTCAACGAAATATTGAGTTGACATCCCGAGCATAATAGAAATTAACTTAAATCATATATATCTCGGAAAAACCGCCGAGCATGAATGCATGTATTGATCTCAGCTATACTTATATAGAGCAAAAAGCATCGCTCATATGGGCATTTTACTAGGTGCTTTAAACTTTAGTAATAGATAGTTATTTATAGAAGCCTAAGAATCTGGAAGATGTATCGCGTATTGGCTGCACAAGTTAAAACTATATTAAATCTAGATAGACTACAACATCAACAAAGCTATCGTTTCAATTGTTCCAGTAGAATGGAATTTAAGCCGGCATCTGTCACCAGCTTCGATTCCTAACGCCGAAAATACACTTATGCGCAAGAAGTGCACTGCAGGCGCTGGATACGTTTGTGGTGTATTGCCGTGTTTCGTGGAATTGGCACTATGCTACGCTATGCCGCACACTAGTCTAAGAAGCGCAAGCGCGCGCATAACGACATCGTTTTCTCTATTGTGTAAGTAGTTCGTGCGGTCCTTCTTTCCGAGTTTTATTTGAAAAAAATATTCGTTACATGGTCTGGTAAAGCAATGCCGTTATTACAGTTCGACGGAATTGCAGCTTAGTGTCATTGCATTTAGTTTTTTGGTGCAAAGACATGCAATCAAACTCTAACAGCAATTGTTTTCTTTGCTTTCGGGGCTAAAGCAACGTTGCGTACCTGAGGCACCCGAGTCACCCAATTTGTGTCGACAGAAGAATGCGCAGATAAAGAGCGAGAGACGAGCTATTGAACAGCAATTCCGACGAGTGTGAACGAACCTCAAATATTTCACATCACTCCAACCGTGGGCCGCCGCAGTGATCTCTAAGGTTTTAATCTACTCACATATTTTACACTACCCCGCCGTGGTGGCGCAGCGGTTAGGGTGCACGACTACTCTGGCCAAGGATGCTGGATCGAGTCCTCGTCGCGGCGGTCGCATTCCAATGGACGCGAAAGACAAGGCGCCCGAGTGGTGTGCGATATCAGTGCACGTTAGAGAGCCCCACGTGGTCGAACTTTCCGGAGTCCTCCACTACGTCGTCATAATTGTCTGAGCCACTTTGGGACGTAAAATCTCATAAAACAAATCCAAACTATTTCGTCACAAAATTCAACATCCAGCTCTTTCAGAAATAAATTCACTTTGCTCAGCAATCTTGCTCTTTCTTCAATAATTCGTAACCATTTTTGTCTTTCCAGTAATTCTTAGCCAAAAAATAATTTTCATCAGCATTGTGTATCAATTTTGTAAATAACTTCCATAAACATTTTTTTTTAATTTTTTGTTGTTCTTCAGACAGCAACCAGCTTCCCACCTCTCATCCTCGTCTATAATAGGCGTATAAGGGGATGTTTTTTACTTTAACACCTGCCGACGGCTACTGGTGACAGGTGATGTACGCACAACGCCAAACAACAGCTTTTCTTCGCGGTAGAGCGTTCGATGATAGATCGCTAAGAAACCCGGCTTTTCTCTCTGAGCGGCGCTCTTAGGCGCTCATTCGCGGCTTGAGCGGTGTCGCAATCATCGAAACCGGTGGGCAGCTTTAGGGTAGCACATCAGTTTATCCCATTACAGTTGACACTGACCAATCCGGTGCGCCAGATTTTATTCAACCTCCACAACTCACCATGTTCATTCTAAACGCAGACGCCACAGTCATTCTGTTGAATGGCGGCGTCGGGTTGAATCACATCTAAGCAATGTTTGGTCGATAATATTTTTTAATGCTCTAAATTGCAGCAGCTAATTGTACCACTAGTGTTAGTTATATACGTGGAATAGGCGGCATGCATAACACATTACTCCAAACTGTATTCAATGAGCTATTGAGGCAAGCTGCAAGAAAGGCTCGAAGTAACAAGTTGAGGTGACAACATCACGTGCGCCAACCATTCACCACACTTTGAGAAGGCAGCGCGGCTTGGTGCGTCTAGCGGAGGAACCTCCGGTTGCGGTTCTCCTCCAGGATTTCCTTGGCTGCTTTTAGACGCGGAAAGCTGCGGCTGCAGTTGGACTCATTGTATTCCTCGAAGCCCAAATCAAAAATAGCCCAGCCTACGCGCCTTAACACCACGTCGTCGAGTGTCATGACGAACCTGCGTATCTGCCGGAAACAAATAACAATAAAATGTTTTAATGCTCGTTTTTTTTAGCCTGTTTCTGCACACAGGAACATGTCGGGACGTATGAATCTCTTGTCAGACAGCACAGGAGTGGGAAAGACCAAAGCTAATCGTATCGGCTTCGATTATGGGCCCATTACATAGACATTCATGGTGAAATGTATGCCGCACTAATTGTGAATAGTGAGACCATAATGCCTCGACTTAGGTCACGCAATTGCTTAGCAGCATGTGCGTAGCTAATATTCGCAAAACTACAACAATGCTCACTACACGCATGATATCTGCCGTATTCCCCGACCGCTTGTCGGAGAAAACTTGCGTTTTGTTTCACTGAAATTATTCAAAACGATTTACTAACCTAAAATAGACTTCAAAAACTTGAATATATGCTTAATGTAAAACATTTCAGTAGTTCATCGAATCCTATTCGCTATAAGGCAATTCGAATATTTCACCATCCCAGTATTGGGCCTTCATTGACATTAGGCGTCCCTATGAAAACGGAAATAAGAAGCTACATCGCGCCACGCCAAAGCCTAAATGATTGGCCCCGCGTTATGAAGGACATATCATAATACAAGCAAAGCTGAGAAGTTTCAAAAAGAGCGATGATATATGCAGCGAGAGGAAGATGTCATGGAATGCGAAGCTGCAAAAAGAAATTTATTACGTTTATGAGACATAAGCACTGTGCGGCAAAACAACATCAAGCGCTGAATATATATTTGAATAAAATTTTATGATGCTCAGGCATGCACTTTCACTTCTCTTGGGGCTTTAGGGTTTGCAGTGGGTGAAGAGATTGCGACCATATATGCGGTTTATATAAGAAAAAAAAACAATTGAGCGATAATTCAAAACTGCAACGCGAGTGACCATAACAACAACTTTAGGATTCAAAGCTTTCGTAGCATAAAAGTCAATAGAGTTTGTAAAATCCGAAATATCCATAGAATTCCTTTTAAACTTCGCATATTGTCAGATTATTAAAATTACCGGGTTGCATATTTGTCATCATGTCATAAGATCACGTTAGCTTTAGATCTGCTGGCTGGCAGTTGCTTTTCTTATGCTGCACATCGCATTGTTTAATTTTCTTATATACTCTTATTTGTATTAAACTTTCTTCACTAAAGTTTGATATCAAATAAGCTGAGCAACTTTCTTTGCGCTACCTTGAGTAACTGCGTGTAGCATAGGGTTTTGTTCAGTAAATCACAGTAATTTTCTTTGTGGCTGCGCATAGCACCTGCCTCTCTTTTCTTCCCTGCCTGCGGCGATGAGAATTTTTCCACTGGTCAGATTAAGACCTACCAGCCGTGGAAGGTAGCAGGAAGTTATGTGTTCACCGTGGCAGGTTGCATACGCTACAATACAAGAACGGATGTCCATACTTGTTTTGAAGGTTCTATGCTAACGCGATATTGTGCATAATGAAATACTGATTAAATCGTTGCTTCCCTGTAGCGTAATTTTTTCAGCAGCTGCCAGAGTATTTTTATCTAACAATATAATAAATTGCGGATTTCAGAGCATTATGATTACAATTTACAATGCGAATCTCTCTAAACCGTAGCCTAATTGGGATAAAATGCCAGATAGACCTATAGTAACTCAGCCCACGCCGAAGCGTACGAAAAAGAGAAGAAAAGCAGTAGCGATCGCGCCCAACCACGCACTTTCGCTCTCTTGTAATGTGGACTTGCGCATTGTGTGTGCGAAGATGCGTCACCGAAAACGGTTGCGACCGGTAGCCATGTGCACTAATTAAAAATTACTTGTGAAATTTAGGCCCCGCTTAGAGTTTTTAAATTACACTCGAATACTGACGAAGACCCCAGATACCTTGCAAAAAAGTATTAAGGCAAAAAAAATTTCAGAGGCTCTTTAGAAATGTAGCCTCATTCATTAGGAAAACATGACGATTCTTAATGTATTCCAAGAACAAGAGGGGTATTGGACTTTAAATCATGGTGGTGTATCGCAGTTTATTGCTAAGTAGCAAATCCCTCCTTTTATTCAATGCAGTGAAGTTATTTCAATGACAACGCACTTGTAATTGCGTGCTTTGCACGGCACTTTGACGCCGAGTTGCCGCAGTAGAGAATTGCAGAACCATTTTGCCGTATAAATTGTTCATGTGATCTATTTCTAAGATAAAATGTACTCTTCGCATAAATAAAAATTTGCTTTTATGTAAATGGTGAAGTGCTTTGCATCCGTCTAGGCATACAACATTAACCCCCCCCCCTCAAATTATTATATGTAAGAGGAATGCGAGTTTACTGTTTGCTGGCTGCATAAAGGCAGTACAATGACTAAAAACAAAGGAGATTGAAAATCGCAGCGCCATGTTCCGTAGGTGCCCAATTTCCGACCCTGATAATAAACTACAAAAGTATAGGAACAATAAGGGTCGGCCGACGGAAGAGAGGAAGCAGGGCGAGGGCTCCTATAGTTATGCGATACATATGCGCTATAGTATAACCCTGCGTAAACAAGCTCTTCAGAATAAAGGCGAAACAGCTCGGAAAACGAAGAAAATGAAGGAACATGAAAAAACCGGTCAGTGGCCGTCCGGATGTTGCATGTACACTTGTCCTCTTTTTTCCGCGCTGTTTTTTTGAAACTTATCCAAGAACAATTAGCCTAGGCAAAAGTCTTGATTCAACGTAATTCTTGAAGTCATATGATAATGTGATAAAATGAATCTCCGTTTTACGATGTCAATATTAAAGCCCACTATAATATAGAGGGAATCTTAATTAAAGTAGCGAAATGCGAAACTCCGTTTTCATAGATAGAAATGGTAACACTTACTTCCCTCTTATATTCAAGTTGCCTTCAGTAAATTAGTGACTGTTGGAGGCTTCTTTATACGCATGCTTCTTACATGCCAGAATGTGCATGCCGTAAGGGATACTGTTGTTATCCCGCAGTCCCAAAGGTCCCAACAAGAGACAGAAGCCGGCTCGTCGTCTAATGCGGGATTTTTGCGGCACGTGCCGCGTAAAATTCGAACGCTCCCGCTCGTTGTCTGACTACACTGAGCATTGCGTTGAGCGTGATACTGAACTGTGCAACATAATAAAGTGGACGTATTGTCCATGAAAGAACTTTTTCTCAGATGCAGGAAGAAACCTCGACTGGTTCAAAGGCACGCTGAGCGCGCGAACGGCGTTCACAAGCGCCACGGGCGAAGCTTAGGAACCCCTGAACTGACTGAAGCGAAGGGGTTTTCTTTTGCTCGTGTTGGGCGAAAGCGTTTATAGGGTCATGAGTCTGTGTCCATCCGCAGAAAGTGTCACGCTCAACGTCTCAATCAAATGACAGCTAGGTTCTGATCAACCTTCAATAAAAAAATACTCCTGCCCAAGGAATCGAAGTCCTCCCATCCGAACACTAGACGAACGCGTTAACCATCTTGGCGACGCTAAGCTTTTATATACATCAAATGTACAATATGCACACAAGAAACCTCAGCTGTATTAGACCAAGGTGAGATGCTTTCAATGTTATGTGCTGGAGCATGTCAGGTGTTGGACCCACAAGTTTGATAGTATCTTAATACATGGAAACCGCTCAATTCTCTTCCTGTACGTGCTTCAAGATCTTCGTGTATCACCGCTATTCTACTTCTACATATTCATAGTTTTCATGTGACGTCGCACCAGCAGTTTTCGCCTTATGTCAGCCATTACCAGGTACTCAGCCTAAACCGTGACGGGCTAGCTGCTAGCATTCGTGCATTCTGTGCGCGTTCATTCGGCACTTACGCGAGTGTTTCAGCGGAGAATGCCGACCGGTGCGAGGATTGCCAATTGCAGTTCGACGAGCTTGCGCGGCCTAACCTGACTCGGAACTAATCCAAGGTGGAAATTTGTGCCGACGTGAACTACTACACGAATTCTACGCGCCAGGACGGACACAACTCCCGATGCCGACTTGTTGTTTTGCACGACACACGGATATATGAATAATTTTATCAGCACTGTGTGTTTACCTAAGATGATTAAGGTTTACGTTTAGACCCACGAGGGCTTGACCAGTGGATGGGTGAAAAGCTTGGCTACTGCGCTGGTACCACCGAAGTGTGTCAAAGTTCGGTCGCAATTTGTTTCTAACGGGACGTATTTGAGTGATGAATGCTTTCAAAGTAAACTAAACCGAGTGGGGAAGATCCGAGTACGTGCACATGTCCTATAGTGCGACTGCAAAGCATTTGCAGATCAAAACCGTGCACCCGTCGGCGTCACTTGCAGCTGAGCATGAGATACCAGGCATGCCAAAGAGTAAGTGAATAGGTAGTTGTGTCCTAGCGGAGGTTTTCAAACGTGCAAAATTAGCGAAGATCATGTACTATCTGCCGCAGAAGTGCTTGATAGAGGTCCGTCCACCGAACCTTCGACCTTTGCAATGTGCGGCAGGCCAGCGGGTATCAGGCATGTCTCCGCAGTCGTGACCTAGGTGCTTGGACGTCGCACAGTGCGGACGCGCGTCGCCATTACTACTTCACCGTTTTGAGGAAGCTTTAAGGCGCAGTCCTGTAAGTAGCGTAACATACCTTGGCTCGTTTCTTTGCGAAACACATAGTCGCGCTCTCAACTACTGTAGTGGCGACTGCCTGGCACGTATCCGGGACAGCTTCCGAAGCAAACATCTCTGGAACGACAATAGCCTAATATCAGCAAAGGCAGTTTATTTTTTCTGACGGGCGTAAACTTGCGAGCGTGTCTATATATATATATATAAGCATGTTTTCAATGTTCTTAAAGCCCGTACCTTGATCCGTTTGCACCACACGCTCCGGCCCTTGTCAGAAAGCAACTTCGCGAGCTTGTGTGACAAGGTTATTCTCTATGGCAAACAATTAACGGCATGGTGTTGTTCGTCTTCTGTGACGAAGATCTCTCGTGCTCGCGCTGCCAAATATGGCGCAAATCGCTGCGTTGACTCTGCGAGGAAACATCCGAAAAATAGCGCACATTCTGTCGATGCCTTACCACCTTTCTAACGAAGCTCTTTTCGGTCCGCTCAGTACGTGAAGATGGAAGCAGGTATGCCAGAAACCCTAGCATGTCGCGTACGTGACAATCATGCATTACTACCAGGACAAATGCCGTTACAAGACCATAAGGAATACCGGCCTCCTTTTCAAAAGTAAGATACCTGATACATTGAGAGTTAAGTGAAACATCTTTCTTGAGTGTCGCTTGGAGTAGATTCCAGAAAAAAAACTGCATCCCGGGTGTCTAAAAAAAAAACCAGCACACGGGCTCGGTAGTTCCATCCTTTTCCATAGCACATAGTGGACGCTTTAAAGTAAAAACCCGCTATGTGGTCTAAAAAATATTATTTGCGCTGGAGGAGTAAATGTCATTTTTAAACTCATTTTAGACCAACTTGACATGCTCCTGCACTGTACACCTTTCTATGCTCTTAAGATTTTTCCATGTCACATGATTTAGATAATCCATTGCGTGTATGAGGAAAAGGACAACCTGCAAAAACTTCTTCCATATGCTCAAGAATATCTCGTTGGATATAATGGCATATAGCAATAAATAGAGTTAAAGCTTTGCTAAGTCTCCGTTGGGACTCTTCACCTCCATGGAAAATAGACGATTAACTTAACTGACGTACAAATAAGTGGCTGTGCCAGGCTCCCGACCGAAGCGGCATCCAAAACATACCCGCCGGAACTTCAAAGTGCTGTGCAAAATACAGACAAGGACATTCACCTGTGGGTCATCCAGCCGGCACTGGGTGCGTTCGAAAAGCACTAGCCTCACAACCTCCACAAACGGGCCAAGATGAGGTAATGCAAAGTAGGGCATAACCCCGGGTCGACGCTTTGCCAGCGTCAAGACGCTTTAACGCGTCGTTTGCCGGCATCTTAATAAAGTTATACATACATACATACATACATACATACATACATACATACATACATACATACATACATACATACATACATACATACATACATACATACATACATACATACATACATACATACATACATACATACATACATACATACATACATACATACATACATACATACATACATACATACATACATACATACATACATACATACATACATACATACATACATACATACATACATACATACATACATAGATTCCGCGCTTTGGCGGACGCTTTTCGATGAAGGCGGAATGCAGGGCGCCCGTGTGCTGTGCGATATCAGTGCACGTTTAAGAACCCCAGGTGGTCACAATTTCCGGAGTCCTCCTCTACGGCGTCACTCATGGTCTGAATCGCTTTGGGACAATAAAACCCACGTACCAACCAACCAACCAACCAACCAACCAACCAACCAACCAACCAACCAACCAACCAACCAACCAACCAACCAACCAACCAACCAACCAACCAACCAACCAACCAACCAACCAACCAACCAACCAACCAACCAACCAACCAACCAACCAACCAACCAACCAAATCAACCAACCAACCAACCAACCAACCAACCATCCAACCAACCAACCAACCAACCAACCAACCAACCAACCAACCAACCAACCAACCAACCAACCAACCAACCAACCAACCAACCAAGATACATACATACATACATACATACATACATACATACATACATACATACATACATACATACATACATACATACATACATACATACATACATACATACATACATACATACATACATACATACATACATACATACATCATCATCATCATCATCAGCCTGACTATACCCACTGCAGGGCGAAGGCCTGTCCCATATTTCTCCACTTAACCCGGTTCTGTGCTAGCTGCATCCACTTGACCCCTGTGAACTTCTTAATCTCATCCGCCCACCTAACTTTCTGCCGCCCCCTGCTACGCTTTCCTTCCCTTGGAATCCAGTTTGTTACCCTAAGCGACCATCGGTTATCCTCTCTTCGCACTACATGCCCTGCCCATGTCCATTTCTTCTTCTTAATTTCCACTAGAATGTCGGTAACTTGAGTTATTTCTCTGACCCACTCTGCCCGCTTCCTATTTCTTAATATTACCCCTACCATTTTTTGTTCCATAGCCCTCTGGTTTGTCCTCAACTTAAGTAGAACTCTCTTGGTTAGCCTCCACGTTTCAGCGCCATAGGTGAGTACAGGTAAGATGCAACTGTTATATACTTTTCTCTTTAGTGATACCGGTAAGCTGCTAGACATAATCTGCGAGTGCTTGCCAAATGCACACCATCCCAATCTTATTCTTCTTGTTATTTCCTTTTCATGGTCCGGATCTGCGGTTACTACCTGTCCTAAGTAGACATAATCGCCTACTACTTCCAGTACTTCGCTACCTAATGTAAACTGCTGTTCCTTCCCGAGGCTGTTGAACATTACCTTAGTCTTCTGCATATTGATTTTCAAGCCTACCTTTCTACTTTTCCTGTCTAGATCATCAACCATTATTTGCAGTTCATCTCCCGAGTTACTTAGCAAGGCAATGTCATCAGCAAATCACAGATTACTGAGGTATTCTCCATCTACCCTTATCGCTAACTGCTCCCATTCCAAGTCTCTGAATACTTCCTCTAAGCAAGCTGTGAATAGTACTGGGGAGATTGTGTCTCCTTGCCTAACACCTTTCTTCATGGGAATTTTGTTACTTTCTTTATGCAGAACTATGGTTGCTGCGCAGTCACTGTATATATCTTCCAGCACTTTCACGTACGGCTCATCTACCCTCTGATTTCGCAATGCCTGCATCACCGCCGAGGTTTCAGCTGAGTCAAATGCTTTCTCTTAATCAATGAATGCTATGTATAAGGGCTGGTTATATTCCGAGCAATTTTCTATCACCTGATTGATGGTATGGATATGATCGATAGTAGAGTACCGTTTCCGAAACCCTGCTTGATCTTTTGCTTGATTCAAGTCTAAGGTTGTCCTGATTCTATTAGCGATTACCTTAGTAAATACCTTATACGTGACAGACAGTAAGCTGATTGGTCTGTAATTTTTAAGGTCCTTAGAGTCCCCTTTCTTGTGAATGAGGGTAATGTTTGCATTCTGGTTCCGGTACCGTCGATGACACCAGGCACTGCGTATACAGGGTGCCTAGTTTTTCTAACACGATATACCCCCCGTCCTTCCGCAAATCTGTAGTTATCCGATCCTCTCCAGCTGATTTCCCCCTTTTCATAGTTTTTAATGCTTTCTTGACCTCATCCTTCGTCACTGGTGGAACGTCTGACTGTTTGTCCCTACCGCCAATCTCATTACGGCCCTGACTGCTTTGGCTACTGTAGAGATTTGTATAGAACTCCTCGGCTACTTTGACTATCTTATCCATATTTGTGATGACGTTGCCCGCCTTGTCCCTTATCGCATACATCTGGTTTTTGCCTCTGCCCAATTTCTTCTTTACCGCTTTAAGGCTTCCCCCGTTCTTTACAGCATGCTCAATTTTCTCCAAGTTATACTTCCTTATATCGGCCACCTTGAGCTTATTGATTAGCTTTGATATCTCGGCCAATTCGATCTGGTCTGATGGATTGGAAGCTTTCATACTCTGGCGTTTCTTAATCAAATCTTTCGTCTCCTTAGACAGCCTACCGGTATCCTCTCTAACTATCCTACCGCCTACTTCTACCGCACACTCAGTAATAATATCTCCGAAATTATTGTTCATTGCTTCTAGGGTAATGTCGCCATCCTCGGTTAGAGCTGAATATCTATTCTGTAGCGAGATCCTGAAATCTTTTGCTCTCCCCCTCACCGCTAATTCGTTGATGGGTTTCTTTCTTACTAATCTGTTTCGTTCCTTCTTCATATTTAAGGTAATTCGGGACCTCACCATCCGGTGGTCACTGCATCGCACTTTCCCGATTACCTCTACATCTCTCTGGTAAGCCTCGATAACACTGTACATGCCCATCCTTCAGTACAGTATATGCCTCATTCGGCCGCCTAACCTCACTAAGCCCTATGACATCCCATTTCATACCTTCTTGTTCCTCTAACAGCTGTGCTAAACTAGCTTCACTAGCTGGGGTTCTAACGGTAAACGTTGCCAGGGTCAGTTTCCAATGGCGGCCTGTCCAGCGGAGCCAGAAGTTCTTAGCACCCCGGGCTGTGTCACAGGTCTGACCGCCGCCGTGGTCAGTTGTTCCGCAGTCGCTGGTGACTGAGGGCCGGGGTTTTATGGAGCTTATCATGAGGTGTTGCGGCCAAATACTGCACCAGGGTGGCCAACGCCGTTCTGGTGAGGGAGTGCGTTGCCGGAGGTGTTCACCGGCATCAGGTCGCACCCCCAAAATTGTTTATGCAATTCCATCGACACGCGGATTTCTTTTTTTTTTATTCCGGTGGAGAATTGCGCGGCACCGGGATTTGAGCCCCGGTCCTCTTGCATGCGAGGCGGATGTTCTAACGCTACGCCACCGCTGCTCCCCTCTCCCCCACCCCTGCATGGAAGATTGGGAGGCCACCCTGTAGTACCCCTGCCCGGAGTGCCAGCAATGGCTGGCTCGCCGCGCTGTTACTGAGGCCACGGCCAACGGGACCCTGGACTGAGGGTCCTCCCCGCCCCCTCGCTGACTAAATAAATAAAGATGTTTTGTCCTCCTCCTCCTCACCTAAAGTGTAAAAGGTGTTGTTCGGCGCTTTCCGAAATATTGTTGTTAATTTTGTGCAGTTGTGCTGCTTAGGAGATAACGAAGTCCTTGGTCCTGTAGTAAAGAGTTTTCATACGGGGCGACTTATTTTATGTGATCCGGTTTGTATATTAAGAACCGTGAGAGGTACATTCGTGCGGTCTGTGTAGGTGGATTTAAATCAAGGTGGACGTCATGTACATGATAAATGAAACTGATGGAGCGAATAATTAACTAGAACCCAATGGGGAGTGGTAGATTTTGATATATCTCGATTATTATTATGCCGGTTGCTTGCATGTTTTAGCAACAAAATACAGCCGCCTGTTCTGTATTTTAATTTGTAGACGTTTACATAATTTTCCGGCTAATAATTTTGTAATCAAAACGCAAAGGCTCCTGAATGAGCTTCTTAACGACAGTTTTCGGCGTTCGACATTCGTACCTAAAATAACGATTATAAAAATTAAAAAAAAATGGTAACTAATGGCAGTGGTTTAGCTCAGCCATGACAGGATGTACTTAGCGCGATGCATGTTCACCAGGGTTAGCTGGTTGTGGTCATTCATGTTTAGCAGTGACAGCTTTGTTTATGCCATAGACGACACTTTGGACCCCTAAAGTGCGATGAGGCAAAAGCGTCTGCTGGGCGGTTTTCTGAAGCCCTTCACTACGGCGCGTCTTTCTCTCTATTTTCAATCCACCTTCCTGCTTTTCCTTACGACTCTGTTAAGGTTTAGGTGGAGAATTGTAACAGATACTGCGCCATTTCTTTCCTGTAAACCAGTTTGAATAGCGCTCATCCACTGCAGCACTGAGTCTGCTTCTATATGGTCAGTGGTGCGGCGTTCAAGGAAGCGCCTAATGAAAGGCACTGCACGGATGCCTGGATCGAACACCCGGCGGGGTCAGCTTCTTATACCTGATGCGCAAAACGCTGAGAGCGCTACCTTTCGCCAAAGCCCCAAAGTGTGGGAGGTGTGGGTCAGGCGTTGCTCCCGTCCGTGTCTATGCGGGCGTGGTCATGTTTGAGTCTTTGATCGTGATCGCGATCGTGCGTCTTTGATCTTACATTGCTCAGTGTGTGCCGCTTCAGAGAGCTACAGTGCATTGGTCTGAAACGCAGCCAAGAACGATTGTACAATGTTGATGAGGAAAGCCACGCCGGAGTTAGGGGCAGAAGCGGATCATGTAGATATGTAATTAAGGCATCTGTGAAGCGACGTCGAGGGATCTTGGCAAGACGCAGGCTTCACAAGATGATGGAAAATTAAAAGTGGTTTGATTCGGTTGAAAAGGTTTCACGTCCCAAAGCGACTCAGGATATGAGAAGCGCTGCATTTGGAGGGCTCTGAAAATTTCAACCACGTCGGGGCTCGTGAATGTGCATTGACATCGCACAGCACACGCGTGTCTTCCTTTTCGCCGCCATCGAAAGGCGGCCGCCGCGAACGGGATTCGATCCCGCATATTTGGGTACAGGAGTCAAGCGTCTTAACCACTGTGGAGGTTATAAATTGAGTAGCGGAGAAAAAAACGCCGCCACCGAAGCAGGCGTCATCGCTCACGTGGTAGAAGCCTGTCCGCTAGAGGCAGGTTACAACAGGTTGCCACACTTAATGCAGGTTTTCGTTAAGCAATGGCATCGCTTGAGAGGCTGTTGCGAGTCTGGACGAATAATGTGCGAAGATTTGCCTCTGGGAAATAGATGGACTTCTGTCAAATCGTTCCTGATCGAGAACTCGATGTTATTGCGGCACAGGAGACTAAAGTAAGCCTTGCAATTAGGACCTCGACAGGCTATGTCCTGTTTCTTCGTGAGGACGTAGGCATCGTTAATTCAGAGGTCACAACGCCTATTTCGGGTAGGCTCATATCCTCCGAGTTCTCATTCTCGCCCTCAGACACGCGTGTGATATGCGTCTACGCACCAGTGCATATCAAAAAACGCGCGACGTCCTTGATTCTTAACTACTACTGTAACTGCGAACGCTCTGTTATTGTGCTTGGAGATTTTAACTATGCCTGTGCACTTCATGACGAGTCCAGCAATACAATATTCATAGACGCTAGTAATGGTCTACTAGCAAAATTGATTATTGAATACGACATAAAAGACTTCGGGGACTTCACGAACATGTCAAAATGTATATGCACGCATTCATGTCTCGCTCTTTTAGACATAACGTATATTTCATTAGAACTTTTACGAATGTGCACGGATTACAACAACAGTTTTATCTAGTTTGTATAGTACCTTTTGTGCATTAAGAAAAAGAGCCGAAATGATTTAGTTGGAGCTTATAAAAACTGAATATAAAGCTTTTAGCTAATGATACCATTAAATAAAGTATTCAAGAAGTAATGGAATGAGAGACAAGTGAAAAAAACCACAGCGAGATGGGATGGGAGCGCTTTAAACAACGCACTAAGATGAAAGACCATAGCGATCTAGTGCAGTTCAGCACGACCGCAACATACAGGAGAGCGTTCTTAAGGCGAACATGAAGACGCTCATACAGCGTAGGGCTGTCGTGCCTGGAAAGTGCAAAGATGACATCTGCTTTGTGAAACAAATATCGAGCTGCTAGATGAAGAAAAATACCAAGGCGCATGATAA
The DNA here is from genome assembly GCF_055883805.1 of Amblyomma maculatum. NCBI lineage: Eukaryota > Metazoa > Arthropoda > Arachnida > Ixodida > Ixodidae > Amblyomma > Amblyomma maculatum. The sequence continues at coordinate 84,428,550 of NC_139347.1, forward strand.
GAGCAAGCGCGGAAGAGACAGCTGGCGAGATGCCGACTAAGCATGCTCTAGGCCTTGAAAGGAGAAATGCACCGCGTAATATAATCAGTCACATCCAGCACAATGGGCTAGTAATGAGTAATGCTATGGCTGTTAAAAATGCTTTCTACGAGTATTACAGCGAGCGATTTCCCATCAGCCTGTAACGATGACCTTTTACAATCAGAATATTTAGCCTTAAACTGGCGTCTAGTGACGAGACTACAGAGATTTTAGAACAAGCATTTCCTGTTACCGAATTCTTCAAAGCCACAGATGAACATAACCCATTTAAATCAACAGGGCGGGGCGGATTGCAAACTCTGTTTTATAAAATTGTAAAAAGTGAAACTGCATCCACATTACAAAATGTTTTTAATTCAGCATCTGCCTTGAGACTCCTTGTGTTTTCATTTTAACCTTCCATATAGTATTTTTACCTAAACGAAATGATACAACCATGATGAGGCAAGTAAAATCGTGTTGTCCGATTTGTCTGAGGAATGTAAATTATAAACTTTTTATGAAACATTTCGCGTGAAGGCTTCAAAATGTTATGACAGATATTGCGGGCAGTCACCAGACCTGTGGTAATAATGCACTAAGTATCGTAACACACACAGAACGCACGCAGTGTTCTAGAACTGTGCGATGCTACGCTGGCACATGTTGCAATTGTGCGAGTTCACTTGAAAAAAGTGTTTGATCGTATCCCTCAGAATATTCTGCTGACTTTGTTAGGTCATGTACATGTCGGAAATATAATTCACAATGCAGTGAAAATTGCTAATAGTGAATGTACTACACGACATATTTTAAGAAATGTTAGGAACAAATTTTCGGTAGAATGGTTTATGCGACGAGGGTACCCTCTGTCACCTTTGCTGATTTGCATCTGTATCAAACCTTTCTGTTTAAGTAACATCCACACCAAAGGTCATACGGGATTTAGGCTACACAAGGATAAGGTTCGTGCCCAAGCATATGCTGATCACGTTGTTGTTTTCTGCTCTAAATATAAGAATATTTGGGAAGTTTTTCGATTCATTAAAGTTTTCTGCGAAGCAAGTGGCAGCACGATTAGTCGTGAAAAGTGCTTGGGACTTTTGAAGGTTGAATAGTCTCGTGGGCAACTGCACCGTAGTATTTAGCTGTCCTTGAAGTTTACAATCATAGTTAACTTTACTGGCAAAATAACGCCGCAGAATTGAGAGAAAAAACAACAGGATTTGTGGACCGATCCTCTCAATATTTCGACGTGCCACTGTTTGCAATTTTCGCCTGGTAAGCACGCTGTTGTACGTAAAGCAAGAGCTAGACGGTTCTCATATAGATGTGCAAAAGTGGAATTGGGTGCTTGCAAGGTTTTTATGCGGTTCGTCTTGGGAAAGGAAAGTAGTCGAACCAACCAGTTTCGAAGCCAACATGCTGGATGTATTGGATTCAGCCAGTTATGTATGTATGTATGTATGTATGTATGTATGTATGTATGTATGTATGTATGTATGTATGTATGTATGTATGTATGCATGTATGTATGTATGTATGTATGTATGTATGTATGTATGTATGTATGTATGTATGTATGTATGTATGTATGTATGTATGTATGTATGTATGTATGTATGTATGTATGTATGTATGTATGTATGTATGTATGTATGTATGTATGTATGCATGTAGGTATGTATGTATGTTGGTTGGTTGGTTGGTATTTGGGTTTTAACGACCCAAAGCGACACAGACCATGAGAGACGCCGTAGAGGAGAACTCCGGAAATTTTGACCACCCGGGGTTACTGACATCGCACAGCACACGGACGCCCTGCTTTCCGCCTTCAGCGAAAAGCGGCCGCCGAGGCGGGGAATATATGTATGTATGTATGTATGTATGTATGTATGTATGTATGTATGTATGTATGTATGTATGTATGTATGTATGTATGTATGTATGTATGTATGTATGTATGTATGTATGTATGTATGTATGTATGTATGTATGTATGTATGTATGTATGTATGTATGTATGTATGCATGTATCTTTGTATGTATGTATGTATGTATGCGTGTGTGTGTATGTATGCGTAGGTAGGTAGGTAGGTACGTACGTACGTACGTACGTATGTATGTATGTATGTATGTATGTATGTATGTATGTATGTATGTATGTATGTATGTATGTATGTATGTATGTATGTATGTATGTTGGTTGGTTGGTGGGGTTTAACGTCCCAAAACAACTCAGGCTATGAGAGACGCCGTAGTGGAGGACTCCGGAAATTTCGACCACCTGGGGTTCTTTAGCGTGCACTGACATCGCACAGCACACGGGCGCCTTGCTTTTCGCCTCCATCGAAAAGCTGCCGCCGAGGCCGGGATTCGATCCCGCGTCCTTGGGAACAGTAGTCGAGTGCCGTAACCACTGCGCCGCCCCGGCGGGGTGTATGTATGTATGTATACGTATGTATGTATGTATGTATGTATGTATGTATGTATGTATGTATGTATGTATGTATGTATGTATGTATGTATGTATGTATGTATGTATGTATGTATGTATGTATGTATGTATGTATGTATGTATGTATGTATGTATGTATGTATGTATGTATGTATGTATGTATGTATGTATGTATGTATGTATGTATGTATGTATGTATGTATGTATGTATGTATGTATGTATGTATGTATGTATGTATGTATAACTTTATTAAGATGGGGGCAAACGACGGGTTAAAGCGTCTTGACGCTGGCCAAGCGTCGACCCGGGGTTATTCCCTACTTTGCATTACCTTATTTTGGCCCGTTTGTGGTGGTTGTGAGGCTTGTGCTTTTCGAACGCACCCGGTGCCGGCTGGATGGCCCATAGGTGAATGTCCTTGCCTGTATTTTGCACAGCACTTTGAAGTTCCGGCGGTTATGTCTTGGATGTCGCTTCGGTCGGGAGCCTGGCACAGCCACTTATTTGTACGTCAGTTAAGTTAATCGTTCTTTTTCCATGGAGGTGAAGAGTCCCAACGGAGACTGAGCAAAGCTTTAACTATATTTATTGCTACATGCCATTATATCCAATGAGCTATTCCTGAGGATATCGAAGAAGGTTTTGCAGGTTGTCCTTTTCCTCATACACGCATTCAATGAGGTTGACGACTGGGCACGTTTGTAAGGTTTCATACTTAACCAGCCAATGGAAGAGACAGAGGAAAGAAGAGGACAGGACAAGGCTGGGAAGAGTCTGCGTTGTTTTCTTCTGATCAATAAACATTCAGTTGCTAGTCCAGCCTTGTCCTGCCGTCTTCTTTCTTCGGTCTCGTCCTTTGGCTGGTTAAGTATGAAACGAATTCAATTGATTACCTAAATCATGTGACATGGAAAAATCTTAGGAGCATAGAACGGTGTACAGTGAAGACCCATGTCAAGTTGGTCTAAAATGAGTTTAAAAATTAGAATTACTTCTCCAGCGCAAATATTATTTCTTAGAACACGTAGTGGGTATTTACTTTAAAGCATCCACTATGTGCTATGGAAAAGGATGGAACTACCGCGCCTGTGTGCTGTATTTTTTAGACTCCCGTGATGCAGTTTTCTTCTGGAATCTACTCCAAGCGACACTCAAGAAAGATGTTTCACTTAACTATCAATGTATCAGGTATATTACTTTTGAAAAGGAGGACGGTATTCCTTATGGCCTTGTAACCACATTGGTCCTGGTAGTAACACATGATTGTCACCTACGCGACATGCTAGCGTTTCTGGCATACCTGCTTCCATCTTCACGTACTGAGCGGACAGAAAAGAGCTTCGTTAGAAAGGTGGTAAGGCATCGACACAATGTGCGCTATCGTTCGCATTTTTCCTCGCAGAGTCAACGCAGCGATTTGCGCTATATTTGGCAGCGCGCGCATGAGAGATCTTCGTCACAGAAGACGAACAACACCATGCCGTGCATTGTTTGCCATAGGGAATAACCCTGTCGCACAAGCTCGCGAAGTTGCTTTCTGACAAGGGCCGGAGTGTGTGGTTCAAACGGATCAAGGTACGGGCTTTAAGAACATTGAAAACATCGTATATATATATATATATATATATATATATATATATATATATATATATATATATATATATATATATATATATATAAACACGGTCGCAAGTTTATACCAGTCAGAAAAATAAGCTGCATTTGCTGACATTAGGCTATTGTCGTTCCAGAGATGTTTGCTTCGGAAGATGTCCCGGATACGTGCCTGGCAGTCGCCGCTATAGTAGTTGAGAGCGCGACTATGTTGTTCGAAGGGAAACGAGCCAAGGTATGTTACGCTACTTACAGGACTGCGCCTTAAAGCTCCCACAAATCGGTGAAGTAGTAATGGCGACGCGCGTCCGCACTGAGCGCCGTCCAAGCACCTAGGTCACGACTGCGGAGATATGCCGGACACCCGCTGGCCTGCCGCTCGTTGCAAAGGTCGAAGGTTCGGTAGACGAAGCGCTATCAAGCACTTCTGCGGCAGATGGTATATGATCTTCGCTAATGTTGCACGTTTAAAAATCTCCACTAGGACACAACTATCTATTCACTTATTCTGTGGCATGCCTGGTATCTCATGCTCAGCTGCAAGTGACGCCGACGGGGGCACGGTTTTGATCTGCGAATGTTTTGCAGTCGCACTATAGGACATGTGCACGCTTACTCGCTCCTTCCCCACTGGGTTTATTTTATTTTGAAAGCATTCATCACTCAAATACGTCCCGTTAGAAACAAATTGTGACCGAGCGATGACACACTTCGGTGGTACCAGCGCAGTAGCCAAGCTTTTCACCCATCCACTGGTCAAGCCCTCGTGGGTCTAAACGTAAAGCTTAATCATCTTAGGTGAACACACAGTGCTGATAAAAATAATTTATATCTCCGTGCGTCATGCAAAACAACAAGTCGGCATCGGGAGTTGTGTCCGTCCTGGCGCGTAGAATTCGTGTAGTAGTTCACGTCGGCACAAATTTCCACCCTGGATTAGTTCCGAGTCAGGTTAGGCCGCGCAAGCTCGTCGAACTACGATTGGCAATCCTCGAACTGGTCGGCATTCTCCGCTGAATCACTCGGATAAGTGCCGAATGAACGCGCACAGAGTGAACGAATGCTAGCAGCTAGCCCGCCGCGGTTTAGGCTGAGTTCCTGGTAATGGCTGACATACGGCGAAAACTGCTGGTGCGACGTCACATGTAAACTATGAATATGTAGAAGTAGGATGGCGGTGATACACGCTGATCTTGAAGCACGTACAGGAAGAGAATTGAGCGGTTTCCTTGTATTAAGACACTATCAAACTTGTGGATCCAACACCTGACATGCTCCAGCACATAACATTGAAAGCATCTCACCTTGGTCTAATACAGCTGAGGTTTCTTGTGTGATTATTATACATTTGATGTAAATAAAAGCATAGCGTCGCCAAGTTGGTTAGCGCGTTTGTCTAGTGTTCGGATGGGAGGACTTCGATTCCTTGGGCAGGATTATTTTTTTTTTTGAAGGTTCATCAGAACCTTCAAGAAAACCACCAGAAAAGAAAACCAAAACCAACCAAAAGAAAACCACTTCGCTTCAGTCAGTTCAGGGGTTCCTAAGCTTCGCCCGTGGCGCTTGTGAACGCCGTTCGCGCGCTCAGCGTGCCCTTTGAACCAGCCGAGATTTCTTCCTGCATCTGGGAAAAAGTTCTTTCATGGACAATACGTCCACTTTATGATGTTGCACAGTTCAGCCTCACGCTCAACGCAATGATCAGTGTAGTCAGACGCGAGCGGGCGCGTTCGCATTTTACGCGGCACGTGTCGCAAAAATCCCGCATTGCACGACGAGCGGACTTCTGTCTCTTGTTGGGACCTTTGGGAAAGCGGGATAACAACAGTATCCCTTAAGACATGCACATTCCGATGAGCAGGGGAGGACCAGGTCTGCTCTGTATGATGACAGTGGCTCTTGTTCTTGCATTGAGGTTGCGTGGAGAGGCTCTGGATAGACTAGCCGTGCCCTGGTCCCTCCCTCAATATAAATGGTTCAGAAACGCGTGGTGTTAGTGGTGGTACAAACATATTGTACTTGTTAAGGCCAAAACTAAAGACAATTATATAGCAGCTTTGTGCGCGGCCTTCGGACAGCCGGTTCCTTCATCGATGCCGTGCCTAGTCAGACTTGTTCTGCACAGGTCACCAGCCCAATTTTGACATTGGCTCGGTGTTGGGCGAAGCAGCCTCTGCTGCGGACTAATAATTGCCATGAAGCAAGGACAAGTGAGGCGAGCAGAATTAGGATATGAGCATAATCAGCGCGGGAGCAGTCACATAAACGGCAGGCCGGCGAGTAAGTTCCAGGGTGGAGGTGGGAAAGATGTATTTCAGTAAGACGTGTGGGTCTAAAAGTGGCGCCACATGAGTAGGTAGCGCTGGGAAAGAGATTTGTCCAGAGCAGCAAGGTGAGACAACAGTGGCGGTAGTGAAAGATAATGTCATGGTACGCAAGAGTTACGTCGCACGTAGCCATTCCAGGCGTGGATGGGCTTTATCGGTATGTCGTATCGCGAGCGATGGAATTTTCTGCCTCGTTCCCAGGATGGGACGCTTCAGCGGGCACAGAGTATTTTGATAGGGCAATAGGGGATGATGCGGGACCACAAGATACCGGTGGCCGTGGGTGTCCCCCGTCCAACCACCTATATTTGTAGATCGCAGGCTTTAAATTACTGAAAACGTATTCGCTGGAAATTTTAGTAATAACAAGCCATAGCTGCCTCATCGGCCTCGACAGAAGTTGAAGAATAGAATGGTACAGTAGGACTGGGTGTAAGGGAATTATAGGTAACAGCAACGGCATGGGCTATGTAGCAGCGGTATGGTTCGGCATATATAAAACCCATGGCTCTGTCCATCCGTATTCAAGCCAGAGCGCGGAGGCTCGTGGTCCCCCGAGGGAGGGGTGGTGTTCGGAATACATATTCTTAGGCAAGGGCTTCACCTTCAGGAGGGAGGAGGCATAGAAAGGGATGGAGAGTGAGGCGGGAAAAGGGATAAGAGGGGGAGCTGAAGGGTGGAGAGAAGTGCGCCACTCGGACGGGTGCGGGTGAGAAGGAGGAGATGAACTGGGCGATGAGCTTGCTAGCTCTGTTAGGGAGTTATGGAGGCCAATATAGCGCTGCCGAGCCGCCGAAATTGATGTGGGGAGGCACAGGACAGACATATAAGCCTAGTGAGTGAGGATGTCGACTTTCGCTACCCCGGGCCAGACAAAGAGAAGTCCATTTGTCGAAACGTTGGCTCGGCTTGCGAACTAAGGCTCACCGTCTGCCACTGTTAAGTGCTCTTTCATTCTGGGTAGTCACCTTCTTTCCGCGGTTCTACCCTCGGTACGAGAATAACACAATAAAAAAATATATGAAGCATCTGAAAAGCAATCCGGGAGGAGGCGATGCAGGTAGCGTTCGTGCGTGCCATGGTTGCTTTTAGCAATGCGGCGTATGAGGAGTATTGTTTGGTGTACACTGTTTCTGTCGAGTGATGAGGCTAGTGTGCTTGACATTAGTGTTTAGGGTAGTGTGCTTGACATTGGGCTGAAGAAGAGTCCAAGGTTGCGCAGGGTAAAGACGAAAGGAATGGGTTTGCCACTGTGGTATAAGGTAAAAGCAGAAAGCAATAAGACGCTATGCTCCGAGGCAGAAAAAGCATAAGAATCGATTTTGTCCAGGAACAACCCAATCCATATCCCGGGCATGGGTGTCCACCGCATTCTCACCCGCCTGGACAGTGGCCTCCATGTCACTAAGATTTCCGGTGGCCACAAGAGGGTGATATCATCGGTGTAGAATACATGCGACAGGGATGGGATAGTGAGTTGAGCACGTGCTGGTAGGAAGAGGGCGAAGTTGTAAAAAATTACCAGTGGTTTAGCTTGCGGTTAAACATGGGCTAATCGAGAGCAATCTGCATGTCTACACTTAGGTTCGGCTTGAAAGTAAAGACATGGCTTTTGCACATAGTAGATGGTTCTATGGTTTCTGGTTTATTTATGCCATATTGAAATCACTTCACGCATGAGCCCCCCTTGTCTCTCCTCGTTGACCATTTCCACTTGTGCGTAGAAGACATCGTAGTATGACATCGTCTATACGTTCAACTATGGGGCACACCACCGTCATACCGTTCGAACGAACCTTCTCCCTAGCAACTAACTGTTGTCGTTCGCCTTTATTAACTGCCGAGTTATCTGTCTTGTTCCTCTTTTCTTCTTTTTCTACTTATTTTCATTCTTTTTCTTCTTCTTTTGCAGTAACAGTATAGCCACAGTCTCGCCATTTCGCCGTGCCTGTCCGGTGCCTGTCCGTGCCTGTCCGAAGAGCAAAGAAAAACAAAAAGTAAGAAGAGTAGAAGTAAGAAGAAGAAGGATGTTGAGGAGGTGGAGGAGTAGTGGGAAGCGGTAGCTGGCAGCTGACATGACCAAGCACAAACTAGATGTAGGGCTTCCTGACATTACGTATGGCGGGAGCTGCCAACTCTGGTCTCTCCTTTCATATGAGAGGGTGATATCACAGCCTGCCAAAACCCTTGTATTCAGGTTATCCCTAGGCCACGCAGACACCTTCATACGACTCGCTTAAAGCGGGGGTTTAAATGTTGGCTCGTAACATGCGCTATCGCGTCATCGCGAAGGTGGGAGTGAAAACGGAGAGAAAGAGGTGCCGTAGTGGATGGCTTCAGACACCGCGCAGGAGAGGGTATCGCCTCACCGCACGTTAGTGGTCAAATTGGCCCCCTCGGGCATAAATACAGTTGATATCATAGAATAAACTACTATGTGCAAAAAGCCATGTCTTTACCTCCAAGCCAAACCTAAGCGTATCCACGCAGATAGCTCTCGCGTAACTAAGGTTTAACCACAAGCTAAACCACAGCTAATGTTTTTAAATGTAGACTTGTGGAAGTCGGCGCCGGGGAACTTTTCGGATGCGAGAGTCGCGAGCCGTATTTGGACACGTAAGAAGACCCATACACCCTGCCACTTTTCCAGACCATACTGACTTCAGAACCTCCATATGGTCTTTATTTTATACAGATCGAAAATGATGGAAATGCGAGTCACCTCGCCTGAAACGCTTAACTAGTTTAGGTTCATAATTACGTTTTCTAGATTTCTCTAGCTGGATTTTACCGGATAGTATTTAAGTACGTCTCATCAAGGGTCAGGAATTAGAAAAAGCTTGCGGAGCTGTTTAAAAATGCGTTAGGAGCCAGGGTAAAAATGTGGCTACGTGTAATTGTAAAGATTATATTGCACGACTTCAAAGAAGCATTTGCACTTAACAATCGTGTTCGAACACATTAAGCAACGTTCTTTATCATTAAACAAGCCAAGCAAGCTCAGAAATGAATTTTAAGAAGCGATGTTCTTACATATGTGCCTGAAATGTCTTTTAGAGAGTGGAAATCAATCATGAAATGTGCGTCTTCAATTTCAAATTTTATTCTTTCTAATGCAAAAAGCCAAACCTTTTTTGTTTTCAACGCTTCGACATGTAATAAGCATGCGTATAAAAGAGCCTCCAACAGTCACTCATTTTACAGAGGGCAACTTCAATATATGAGGGAAGTAAGTGTTACCATTTCTATCAATGAAAACGGGGTTTCGCATTTCGCTACTTTAATTGAGATTCCCTCTATAATCTAGCGGGTTTTAATATTGACATCTTAAAACGGAGAATCATTTTAACACATTATCATATGGCTTCAAGAATTACGTTGAATAAAGACTTTTGCCTAGGCTGATTGTTCTTGGATAAGTTTCAAAAGAACAGCGCGGAAAAAAGAGGACAAGTGTACTTGCAACATCCGGACGGGCACTGACCGGTTTTTTCATGTTCCTTCATTTTCTTCTTTTTCCGAGCTGTTTCGCCTGTATTCTGAAGAGCTTGTTTACGCAGGGTTATACTACAGCGCATATGTATCGCATAACTATAGGAGCCCTTGCCCTGCTTCCTCTCTTCCGTCGGCCGACCCTTATTGTTCCTATACTTTTGTTGTTTATTCTCAGGGTCGGAAATTGGGCACCTACGAAACATGGCGCTGCGATTTTCAATCTACTTTGTTGTTTTCATCATTGTACTGCCTTTCTGCAGCCAAGCAAAGAGTAAGCTCACATTCCTCTTATATTTATTAATTTGAGGGGAGGGGGTTATGTTGTATGCCTAGACGGATGGGAAGCACTTCACCTTTTACATAAAAGCAAACTTTTATTTATGCGAAGAGTGCCTTTTATTTTAAGAATAGATCTCATGAACAATTTATCCGGTAAAATGGTTCTGCAATTCTCTACTGCGGCAACTCGGCGTCAAAGTGCCGTGCAAAGCACGTAATTACAAGCACGTTGTCATTGAAATAACTTCACTGCATTGAATAAAAGGAGGGATTTGCTGCTTAGCAATAAACTGCGATACACCACAATGATTTAAAGTCCAAAACCCCTCTTGTTCTTGGAATACATTAAGAATCGTCATGTTTTCCTAACGAATGAGTTTACATTTCTAAAGAGCGTCTGAATTTTTTTTTGCCTTAATATTGTTTTGCAAGCAATCTGCGGTCTTAGTCAGTATTCGAGCGTAATTTAAAAGCTCTAAGTGGGGCATAAAATTCACCAGTAATTTTTAATTAGTGCACATGGCTACCGGTCGCAACCGTTTTCGGTGACACATCTCCGCACACACCATGCGCAAGTTCACATTACAAGAGAGCGAAAGGGCGTGGTTGGGCGCGATCTCTACTGATTTTCTTCTCTTTTTCGTACACTTCGGCGTGGGTTGAGTTACTATAAGTCTATCTGGCATTTTACCGCAATTAGGCTACAGTTTAGAGAGATTCGCATTGTATTGTAATCACAATGCTCTGAAATCCGCAATTTATTATATTGTTGGATTAAAATACTCTGGCAGCTGCTGAAAACATTACGCTACAGGGAAGAAACGATTTAATCAGTATTTCATTATGCACAATATCACGTTAGCATTGAACCTTCATTACAAAAGAAGTATGGACATCCGTAATTGTATTGCTGCGTATGCAACCTGCCACGGTGAACACATAACTTCCTCTACCTTCCACGGCTCGCAGGTCTTAATCTGACCAGTGGAAAAATTCCCATCGCCGCAAGCAGGAAAGAAAAGAGAGGCAGGTGCTATGCGCAGCCACAAAGAAAGTTACTGTGATTTACTGAACAAACTCCTTCATGGATCACTGCCTTGTCGTGGCGGAGGGGCTTGCGAAACTCGGTGAGGTCGTGAGCTCTGCTGTGTAGGGCCACCCAAGATAGACAGGTCACGGCAGAGAGTTCTGACAAAATGTGATTCACTGGAGAAGGTAACGGCAACCCACTCCAGTATTTCCTGCACAAGAAAACCCTATGGCCAGTCGCAATACCATTAAAGATATGGCGCCGGAAGATGAGCCCCCCAGGTTGGAAGGCGCCCCACATGTTACTGGGAATGAACAAAGGGTGATTCCTAGTAGCTCCAGGACGAATGAAGCGGCTGGGCTAAAGCCAAAAGGACGCTCAGTTGTGGATGTGTCGGGAAGCGACCGGAAAGTCCGATGTTGCAAGGAGATATATCACATAGCAACATGGAATGTAAGATCTATGACGCAAGGTAAACTGGATGTCGTCAAGCGAGAAATGGACAGATTGAACATTGATATCTTGGGTATCAGCGAGCTCAAGTGGACCGGAATGGGAGAATTTAACTCCGGCGACCATTATGTCTTTTATTGTGGGCACGAATCCAAGAGAATGAATGGGGTCGCTCTCATAATAAACAGAAGAGTGGGCAAAGCAGTGCTAGGGTACAACCCCAAAAACGACCGAATGATTTCACTTCGGATTCAAGGTCACCCTTTCAACATAACAGTTATCCAAGTCTATGCACCGACCACTACTGTTGAAGAAGCTGACATTGAGAGATTTTATGCGGACCTACAATGCCTTTTAGACCGCTCCCCATCATCAGACGTCGTTTTTCTCATATGAGACTGGAATGCTAAGGTCGGGAGTGAAGAAATATCCGGAATTATAGGCCCTTTCGGTCTTGGCGAGCCAAATGAAGCTGGGCAGAGGCTAGTAGAGTTTTGTCAAGAAACCAACCTGACCATAGCGAATACTCATTTTCAACAGCACAAGAGGCGCCTGTACACATGAACTTCACCGGACGGTCTGTACAGAAATCAGATCGATTATATTCTTTGCCGGCAGAGATGGAGAAGCGCTATACAAGCAGTAAAAACAAGGCCTGGGGCCGATTGTGGCACCGATCATCAGCTTCATGTTGCCAAAATTAAGCTTCGATTGAGGAAAACGCAGAAAACTAGAAGGCCTTTCAGGTACGATCTGGATCAAATTCCATTAGAATATGCTGTGGAAGCCAGGAATTGATTTCAAGAATTAGATCTAAAAGACAGAGAGCCCGAAGAGATGTGGACTGATGTTCGTGATATAATACAAGAAGTTGCTACTAAGGTAGTTCCAAAGCAAAAGAAATGCAAGAAATCAAACTGGTTATCTGAAGAGGCTTTGCAAATAGCTGAGGAAAGGAGGATGGCAAAAGGTATGGGGGAAAGAGAAAGATACAAGGTTCTAAATGCGGATTTTCAGAAAATAGCAAGGAGAGATAAGAATGCCTCCCTGAACATACAGTGCCAAGCAGTTGAGGACAACAGCCAATTAAGGAACACAAGAGCTCTGTATAAGACAATCAAATATATCAAAGGAACCTTCTGTGCTAAGCTGGGCATGATAAAGGACAAACGCGGCAATGACCTCACTGAAGCCTCAGAGATAAAGAAGAGGTGGCAGGAATACACAGAAGAACTGTACAAGAAGGACCCGAATGTGCAAGCCCAACATAAGACGGTTGTGATTACTGATCTCGAGCCGGGCATCCTGAAGAGTGAAGTTGAATGGGCCTTAGCCAGCCTTGCTAAGAACAAAGCTAGCGGAATTGATGGCATTCCAGCTGAGTTACTTCAAAACCTCAACCATGACACTGTTAACATTCTGCATACATTATGTCAGAAGATTTGGACAACCCTGCAGTGGCCACAGGATTGGAGGAGGTCAGTTTACATCCCCATTCCAAAGAAAGGCAGTGCCAAAGATTGTTCCAACTACCGCACGATCCCGCTTATTTCGCATGCTAGCAGGGTGATGTTGAAAATCCTCTAAGGAAGGCTGAAGCAGTATGTGGATCGGGAGCTTCCGGACGTGCAAGCTGGGTTTCGCAAGGGCAGAGGAACTAGAGACCAAATTGCCAACCTTTGCTGGATCATGGAAAAAGCAAGAGAGTTCCAGAAACCCATCTACATCTGCTTTATTGATTATGCGAAAGCGTTTGACTGCGTAGATCACAGCAGATTGTGGCAAGCTCTTCAAGAGATGAGAGTTCCAATTCACCTCATCTGTCTCCTCAGGAACCTGTATGAAGGACAAGAGGCCACAGTCAGAACTGGGCATGGTCTTACTGATTGGTTTCCGATTGAGAAAGGAGTGAGGCAAGGCTGCATACTGTCGCCCTGCCTATTTAACCTATATGCCGAGTGCATCATGAGGAAGGCCGGTCTGGACGAGTCTTCAGCTGGAGTGAAGATTGCTTGAAAACGTATCAACAACCTTAGATATGCGGATAATACCACTTTAATGGCAGAAAGTGAAGTGGAACTCAAGAGACTTCTGATGCGCGTACAAGAAGAGAGTGAGAAGTTTGGGCTTAAACTGAACATTAAAAAGAAAAAGATCATGGCGTCTTGCCCTATCAAGTCCTGGAGCATCAGTGGACAAGAAGTGGAAGCTGTGACAGATTTTCTCTTCTTGGGCTCCAAGATTACCTTGGAAGGAGACTGCAGCCATGAAATTAGGAGACGCCTCCTTCTGGGAAAGCAAGCAATGGTTAGCCTTGACCGCCTAGTAAAGAGCAGAGACATTAGCCTGCCAACCAAGATCCGTATAACTCGTGCTATGGTCTTTCCAGTTGTGATGTATGGATGCGAGAGTTGGACTGTGAAAAAGGCTGACCGCCGAAGTATTGACGCATTGGAATTGTGGTGCTGGCGAAGACTCTTGAGAGTTCCTTGGACTGCCAGAAGATCAAATCAGTCGATATTGTCGACCACAAACCCTGAGTGCTCATTGGAGGGTCAAATTCTAAAGTTAAAGCTCAGCTACTTTGGTCATCTGATGAGAAGAAAGGAGTCGCTGGAGAAAGATTTGATGTTGGGAAAGGTTGAGGGTCGCCGGAGAAGGGGTAGGCAGCGAACGCGATGGTTAGATGGCATCCTCGAGGCGCTGCAGATGAAGTGATGTGATGTTAGGAAGATAGTGAGAGACCGGAAAGCGTGGCGTGACATGGTCCATAGGGTCACGAAGAGTCGGACACGACTGAACGACTGAACTCGAACTGAACAAAACCCTAAGCTACACGCAGTTACTCAAGGTAGCGCAAGGAAAGTTGCTCAGCTTATTTGATATCAAATTTTAGTGAAGAAATTTTAATACAAATAAAATATACGGCAGAGTATATAATAAAATAAAGAATGAGATGTGCAGCATAAGAAAAGCAACTGCCAGCCAGCAGATCTAAAGCTAACGTGATCTTATGACATGATGACAAATATGCAACCCGGTAATTTTAATAATCTGACAATATGCGAAGTTTAAAAGGAATTCAATGGATATTTCGGATTTTACAAACTCTATTGACTTTTATGCTACGAAAGCTTTGAATCCTAAAGTTGTTGTTATGGTCACTCGCGTTGCAGTTTTGAATTATCGCTCAATGGTTTTTTTTTCTTATATATACCGCATATATAGTCGTAATCTCTTCACCCACTGCAAACCTTAAAGCCCCGAGGGAAGTGACTGTGCATGCCTGAGAATCGTGACATTTTATTCAAATATACCTTCAGTGCTTTATGTTGTATTGCCGCACATGCTTATGTCTCATAAACTTAACAAAATTTCTTTTTGCACCTTCGCATTCCATGACATCTTCATCTCGCTGCATATATCATCGCTCTTTTTGAAACTTCTCTTCAGCTTTGCCTGTATTATGATATGTCCTTTATAACACGGTACCAATCATTTAAGCTTTCGCGTGACGCATTGTAGCTTCTTATTTCCGCTGTCATAGGCACGCCTAATGTCAATGAAGGCCCAATACTGGGATGGTGAAATATTCGAACTGCCTTATAGCGAATAGGATTTGATGAACTAGTGAAATGTTTTACATTAAGCATATATTCAAGTATTTCAAATATATTTTAAGTTAGTAAATTGTTTTGAATAATTTCAGTGAACCAACACGCAAGTTTTCTCCGACAAGCGGTCGGGGAATACGGCAGATATCATGCGGGAGGCCGCAACAATCTGCCTGTGCGTGAAGCTGAGCTCAATGCTGCGAAGCGGTCAGTGCATGTGGCTGCTTAGTCATTGTCCGTACGTTGATTGCTACTTCGTTCAACGCGGCGGGACTGATTAAGAGGATTAAGAGTAGCATGTGCCACGTGATCTCACAGACCATCATGGCTCTCAGTGAAAGTAACACGCTGATTCTAAACTAGATGGAAGTCGTACCTAATGAGAACCTATGCACACTCCTGCATATTTTAAACTGCTAACGTACTCGTCTCTGGCTCTTCTCGCCGTTCGAAGTGCTGGTTTATTCGTTTTCTTATACCTCGTGCCATGAGAGACACAGAGAGCATGCTGATGATGAAAGGCCATGACTACGCCACGACGGACAGTTTGCGGTACTCACTGAGTTTTAGCATTAGTACTCCAGCGGCGTTTCAAATTTTCTCTTAAATATAGCGCGAGATACACGCAGCAGAAAGGGTCACATAAGGCTCTTTGTGCCACTTTGCGTCATCGTCCACTTTATTTCTATCTTTGAAAACCAAACCTCGAAGAACAAAACAGCTCATATCGAAACCCTAGACTCGAGCAAGTGGTCAACGGTCACGTCAGTCTCAGGTGGTGCATGTTGCCCGCCTCAACGATTTCATCCGAAAGGTTCTATTTAACTTTCCCGACGATTTTAGTCTCCGTGGTGGGAAACTTCACGCGTCTTAGTAGAACGTCCCAAACCGGACCTGCATCGACCGATTCCTTTGTAAATTAAGCTCCTATGCGTACTAAGCGTGTAACAATATTTAATATCGTTGCCTACTTAGTAAATAATTTCAAATCTCACAGTAGTTTTTTCGATGACTTTTGTAAGGCAGTAAATATTAGATCTACACCTTTTTCACAATGGCAGATTTAAAATCGGTATAATTTGGGCGCATCATTTCTGTAGTCACAGCGGTTGTTTTCTTCGCTTCTTGAGCTGGCCCAGCTTTGCTACAGTACTTGAGTTTTGTCGTTTATTTGCACTTGCAAACATTCACGTGTAGACATGTTTCCGCGTGATTTTCAGGTAAATATACTGTTTCTCTTTTCAGCCATTAGCAGAGACGTATAATTTTATGGTGTTTTCCTTTGCAGTCATCTTTTCTAAAGAGACTAACACAAATATTAACATGAACGATGTTGCCAAAGCTGCTGCAGCCATACGCGTACGTATTTACTCACCTTCTATACTGGATAATCGATAAAGATTGCGGAGTGTACGCACCCCTCTCGTCTTGTCAATGTTATTAAGCACTTATAGAGGATCTGGGAGCAGGTTTTCGTCGTTGCCGCCGTCATTCCCAGTCCGGTGCTTTAACCAACTCCGCCACGCCCCGAATCATGAAGTACTCTTCATAATTCCCCTTTTCTACCATGAGGATGACAGCGGGATTCCGCAAGTGAGAGATCCTGCGCCTTTCCTTTCCCGTAAAAGAATGATAGAACGTCAGTGAACTTTGATGCTTTTTTATTGCGACAGCATGTTTTACAGCATTATGTTTTGCTTACAGATAGAGGTACAGGCCCGATTCTTTAACAAAATCTAGCAATGGCCGGTAATGTAGACCTAGTATCCAGGCGTCCACACCCGACGGTCTACCTAAGGGAGGCCCGCATCGGAGCTGATGTTTCTGCCCGACGGCATGTATAGAGGGGCACGTTCATAGAAGATATGTGATGTCTCTATATATGGAGAAGATATGGAGACAGGAGCAGGACAAAAGGGACAGGTGTCGTTGAATGTGGCACGGTATTGTGCCAGCCACAACCAGGTTACCGCAGGAGTGAGGGGGGTGGCACCAAGGTGCAACCTTCGAAGCCAGGCCTCTTCCCAGCGCACAAAACCGCCAGGGATACCGGTGTCACGGGGTGGGAGAAGTGCTCGCTTTGTGAGCCGAAGTTTCTCTTTTTCGATGAGGAGTTTAGCCGCCGGACATGAGGAGGCCCATTACAACAGGACGAAGAGAAGTCGCGTTGCTGCTTGCTCCGTCCACCAATGCTTGAGTGGGGTGGCTATCTCTTTGAATCCAGTGTACACGGACTGTTATCGGAAATTCTTCAAGTGTGTACTAAATATCGTGCGTTAAGTCTTCATAATTTAGAAAACGCCGCAGACTGCAGATGGGGGCTGAGGAATCTATTATAATGTCGATATGACTGCTAGAGGGCAGGATGAGCGAACAGATAAAACATATTGCTTTGATTTGATTTGATTTTGGGGTTTAACGTCCCAAAGCGACTAAGGCTATGAGAGACGCCGTAGTGGAGGACTCCGGAAATTTCGACCACCTGGGGTTCTTTAACGTGCACTGACATCGCACAGCACACGGGCGCCTAGCTTTTCGCCTCCATCGAAAAGCGGCCGCCGAGGCCAGGATTCGATCCTGCGTCCTTGGACATATTGCATTTAGAGTATCCATCAGCTTCGCTTGTGCCCTCGGCCAGGATGCGGGGCAGGCATACCAGCAGGTTGCCAATTCACGTAAAATTTCTGGACAAGCAACAGCAGTGGTAACATTATCATAGGTCGCGCTGCCGTCAACATACTTCACATGTCACCGTAGAGAGTTTTCAGTCGCCGATTATGCGCCATCCACCATCGCATCAGTTCAATGTTGTGACCAATGGATCTTGCATGTATGCTGGTCAGTGGCCGATTGTCCGTAACTGGCTCATAGCGCCACGGCTGTCGCGATGCCCTAAATTTACGAACCGTCACAGAACCATATTCTATATACTTGGCAAGAATTGCAACTACAGTAATGACGTGGCATTTAATTCATCGAGCTTGCCGGTGCTAGGGAACTAGTTCGCTAAACGTATTTAATTGCGCCTCGGCCTGGAGAGCATGAGTGGGAGTAATTCATGGAAGACCTTTAATTCCCCGCATTGCTGCTCTGTTAATAGATTCAAGGCAGTCACACTCTGCAAGTGGATGGGATGGAACTGGGCTTAGTAGACCAATATTGGACGAAGAACGGAGCGTGTGAGGAGGCAGGAAATTGTGACGTAGCACCTCCTCACTTTTGAGAACTACGGCGGATGAGTTGCAGCATTTGAGATGCCTTCGGTCGTGCTGTGCGAATCCAGGGGCTGGCGGAGCCAGTATCGTATAGATCAAGGCCGAGGACTTGGAGTGAACTGACGACTGAGATTCTGTTCCCGTGTAAATAAAGGTTTTTAGGGGTGGTGCTGAATGCACGGTGGCCACGAGCATTTCCTACAGAGAGAAAAGCAGTTTTTTTGTGGCGACACAGTGAGTCGCAGAAAAGAGCACCACTGATTAGATGCGCTCAATGGAATACTGGTTGTGTTCGAAAAGGAGTGCGCCATGTACCGTCACGACTGGTCGTGACATCCTCAGGCACTCATGCATATACGAAGCTGACCACGCCGGACGTCCCATCCACGTGTTCATGCGGCGCCTTCTACATGGCGCTTCCTTCAACGCCGCACCAAAGAGCTAACATAAGCAGACACTGATCTCTAGTAGGCGCTAGTACAGCAGGCATCAACGGTATTTCAGAATGATTTACAGAATATAAAAGTATCCCTCACAATTCTCCGCGGAGACATTTACCGCGCCATAAATGGAGAGACAGATGGGAGTTAGAGGAGAGAGGGAGATAGAGGTGCCGTAGTAGAGGGCTACGATCCATCGCTCTTTAATGGATTTTGTCTCATCGCACTTAGTGGTCCAAAGTACTCAGTAGATGTTTTTAGGTGATTTACGCACAATATTGTCACGTAGCCGTTTAGGCCCGTAACCAGAAGGTTCGGTTTTAATGAGAGGTTGATCTAGCAGGCACAGGAGAGCAGTTCCAGAGCGCCGAGAGATCGCTGCCAACTTCAGCCTCTTCTAATTGAATGCCACGGGGCCACTTCTTTTAGTCCGCGCACGAGACTTGATGAGCAGCCGCCTAGCGGCTGCTGTTGCACAGGCTACATTACCCCCCTCTCTAAAAAAAAATGAACGTCAACTTGATGAATTCGAAAGCAGAGAGAAAAACAAATAAAGCAAGAATCATGCGGTAGGCTGTGCGCTAATTTTCTCGCACAAAGTACGGCTTCATGCGCACGACGTGAACAACCTCGGGTTTCTGCTGGCGACGAGTAGAAGAAAAGCCGCCCGGAAGCACTTCGTACGTGACGTCACTCAGCTGACGGAGCACCTTGTATGGGCCAAAGTACTGCTTCAGAAGTTTTTTGGATAGTACATGACGTCGAATCGGAGTCCAGAGCCACACTCTGTCGTCCAGTTCGAAAGTCACTACACAGTGGCGTTGATCGTAACGCTGGTCGTCTCGACCTTGCTGGTTCTGTATGCGTGCCCTCGCCAGCTGTCGCGCGTCTGCGCGTTGAGTGAACTCCTTGGCGCCAATTTCGAGGTCACGGCCGTCGTGGGGCAACATGGCTTCGAGCATCGTCGACGCTTCGCGACCATACAATAAGGAGAACGGCGTCATTTGTGTTGTTTCCTGCTGCGCCGTGTTGTATGCAAACTTGATGTACGGCAGGACGTCATCCCAACACAGGTGTTCAACATCTACGTACATGCACATCATGTCGGCGAGAGTTTTGTTCACAGGTTCTGTCAAGCCAATAGTTTGTGGATGGTAGGCGGTTGACCTGCTATGGGTAGTGCAACTCAGCTGCATGACAGAGTCCAGTAGCTTGGCAGTGAAAGCAGTGTCTCGGTCCGTTATTATAACTGTCGGGGCGCCGTGCCTCAGGACGATGCGTTCGATGAAAAATTTCGCTGCCTCAATTGTTGTGCCGCGCTGGAGAGCCTTCGTTTCAGCGTGACGCGTGAGGTAATCTGTAGCGACAGTTATCCACCTGTTGCCCGAATCAGAATTTGAAAAAGGATCCAACAAATCCATGTCAAGTTGTTCAAATGGGAATATTAGCACTTGAACAGGATGCAGTAAACCGGCCGGTTTCACAGGCGGTGTTTTCCTTCGCTGGCAATCATGGCATGTTCTCACGTAATGTCGTACTGCGACCGCAAGGTTTGGCCAGTAATAACTCTTCTTAATTCGGGCCAGAGTTCCAGCATACCCCAGGTCACCCGCGGTGGGCTCGTCATGACATGCCTGTAAGATTTCTTCGCGAAGAGACTGTGGTACGACGAGGAGGTAATCTCTTCCCGTCGGAGCGAAGTTGATCTTGTATAAGACATTGTTTCGCACGCAAAACGATGAATGCGTTCTGGCGAAGAGACAGGGAACTTCTGTAGTGCGCGCTTCCAGAAAATCGATAAGTGGTGCGAGAACCGGATCGTTACGTTGCTGCTGCGAAACAGCGAGCGCGTCGACGGCTGCGATAAGGGGAAAGTCTGGTTCTTCGTCTTCCCGCGCAGCCTCGACCGGTAAACGGGACAAGCAGTCGGCGTCGTAGTGCTGACGTCCAGACTTATACACGATGGTCATGTCAAATTCCTGTAGCCGTAAACTCCATCGTGCAAGCCGTCCGGAGGGATCTCTCAAGTTTGTTAACCAGCACAGAGAGTGATGGTCGCCCATGACCCGAAAGTGCGGCCATAAAGATAGGGTCGATATTTCATCGCCGCCCATACAACAGCCAGACATTCTTCGGTGGGGGAATAGTTCTACTCGGCACGGAACAAAGTCCGACTGGCGTATGCGATAACTCGCTCGGCACCGTCTTGCCACTGGACGAGTACAGCGCCTAGACCCACGTTGCTGGCATCAGTGTGGACCAGAGTCTCGGCATTCGCATCGAAACGGGCAAGCACAGGTGTTGTCTGCAAGCGGTACCGTAACTCTTCGAATGCCTTTTGTTGTTCGTCCATCCAGGTGAAGGGGACGTCATCGCGTGTGAGACGTGTCAACGGAGCGGCAATGCGCGAAAAGTTTGCAATAAACCTGCGGTAATAGGCGCAGAGGCCCAAGAAACGGTGAACTGTTTTCTTATTACATGGAGTAGGGAATTTGGTGACGGCTGATGTTTCAGCGGGATCGGGACGAACACCTAGATGGCTGACGACGAGGCCTAAGAACAGGAGCTCTTCATAGCCAAAGTGACACTTTTGGGGTTTTAACGTGAGGCCGGCCGATCTGATAGCCCGTAGCACAGCGGAGAGACGTTGGGCGTGTTCCTCGAACGTTGGCGAAAACACAACAACGTCGTCCAGCTAGACTAGACCCATCTGCCATTTAAGACCAGATAGAAATGCGTCCATCATTCGCTGAAATGTTGCTGGAGCGGAGCGGAATCCGAAAAAGGTAGGACTTTGAATTCGTAAAGTCCATCGAGCGTGACAAACGCTGTCTTCTCGCGATCACGTTCATCAACTTCGATCTGCCAGTAACCGCTCTAAAGATCAAGCGATGAAAAATAGCGCGTGTGGCCCAGCCGGTCTAATGGATCATCAATGCGTGGCAGCGGGTAGAAGTCTTTTTTTGTGACCTGATTGAGCTTACAGTAGTCCACACAGAAGCTTAAACTTCCGTCTTTCTTCGTAACGAGGACAACAGGTGGAGCCCAGGGACTCCTCGATGGCTGTATGACATCGTCATTTAACATCTCGTCTACCTGTTGAGCAATGACTTCGCGTTCCCGCGGTGACACTCGGTAGGGGTTCTGTCGGACTGGTCGGGTGCGGTCGTCGGTTATTATGCGGTGCTTGAGCAGGGGCGTCTGTGTAACCGCGGAGGCGGACGAGAAGCAGTCTTGAAACTGAAAGAGTAGCCCGACGAGTCTGTTCTTCTCCGCCGGTTATAGAGCGGGATTCACATCAGGGTCGAAGTTGGGCGTTTAGCTGGCAGACGTCTTGGTCTCAAGAACAAAGCAGTCTTGAGCTGCTTCTGCGACACCTTCAAAGTAGGCTACTGTGGTGCTTTTAGCGATGCGCTGGCGTTCGTTCCCGAAGTTCAAAATCAGCACGTGCGCTAGAGCAAAAGTCAGATGAACTATACCATGTGCAACACACTCCATGATGTAACGGAAGCTCTGTGTTCTGTTCGGCAACGCCGGCAGCACAGGACTGGTTGTCGCACCTGATTGAAACGAGAACAGACGAACGTGGCGGCTTGGACACATCCGCGTCATCGATGCGTAAAGGTGCGTGACGTCGTTCAGAGTCAGCGGTCATCGTTGCAGGCGTTGTCGTGACGCTGGGGCTACGTCGACCCGGCCTTCACTTGGTAGCGTGCAGAGACTCGGGGTTGAAGTAGGATTGAATCTTCGAAGTTGGTGAAATATGTACAAGCAGGTTTAAAGGCACTTTGAGAAACTTATTTACAAGATTATTTACACGAAAAAGAAGGGTACATCAGCAAAATGGCAAGCGTTAAGAGTTCATAGCGAGAAGCGACTGGATGAGCCGTTTACCCAGGGCCCAGAGCCACATTTCGTGCTCTGCAGCGTCCTTAAAAACTCCCTATGTCCAGCCCCTCTCTGAAGATGCTGACCAACCAAATCCAGGGCACGCCCCTCAGGTATCGGCATCCAATCGAACACATCACTGCACTGATGGTCTGAAGCACTGACTGGTCCGGCATTCATTCGTTGGGCGTGATCACTTGTTGGCGGGAAAAGCTTGGGAACGGCGAGGAGAGGAGGTACATTTCTATTCTTCAGCAAAGAAACCACAGGCTGGTTCTGACAAGGGGTTTTACTTCTCGGAAACCCGAGTGCACGTGGCGCCGCATAGGGCTCCCAACATGGTCCCTTTTCGACAATTGCAAATCTTTCCTGCATTCCCGGGAAATCACTTAATGGCCGTATGAGTCATGCTCCTTTCTTGTCCTGCACGTCAGCGGACATGTCACTCTGTCGTCTCCTTTGGATAGGAGGCATTCATCACTGGAGGATAGCACTTCTCGACTGGAAGGGTGAACAAAAGAAAGCACTTCCTGCTATTTCCCGCAGGGGGACGTTTCTTTGTGTTTTTCCAGACGTTCTCTTGACAGGGCCAATTTGGCATTTGCAGGTTGTCCACAAAGCAAAACATGCTTACAAAACAGGATTCCTGGAAACAGGCTCACTTAGAGCCATTGGACCATCACCACATTTCCAAAGCACTTATTCATGCCCACAGGCGAACAATAGAGCGCGCAAATGCGGATGCTTGGTCGTAACAGCCTCCTCCCCCGCCAGAAGAGACTCGGAGGGCAGCAGTCCCAGCTGCTGCATGAAGAGACGACTTAATGGCCTGCACGTGAACGCTTGAAGCTCGCTGTTGCTTGTCGCGTTGTCTTGATTGTTGTAGGCCAAATTGCTCGAGCTGTCTGAAACTCAACCACATGTCGAAGCAAGCACTCGGCTCACGTCTGAAGAGACCAGGTTAAAAGAAAACTGCCATTGTTGTTCGAGAAAAGCCCACTCTCAAGACGTTCAGGACCCACGTATTCCTAGAAAACCAAACGTGCTGCTTTACATAGTCACATATATTCAAGCGCACAAAAAAAAAAAAAAAAAACCTGATTATCAATTTGGATACATGGTGAGGAACATCTCGGACCGCTTAGAAACAGCGGCTAAGCGCGTCCGCATTCCCATTTAACTTCCCCTTTTTGTATCTTATTTCAAAATTGTACTGCTGTAAAATCAAGCTCCACCTAAGAAGGCGACTGTTCTTCGATGTCGCAGTTTGCAGCCAAGCCAGGGGACAATGGTCCGTCTCTACGGTGAATTTGGCCCCTCCAAGATAGCACTGCAATTTTTGAATGGCCCATACAATGCAAGCGCATTCTTTCTCTGACGCGCAATAAGCCCTCTCTCTAGAACTCAGTTCTCTGCTCAAGTAGAGCACGGGGTGCTCATTACCGTCGTCATCTCTCTGGCAGAGAACAGCACCTAACCCTCGATCACTGGCATCACACTGGACCGTGAATTCTCGGCCATAGTCTGGAGCTCGCAATACCGGACGGCTAATCAGCACAGCCTTCAGGTTTACGAAGGAGGCTTCCTTTTGTTCGTCCCAGACTACATTTGTCGGTTCTGTCTTGCGGAGAGCGTCGGTCAGAGGGCTAGCCAAAGATGAATAGTTAGGGATGTAGTGATTGTAGTATCCCGTCAGACCCAGGAATGCTCGAATTTCCGTCTTCGTGCTCGGCCGCGGGTAGTCTGCTACCGCAGAAATCTTAATCTCGCTAGGTTTCCTGAAACCTTGACCTACATTGTGACCCAAGTAGTCCACGGTCGCCCTTGCCAGGCAACATTTCTCGGCCTTTACGGTTAGTCCAGCTTGACGCAAAAGGCTCAGTACAGCTCTTAGATGTACCATATGGTCCGCCCATGAGTCGGAAAAAACCGCAATGTCGTCTAAATAAGGCACCGCGAATGTTTCACACCCCTTTAAAACCCTATCCATGAGTCGGGAAAAACAAAATGGAGCATTTTTGAGCCCGAAACTCATCATTGTTGGCTGGTAGCTGCCCGTCGGAGTGACGAAAGCCGCGTATCTGCTGGCGCGTTCAGTGAGCGGTACTTGCCAGTATCCTCGAGTAAGGTCCAGCGTAGTCACATATGCCGCTCTACTGACCTGTTCTACTCTCTCCTCAATATTCGGAATAGGATACACTTGATCCCTGGTGAGAGAATTTAGCTTTCGGTAGTCTACCACAGGCCTAGGGTCTTTACCTGGAGCTTCTACTAAGATCATAGGCGAAGCATAATCGCTTTCCGAGGGTTTTATTACTCCTAATTCCAGCATGCGAGTTACTTCCCTATCCAGAATTTCTCTTTGCCTTGGAGAAAATCGGTAGCACCTTGATCGCACTGGCACGTCTGAAGTCAGCTCAATATCGTGCTCAGTCAAATCAGTCCTGCCTGGCCTGTCCACGAAACAGGCCTCAAACTCTGTTATTATTTCGCCCAGATCGGACAGCTGGGATTTCTTTAGTTCTCTTCTCTGCTCCGTCTTTCTGAGAAGCTCCTGAGCGTTGCTTCCTTTTCCGCTGAGGCAAATCAAGTTATCCCCAATCTCCTCAGGAAGGTTTAACGTTAGATTTACCATGGTTTCCCTCTGCTCATAAGGCTTCATAAGATTGCAATGATAAATGCGCACTGCTTTACGCCTATCGGGGATTTTCACTGCGTAGTTAGTGTCAGAAAACTCTGCAACGACTTTAGCAGGTCCTTCCCACTGTACTTCGAGCTTATTCTTGGGATCATTGGCTTGCTCCATAGCTAAGTCCTCTCGGGTTCCACTTAAAAGTCTCGTGAGATTACTAGACACTGGCGGCAAGAGGTTACTTTCAAGAACGTCCTCATTCCGTGTCTTATCAAGCTCACTTTCATGTTGACTTATCTGAGATGCCTCGCTCTCAAAGTTTTCTGGCCCGCTATTTTCCGCATTTACCACTGTTTTAACTGCCGTTTCCTCCGCTGTTGATTTTTCTGAAATGAGCAGTGTAGCTAGTTCTCGCGCCTTTGAACGTGTTAAGGCCTGCACATCTCTGTCTCCGAAAATCAGAAGGCAAGCTTTGACCTTCTCGTAGTTGTCCGCGTCCTCCTTGTTTAGCCGCGCGACAACCTCCGCTGCCTCGCAGGGCAGAACCGTCAATAATCTCTGAGACCACGTGTCTCGCTGGAAGGACAGTTCTTCGCAAGTTCGCTCAAAGTTACCCAGATACAGACCGATATCCCCTGATATCACATATGGCTGCATGTACTTTGACATCTTGAAATCTGCCTCCTTGTTGAGAAGAGGTACCGCTAGCTGGGGACAATTGCCCGACCTCTTGCTCAACTCTACTTCTAATTTCCGGAGCTCAATTTCTAGCTCCCGCTTTTTTGCTTCTCTCTCAAGCTTCTCACGTTCGTGCTCCATTTCCTCTTTTTCCCTCTCAAGTTCACGCTCCCTTTCCTCTTTTTCCCTCTGATTCTGCTGTCTGAGCTGTTCCTTTTTTTGACCGATGAGGTTCCATGCTTCACTGAGCTCCTCATCATCGGCTCCCAAATCTGTGATTGCCTTTATAATCAAAGGTTTTCGTGCCAAACCACTTGTATCAATTCCCAATTCCTCACACAATAGCAACAGGTCCGGTTTCTGCAGCTTTTGTAGGTCCATGATCGCTCCGAGTGTCGGCTACTTCCAAAACAACTGTGCAAACTACCAAACCTAAAGGCGTTTCCACACTCTCTTTACCAGTTCTAAAATCTAACCCTGTTCTAGAACCTGGTCCACATCAGAAGAAAAGCCAAGCACTCACCCACACATGCGATCGATGTTCCGAGCTGCTCTCTTGTTGGCCGATTGTTGCGCCTGCTTGTTGCTTGAGATGCCACCTCCGATCACAAGATGTGGCTTGTAGATTCTGATCCACCTCGAATCACCAGATGTTGTAGCTTGTAGATCCAGATCCCACCTCCAGTCATCAGATGTTGTGGCTTGTAGATTCAGATCCCAACGCTGGTCACCAGTCGTTGTGCTTGTAGATTCAGATCCCACCGCTGATCACCAGTTGTCGTGACGCTGGGGCTACGTCGACCCGGCCTTCACTTGGTAGCGTGCAGAGACTCGGGGTTGAAGTAGGATTGAATCTTCGAAGTTGGTGAAATATGTACAAGCAGGTTTAAAGGCACTTTGAGAAACTTATTTACAAGATTATTTACACGAAAAAGAAGGGTACATCAGCAAAATGGCAAGCGTTAAGAGTTCATAGCGAGAAGCGACTGGATGAGCCGTTTACCCAGGGCCCAGAGCCACATTTCGTGCTCTGCAGCGTCCTTAAAAACTCCCTATGTCCAGCCCCTCTCTGAAGATGCTGACCAACCAAATCCAGGGCACGCCCCTCAGGTATCGGCATCCAATCGAACACATCACTGCACTGATGGTCTGAAGCACTGACTGGTCCGGCATTCATTCGTTGGGCGTGATCACTTGTTGGCGGGAAAAGCTTGGGAACGGCGAGGAGAGGAGGTACATTTCTATTCTTCAGCAAAGAAACCACAGGCTGGTTCTGACAAGGGGTTTTACTTCTCGGAAACCCGAGTGCACGTGGCGCCGCATAGGGCTCCCAACATGGTCCCTTTTCGACAATTGCAAATCTTTCCTGCATTCCCGGGAAATCACTTAATGGCCGTATGAGTCATGCTCCTTTCTTGTCCTGCACGTCAGCGGACATGTCACTCTGTCGTCTCCTTTGGATAGGAGGCATTCATCACTGGAGGATAGCACTTCTCGACTGGAAGGGTGAACAAAAGAAAGCACTTCCTGCTATTTCCCGCAGGGGGACGTTTCTTTGTGTTTTTCCAGACGTTCTCTTGACAGGGCCAATTTGGCATTTGCAGGTTGTCCACAAAGCAAAACATGCTTACAAAACAGGATTCCTGGAAACAGGCTCACTTAGAGCCATTGGACCATCACCACATTTCCAAAGCACTTATTCATGCCCACAGGCGAACAATAGAGCGCGCAAATGCGGATGCTTGGTCGTAACAGCGTCTAAAACGTGACAGTACGGCGAGAAACTATAACAATGGCTCCATGCTCACCTAAAACGTCCATGCCGAGTATGAGATCCTTGCAGCAGTGCGGCAGGATAACAAAGACGGCTACAAAATCTGACTCGGCGATGGTTACTCGGGCAGTGCACCATCCGATGGGTGTCATAAGGTGACCGCCAGCAGTAAGAATGTGCGGCCCCAGCCATTCAGTTTTCACTTTGGAGAGCCGATCTGCGAAATTCTTGCTTATTATTGAGAAGTCTACTCCGGTGTCTAACAAAGCAGTCACTGGGTGCCCGTCGACGAGAACGGGAATGTCGGCGCTAACAACGTAATCGGCTTGAGGTTGATTAGGAGTTTCGGGTTCATGCGGCGGCGGCGGCGGCATCGTAGTCACAGCACCGGGCTGAGTCGTCACGGGGGGGTCTTCGGGTCATCGATTCCGTCCGTCAGCAACCTGCCCCCCCTGAGGTGGCCGCCTTCAGTTTCCCCGGCGTGGGCTGGGCGACCGGCGCCTCGGCGCATAATTAAAATCACGGCGGCTAGGTGACGAGTAGCGCGGGGGAGAAGACTGTGTACGGTCGCTCGAAGAGGTTGCACGGGTTGCTAGGTATTCTTCGATTTCTGGAGGGCGTTCGCCGACCCGGGGACGCGGGGAATCACGAGAAAAACCCCGAAGACTGAGCTCACGGTATGGACAACGACGGTATTTGTGGCCGGGTTCTCCGCAGTCGTAGTACAGCGGCCGTTGGCGAGGCGCGCGCCAGACGTCTGCCTGCCGAACCGTTTGCTGCATGACGAGGCTCTGCTGGGATGGTGGCTGCAGAGCGGGCGGCGGCTGCGATTTGAAGCGAAGCTGTTGCGCTGGAGGCACTGCAGGCCGACGAACAGCCGCTGCGTAGTTAATAGAACGTGACTCCGACAGCGACTCAGGCGGCAAAAATGTTTGACGGATTTCTTCACGCACGGCTTCGGTGACAGCAGCGGCAATCGGGTTAGGTGATCCAAGACTAAACTTAAGGAGCTCCTTGCGAACTACCTCGCGGATCAGCTCATGCAGAGAGTGATTTTCAGTGGTCCTGTAGAATGTGGCCACACTGCTGAAGGGCTGACCACAAGCAGACTCCGTGCGCGCCGGCATCGTTGCTGCAGGGCTCGCTCAATGAGGGTAGCTTCATTGATGAAGTCCGTGATGGTTTGAGGTGGACTGCGACCAGACCAGCGAAGAGGGGTTCTTTTAAGCTCTGCATCAGGTGGCGCAACTTCGCTGATTCCGTCATGTCGTGATCAGCCCGTCGGCAGAGACAGGTCGCGTCCTCAGCGAACATGGTCACGCTCTCATTAGGTAGTTGCACACGAGCTTCTACGAGGTGGCGTGCGCGATCACGGCGGCCGTGGCTGGCAAAAGTGTCCCGCAGCTGCTCGCGAAAGAAATCCCAGCCTTGAAGACTGGCCTCCCTATTCTCATACCACGTTTTAGCGCAGTCCTCAAGGGCGAAATACACATTGCGCAGCTCCTGAGCAGGGCTCCACTGATTGAATTGCGCCACTCATTCGAACTGGTCGATCCAGTCGTCGACACCTTCCCCAGTACCGCCACTGAAACGGGGGGAGGGGGGGTGTCATACGAGGCTCCTGAAGCAGCAAAGGATGTTGACTTGCCTGGGTCATTGCAGAAATCTCGGACTGCTGGTCGGCTGGCGCTGGTTCAGGTAGAGGAGCAAATTCGGGCACCAGACCCCGGAGGTGACGGCTGCAGCGATGAACGGGTGTAGATACGAGCGGAAGCAGGTTGGGACTCGATGAGTGGCTGCGAGAGGCCCGAGTCATGGAGGTCAAGGCCTCACCTCCACCAGTGTCACGTAGCCGTTTAGGCCCGTAACCAGAGGTTGGGTTTTAATGGGGGTTGATCTAGCAGGCACAGGAGAGCATGTCCAGAGCGCCGAGAGATAGCTGCTAACTTCAGCTTCTTCTAATCGAACGCCATGAGGCCACTTCTTCAAGTGTGCGCTCGAGACTCTCGATGAGCAGCCGCCTAGCGGCTGCTGTTGCACACGCTACAATATTATCTTAATCATCGTTTATTGTTTAATTTATTGGTATTGTGAGGCAGAAGGAGGCACCAGTAAATTAACCTTTCTATTTCAGATAAGTCGAGGTAGCAGCTACCGACTACAGCCACAGCTCAAAAACACTTCGTCTTCATCTCACGACCCGATGACCGGTGAAGATTACGCTCAGATCAGGATGAATTTTACTCACAGTGCTTACACCTTCCCCCTCCCGGACGAAAGCGACCATCCTGGTCGCAAGTTATATCTCAAGGTCGACGGTTAAAACGTTTCGACCGCGACACGTGCACAATCTCGGTGCCGCGACACCGACTATCGCGAACAGGTCATGCAGGTGTGATGAAATAGTATACAGGGGAAGTTTGTTCTAGAACCTTGTATGGGCCCATAAAATGGCTCAGACACTTTTCACACAGGCCCGGGATGTGCGTAAGTGTCCAGAGTAGGACTTCGTCTCCAGGGAGGAAAGACACAGAGCGATGGGTCGTAACATGCATGCGTTTCCTGGAAGCTTGAGTGGCTTCAGTTTGAAGGCGGGCACGATCACGGCAGTGGGCAATACGACACGCGAACTGTTTGTGGGAAGGCGTGACAGAAGGAGTTGAAGCTGATAAGAAAGATGCTTCGAGTGAGAAAGTAGGGTGGCGGCCATAAACAAGAAAAAACGGAGAGTAGGTGGTGGTTTGTTGAGCGACAGTGTTGTAGGCGAAGGGCACAAAGGGAAGTAGAGTCCCAGTTGTGCTGAGGATGAATGTAGGTGGATAGCACATCAGAAAAGGTGCTATGAAAGCGTTCTGTGAGGCCATTGGTCTGAGAGTGGTAAGGAGATGTAGTTTTGTGCACCGTGCCTAAAGCATGAAGCAGTGGGGCAAGGACGGTGCAGAGGAACGACTCTCGACGATCGCTAAGGAGGAGGCGAGGGGCGCTGTGGCGAAGAAGTAGGGTGTGGAGGAAGACGTTGGCGATTTCGCAAGTGGAGCCGGAAGGAAGTGTTGCGGTTTCAGCATATGGGGTGAGGGGGTCAACGGTAGTAACGACCGAACGGCTGAAAGCTGGAGTCAAGGGCAGGGGTCCATAAAAGTCGATTCCAACGACTTCGAAAGGTGTGAAAGGACGTGGAATAGGTTGCACAAGTTCGGCAGGAGGCGACGTAGACCGCTTGCGTCGTTGACAAGGAATGCAAGACGCTACATAATTCAATACTGAGGTTGAAATGCCAGGCCAGAAGGAACGACTTTCGATGCGGTCGTAGGTTTTGTGGTATCCAAGATGACCTGTGGTGGGGTCGTCTTGGAAATCTTGTAGAGTTTGAGGACGCAGGGAAGAAGGAATTACGGGAACCCAGGGGTGGCACAGTGGGCTGTAGGTGTGCCAAAATAATGTGCCATCCTGTAACTTCAATTTGTTGAGCCGACAACGGAGTCGGGTATTTGGAGGTCTAGTAACACCAGTGACAATATCAATGAGTTTTCGACAGTAATGGTCAACACTCTGGTGGTGAGCAAGATTACAGTCTATTTCTGGCATGAGAGGAATAGAGGCGGTGCTCAAAGACTGGATAACTGTAGGGTTTAAATGGCGTGAGTCCGTTGGGATAGCTGAGGAATGCGAGGACATGTGTTCTAACGGCGAAGCAAAAGGACAACGAGAGAAAGCATCGGCGTCCTTGTGCTTCTTGCCCGATTTGTAAGTGACAGTGAAATCGTACTCTTGAAGGTGAAGGATCCACCGCCCGAGCCGACCGGACAAATGTTTCAAAGAGGATAGCCAGCATAGGGCGTGGTGGTCAGTAATGACCGTGAAGTGACGGCCATACAGGTAAGCACGAAACGTCTGAACAGCCCAGACAAAAGCAACACTTTTTTTCTCGATAATAGTGCAGTTTTCCGCAGGAGTGAGAGTTCGGCTGGCATAGGCAACAACCTTTTCTGTAGAGGTGTCTTGTCACTGCAGAAGGACAGCGCCAGTGCCATAGCTACTGGCGTCGGTATTCAAAATAGTCGGAGCTTTGCCATAAAAATGGCAGAGGACGGGACCCGAAGTCAGAGCGCGCTTCAGAGTTTCAAATACTTTTTCGCAAGCAGGAGACCAGACGAAAGTCGTGTCAGTGTGAAGAAGCGCATGTAAAGGTGAGGCAATAGAGGCGAAATTGGGGATGAATCTGCGGAAGTATGATGCCAAGCCGAGGAAACTGCTGAGATCTTTGCCCCGAGTCGGACGAGGAAAGTGCAGCGCAGCAGCGATTTTTGCATAGTCAGGCCTATTTCCTTCGCTGCTTATGAGATGGCCAAGAACTTTAATAGATTTTGATGCAAAACAGTATTTCTTCGTGTTTAGCTGTAGGCCAGCGCTGGAAAGTGCTGTCAAAACTTAGCGAGTCGAGTAGGGTGATCGGAAAATGACGAAAAAAAGACTGTCATCTAAGTAGCCGAGACATGTTTTCCAATTGAGGCTGCGTAGAACAGCGTCAATCATGCGCCCGAATGTAGCGGGAGCGTTGCAAAGTCCAAATGGCATTACATTGAATTCGTATAAACCGTCCGGTGTTGCGAAGGTGATCTTCTCTTTATCATCTTCATGCATGAGAATCTGCCAGTAGCGTGACCTCAAGTCAAGGCTGGAGAAAAATTGGGCACCTTGTAAGCAAACGAGGGCGTCGTCAATTTGAGGCCCGGGATACACATCCTTGCGAGAGATTCTATTTATCGCACCGTAATCTATACAAAAACGAACCGAACC
Organism: Amblyomma maculatum; assembly: GCF_055883805.1. Classification (NCBI taxonomy): domain Eukaryota; kingdom Metazoa; phylum Arthropoda; class Arachnida; order Ixodida; family Ixodidae; genus Amblyomma; species Amblyomma maculatum. The sequence goes on from NC_139347.1 coordinate 84,461,266, forward strand.
GTCTTTTTTTGCACTAGCACAACCGGCAATGACCAGGAACTCGACGATGGTCGTATGATGTTGCGTGCAAGCATGTCAGCAACATTTTCTTGCATAATGTTGCGCTCGGTTGAAGACTCACGATATGGCCGGCGTCTAACTATGCTGATCCGTCGGTGTGAAGGCGATGAGTTGCTGCAGTGGTTTGACCCAGTGCGTCGGAATTGACGTCGAACGAGTCTGCGTGGCTCTTTAATACTGCGAGCAATGCGTTTGTCTGGTCTGCTGTCAGGTCGATGCTGATCGGGTGGCAAAGTGATGCACTTAGCGAGGCACGGGACGAATAAGAGCGATCGGAGGTGGAAATGGGAAGACGAGTAACAGGCTGGGTGTAAGTAACTGATGCAACAGTAGAGTCGCGGCGAAGAAGAATGGGCTCTAATTAGATGTTGAAGGCGGCGAGAAAAGAAGAACCGCTGGAGAAGCGAAGAAGGGACACGATAATGATACCTCTTGAGAGGAGACGAGGGCTGGGTGTAACCAGGACGTCGCCGTCTGTGACGGCGTCAGAAGTAACAAAAAGATTATCTTCGTTGCCCGGATAGACGACATGATCGGCAATCATAACTAGGCGGGAGGGAGGTGGCCGATTCTCTATAGGCAACAATGTGGCATTCAGTGCCTTCAAGAGTGAAAGGGGAACAAGTAATGACTGCTGAGGCGTTTTGGAGGAAATCCCAGCCGAAGATGAGTTGATGAACACAGGACGATAGGACAGCAAACTCAATGAAGGGCAAGGTGCCGTCAATGGTGACTCGGGCTGTACATGCTCCACAAGGGTTAATATTATCTCCATTTGCAGCATGTAAAGGAGGACCGGTGTGAGGAGTGCACACATTAGGTCTTTTAAACACAACTTAAGTTGCATAATGGAAATAGCGGCGGCGGTATATATTAGATTCCAATACATTTCCTCCAAAGAATATGGTCAACATTTTTGATGGTAACTTAGGAGAAATTGGAGCGATGGCAGGCGGTGAAGTTTTACCTCCAAAAACTGCACAGGTTAGTTTTCCGTGTGGCGGGCAGAAGCTAAAGATGGAGGGCGAAGGGGCGACGAAGTCTGGCCAGAGGGTGACGGGGAGCGGCTACGCGATGGCCGTGCTGTCATAGACTGGTCAGGGGAAGTCGACAGAAAGAGTGACAGAGGTCATTGTTGTTGTAATACTGGCGAGGAGGAAGCTGGTACGCGTCGTCACGTCGAACGTACCCGTAGCTCGCACGCGCATCTCGCAGTCGTCAGCGACAGACGCGTGTTGCGTGGCCGCGGATGCCGCTATAGAAACAAACTGGTCGAGGTAGGAGAGGCCGTTAATAACCATACACCGGTTGTCGCGGGGACAGGGCAGCGAGGCTCGGTGGCACAGGCGCATGATGAGCAGGAAGACAATGAGGAGGTGCCGCAGTGTCCTTAGCATACGTCGGTACGTGGTTCTGTATTCATGGGACGAGTGAGTGAAGCAAGTTTCTCCTTGATAATGCCATGCAACTGAGGAGATTGAACAGGTGACCGTGAGAAAGCAGGCACCAACGAAATATCATCGTGGAGCTCTTTCCGTATAATAGAACAAATCATGGTGAGCAAATCAGCTTCGGGAGTTTGGCTTGGATCCCAGGTGTTGTGTAGCCGGCGCGACTGTAGGTAGTCCAGTCGCTGGCAAGTGGGATGAAGGTCTCCTGCCGTGACGGGATTCTGGGCAGCTAGAACTGCGTAGGCAAAAGAGCCAATTCCTTTTAAAATATGGCCAACACGTTTATCTTCGACCGTGGCTTTATTGACTCGCCGCCAAAGGCCGAGTATGTCCTCTATGTAGGATGTGTATGTTTCTCTTGGAAGCTGCACATGGGTCTATAGCTTCTTTTGGAAAGAGGCTGGACCAGCACCAACAGTTCCAAATATCTGGCGGATCTGTGTCGTGAACTGAAGCCAGTCAGTAATGGCGTCCTCATGGTTGAGAAACCACGTCTTAGCCACGTCACTCAGGTAAAATGAGACGTTTAGTAGCTTCATAGAAGCGTTCCAGCTGTGGTAAACGCTGACCCGATCGTGCTGTTGCAGCCAGTCTTGGACGTCTTCACCGCGGAGACCGGCGAAAACATGAGGGTCGCTGACGTGAGGTAACTGACCAAGTTGGGTGGGTCACAAGGTGAGGTGGAAATGCACCTTGGGACGTCAGAGATGCAGAGGAGGCATGGGCAGTCGTCGGATGCCCATCGGTAGCGACAGGCGCCAGAACGGTAGTCAGAGCAGGCTGATGTGACTGGGCAATGGCGGTTGATGTGCCGCCAAGAACACGGCCGGAACGGAGCTTCATGGGGTGCCGCGTTGAGGACGATGGTATCTGGACTCACCTCCACCACTTCTGAGGCCGAAGGACGCACCACAAAATTCACCTTTCTATTTCAGATACGGCGAAGCAGCAGCTGATGATGATGATGGTGATGATGACATCAGACAAAATGGCACATACCCACGACGGAGGATTGGCCAGGGTACATTGTAGATTGTAAATATGTATGTTCAAGGACTGGAGTATTCAGATAAATAGGAATGTTCTACCGACTAGCCACAGCTCATCAACACTTCGTCGTCTTCCCACGACCCGATTACTAGTGAAGATTACGCTCAGATGAATATGAAGTTCACTCACAGTGCTTGCAGTATTTATAGGTGTTTTTAATTAATTCGAACACTTTATCGGTATTGTCTGCTGATTTCGGCACAATTTAGACTACTCCTACACGATTCCGACGTCACTAACAGTTTGCTTGTCCATACACTATGTGCGCGTACAGGCTATTGTGAACTTTATGAGGCTTTTTTTCAATAGTAATTACCTAATTGCTCCGCATCCGCCAAACGTGGCGCACAGCGACATTTTGTCATCGTCTACCTCATATATTCCTTCTTTTTTTCCTATCTCTTTTTTGAACGACGCAAGGCCTGCAGACATATTTTGCGTTTGTTTTGCGTCCGTTTCTATGTGACGCGAAATCGCGAACGTAGTAAACTAAGGCTTAAACCTTAATAAACATGCTGCGTCGCATGTAATGTGAACATATTCGGATTATTTCCTTGATTTTGCATGGCGCTGTGGCAGTGGCTTGTGGAAGAAAACAGAAACCTTTGTGTTCGCAGCACATGCTGCTCTATTCATCAGTATCACAGCATTTTTGGCAATATATATTTCAAAATAACGCATGTTTCAATCCAGTTGCTTGCAGGCACTTACCCTATGGTGGCACTTTGGGGAGACTATGAAAATTTAACAGAGGCAATACATACGTGCTGGAAAACTGAACACATTCAAGGTGCGGACTCCCGACAAGATCACTATTTATCATATCGCAACAGAGATAGAAAGGTGAGTAAATTATAGCAATGCATATCCATTTCAGTACGTTGTCTGTAAGCTCTGTTCTCTATGTTGATGATATTCGTATAGTGGACAGCATTCCTTAAGCAATGTTTATTTTGATACTGAAGTAAGTAATCACGGTAGAAGCAAGACAGGTGCACTGACAGCGTTACCGCGCTGTGGTTAATGAGCGACACCTCAGCGTGACCGGATGAAAAGGCCGCTGCCAAGGACAGTACCTGTTCAGGGGCCCATCCGTTGAGTTTATTACTATAATACTTAGACACTCTATAGGTTTCATTCTTTCCGTCTATTCTGCTTGAGTTCCTTTTGGAGAAGAGGTGCGCAAGTTAATACTTTTCGACTTCAATCAGCGTCAAAAGGCCTCGAAATGTTGCCAACCACCGGGGGGGAGATTATGTTTCCACCACAGCCTAGAGGCGGTACCTAATCTTATTCGCCACTCCTATGCTTCCTTCGAACATGGACAGATAATGCTGCAATACGGAGTCTATAGAACTTGCCTTGCGAGGGCAATCGTACTGGAGGTGTTTCGGCCCGGGTGTATGGCGTGGTGTGTAATTAAGAATGTGTTGTTTAGGTGCGGCAAGCACAGCATGATTTGAATTGTATGAATGCACTTGAATGAATTGTACTGCTTGAATGGTCCAAACGGCAAAGAGATCGCAGCCCAGTGGCCCTTTTGAACTTGTCAGCGAAATACTTCGATGCAATAGTTGTTTCTTTCATATTCACGATTACTGACCTCTGGGTAAGTATATCACTACTGATCGATAAATAGGCGCATCCGCGCGTGCTACTACATTTGAGTCTATTGGCGTGTTCAAACATTGAGCAATCTAACGCTAGCGCTGTGATACGATGAAGCCCCTCATGCAGAAAAACGTCATTTTTATTTGGCCGTCTGAGGTTTTTCAATTTGTACAGAACTCTTAAACATGTGCATGCATTTTTTCTGTATCAGGAATACTACTTTGACAGCTTTCATAAAGCCTGCCCTGGCCTGTGACGTAGCAGAACGACGCCGCTGCTTTACGTGCGAACGCCAGAAATGAATTAATAACGAGTGCATTTACTACAAGTTAATGACTAATGCAGTGAACCTTGAGCTGCGCCATTCGATAACTCTGTCACAGAAGCTCGTATTTTACGCGAACACTAAAGACTCTGGGTGACTAACCATCGCAAGAAAACGTCGAACTACATGCGAAGAAAACCCTATGGCCAGTCACAATATGGTCGTTCCAGTTGTGATGTATGGATGGCGCGAGTTGGACTGTGAAGGAGGCTGTCCGCCGAAGAATTGACGTGTTTTAATTGTGGTGCTGGCGGAGACTCTTGAGAGCTCCTTGGACGGCCAGAAGATCAAATCAGTCGATATTGTCGATCATAAACCCTGATTGCTCATTGGAGGGTCAAACTCTAAAGTTAAAGCTCAGCTTCTTTGGTCATTTGAGGAGAAGAGAGGAGTCGCTGGAGAAAGATTTGATGTTGGGAAAGGTTGAGGGTCACCGGAGAAGGGGTAGGCAGCGAACGCGATGGTTAGATGGCATTCTCGAGGCGCTGCAGATGGAGTTATGCGATGTTAGGAAGATAGTGAGAGACCGGAAAGCGTGGCGCGATATGGTCCATAGGGTCACGAAGAGTCGGACATGACTGAACGACTGAACTGAACTGAACATGCGAATAGATAAAATGCATGGTGCCCGCTAGGTTTCATAGTTGTCAGTTTGGAAGCATAGATGTCAGCCTGTTACGGTTGCCCTGAATATTGTTTCATCAAATTGCCACCGAGTATTGGTATGCAGTACAAAAAAACGAAGGTTTCCAAAAGTTGGCGGCATATCTTTACGTTCCGTACTCCGTACGTTGTGGTACCAGAATGTGCAGCTGAAGCAAATGCTCCAGGCCTTGAGATCAGCGATAAATACAGTTACTGTGTTACTGTTGCTACTCACATGGTGATGGCACAGCGCAAGGGACGGGATACAAGGAAAGAAAAGCGGAAACTGTTGCTGCTCGCATGGTGATGGCACAGCGCAAGGGACGGGATACAAGGAAATAAAAGCGGAAACAGTTGCTGCTCGCATGGTGATGGCAAAGCGCTAGGGACGGGATACTAGGAAACAAAGGGGGACAAACATGGGCGCTGACTGTAAGCTGAATTTTTATTAAAAAATTTGATTATATAGCAAAGGAAGAAAGAAGGTGGAATATCGATAACAACGATGCCAGTCACCGTTACTCATAAAATAGTCATGTCAGAGAGTAAGCACGTATTCATAATTAAAATTGCCTTTAAAGGGGCTGAGAGTGTGTAGAGGGCCGTCGCGCGAACAACAAATATACACCAATGGAAGGTGAAAGTAAAAATTATAAAGGCAAAAATGAGAAAAATAGTAGGCGTAGAAGCCATCACGCGACAAACTTTGTATACGGAATGGCAGATCAAATCTAATATGCACAAAAATGGCTAAAATCTTTAAAAGCGAAAAGATACCAGGTGTAGAGGGCCTACGGGTGAAAAACATTAAAACCGGCTAAGCTTTAAAAGAGGATAACAAAGCTAAAGAGCCGCGTCCTGAACGATAACGCACAATGCGTGCCCCGTTTCTCATAGGAATTTCAATTCCTTTGCCTACAGGCATATTAACGGTGTACTAAAACAGTGGCAGTCGGCACGGCGGTTATGGGTGGTTGGTGGTCTTGTCTTTTACCGATATCCAAACATTCATCTAATACAAGACAGCGAGATCTTTTCACGTTTTAGTAGTGTTTAGTCAGATACGCGGAGATCGAAACGTTACAATTATTTTTGTTATGCTCTTGCAGCCTGATATTTGTGCGCTTTAACGTTTGACAAATGTATTCTTTACCGGACGACGGATGAATATCAGACTTCAAGAGCATGAGAACAATGTTGCTAGGACTGCAATATCCGGGAATCTGACCAAAAACTGCAAAAAGTGTAATAGAAATCCTTGCACTCCTATATTAAATGAATTTTTGATCAACGGCTATGGACGAAACATTGCGTATAGATGCTTAAAACGATCCCGATTCGTCGTGCAAGAACCACTATATTATTAAACAATCAATATGTCTAATGATACAAAACGTGAAATTCCTAACCACAACCGAGCATGCGTTGTGATTAGTTCTATTCCTGACTTTGCGCTTTGTTCTTCAACACCTGACTTTTTGGCTTTATTATCCCGATTTAAATCACTGCTGGTTTTCATATTTTTCACCCGTAAGGCATATACACCATGTACACCTTGGCATATACACCTTGTAGCTATGCGTTTTTAATAAACTTCGCCTCTTTTGGTCACTTTAAATTGCATCTGCCTTTCAGTAGTTTACCTTTTTCGCATGCAAGCCCTCTACATCTCGCATTTTTCTGCTTTATACGCTTTAGTCCCTTTTGGGTTTCTAACTTCAACTTAAATTATTGTTGTTCGCGCGATGGCCCTATACACCCTCAAACTCTTTCGCCGAAACTTCATTCATGAACACGATTTAATCAGTGACACGATTAACTTCTGACTAAATGTGACAGGGCATCACAGCCTTTTTCCCTTAGCTATATAATATGGGTTTAGAACTGAAAACTCAGTTGACAGACAGCACCCGTATTTGTCCCTCGTTTCCTTGTGTCTCGCCCCTTGCGCTGTTCCATCACAATGCAGAACGAACTGGTACGCCAACTCTCTTTTCCAGCTCGCATCTATTGTCGTATAAAGTGGTTGTCCAATATTAGGAAGTCACCTACATAGAAAGGGAGGATCCAGACCGTCATTTGTAGGTTGAGCTATTTCATTTACTAATCTTGAGGTCTGAAGTCTCCTGGACCCGGATATATCTTAGTGGCTTAAGGGAGCTAAGCTACTGTGCCAACGGAGAAAAGTTTAATTCCGGTTGCGGCGGTAGCGCTTCGATGCAGGCGACGAATCGTTAAGCTGGTCCGTTGTGCGACGTAAGCGTATAACAAAGACTCCAAGAAACCTTAAGGATAGACACAAGCTCTCCTCTGCAGTGGCCCGCGTACCACACGTAGCGCTTCAGTACTTCAACTACGCTATTTACACTTCTTTTTGAACTGCGACTTGAAAAGCCACATTATGTCACAAACGAATTTATTATTGCAAGTAGTAGTAGTAATAACTTTATTAAAACAGAGGAGTTTGGGGCATGCATACACCTGGGCCCCCGCACGGCCCCACTACACTCAAACGTTCATGTTCCTATGGTTCATGACGTCAGCAGCCCAGTCTGGGGCGATCTCCTGCCGAACCGGGTCCTCAGAGTGCTGCAGGGTCTCCCAATCCTCCCAGGTGGCAAGGTGCTCTAGACCCCGCGGGGGAGGATCCGCCGGGCATTGGAACAGGATGTGGGCGAGGGTGGCGGTGGGGTTGTTGCAAAGGGTGCAGGAGAGATCGCTGAGGGTGTGGTGGTAGCGAGACGCACTATAAGGGGACGGGAGGGTGCGCGTCTGGAGTCGTCGCCAGAGCGTCTGGTGGTAGTTATCTAGAGATGGCTGAGGTGGGGGATAGAGAAGTCGCTCGGCCCTATAGACCTGAGTTAGCTCACTGAAGGAGTGCATCCGATCACGCGTGAATCCCGGATCAGAGGCCGCCGGCGCCCGGTTTGACGAACCTCGGGCTAACGCATTGGCGGCCTCGTTAATGGGATTCCCGGAGTGCGCAGGCACCCATATCAGCTCCCCATAGCGGAGCGGGTTGGCGGCGGGCGAGCTCAGCATAATAAATAATAATAATAATTGGTTTACAGGAAGGGAAAGGCGCAGTATCTGTCACACTTGATCTGTGGACACCTGAACCGCGCCGTAAGGGAAGGGATTAAGGTGGGAGTGAAAGTGGAAGGAGAGAAAGGGGAGCCGTAGTGGAGGGCTACGGAGTAATTTCGACCACCTGGTGATCTTTAACGTGCGCTGACATCGCACAGCACACGGACGCCACTTCGTTTCGCCAACATCGAAACGCAGCCGCCGTGGTCGGGTTCGAACCCGGGAACTCCGGGCAGTAGTCGGGCGTCTTACCACTGCACCACCCCGGCGGGGCCGAGCTCAGTATGCTGACTGCGATACAAAATTTTGCGCGTGGTAGAGTTCACGTTTCCGAGCTCAGTATGCTGAACGCAGAAATGTGAACTCTACCACGCGCAAAATTTAGTACCGCAGCTTTAGAGTCAGAAATTATGTAGAGTGCTTCCGTGTGTGCAAGCGCATCGGCGATGGCTGCTCCCTCGACTGCCTCCGAGGAGGTGACTGAGGGGAGGGGGACAGTAGCAAGATGTTGCAGGAAAGAATTGGTGATGACCAGTGCCGCTCCCTCATTCGCGCATGAGGCGTCCACCCATACGGCGTCCATTTCGGAGCCGTAGTATTTGTTGAGCGCCTTAGCTCAGGCTCGGCGGCGTTGCTCGTTATACTGGGGGTGCATGTTGCGAGGGAGAGGCTTTATGAGAAGGTCTCGGTGGAGGGGGCGAGGTATAGGAAAGAGGATAGGGTCATTCGCTGTGACGCGAATGCCTAAAGTTTCCAGGAAATGGCGACCGGTGGAGGTCTTGGTGAGACGCAAGTATTGGGCTGGGCGATGAGCCTCCACACGCTCCCCAATTGTGTTGTGGAGGCCAAGCTGTAGAAGAATATTGATATTCCTAATATTGCATTAATTAATTATCATTTAATATTGCAACTGTTGTTGCTGAGAGATGTGTTTACGTGTATTCACAGGATTATATTAGCACACATTATATTTATTCAGAGCTTGGCGGCCCATTTTACTATAATATGTTCTGTGTGATGTACCAAGTATTCGAAACCTTGGCATCCATTCGGATGATCACTGGATACATTTCCTGCTCCATCAATTTAATGCCGAACCCTGACTACATAACAGATATGGTCGCTCAATTCTAATGTCGTACCCGTTTTGGATGTTGCCAGGCGACAAAGGTTAAGGAAAACATGCAGTGACGGAGTTTCAAAAGCGGTTTCCTCGCAAATCTGGCCCCGCGAACTACAGTTGGGTTCAAACCACTTTTATCTCTTAATCGCGCCACGTCGGGTCGTCCAGAAGCTATATCACTGTGCTCAAATGCTGCAACAACAGTCAACACATCCACAGCACATCCGCACATCCGCACGCTAATACTTTTCTCCAAGTTCAAAAAAGTGCTGGCGTATTTCCTGGGGTTGACCAAGCCATGCAACCTTACTCAGGCGCCAAAACATACGGTCACATACCACATCGTCACCCGGGGTCCACCTACAGCTGCTCGACCAAGCCGCTTGTTTGAAGACCGGCTCTACATCTCCAAAAAGTTAGTTCGACCACATGCTGCAGCTCGGCATCGCAAGGCCGTCGTCCAGTGCGTGCGCGTCTCCGCTGCATCTATACTTCGTCTCACAAGATGTTTGCAGCACTGCGAAAGTTACAGCTCTATCGTCACACCACAGCTGCGCAAACACCAAAAATAATCTCTCAAATGTTTGAGCAGTGTGGGGCTGTATATATACAAAAGCGCAGCAATTCAAAACATAGTTTGTAATTGTAGGTTTAAATAGTAGAGAGCGTTCCAATCACTGAATAAATTTCCAGATAAAGCCCGTACGGACACAGCTCTGCGGGGGGCTGGTGCGATGTAGTGATGTGTTTCCATTTTCCAACATGGCGGTGGCCGAGTCGGTTGTGTCTCCTGTGTGCCGCACACCGACAGTACACTGTTTTCTCAAGAAGGCGAAGCAGCTGGCTTTAAATGTTTTTGAAGCGCTTCGCGTAGAGAATGGAGGCAGCTCAAGTACGAATGCGCTCATCAAGAGGACGGCAGAACTCATTCAGGTGAGCGAGCGTACGCTCTACCAGTGGACAACTGAGGCGTTGAAGACGGCCGAGTGCTATCACCGAAGAAGCGTGGTGGCGGAAGAGGTCGCGAGCGGACGAAGAAGTTGGACGATTTCGGTTTGCGTGTGATGCGAAGGGTGGTGCACTGTTTTTCCTTCCGATACACTTACAGGAAGTACGTTTTCAGTGGGTTCCGGGACACTGCGGCATCGATTCTAATACAATAGCGGATTATTTAGCAAATTCAGCTCTCAGTGGGCCTGTTGCCGATGTTGTACCCAATATTATCTTGCTAAATATATCCCGTTTTGAACGATTTAAATCGTTAAACTCCTTGAGCCATGAGCCACTCCTTGCGACTACGGATTTTAACCGATGTCAGTGCACGTTAAAGAACCCCAGGTGGTCGAAATTTCCGGAGTCCTCCACTACGGCGTCTCTCATAGCCTGAGTTGCTTTGGGACGTTAAACCCCGCAAACCAACCAACCAACCAACCAACCATTTAAATTTCCATTGGAATGTCCGATGTTGTACCTCGAGGCAATGTGAGGTTTCCATGACGCTCATGCGTTGTAGAATTCCTTCCCTCAATCTTTATTTATGTCGCTCTGGATTCACGCCGTCGAATCTTTGTGCGTCATGTAATGATGTGGAAACAATTGAACATTACATCCTCTCCTGCCACAGGTATGCTACTCAGAGAAGACATTATCTAGAAATACCTCTTACTCGCCTAGGATTGCCATTTACAGTTCCTGTCCTCCTCTCCTTTCGTGCAACCGTCAAAGGGTATGCCCTAAAACCGATGTGGGAATTACTTCATAATTATAATATTGCTACTGGAAGATTTGTGTGTTAGCGCTGATCTGTCTGAATTGTATTTTTTCTTCTTATTATTATTTTTAGTAATTTACAATTTTATTCCTTTTTTTCATTGCTCTCTATTACATCGCCTCAAAATTTCAAGTTATTTCAGCAACACTAGCTCCTAATTATTAGGTTATCTGTATCATATAGTCAAATCGACATCAAAAATATTATGTCACCTACAACGAATTCTGTGCAATCCCCCACTGTGGGTATGTGCCATTACAACGAGGGAGAAGAAGAAGAAGAAGAAGTTTTTTCCAGAGAGGCCAAATTCTAACTATTGCAAAGGTGGTAGCACATTTCGCAAATGACAACTCTCTATTGGCCGTGTCCACTGCGATAATTGCATAGGTTGTGAAGAAAATAGGCTTCCAAAATAAGAGGAGCTCTCGCAATGCAATGCTAATCGAAGCGACGCATATTGTGCAGTGTCGTCGCCGGCACCTGCGTCAGATAGCGGAACTGCAACCGCAGGTTAAACCAACGTGACTCAACGCCGGCCACACGCAAAGTTGAGTATGAACTGACTACACCATCCAATCTGAGCTGGAAACACATCGATCTGAACAGGCGACTGGTCCACAAAACCCCAATGGCAAAGGTGGCAGGCTCATTGTTACGAACAGGGGCAGTGAACAAGGTTTTGTCGAATGCGCAGCGGAAATTCTCCGAGCTAACAAAAACTCTTACGACTACCACAAGAAAATGATCAGGGAACACTACGAGAAGTGGTTCTCCCAGAACCTTCTCCCACTACTGCCACCCGGCAGCGTTATGCTGATGGACAACGCGCCATATCATTCTGTTAAACAGAATAAGCTGCCGCGGATAAGTAGCCTCAAAAAGGAGATGCGGCTAGGCTGTCCGGAAAAGGTGTCGCGTGCAGCAGCAGTATGGTTTAGGCCGAGCTCATGCAGCTTGTGAAGAACGTGAACACGGGGACCGATACCATGTAGACTGCACCGCTGAAGCTGGTGGCTATCTCGTTGTGCGCTTGCCGTGCTATCACTGCCAACTGAACCTGATAGACCTTGTTTGTAGCGACGTCAAGGGTTTTGTGGCCAGACGAAACAAGACGTTTCAGCTCCAAGACGTGGAGCCGCTGTATTGGCATGGCATTAGGCAAGCGACAGGTGGGAAATGGAAGAATTATGTGCAGCATATTATCAGTGAGGAAGATGTGATGCGAATATTGGACCACATCAGTGACGATGTTGTTTACCAAGAACCGATTATTGTCAACCTGGAGGATGACACAAACAGCAGCGCTGAACAGCGTTGCGATGAGGACGATGAGATGAGCCCCTTGAATGTGCACACGTGACTCCTGAAATGAGCACACACATGTCTGGACCATTCACTACTGTCGCAGCGAGAATAACGAAATAATACAATATCGTCTCTCATGAGATATGCAGGCGCCGTATGGGAGGACTCTGGATTAATTTTGAGCGCTCGTGCGTTGACTTTCGAGCTGCACATGCGATTGTTTTGCAATCCGCCACCTCCGAAATTCCGCTGTCCCGGCCTGTATTCGACCCAACTTGCTTGTACAGTGACCACGCGGGAGCAAATAATTGTATATGTACATGACAGAAACACTGAAAATAACTGTGAGAAGACAACTGAGGATCTGATACAAACAGTTGGTGAAAAAAGAAAAAAGTGGGGCCAGTCCCTTTGGAACGGACGTTCCCCTGTCCAAAAATAAAGGAGAGAACAAAAAGACATCAAGCGCCACCTGATAGAGATAAGATGAAGCCAACTACTAATACGCCTTCTTTCACATGTATGGAGCCTTTTGCCGGGCGACTTCCGCGTAGGAACAGTCATGTAGTGCGCGCAGCCCTGATTGGAAGAGAGAGCCCTACCATCTGTAGTGCTGCAAATATCTTGTGAGACAAAGCGTAGTGCCTAAGCGGGATCCCGGTGAGTTTTGTCTCTGTGGCGAATATCGGGCGTAGAATGCGAAGACGGTCCACGACAGTTATCCGCTGCCCCACATCCAAGACTTTACGCCACGCCTCGCCGGCTGCACCAAGTTTGCAAAGTTGACCCGGGGAAGAAGTATCGTTAATTTCCCGTCGAACCCGCAGACAAACCTTAGACCTCCATCTACACGCCCTTTTCCAAGGCGACGCCATGCGCTGCCGCTGGCATTCCGTGTTCGTCACCGGCGCTCGCTATCTGGCCGGCCTAGGACAAGAAGATAATCATTGCTGTCGTCAAGAATACCCAAATTATTGGTCAGATCAAGCTGTTCAAGCCTACCCCAAGACTTCAAAAAACACAAGACGTGGTGTTATTCAGATGGCCCCGGAAGCAACAGAAGCAGATATTACTGAAGCCATTTACTCGCTGGAGGCTCCTTTAGTGGGAGTGCGAACATTAGGAGACAATAACATGGCAGGTATCACGTTTGAGGCCCCGAAGGCGCCTTTCACCGTTTTCTATTGGAGAGAAGCTGTGCTGGTTCGCATCTACCGCAAGACGATGCCGGCAAGCGCTCGCTGCGGTACGATTAGACATCGCGCCTACGTCTGCTCTAATCCGAGGGCGAACCGATCCCAGACTTGCGGAGAGAACAAAATAGCAAAGGGACATAAGTGTCAAAGCAGCTGCCTAATTTGTGAGGGCTCAAATCCTACATGGTCTATTCTGTGTACCAAAAAGTACCAAAAAGGCGGCACTGGAACTGGAGCTGGGCGCAAGACTACACCTGGAACGCCGATCAGCAAGGTCAATTCAGGAACCCTTGAACGCGCCAGGCCAGGAAGGAGGCAGGAGGTGGTCGTTCAGAAGATAAGCATGATGGGCTTGACCCAGCACGCAAACCCGGGAGCAAACCAAGCACCAACAAGGTGAGCCGGGCCGGTGTGGCTGCTTCCTCTCCCACGTGTTGGCTAATGAGACTCTTAAGCAGGACAACGAAATGCTCAAACTAGAAATGCAGAAACTTAGAGAGAAGAGCGCAGCGAACGCTTCAGAAAATTCTAAAACAGCGCAGGAACCACACGCGCAAGCGATGGAGGAGGTGAAGCCTACCCTTCTGCTGCCGCCATCCGACCGCGTGGGTGAGCCAGCACCTCCTATGTCACAGATCGGACGGAGAGCATCGGATGGTATCGTGATGTTAGCAGCCGTGCTCTTGGTGGGAAAGAATGCAGCGCGCGCAGACGCGGACGAAATTACAAAGAAATTGGATGGAAAATAAGGAAAAGACAATGCTAAAACAATTGCTAAAATGAAAGTTCGCGTGATGAAAAGACTAAACGAAAGCGCCGAAAGATTTGATGAAACGACAAGCAAACAAATCGGGCAGAACTTAATGGGGGTCGCTGAGAGGACAATAGATACAATTCTAGAGCCGCGTTTTTTTGAAAACTACACGTCTACGAAAATAACATCGACAGTAAGTTGCGAGAATTTGCTGAAGCCTTGCGCCCTAAAACAGCTACATTGAGCTGCAAAATGGCCCGTGTGGCTAAACTGAAAATATTATAATGGACCTGCAGTGGCCTTAAGCGTAAGCGGAAATCCTTGCAGCAGTGTGTGGACTATCTAGATAAAAGGCCTGATATAGTAGCGCTGCAGGAGGTTAATGTGGAAGCTAAGCTTAGGTCGTACAGTACGCATCAAACTAACAATTTGACCAGCATAATTGTACGCAAGAGTAGTGCTGCTTCAGTAATAGACCATGAACTAGGTTCTGAACAAAACCATGTGTTTATTCATATTTTTTCAAATACTCGTTCAGGTAAAGGGGCGCACATACTTAATGTATACAGAGGGCTCAAAAACAGAACACTTGTATTTGACTAAATCTTCCGGAAAGCGACACAGGCAGCAAAATCGGTGCCTCTCATTATAGTGGTTGATTTTAATGCGTACAGCTTTCTATCGGGTTAAAAGAAAGAGTATAAGAAGGCAGAAAACTGGCAACAGCAATATCGGATTTGGCTCTAACTATTCTGGCGCACTCGCAGCATCTTACGACTCCGAGAATAGGCTATAGCGTGTCAAGTAATACTTGCCTGGATTTGACGCTGGTGAAGATTGTTAAAATTTGCGAGTGACAAAATACGCAAGAAATATTGGGCAGTGACCAATTTATACTCCATATCTGCCGACACCACAACAAGCATCCTAAACACGGGGTGTATGCCAGGCTCACGAATGGGTCGCTTTTTCTTAAGTCCACGATCCTGAACTCGAGTATAAGAAATGCAAGAAATGGGCTTAGTCAAAGAGCGCTGCGTACCTCAGATGATGTTGCGGCCGTCGGCAAACACCTGCTCCCTTATGGGAGGCCAGGAGAGGCATACCAGAAGAGGCTTACCAGAAGATGGAACAAGAGAAAAGAATCATAAACTGAAAATTAAAATAAGCAGAAATGCCAGCACAAGCAGAGGAATACGTGTGGACCTTAGCCAAGAACAACTGACTAACTAAGTGCTATTCATTGAGAAGCGGGCTAGGCGTGAAGTCCACGTGGAATCTCATGTGACGCCTGATCAAGCCCACCAATACGCGGGGAGAGCAACAGCGAAACCTTAAGAGAGCACTCCGCGGCTATGCTGGCACCGACGACCTAGCGTTCGCAGCCCTCACGAGCAAATACCTATGTGCAACCAAAGAGGACGAGCTTGTGTTACAGTCATGCGGCAGTGAATAATGAAGACCTTTGACGTCAAATGAGCAAACCATGAGACTTTTGTTCTTTTGGTTTTTTAAAACCTGGATTAGGTCATGTGATTTTTTTTTTTTACCAGAAAAGGATCGCTTAAAGTTAATGAGTTTAAGATATTAGAAATACAGCTCCAGTTTTTCGTCTTGTGGCGTTCTCGGATCCCACTACATGGAAAAAGACATTTTGACATCTGCGTCTTTGCACTGAAGAATAGCAGTATACTGAGTCGTTTACACTTGTCAATTGATTTTTTCAAGGCATCAAGGTTATGCTTTTTACAGGGTTTCTTGGGTTTAGCCTGGACTTTAGACAAGGAGAACGTTTTTGCTACACTAAAGCACGACAGCCCAGCTTCGCGACCCTTAGTTGCATAAAGATGTTAAGGGAGCACTAGAAAACTTCCTTCTTTATCCGGCTTAAGCAAGCGAAGCGAATGTCCTTTCAATCAAGGCCCAGTTCCTAATTCGCAAACGTTTCTTAAAAAAAAATAGGAAAACTAACTCTAGTGTTGCCAATTTGGCGGCTCATTTCGACTAATGCGAGCGCTCCAAAAAAAAAAGAAATAGTATATTTGCACCTAAATCAACTATCAACCTCAAGAACCCCGGTTGGCCCATGTATGAGCGCTTTCGTGCCGCAGGCCAGTTCGTCATACGTTGTTAGATACGGTACATTGCCTTGCCAGGTCGCGAGAGCGCACCAGAAGCCGCCAAAGTGACAAGGCCCGCGATGGCAGTGATATAATTCAATAAATATGCATTTGCATATGCTTCAAAGTGCTTTAAAAAGCTCGCCGCTTCTTCTCAGCATCGCATGAGCCGTGTTTGTGTTGTTCTTTACCAACGAAAGTAGTTGAAATGTAACCGAGCCTTCTTTTTTCAGGACGACGCTGGACATCGCTTTTGGCCAAGAGAGTACGTAGACCGATGCTGGATTACCTTTATTGAGGGATAATGCTGTTACCTAAGGCAATAATATAAAAACTGCTCTTCAATACGCAGACAGAACCCGAGCTTATATCTGTCTACACGTGCACGCAGCAAAGGCCCGGTTTTGTTTAAAAGTTACGAAAAGCCACTTTTGAGATTGACATTGAGCGCCGGTAGCTATAGCGCAGGCGTCTCCCATGAGTGCAGCCGTTGTTAAAGAGGCATTGCAGTGGAATACTTATTCAAGGTGAATTTGTGGGCTAGCGTCGAGATATAGCAAACATGTCAATAATACAGAAAATAGAGCCTTCATATCTAAAAGATTCTGTAAAGCAAGTTGACATTGTGCACATGTGGCACTACCACTTGGGGATAGCTTTGAATTCTGCTGACTACTATTGGGTCATCGGTTTCTCACGCGCCGTCTGGACTCCTATAGATAAGAACTTTTAGAAAACCTACCTGTGTCTAGTGACAAATGTTTGTAAGAGTTCTTAGCAAACGCATGATGAATTAATTTTTTACGATCATGAGCAAGCACATTCTTTCATGAAACAACGACGCTATTTCTGCGCCCTGTGGAAACAGTGCTCAACCTCAGCAAATCATGATAGTTTCAAAACATTCTTAAAGGTAGCTTTATGTGTGGGGGCACAGGGTACGGATAGTGACATAACATTTTACTCTTCCTGCAGCAACTTAAAAACAGATCTATTATCCCGCCAGTCTGTCACATTAATAGCCATAGTTTTGCCTCTTAAAGGATATTTTTTGTCATCACCTATGCAGTGATGTGGCCAGCACAAAGAACGCGATAAGCAGAAAAGAGTGCAATGAAGAGCACCATGCAATGAAAAGATCGAATAAATTGGTCATGACGTACACGAATCGGCCGAAATGAATATAGGCCAGCAGAACAGCAAGTAGCAACAACATTAATTCTTGTTTGCAAATCTAAAAGAATGACCCGTTCTTCAATATTCTGCAAATGTGGAAGGCCGGGAAAACCAAACCAGCATGACGTGGTTCTTGTTCTTGTATGATTGCAATCTCAGGTTGATTTCGAGATACGAAGCCCATCACTTAATTCAGTCTAAGGGGTATAGGCCTCCTACGCCACCCATGTGGCGCTGCAAAAATGTGGCTAAATGTGGCTATGTCTCCGCCGGAGTGTGTCTGAGCAGAAGGGCTTGCATTGGCTAGTTGAAACACATTGTGAAAACTACCGTGCGCTGCTTACCTTTACAAAGACGGGTTTAAACGGCGACACAAACGTATAGGCGCAAGAGGGCTTATTGGTTTGTGTTGTCTTTTAATTTTATCACAGCTTGCATTTTTTATTAGGCGTGGATTACAGTACTTTTCACGTGCTATGAAATGGCTTTAAATTAAATATGCTTGTAACAGTTGCGGCCTCAATGATTAAGCAATAGAAGTTGGGTAATAAATTGGCTCTTAGGAAATTTGAGAGCACCGGTAGCTCAAGCCACGGCCGATCTCGAGGGAGAGCGCCCTTCTCTTCTCGAAGAAAAAGCGCGCGCTCTCTCTCGAGACCGGCCGTGCTCAAGCATGCGACTTGCTAGTGCGCCGTATGCGGTTCAAAGTGCAATGATATATAATGATATAAGCAGGTAAATCAAACACTCAATATCCTAACAATTTTATAACACTGTAGTTCACACTTCGCAGTATATTGATACGTGCTATGGTAACAAAGGCTTTCAGAAAACGGATTTACAACTTGCCTTATGCTGTCTTACTGTCTTCTGCCAGACGTGCAGTTTTTACTGCGGCGACTGCTAAGCTAAGTAACCTAATGGTGAGCTTATGTTGTAACGTAACGTTCCTCAGAATTTAATACAGAGTCGACGAACTACAGCGCGCAATCACGCGAGCATGTGCCGCACACCGCTTCATTACTTCGCCGTCTTCCCACACTGAATGTATAAGTCTACGTCATCTTCTATGTCTTCTGTCATTGCCCCATTTCTGCAACATTGCCTCGATGCGGCCGATGTAGAGCAGACTGACGAGGTAAGAGACAGTGTGCTAGGTTAAGTAGCAAGAACTACAACACAGAATGGTGCAGCTTCAGCCTCAAAATTAATCCGGAGGGCTCTAGTGGTAAAGCTTCATCCGGATGACGTGTAAGTAAATGAGCTTCCGTGTGTGGGTTAAGCGGTAAATATCGTGTTTTTTTCAAGTCCGTAAGTGACGTAGCTTAAATGGCGAGGGCGCAAAAGGGTCGAAATACCAGTGTAGTAATTAGTGAATTTACGGACAGTACTCAGTGTTGAACGAGCAATTAGCTTCAAGGGCATGGCACGATGCGGCCTCTTCTTGACGGCTCGCCTCGGCTTCTCAATAATGGGGCATTAGAGTTCATGAAGAGAGGCTACAGCCACGCCCTTCGCGAGGTGCCTCAACTCCTTAGCGAAATTCGCCAGGACAGTTGAACAACCGTTATGCAATTGGACGAGTCCTCGAGCGATGACTATTTCGTTCTCAAACAGTA
This sequence comes from Amblyomma maculatum, assembly GCF_055883805.1. Taxonomy (NCBI): domain Eukaryota; kingdom Metazoa; phylum Arthropoda; class Arachnida; order Ixodida; family Ixodidae; genus Amblyomma; species Amblyomma maculatum. The sequence continues at coordinate 84,480,559 of NC_139347.1, forward strand.
GCAGGCGATCGAAATCCCCCGTAGTATTGGAATAAACTGTGCCTCACAAGACCACGAGCACTGGACTGTGCTGGCATTCTCACGTCATCGTCGACGATACGCAACACGTTGAGCACTAACCTTCTTTGTCCTTCCGAGCCACGGACCGCTTCGTCGCGAACATGAGCTGCGCTTTTTCATATTGTTACGATGCGGCACGCCAATGAAAACAGAGAAGAGAACAGGTAGAAGATGTTGGATGACCGTGAGATGACGTTTCATGAAATGTTACCGGGTATAGTGAGAGCCCTCCTGCCCGTGCCACTGCCCACTTCTTCTTTGATATCGTCCGTAACATAACCAGGGGCCACCGAGCGATCATCCCTATTGTGGACGAGGAAGTATACCGATGTTGATTTCATGGCATGATGGGCGTGCCTGGACGCTTGAAGAAAAAGAGGAAGAAGGAAGATTAGAATGATTTGCCGGCACGGTTCATGGGGAATCCCCCATGAACCTTGGCATAGGACACTATTGGGCCAAAAGTTGCCACGACTCGATGGCGGAGTCGTGGCAATGCACCGTATGGCACGCACCGCATGGCATAGGCAGGGGACTTTGTCTTCAAGTGTAGCGGTGCCTTGGGTTGTGGGGTCTTTGGTCGGCACATCTGGTCAGTGGGGTCACATATGGTCGTTCGATCGGGTCTGTGCTTGTGTCTCGTGGTCATATGTGGCGCCTCTGCTCAGTCGGTCTTTCGTCGTGTCTTGTGGTCGGAGTGGGAGGAACGGGACGGAGGAAAGGCAAGGTCTTGCTGGGTCCGGGAGGCTGGGGAACAGCCTTGCGATGCCTCCTAACCTTGAGCCGACGGCGCAATAAGTCGAAGGGCGCCGAAGCTCCGGACCAGGATTAGGGAGTGATGATGAAGCACCTCCAGCCAAATGTTACGCGGCGGCAATCCGCTGAAAACTGGAGAACAGAGAGATAGATAGATAGACGGATTTATTGAACGGAAGAGGCAGAAAGGTTCGCCGGAATAATTGAAATCTGGCCTGCTACTCTGCACTGGGGAAGGGAAAGGAGAGAAGAAAGAAGATCATGATTGGTGACGATCTGGAAGAAGGCATATAAAATAGATATCTACAGGTAAAGTGGCTTGCTTTACAAGCGCGAATCAAGTCCGCTGGCGCACAAAAAAACCGGCAAAGAGCACGCACTGCCTAAACACCCTTCCCTTTGTCCTGCCAAGCGCCCAGCCATAGTTCCTCCGACAGAGGCCTCTTGTCCAAATGCTTCAAGGAAGCGGCTAGCACGCTTCTTTCGCACACATACGCTGGGTACATCAATAATATATCGTCCACAGTCTCTGGGATGCCACAAGTTGAACATTCCGGCGAGTCCACCTCTCCTATTAAATATAAGTACTTGCGCGTGAAAGCCACATTTAAACAAAGCCTATGTAGCTGTGCACGGCCCCGCGTCGGGTGATGAACAACTTTTATTCCCGATAAGAAGGCGTATATATGCAGTGTGCTGACGTATTGGGTCATGCGCACATTAGGCTAGAGCAAGCGACGTCAGCCTTACTCAGATCTGCTACAGTAGCAAGCATGCCTGACCACGCGGAATATTATGCGGAACAAAAAATTTCAATGTTCGATCGAGCCTTCTTAGACGAATGTGTCGGGCGGCAGGCCTGGCCCAGTAAGCTGCTGTAGCATTCTTTATACAACTCGTAAGAAGGCGCGCCATATCCGCTCTTGAATAAGGCACAGCTGTTTGAAGGCCATTGATGAGTGAGCTTTTCGCTTCAACATCGGCCTGTTCATTTCCATGGAGCCCGCAGTGGGCACGGATCCATTAAAACATTATCCTGTGGCCTTTCAGCTGAGCAGATGTGAGGAGCTCCATAATGTGTAGTGCCAGGGACTGGTAGGCAGTGTGGCGTAAGACTTTTTCCAAAATTTGCAATGCAGTCTTTGAGCCCGTGAATATACACCATTTTTGAGGTGGTTCCCCACATATGTAGCGAATAGATTCCCGAATGGCTACAAGTTCAGCAGCGGTTGATGTAGAACATGTCCAAAAAGGAAATGTAGAGTCGGTTTCTGAGCTGGTATGACCACAGCTGCAGCGGATGTCTGTACTGACACAGATCAATCGGTGTATACGTGAATATAATTAGGATATTCTAATGATGCTCGATGGCCATGAGATGACGTTTAATGAAAATATTAGCAGGTCCAGCGCGAGCGCTCCTGCCCGTGCTACAGCCCGCTTCTTCTTCCTTGATATCGTCGGTAACAATATCATTGACAGCGCTGTTCTGCACGAAGCCGAGGTCAATAATCAAGTCCAAAAATATTTGCACAGTACCGTGAATTTACCGGCGTACGGAAAACCACGGATGACGACCATTGCCATGTACTTGCCAGCAGGGATATTAACTTACTCCCTGCTGTGCGAATGCTCAAGCCATACCACTGTATCAAGACTTGAATTCTCGAGCAAGAGACCTGCTCATTACTCAATAATCGCCACCGGTGTCGAATAAGCACGGTGACAATAGCTCCAGCAATGTTACACTAATATCGCAGGTAGCACATAGGATGCTGTTGCTGCCTGACCGAAGCGGAATCTCGTCATATCGGCATGACAGTGACGGAAGATCGCCACATTTCCCGACATGAGCGGTCCTGCCTCCGGAGGCACCGCCGCTGATATTAGCTTTCGCGACGAGATCTGCGCAAACTAGATTCTGGATAGCTGGAACTTGGAAAACGGTATCATACCGGGAAAAGAGAACGACGCTCTTGGTAGCAGGACGTGATTTGGTTCTGTCGCAGAGAAAGGTGAGAGGCAATCACAGTTGGTCGCTCACCATTAGGAGGGCAGGGGTCAACCGGTGCAAAACTCCACAGTCATGCCCTATAGAGGTGCCCGCTTCCTCAAAATGACAAAAAGGGGCCGACAATACAAGGCTCGCAATACGTGACCCTTGAGTAAACGCTGGTAAGTTGGCGGAATGTAGTTACGAGCAAAACCCGGTGCCTGCACTGCTGGAGCCGCGGCGTTGATATCGTAGGCCGGCGTAGGAGCCTGATGTAGGACAGACGCGTGGGTCGCTCGTCGAACAAGGTAGGAGCCGTCGACTAATTTCTCAGCTGCCATACGAATCTTGTTCTGGACGACGTAAGCCACCGACGGAGAGGAAGACGTGTTGCAAGGCATCCAGAAGGCTTGCAATTGTCTGATGACGGAACGGATAAAGTTGCATAGCGCACCAGGTCGCTACGGAGCGGCATAAAGAAGACGTCGGAACCAATAGAGCTGAAGTCATGACTGTAATAGGTGATTCGCTATTGCAGAGTCATCTCCATTGTGGCCGCTTCGCTGAGGAATTGGCCCACTGTGCGCAGTGGACTGCGCACTGGTCTCTCAAAACGCACCCCGTATAAGGTGGCGAATTTTCTTCTATTCCGCTATGTTCGCGTGTGCACGCCTAAAAAGCGTGCCATATCTTCCACGAACGTGCGCATGCCTTCGTTGTGGCACTGGTTGTGCGAGTGTAGTACAAATACTGCTTGTTCCTGGAGTTCTGCTCTCAAGATATGACAGAAGGCTTGCCAGGACAGAAAAGAAGTCTCGCAGTTCTCGAATCATGTCGCGCAGAATCTTCAATAGCGAAATTAAAGTCTGTCAACTAGCGTTCAATGTGTCACCCGTTGTAATGAGCGACATGCTCGAAGGTCTCAAGTCAGTCCTCGGCGTTCTCAAGTACGTCGCCATGAAAAGACGGTGGTGTTCGTGGCTAATGGCGCAGGATTTGTGCTGCGAGCCTGTTCTCCGCTACCATTGCAGCTGTTTCAACGGACTTTCCAGCCTGCGTCGTTCTGGTATCCACCGTAAAGGGGTCCAAATTCAGAGAGCTCTTCAGTCAGGTGGCCACCAAGGCTCTGGTGAACCGGAGTGAGTTCGGTGGCCACAGGAAAGTTACGCAGTACTGGGCTCGTACCCAGCACTTCCTCTACCGTATTTGTAACGGAGTTACACAGAAGGTGAGGTGCAACCAATGAACTACAGCGGTCAGTCAAGCGAGCACGAGCCGGAGCATCTTCAATTCTACGCCGTCTTCCCCTATAGCACGTGCCAGTCTGCGTGGTATTCTATGGACTGTGGCAATATCGCGGCTACAAATGAATACACGCGCGAGATCATCGGAGATACTATATTTCATATATGAGCCGATGAAGCGGCTCACACAGCCCGAGGAGTGCTTCCCCCAACACAGCAGCATGCTGCCTAAACCCAATGCACCCTCCATTTCGTTTGGCTTATAGGCTTTAACTCTTTCCCTCCCTTAGAATTCAATCTGTTACACCTCACGGCCATCTGTTATTCTGTCTTCGCACTATATGATCTGCCAATGCGCATTATTTCTTCATGATTTCCACTAGAATATCATTAACTCTAGTTATTTCTCTGACCCTCGCTGCACGCTTAACGTTACACCTACCATTGTGCGTCTAAGTCCTCTGTGTTGTCCTGAACATACGTAGAACCCCTTTCGTTAGCCTTCACGGTTTCAGCCATAGGTAAGTAGGTAAGACGCACTGTTAAATAATTTGCTCATTATTGATTCCAGTAAGCTGCTAGCCATAGTATGCGAATACTTAAGAAACGCGCTCCATAACAGTCCATATCTGTTGTTATATACCCGCCTACCACTTCCGCCTACCAAGGCTGTTGGACATTACCTTAGTCTTCCGCACATTAACTTTTAGGCCTACCTTTGAGTCTTTCCTGTCTAGGACATCGATCATTATTTGCTATTCACTCCCGGTGTTACTCATCAAGACAATGTTATCAGCGAATCGCATATTACTGAGCTCCATAGGGTCACAAAGAGTCGGACACGACTGAACGACTGAACTGAACTGAACTGAACTGAACTGATTCTCATTAACATTATCCCCTACAGCTGTCATTCAAAGTAGCAGAATAGTTTTCCTAAGCAAACTGTGAATAGCACTGGGGAGATCGTGTCTTCTTGCTTAACGACTTTCTTTACGGGAATTTTATTACTTTCTTTATGCAAAACTGCCGTTGCTGTGCAGTCACTACAGATCTCTTCCACTACATTCACATATGGCTCATCTATACCTTGATTTTGCAATGCCTCTATGACTGCGGAGATTTCAAATCAGTCAGATGCTTTTTCGTAATCAATGACTGCCATGTATAAGGGTTGGTTAATTCCAAGCATTTTTCTATAACATGATTCATAGTATAAATATGATCTATAGTAGGGTATTTTTTCGGAAAACCGTCTTGATCCTTTGGTTGATGAATGTTTAAGGTTTTCCTTATTCTATTAGCGATTATCTTAATGAATAAGAATACCTTGTACCATATGGTAGGCTGGCTGGTCTAAATTTTTCAAGTTCCTTGCGTGCCATTTGTTAAGAATTAAGAATGTCTACGTTCTTCCAGGAACCCTGTACTGTGGATATCACAAAACATTGCGTATACAGGAGGCCAGGTTTTTTTGGCACGACATCTCTCCGTCCATCGACAGCTCTGTAGTTACCTGACCTCCCCAGTTGCCTACATCCTTTTCATAGCTCATAAATCTTTCTTAACCTCGTCCTTCGTTACTGGCTGAAGGTTGGATTGTTATTCACTACTGCCAGGCTCATTATGATTCTAATTTTTCTACTGTATATGTCTATATATAGCTCGTCGGCTACTTTTACATATTAGTGATGACATTCACCGCCTTCTTCCTTAGCGCATACATCTGATTTTCGGCCCATGCCTAATTTCCTTTTCATTACTTTAAGGCTGCCACCGTTCTTAAGAGCATGCTCGATTTTCTCTACGTTATCCTCCAAGGAATTCCATGGGAAGGAAAGCATAGCAGGAGAAGGCAGAAAGTTAGGAGGGCGGATGAGGTTAAGAAGCTCGCGGGGGTGGAGTGGATGCAGCTAGCACAGGACCGCGTTGGAGTACTGTGCGGGAGGCTTTCACGCTGCAGTGGGTATATTTCGGCTCATGATGTTGATGATGAATATGATAATGTTTAACATCCCATATTGACTCAGTCTGTGGAGCCGTAATACAGAGCTCCGGAAACTACTGCCTCATATGGCTCGCGTCTTCTTGCCTCGAAGGAACACTACAGTGACAAACAACAATCGTGTTGAGGGGGGAAGCATGTGACGTTAGCAGCAGTTGTAAGAGTATACCGTTGATTCGAGAACAAGGCGTGCACGCAAAAAATGACACTGCAACTTTTTTGTGTCGCTAGGAAGCATTCAAAGAGATTCTTTTTTGTGCTGCTTGTTTCTCAGCAACAGGTTACAACTAGCTCACGTTGAGGGTAAGATACATGCCGGTCTGTTTCGAACCCACTGGAGACAAAATAAAGCGCAAATGAAACCGCCGGTATATACACAGAATCACAGGTAGAACCACGGTGTAAAAATAGAAAGGTGTCTCAACGAGGAAACCGCACGTTGCACAAAATCCCTCGAAGTGCCGGGCGCCCTTACAAATGGCGCCGCACGACTGCAAACCCTTTTGGGACCTAGAAATGGCGACGAAAATTGTGCACCAATAGTATTTAGCCGAAAATCGGTGGAATATTGGCAAAGCATAGGTTGAGCGTTAATGGAAACAATTATTTCAGTTTAAATCTTCACCGAAATGAGTAAATACCAAGAAAATAAGATGCATATTTTATTATTATCCTCAGTGTTTACGAATCGTTTTTCTGGCCTTCAGGTTTTTTAGTGTGTGAGAAGCATTGAGAATTGCAACAATTCGCTTGCTACCAGGCCTATAAAAAGTGAATGCCTGTGCTGATCGGTCCTCTGTGATTTATCAACTCGTCGAACCGAAAACAATTCAGGCGATTTCGTCCCCGACGTGCACCTTGTCTTCACTTTAATGCGGACAGAGTTGAACGATAGTGCACGCTGCTCTGTGGACTTGGGCGCCCAAACCATTGCCGCTCGTAGCTGTCGCTCAGGTACTGGGTTTTTAGAATGTTTTTTGCAAGCGAAGTTTGTTTTCCTACTTCGGTTTGAGCGAGGAACCCGCAGACGCTCGCTTCGTCTGATCCGTATATATAATCTTGGTGGGATCATCATCATCATCATCAGCCTGACTATACCCATTACAGGGCAAAGGCCTCTCCCATATTTCTCCTCTTTACCCGGTTCTGTGCTAGCTGCATCCACTTGACCCCTGCGAACTTCTTAATCTCATTCGCCCACCTAACTTTCTGCCGCCCCCTGCTACGCTTTCCTTCCCTTGGAATCCAGTTTGTTACCCTCAGCGACCATCGGTTATCCTCCCTTCGCACTACATGTCCTGCCCATGTCCATTTCTTCTCCTTAATTTCCACTAGAATGTCGGTAACTTGAGTTATTTCTCTGACCCACTCTGCACGCTTCCTATCTCTTAATGTTACCCCTACCATTTTTCGTTCCATAGCCCTCTGGGTTGTCCTCAACTTAGGTACAACTCTCTTGGTTAGCCTCCACGTTTCAGCCCCACAGGGGTAGCAAAGGAAAAAATAGGCTAGTGTGGCTAGATATTGTTAATTTTGAAAAAGAGCAGGAGAAAGTCACTGCTAGCAATGCAAGTCTGCATCGCAGTGTAGTAGCGCACCTCTGCGCTGTGACTTTTTTTTAGCGCGATATGTTACAAAAATATTCACCAGTATTTTATCGTACTTCTTGCTGTTTAGTGTTAGAAACAAGATATAGTTTAAGTTTACTTCCTTGACTGAAAGGCGATGCCGCGGCAACAAAGCAACACTGAAATCCAGCGGCAACGACAGGCGGCAGTGTCGCGCGACGCATCGCTAGTGATTGTCGCCTTATGTGGCTTCCAAATCTGGTAGCTTCTATTTTCTTTATTATGGCCATTAAATTAATGAAACGAGCTTCGTGGAATAGCGACTGTGAAAATATTGCATGCACAACAAAACACCTTTTTGGCACTGCGGAAGACGCGGTCGCCGCAGTGCACTTATGAGTACATGGCCCTTGTATTCGGTTCCCAAGATTTTGACACGCGATGTGGCTCGAAATGCTTTTTACTTAAAAAAAAAATCTGAAGGTTTGAGTAAACGATCCTTACGTGGGATGGCATTTCCCCACGCCTTCAAACGGGCTTCATTCTTTGGCACCGAAAACAGCTTCAACTTATCTTTCCATGACCTGTTGCCTGGCGTGCATCGTGGGGCAAAGCACTTTCGTCCCACCTTCGAGGCCCTGAAGCACTGGCAACAGCACCATACACACCCACAATCAAAGTGCACACATGTTTGAGTAAAAACTGGCATTACATACCAAATTACAACACCGTTGCGAACAAAATTTATATTTCACGGCGCGTTCACTGCAAGCAGACGACAGCGGTGCCGCTGCGAGAGCGCCCACCTAGGCCCGCATCTCAGCGTCGCCGCCTGTTGGCAGGCAGCAGAACTGTAAGACTTATGGCGCAACGTTCGGGGCACAGGACAAGCGGCACCGTTCATAGACCTTTCTATTCTTACACCGTGGGCAGCACTGACATGGTTCTTCTAATACTGCCGAGTAACATTTTTCTGTCGCCACGAGTTAAATGGTACTACTATATTGAAAACGCCAGCAATGAGGCCCATATATATAAATATTAGCATTGAGAAGTTGAGGATATGTCGCATTAGATTTTGTATATTCCTAGTGAAGAATGTGCTAGAAGCGGCCGGATGCACATGTACCGGCTGCCCTTTCTATATACCGCACATTTCATTTCATTTCATAATTATTTTTCTATCTCCGCTCAATCAAATATCCACCCTACAAATTAGGGATAGGCATTAGGTCATGTTTTTCTCTCTGTTCTCTTATTAACGAACCACTGCCACGAGGAATGCATAACTACCTGGGCTGGAAGCAAAATTCGGTTCAAGAACAAATCAGTTCACTCATTCTCTGTACTACATATCTACCGCTGAAATCACCTAACAAATGCGCGCAGACACGCATATCTTACACTAATTATTCGATCGCAAAAGGCGGGCTAGCTGTGTGTCACGCTTGATCGTAACAAAATAGTGAAGTGATGGATCTCTGCTTTCCCATGACGAGAAAATTAGCCTGGGCTCTGTTGCTGTGCACTTCATTATTGTCGAATAGGCGTACCTGGTGATTTCCACATGCGTGCGGGACACTGATGCGAACATGCGAAAAGCTACTCTGTAGATAAATCGCTTATGTATACATTAAAGTAAGTATGAGAGCCTTCGTGCAAGCGCATGTTAAAAAATGCGATCCAACTGAACCTGAACCATCCGGCGCCTTCGCGTCATCTTGACACACATCCGTACTTCATTGGCTCCGGACTTCTAAGGCCAGCTAACGGAAAACACGCGAGCTGAAATGAACTGAACGAAGGTAGAAATAGGAAGAGATCACGCACTATACATTTGATGACGAGTCTGCATCGGCGAACAACTGTCTGAAGAATATGCAGCGCCTCGGGTTTCGATTCGGCTAGCCGAAAAATACATCGCTGTTCTAATCAGCTTGTAATCAATTTGTCCGACATAAATGCTGTTCATACGCACCTGTTGTTGATAAAGACAACTCCATAAACAAAATCTCCAGGCACAGTATTGGAAGATTGTTGGAAATGCCTGGCCCTAGGTAGGAAATGGTTTGCAGCACAATACCAATACTGGTCACAAGGCTTGTTCTGCCAGGAATCCGCAACTGGCACGGCAAAAAAGAACAATTAAGAAGCCTCAGGTGGATCAAAAGCACTTAAGGCTTATTTGTGAGCTCGTGAATGGTACGCTTAAAGTGCAAATCGCCATTACAAACTTCACGGGTAACCTATATGACGAATGGCAAAAACTGACGGTTTACGAAAGAAGCTTTGCACGGTACAAGAAATTTGCTGACGATGCGGCTACGGTACAGTTTTCGATGTCTAAGTCAACAAAATATCGAATTCGGCTTCTCGGAAACCGCTGATTCCATCGGCAGGTAAATGAGCACTATAGAGAGCGGAAACTTGAGCCCGACAAAGAAATTCTATATGTTCACTACAAACCTAAATATGTTGGCTAGACGGCCGCGACAAGGAAAGGGAACATTTTCTAACACGCAGAACGACGGAAAGAAACTACGTGTTACAATTCTAGTCTTGACTCGAACCATACCCATTAACTCTTGCATTACGATCCTGACATCAAGAAAATTGACTTCACAGAGTCCGAGGAAGTTCCGACCGCTCATGTCTCCTCTGATAGTGTGGAATTCATCACATAACCACTGCAGCTGAACTGCGCTCCGGGACTAGGCCTAGTGCCTTCGGTGGCACGCTGGCGGAGGTATCTTCGTCGGCGCCGCCTGTCTAGACGGCATTATCGACCGCACAATTACTGATATCCTACCCTGGGTCCCAACTTCTAGTTCCTGCTCCAGGTCCACTGGCTGCAGCACATATTCTGCCGTCTCAAAATGCACATCAATCCGTGAGTGATCTGTCCCCAGGGAGGAGGCCGGGAATGGCCAACCAGCTTGGTGCTGGAGGTCCCACCTATGTGCGTGAGCAGCCGAGCACGCCAATGGACATGTCTTCAGTGCTACCATCTGGACGGGCGGCACAGCGTGGTGCTCAGAAGCGTCCTTCCGAAGACATTGCACCGCGGTCATCTTCCGCAAACACCAGTTCACCAGACAAGCGTCCCTGTACAGCGACTGATCACTCGGTATTTTTGGCACCCGAATCACTATCCTATAAAGTGACCATTAAGGCTCTGACAACCAAGTGCTTTACTGAGGTACCGAATAGACTTATGCAGGCGAACCTGGACGCATGCCTTGGAACCAAGGGTTTCCGTGGTTTCACGGCCAGGAAGAAGTCGAATACCATGGGTGTGGCTCCCGAGTTTGGCTGCTGTTGTGTGTCTTCAAACAATTAAAAGTATTTCAGTAACAAGCGAAGTCTCGGTTCGAGTCCAGGTTTATCTTGTTGATGGTTTCGATCTACCCCAGACAACCATATCAGATCCAGGAGATGTCCATAAAATGTACCCCTCAAAATATTTAATATTCAGAGGATCTCCATAAATACCCACAATTGGTCCAGTGGATATTCCAGAGATGTCCCTATTGCCTCACAGTGGACGTCCACATGGACATTCATTACGATGTCTAGAGGACGTTGCCAAATCAGTCTCTGGACATTGCATGAACATTGCCAAGATGTACAAGCATGCACTTTTAGCAGAGCTAGGGATAGCTGTTGAGCAAAACACATAGCGTGAATTATAGTTTTATTCACAAAAAGACTGCAAGCTTTCAAACACCTTCCCCTCTTCATGGGTTTCAGTTTGCGTCCGTGCTTGCGCCTCCTGGAAAATATGAAAGATGAAGTGAACAATAAAGTGGGGCATTAAGAAATTGACAGGTAACAGAAAATAGTCACAAAAAAAGGCCGCATGCACAAAACAAACTTGTCTGAAAGCTGGCAACAGAACTTACAGCTATATAACAGTGAAAAAAAAAAAAATGGATGTAAAACCTTTACGTGCGAAGAAAATAAACCTATTAACATGCCCGTAGTTCCACCGTGCCCGTAGTAAAGGAATGTAAAAATTTCACGACCTGTTGTCTCTGTAACAAGGATAGTTAATAATTTGTGTTCACTTCTTTTTCAGTTAAAGTTGGAAATTGTTTTAGAGTGTAAGCTGCACTATTCAGGCTGCAACTTCAGATTTCACCTCGCTGGGACTGAATGACTTCAACCTAATTAAGCATAGGTGTCCACTAAAAAGTGAGACATACTGTGCCTTCCTTTCCCCAAAAACCAACTGAAATTTTTTTTAAAAAATAGCGGAATGAAAAGGTGGTGTTAAGGCACTCTCGCATCTACTTTTAATGAGAAGCTTGAGCACCCCCCTAATTCAAACCGTGTACAGCCTTGGTAAACCATGCGAAATCATGCTTGAGCTTTCGCTCATTTAAATTTGTTCAAGCCATGCTTAAACAGGCATCTAACTGGTATGTACACACACAGTTTTGTACAAAATAGTGGCTAAATTTTCATACCTTGTTTTGCAAGCCTTTCCTGTTGCTGTTTAAGACTGCATGGAGCATGTTGGAGCCATTTCTTTATAATTGCTTGCACATCATCCACTGTTGCAACATAGTACCGCATGTTTGACCTTGCAGCCACTGAAACAAATACAGCAGTATAGTAGCTGTGGTTCATTATTAAAATACCAAAAAGAAGGAAAAATTGTTGCCAGCCGCTGCAGTTGCTATTTAATAACTTAAGCACCTGAGTACTGAGCTGCAGCCAGTGGAATTAAAGGAACAGGGAGAGGAAAACAAGGACAAGTAGAGCGTAATGACAGCAAGAATGGAAAAGAGTTTCATACACTCTTCATAATATCCAGTGGGAACAAGCTGGCACCGCACGCATGGCAAGACAACAATCTTATTCTCTGAAGTGATCTAATAAGAGCCAGCCTAGCTTTTCACAAAAAAAAAAAACTTGAACAAAAAATGGCAAAGCAGCAACCCATTCTGCGATGAAGGCATGCAAAAAGTGATGTTAAAAAAAAAAAATTATATAGCAGGGAGGTCGCGGCCTTCTGCATCATGTTCTCTTCTATACCCACTCCCGCAAAATGCACTTTATGTCAATATCAGCAATTTCGCTCGCACATTTGCTAGGCGACGCGCGCAAAATCTCGCCGCCTAAAGAAAAAGCTAGAGGTTCCGATGACGCAGGTGATCCTTGCGCGGCGGGAATAAACTCTGGGTCAAACATGACAGAGGTGGGCTCCGGGCTGTCATTGCGGGCTAGCTCTCCAACTACTATTTCTGGTTTATGCACTTCTGCACACTCGTCGGGTTCACCAAGAGCAGAAAACGTGGCACGAGTATTCCTCGCAGCTACGCGTGCTGCCCATGTCTTCGCTCTTGCTTAATTTAGGCATAGCAGAAAAAGTCGTGCTCTTAGGTGATGCTGAAACGTACGTACCTTTGAAGAAACGTACTCCACGAACAAGGCAATGCACAGGGCGATTAACAACTTGAAATGACTGCTGCTGTCAACTTCGTCAGCGAAGATGTATCCATGTGACGCGCGTGCGACGATATGTGGCTGCCAGCAACTCGGAGAGCGGTTGAGGCGATGTGAGCTTGTGTCAGCTATGCAACATATGCATGCCAGGCACAATGACACTTCCGGCTTCCGGGGATCGCTTCCGGTTGTACAGGAATGTACTGGTAGGGTGCAGAACTATTACACCAAGCGCAAGCTGCAATACTCGGAAGCGCCAAGATTACCAGACGTTCCCAAAATACGACGACGCCACTCGACCGCTGAGTGTATTGAAATAGGCATGTACTACGGCATGAGTCATCTGTGGACACACGTCAATTGACCGCGTCTTCTCGCTCACAGGGACAACACGTGCATTGTGTTATTGTGTTGTGGTGGCTGCGCAGCGGAGGCAGGGAAGGGAACGAGACGAACGCCGCGGACGCCATCAAAGAAAAAAAAAAAGGCGTACTACTCCGCGCTAATTTTGTGGTAGAGTTGCCGAAGATATCATGAAAGTGACAGCGCGTCGCCCAATAAACGCATTATTCATGTTCATAACAAATGTTTCATACAACAAGCCTGCAGGCAAAGCATTTAATATTTTTCGCTCGCCACAAGGAATGCACTATTTCTTGATCGCGAATGTAGGCAGCGAGTCTCTCCAACGTTCTCCTCAACCTCTCCGGCACACGAGCTGCCCACGTTTTTATCATGCACTACGGCATGAGTCATCTGCGGACCGCGTCTTCTCACTCGCGGGGGGGGGGGGGGGGGGGGGGGGGGGGGGGGGGGAGGCAGAGAAGGGAAAACAGGGTTTTGAAGATGAAATTGAGGGGCTTTACTTGAAGACACTGTCTGCCTTTCCACTTAGTCCGAATCAAAATTTAAAGCAGAAATCTGCTGAACTATGCATGTCCACTGAAAGTCACATTATAACATCGAAGTTATGTACACTGTGTGATATCTTCACGACCACACAAAGGTAAGGTCATGAGGATATCCACTAAAAGATGATCTTTTAATAATGGACGCATGGACATCGCATGGGTGTACAAAAATGACGTTTGATATTGAGACCTTTTGTGAAGATCCTATGGATATTGCTGGTTGTGTGGGTACAGCGCTGCATTGTCTACAATGTAGACGCTGATGAGGACCAGGCTGCACTTCAGCGTGAGCTCTACTGCCCTGCTCATCATGTGATTCAAGCTCGTGGCATGGGGGCGTTCTTGCATCGTCACCTTGCAAGGCCCTAGACTCCCCCAACTCGCCTATACTAGTATGGCTGCATTCTATGCCCTCGACCATATAAATCTAGTGTCGTCTACTTCTATGGGTGTTTCCCACCTGGACATATGCATAAGCCCTGTCATTTTACAATGGCAGATGAAGCTATGACAGAAGAAACAGTATCTTACCAATGCAGACTTTGCAAAGATAATGACCGTGAGATCACCTCTCCAACTTGTACAAAAAAACAAACAGCAACTCAAAAGGTCCGTCGTGGGACACAGAGGCAATGTTCTCATCTTCTTACTTCATCACCGATTCAGACATTCAACAGATTTGAAGCTCTCCAGTTGGACGACGATGAATGACCGCAGCTATCAGAGACACAGTTACCAGCAATCACTACGCCGCCACATGCTTACAGCTCTAATATGAGTGCACACCATCGTCAAAGAGTACAAACGTGAAGGACATGCTGGAACCTCCGCATGATGATGTGACGGCAGTTGACGATCAAATTGAAAGGCTCTTAGCGGAGGTCTATAAGCTCTGCAAACATCGCGAACTGCTTGCTCGTCGTAGGCGAGCAACAGAATCTAAGACCACGAATATCAATGCTGCCTTGCCAACAATTACGTCCCATACTCCCGTGCCGATCACTGATTCCCAAAAGTTTTCTGCTGCCCTGCCTGATAAATCTTCTACATCATTACTGAGGTTTATGGTCAATCAGTTATCTAACCAGACATCTGTGCTTTGGCGACATCTGGACTCATATTCAAAATGGCGACTACAAGATATCGCACTGTGCTTCAATGAAACTGTAGAGGGCTCTCCACAAAGGCCGGAGAGCTCAAATCCCGTCTTCGCTAGAGCAAACTTCATGTATGGCCATGTTACTGCAGGAGACCAACACGTTGCCACCCATTTTTGGTTTCAGGGGATACGTGTCTCCTTTCATGAGCGACTGACGTGTGCACACGGACACTCCCCCGGGAAAGGTGGCTGTGTATGTTGGCACACGATTTCCTTAGGTCCGCCTTGCTCTGGAAAACTGGTGTACTCCATATCAAGAGGTAGTTGCAGTGGCAGTCAAATTTAGTAAGGCAACTGTTGTAGTTGTGTCAGTCTATGTCAGACATTGCGCTGGCTCTCCCTCCCGCATACACATGGGATGGTTACCAAATGTTAGCAATACCTGGGATGTCCAGTTTTAGTTGGTGGTGACTTGAATGCACCTCACCCGGACTGGGGATACCCCACCTTAAAGGGACACTGCAGCAGTTTTTAAATGTACCAATACTATAGGCTTTTGAAGTAGATTATTTGTTGATCATGCCTGTGAAGTTATTATTTCGATTATGCATAAAATACCTGCGCAATCGTCGACTGAAAGCGCGCAATTCAAATTTCCCGCGTCCCGCGCGACTGCTACAGAGGAGGAAAGCGGTGGGAGAAACCTCGCTTCTCCGTCCGTCGTGAGGTCACCCTGAGGAGCCGGAGGGCATTCAGGGCCATCGGAGGTTTTTTTTTTCGGTTTGCGCTGTTGTTGTTGTTGTTGTGGCTGCAGGAAGAAGGAAAAGAAAATGTACGGGCCTGCTACTGGCTTTGTAACAGAGCCACCTCCGCTGCCTCGTGCAGACAAAAAAAAAAACTGATTTATTTATAGGAAGGGAAAGGCGCGGTAACTGTCTCACTTGTTTTTCTGTGGACACCGCTACCGCGCCGTAAGGGAAGGGAGGAAGATGGGAATGAAAGTGGAAAGAGAGAAAGAGGAGCCTTAGTGGAGGGTTACGGAGTAATTTCGACCACCTGGGGATCTTTAACGTTCGCTGACATCGCAGAGCACACGACGCCTCTTCGTTTCGCCTCCATCGAAACGCAGCCGCCGAGGTCGGGTTCGAACCCGGGTACTCCGGCACAGTAGTCGGGCGTCTTACCACTGCACCACCCCGGCGGGGCCTCGTGCAGACAAATAAGAACTGATTGATTTATAGGAAGGGAAAGGCGCGGTAACTGTCTCACTTGTTTTCTGTGGACACCTGCACCGCGCCGTAAGGGAAGGGATGGAGGTGGGAGTGAAGGTGGAAGGAGAGAAAGGGAGCCGTAGTGGAGGGCTACGGAGTAATTTCGACCGCCTGGGGATCTTTAACGTGCGCTGACATCGCACAGCACACGGACGCCTCTTCGTTTCGCCTCCATCGAAACGCAGCCGCCGAGGTCGGGTTCGAACCCGGGTACTCCGGCACAGTAGTCGGGCGTCTTACCACTGCACCACCCCGGCGGGGCTGAGACAAAAGATAAAATAGAGAAGGAAGAAAAGGAAGAGGGAAAGAGAGACGCGCGCCGCAACAACAGCGGTCGTCCACCACCGAAGCGGTGGCGGGTGCAATGACGGCCTACAACAAATAAAAATTCGGTGGCAGGCTAGCCCCCGCCGCAAACGGCGGTGATCTACCTGCCCCAACCCCATAAGGGGAGACTTGCTGCGCTGTTCCCCGGTTTGCGGGCGTTGCGGACGTACAAAACACGTCAACTTAGGGTTGTGCACCTGACACAACACAGCTCTGCATGTGTTCGGATGCACGAACAGCTGTGGACGCGACGATGTAGTCCTCCATTGTATTAAAAGCTCGCGGTGCAATGCGGCGTTGCTGAGAACAGAAGATAAATTCAAGCCGACCAAGAAACATTCTACTCGAAGCATTTTCGTAACTGTGACTACATGCAATTTGTTCCTAATGCAATTTCTATAGGGCTTTGACAAAAAGGCATGGCTGAACCATGACGCGGTTCCTTCTGTTTCCTTGTACAAAACCATCGGGACAGTCATAAGCGAATCCCTTCATAGACTGCAATTTCATGAAGGGACGGTCAGACAGCATCGGCGCATGGTTGTATTCGCGTGTTTCGTTTTTCTTTTTTCGCACAAGCTTTGCGCAACGGCTTCTGTGCTAAACATGGACAACACATCAGTAGCACGAGCCCACTGCTGTGTCGAAGCTAGGTTGTGAAGACTGCGATATCTTTTCCAGCACGGCACGTGCCTGATATGTTCGTGGAACCCTTACGGGAGCATTATTAAAAGATAAGGAGTATACCGCTCAGCTGGGTATAGGCGCCTTCAGGTAAAGAGCGCAAGAGCGAGGTTTCCTTCGATGCGTCCAAGCAATCAATCATCGAAGTTGTTTATACATGGCTTTGCGATTTTGAACCCGTTGCTGCCTCGTAATTTTACATAGTCTGTCTTGTTTGGGGATGCACAATAAGTTAGAAATGAAAACGACGAAGATCTTGTAACACATATCGGAACACGGTTTTCTCATGAAGGTATGGATGCGGAGGTGCTCTATCTTGGCTTTCAGCATGCGTCAGCCAATTCACTAAACGTCTATTGTGACAGTACGATAAAAAGAAAAGGCTTTATTGTCTGCTAAATGTCGTATCACTCAAGCAGCATTCTGCGCGCATTTGACTTGGTCTCCAGCACAATGACCCCGTCAACACCTCGTATGCATTGCAAAGGTCCGCAAACGCGCTTCGCTTATTGTTTATTTGTCTGGTGGCAGCTGTGTACTGCTTCACCCTTTCTATAAAATTCTTCGTTTCCCCAAGTGAGGACGGCTGGCACTCAAAGCAGCTTTTGGTACACAAAGCTTTGGGTTCATTTTTCACAACAATGACCTTTCGGGGGGGGGGGGGGGGGGGGTGACGAGAGGCCTGAGAGGGAGGCAGTCGGCTAGGACATCGTTCTCTGCCCTTCTTTCCCAGGAATATGCGGGCCGAGGTTTCGCTGAGAGCCATGTAGTTTCTGCTAATAATGGCACACACTACTTTTCGAAATGCCTCACTGTAAGCAAGGCAAGTTTTCGTGCCAAATCTACCCTCCCCACAACGGAAATGCTGCATCGTTTGTGGGCGTATCTTGTACGGATACATGCGGTAAAAATCCCGATGCTCAATCGTGTGAAAATGGCATGCCATAATGACATTCACAAAGCAGCAGAGAGCTGCGATCAACGCAGCGCAGCGGAGGAGCCGCATCGGCAGCTTCCCCGGTTCTCAGAATGTCGTCACGCGACGTCTTGGCCAATCACGGGCGCGGGCGCGACCTGCGGTGAGCCCCGTCGCGCGGGCTGCGTATTTCTGCTGAAAAAAGGCTATTTCTGCTTTCTTCTGCCTATTTTTAAACTGATAGTCGAGTTCGCAGCATGAAAAACTATGAATTTCTGCTGAAAGCCCAACTTTTGCAAAACGTGCTGCAGTGTCCCTTTAAGTGCTCGCGGCAGGCGAGTTCGGGGCGCCTTTACGGATGCGCTGTTTATTCTCCTGAACCATCCAGGTACACCAACGATGACTGTGCTTCACACTCGGAGCGAAACATACGCTCCAAATCTTACGTTGTGGTCAGAACCCGCACTACCTCATGGCACTTGAAACCGGACTCCTGGGGGAGTGACCACCATAATATCGTCATCGGCCTCTATCCATCACAGGCCCGACGATTACACTGCAAGTGTTCAGTTGTCCACTGGGATAATTATCGCGCCATTCTTCAGAATCACTCTGCGGAGTCGACACCATTGCTTCTAAACCACATAAAAAGCGCACTAAATGAGGCTACAATCATTACCTGGGTGGAGGTTGGTAGACCGACACCGGATGTGCCTCTGCTCAACGTGTCAGCTGCTCATCGACAAGCGGAATCGACTGCAACTAGAGAACCAACTTCTGCGCAAGCACTTACGAAACTGAATTACATTACTGCTAAGGCTCGAAGGTATGAGCGTGATCTCTCACGACGACAATGGCATTTGTGGTGCGAGCAGCTCTCCACACATTCATCGAATGCTTATCTCTGGCGAACTTTCCATGCCATGAAGCACGGTTTTCGTCGTCCTGATGCGCCAGCCGCAGCATGTTTTGCAGCAAACTTGTCTCCCAATGATTTTGCAAGACAAGCAGCGAGCAAGTTTTCCCCAAGTACGACGTGTTGCCTGCACCAGTTACAAGAACTTACTTGTGGAACATGCCAGACCATGTGGATAAACTACCATCTGCTGCCGACACCGAGAGAATCGCGAGCCAATTCTCCAAGCCTGAATTGATTGCAGCTATAGATGAAGCCAACCGAAAGACAGCACCCGGACCGGACTCCATTACGTACGAGGTTTACAAGACCCTCAGTAGTGAGGCATACTTCAACTCCTTGACACCATTAACAAGGTATGGCTAGACGGCGATGAACCAGACAGCTGGAAATAGGCTATTGTGATCCCTATTCCAAAGCCGGGGAACGCGCCAACAGGCCTAAGCAACTTTCGACCTATTTCCTTAACGCCAACAATTTGCAAGCTTGCTGAGAAAATGCTCGCCACACGAATCTCGTGGTGGCTTGAACATCACGGTTTCTACCACCCAGCCCAAATTGCATTTCGACCTTCTCTAGGCATAGAAGACGGATTGGCTGTCTTGGCGTCCGCAGTATTATCATCCACCCGCAGCCACAATGTACGCACCGTCCTCGCCATGGATGTAGAAAAGGCTTATGATAAGATCAGTCATGCTGCCATTCTGCATTCAATTGACATGCTCCATTTACCACTTAGAGTACGCAATTTTGTAAAATCTTTCCTTGAAGGTAGACGATTTGCAATACGCTTCAGTGGTGAGGCCATACGATCATTTGTCTCTCTTCGCGGCGTACCCTAGTGATCTGTGTTCTCCCCAACGTTATTTAATATTGCGTTTATCTCACTTGCATAGCAGTTACAAGAAATTTTTTATGTTAAATTCTTTATATATGCTGATGACATCACGGTGTGAAGCACACACAACGACCTACCAACTCAATCCTCTGCCCTGCAATCAGCTTTGGATATTACGTGTACATATGCATCTTCCATTGGGCTTGAACTTTCCGCTAGTAAAACAACATTCATATCAGTCGCCAACCGCTGGGGCCGCCGTAATTTAACGGCAACACCTATTCGTCTACATCTATCCGGAACCCCACTTCAGGAAAGTTCAACAGCAAAAATATTGGGCTTAACAATTTATGAGTCAGGAACTGGAAATTCATGGCTATCTGGCGCTAAAAAACAGGCGTTACAGACTACGCATTGCTCCAAAAACGGGCGGCGCTCGCTCAGATGTTGCAAGACAGTTGGTGCGGGCAGTTGTGCAACCGCGCCTTGATTATCAAGCCCAATTTCAGCATTTGACAAGGGCACAATGGGATCGACTTGCAGCTATAAATCGAAAGGTAATGAGGGTCATCACCTGCCTTCCTCGCAGTACACTCAATAATGGCGCTCCAAGAAAACGCACTACAAAACACAAAGATGAACTGGTTCAGCAACGACGTGATGCACGCAGGCTTAAGGCCACACTATCTCACTCAACGTGCACTCTGAGGGCTTATGTTTCGACACATTTACTACTACCGCCGCCACTTCCAGTTCTTCCTCCATCGCGTTTTGTACAGCTGAGCGATAAAAAGTCAACTGATTTACGACGATCGAGAACACAGAAAACGGTGTCGTCATTTCGCGGCCGAATTATGGAACAAGACATACGCTTGCCACATGGTTCCATTATAATTTACGTCGACGCAAGCATCCACGCCTGCGAAGTGATAACAGCAGTTTACTGTCCTAGCAAGTCTTCAATGCACAAGACATCAACATTTCAATTACCGGAACCTCCATCTTTTTGTGCAGAACTGCTTGCAGTGCAAGAGGCGCTTCGCTCTCTGACCGCCATTCCCATGCTTCCCACGGCCCGTATTGTCATACGTACTGAAGCCCTCCAGGTGATAAAGCTACTTAGACGCGTTAGTAGTAGCCCGGAAATCTGCCAAAACATACACGGTCTAGCGGCTCGCATACCAAATCCAATTTGTTTAAATGGACTCCACGTGACCTTTTAAGTGCTAAAAGCCAAGCGGATTCTGCGACCCGCCTTTCAAACTCAACCTCGACATCGCCTAACCTAATAAAATATTCTACCATGCTTTTAACAAGAAATGAGCAACTCCGGCGCCGTACACGTGCTCTTATACCTCCGTGTACGGTAAGCCTCCCCCGCGGTCTAACCCGTGCAGAGGAGGTGGCGCTTCGGATAATTAGAGTTGGGATGGCCCTAACACCAGCAGTGATTCGAAAGTGGACAAAATTTCGGTATTTATATCCACATCCTGGGTGCCCCGTACGCAAGTATAGAAATATAGAAGTTGACATTCATCACCTGCCGTTTCAATGTCCAGCGTTGAAGCCGACGCGGATCCGGCATCTGATGGCAGCTGGCCTTTCCCCACATAATCCGCAGTCATATGCCGTTTGGACGGTGGGATCGCATCATCGTTCACACCTCGATTTCATTCAATGAGCCAACCTTTTTTCATTTATTTGACCGCACCCTTCATCTATCATAACATTTCTTGCATTCAAGCTTAAACCTTTCAAAAGTGAAAAAAGCGCCAAAAGGTTTTGTCTCCAAGGTGAATATTGACCCCTGAACAGTTCACAAAGAACCGATCTGAAACTCTCGTCAGTATTTCAGCAAACACAACAGCCAGAAGTAAAGGCGAGAATACACTACAGACTCGTACGTGTTAACAATAATAAGTTAATAAGTTAGCTCTGGACGGACATGTGCTCCAATCTCACGACCATAACCAAGGCCACGGCGATATAAGCGTTGACGCTTCTGGGACGACATGTAAAAAGCAGAATAATAAAGCTGGTACTTGCGCAGTCAGCAAGCTGGAGGGCACGGTGGCTCGTTTCGCTTTCATATGCCAATATTCAATTTATTATAAACCATTTCAATGTGAATGCTGGGTCACGGGTTCTTAGGACTCCAACAAATATTTCATAACCACTGTGACATGCCAACACGATTCTTCGTCACATGAACTGTACCGAATAAGTTTGAAGAACACGTCCTGCGTGTCGTACACAAATATATTTCTCACTTCTGGCAAACCAAAGACAGTGATAACGGACGACGGCAACGTTTTTACAGCGAGAACATCATAGACCTAGTCTACTGCGAAAAACAACGCGTGGACTCGTGATACCTTACGTACCCGAAAACACACAATATTGTCAAAGGAGCAAGCTGCAAAAGCCTGTCAAGATTAAGAAAATAATGGATAAAGGCATCGATGACTGAGCTATTGCATGCTACAGATAACATTTCAAAAGAATAGCCACAATCATTTTGGGAAAAAAAGCTCACCTTTCTAGTACGCAACAAACTTGACAGCGAAAGTAACTAAACGCTGGACCATTCATTCGGCGACAGTGAAGAAAACCGCACCCAAGCTAGTGCCGCACTATTGAACTATCTGTACAAAATAAATGCACGACCCTAAACGCTGACTTTCCGGCTTCAAAATTGGCAGTAACATATGGCGTCAAAAAGGAACAGCAGTACCAGAATAGGAAAACTCGAAGACGGGATTAACAAAGTTGTTCACGCAAACAAAACAAAAAAAGTTGAACATTGTAAGCAAAGAAATTTATACAGAGATTAAACATCGCAGCAAGACAACTGAAGCACTACAATGTCACGACTCCAGCATAGTGACATTGTCATCTGAACACAACAATCGATCCAGCGCGAACGTCCGTGCCCACCAGATCTCGAGTAGACTCCACGGGGTATTGGAGAACACCCAACGCGTCCAACGAAACGTCCTAAGAGGCGCAAAGACTACGTTACTAAGTAAATGTCAGCACTGATGGTATTACCATGACTAGCAACCCTGTCGTATTCATGAATAAATTCATTCCGTCTGGAGTGAAACTTCACTTCAACCAATTTTAAAAGACCTCAGAGAAGTCAGTTGAAGTGAAAGTTCACCGAACTGAAATATTTAAATGGCTGCTGGTTTTCATTAGCTAAAGCAAACATTCAGTAATCAAATCATAATTCGACCCATTTATGCTTCACTGTAATCATTTCTAAGTGAAGAACGCAGTAACCTTCCTCCACTCTTGGACAAACTGAAGGTCTGCTGGGCAGCAAAGGCATTCAGTTCGTCCAAGAAGACTGTTTCTTATTTTGCTGATACTGTGGGGCTTTCAAATGGTTGATCTTCATCACATTCAGGAAGTAGTGTGCTCGCTACACTCTCTTTTGTAGTGAGTGTGGCACATGTTTTAACCACAAGCCACAGACGGCATCGTCCTCAAAAGGCAAAGGGCTGTCTGTTCCTTATCTTTCTGACAATTTTTTCCAGCAATCAGTCCCCTTGTTTTCAGGTGTGCCAACGATAGTATTCGAGATTGGTCTCCAAAGCGGTCCGGTTTGCAGCCATAGATGTGCCCTCTGCCAGCAGTTCACTATCATTTTGCCTTCACAGTTCGTCGGGGGCGTGTGACCATTCAAGCTGCCTGCCGCATATTAATTGGGCCAATCTTCTGCATTCTAATCGGCACGAGAATGAGATATATAAGCCGCTGCCTGTAGTGTACCTTTGCCCTTTTATAAAATCGAATATAAAGAGGCTTTAGGGTTGACTAATTGCAAACAATATTGAATTTTCTCCAATCTAACATTTTAAGATTTCTGTATGTTGATCTTAACACTTTTGGTGAATTTTCTTGGTTGGAGCAAATGAATCAATCGCCTATGTTAGCAACTCATGAATGGATGGCCAATTATGATTCTATTGTAGATGTCTGTAACACGGTTTATTTTGTTTTTGTTGTATACATGTTTTGCTGCTGGGGTTTCACGTGTGACAATCTTTTTGTGGCATATTCGTTTATTATTTGTGTTAGGTTGTAGATGCCTAGATGGATAATGTATTATTTCACTTGTCTGTCAAAGTTTGCTTGGGTGCCGATGCCTTGTCAGGTTTCACAATCTTTTGCCTCAGCTGCCTCTTGCCCTAGAAAGAAAAGAAATAAAGAAAAAAAAATTGGCGGCCGCAACTCATCGCGAGTGTTGCCGAGACGTGCGCCAAATTTGTGTGCTGTGCAATTTTGCTAAATAATGATATCGTCCCAATATTTTCAGGCCATATCTCACTTTTGGTGCCAAAGAGTCACTATAGTCCCCTTCACGCGACATCTAAGCCTTTAATTACTGGTGTAATCTCATAGAAGCGATGTAAGCCGTCAAAATCGCTTTGGACTGGCACATCGACCGATCATTAAAGGTTTTGTTTTATGCATATGCGATGCGCTGCGGCAAAACAATACTGTAATCCTGACCTTACTGTGCTTTCCACGTTTGCACGTCTCGTATTTGTAGCACGTGATTCAGTTCGGGAGCAGTTGCTGAAATGCATTGGTCTCGTCCGAATTTTATTCGTCATCCGGACTATATTAGCTGATGACGTCAAATAATTGCTCTTTACACCACGTGTTTGAAGCCGCGGGTTCCGCCTGCTCGCTTGACTACAGGCTTCTTTCCAAGCGATTCTGTAACGCGCCTGAAAGTGGTGCAGCCATTCACGGCATGCATCAAAATTGGTCACATCAAGAAGCGCGAAAAATTGTGTGCCATTTTCTTGTATCATGTGTCCTGATGGCAGAATGTTCCTAGATAATAAGTCCTTTATCCATGTGGCAACGGTGCGCCGACATTTATGAATTACTCTGGGTGCAGCATTTTGCGGTTTAGGGCCAGCTGCCCATTTGTACAGGCTGCCGCGATATCTTGGCGCTGGCTCTTAATCTTACACCGTGATGCCGCTGGGGTCTGAAATGACTTCGTAATGCTGACTTGACATTGCCTTGAGTCTAGTCTAGGCAATGTATCAAGTCTGGCGTGCAGACTCGGGCGATTTCTTTTGGCGTTCATGCTTAACCAGCACCCGTACATACGCCATTCTAGGAGTTCCGAAAAGCATTGTAGGTTGAATCCCTATGAGTGGCAATGACTATGCCTCTCTATGGCTGTAGAGCAAATAAGAATGCAAAGCCAACTACGAATTCAGCTGCTTAAGAGATAGTTTAGGTAGCCGGTTCAGTTGAAAGGAAAATTGATGCCGCTTTTCACACCGATTCTAAAGATAAAATTATGCAACAAAATGTAGGGTTTGTGACATTTGAAATACTGAGTATCGCCTTTTAGAGATTGAACTGCGCTGCGAAACTATTCTTAGAAATTAAATGCACACTGCTATGAATTTCGTCACATTGAAGGGAACTTACATAGCGTTCAATGGCGCCTCGACAAAGGCTTTATAAGCTCGTACAACAGAATACTTCGCTTAAGTGGCGTTCGTTCAAGTGTTATTCTACTGGATACCGTTTGGCCAGCCCCAGCTATAGGAAGAAAATGCGCAAGCTTAGAGATAGAACGAATGCAAGAAGAGGACGAGATCTCTCATGTAGCTTCGATCACGAGCTGGACTTTGCGGTCGCGGTTTCGAAGAACATGAGAAGCGTCTAATGTTTCGCCTAGGCTCACCAGAGATGAAAACTCTGCTCCGCGAATCGCAGTATTGATATCGTGTAAACACGCTACCCTTCACTACATCTTCTTTATACACAAATTTTTGTCGCTAAAGACAACCCGCGGCTATCACGCTGAGTTCACGAACTCAGCGTGATAGCCGCGCCAGAGCCAGAGTACGCGTACTCTGGCTCTGGTTAGCGAAAGGGCTCGGCGACGGTGATTTATTTACGCTGGCATGATCAATTTTAGGGGCAATTTTAATTAGGAAGTGCTTATGGAATTTCACTTTAGTTTTTGACAGAGACGTGCCCACATTTCTCTTTTCAATTTATTTCGCACCGATGGGTCGCCACGTAAAAGACGGTTGCGTGCCTTTCGCGACGCTCGAATATACGCTTGTGTTTTCGGCTCTGTTTATGCTTCTGTGCACAGATACAGGAATTTTGAGCGCTTTTTGTTATCAAGCAGTGAGTGAAAGACGACCGACGCCTTGTGCTTGGTCCCGGGATGGAACGACTGAAACGTTTATAGTCGTGGAACCCTGGCGAAATCGACGTATCAGAGAAAAAGAACCTAGGCATTAAAACGTTTCTGACTCATTTATGCAATATAGGGCACAATGTTTAAGTCGACCTTTGTGGCGACGTCAGACAGAAGTAATAAGTCTTGAAGGGGCTTCTACAACATCTGAAGGTGTATTTCACGGTTTCATTTGTTCAGGAAAGTGACCTATAATACACGGACGGCAATGCTAAGCATGGTATAGGGTATTGCAGCAACTGAATGACACTTATGCGGCAATACAAGGTTATGAATCATACAAGCCTACATGACAAAACGGCTGTTTCAGGATAGATACGAACGGATTATTAGTAGCAGCAGAACGCCGGGCACAGAGCATTATTCAGATTGCCTTCTTTCTTCTCTTTTTTTTTTTAGATCCTTTAAAGTGCACTACGGAATGACGACGAGCAGAGGCAAAGCAGAAATCCTCATTTATTTTTTGGGTAAGATTTTTATTATAGTGTCATGCGCATGGCTAGTAGCAAGTGAAATTTATTTATTGCTTGGTGATAGCGGCAGGGATAGAAACAGGACTATTTAAAATACTATATCTAGTATTCAGCGCCATACATCGAAACTTTAGGTGTTTTCTTCTGCAGGCCCTATTACAGCCGCCGATGGTTCCCTTTTCTTGTATGACCGCAGGCTCATAATTCTGATATTGCCATTATCCTACCCCTTCATCTCTGCAGCGTAAAATTTATTTAAAGAGATTCTGGCGACGTTTCGCGGCAGCCAAATAATCCAGAGATCCGGTGGCGCTCCCGTAGACTGCTATGAAAACGTGCATGGGAGTGATGGGTTTTAAACGTATGTAGCAATGATATAAAGGATCACCATTGATGAAAATAATCTATCTATCGCTCAATCGTGTAGTTGATTGTTTGGGGTAGGCGTTGTTGGTGGTTCTTTGATGAACTTGTACAAGGACTGCAAAAACACAACGCTATTTTACATCACTGCAGCCTTTATCATTTTGCAACTGGTATCCTCGTGCGCAGAGATGCCGTTTAAGCCTCTTGATGGTTACTTTTCCTCACAGTGACTTTTATTTTCAGTGCATCATATATTTCAATAATTTTCGCGCTACGATATATACAGATACACAAGAAAGTAGGAACCACGTACACAGGACAAGCGCGCACTGACAACTAAGGTTTATTGATAACACGGTTACATTTAAAACAGTCCACACGCACTCTCTGATACAAGAAATCTCGCAAACTCACTGAACAGGCAGTGTCAAATCCCTACGCACCTGCGCTCCTTTATTATCTTTAGCTCATAATTAGTTAGCATGACTGATGACGTGCTTACGCATTGTCTTTTCCAGCTTCCCATATCTGAAATGCTTTATTATTTCTCTTTCTTTCCTTTCTTTTGAACGGCCTAAGATTGTGGTTCCTTCGAATTATGGTTTGCATTTGTGTTTTGCGCAATGGAGTGAGAGGTTTTTAGGGTTAATGATTTTACCTATATCATTACAGTGTTGTTTTAACCTCGTGCTCAAACACCTGCCTGTCTCACCTATGTATCTCATTCCGGATGATAAGGGAATGCTATACACAATGCCAGTATCATAGTCAACAAATCTTTCTTTGTGCGCAATTTCGCATGTGTTGACTCTGTCTTTCTGATCTTTAGTCATTATATGGCACAGGCTTATTATCTTTTTCGGATTGGTGAACACGAGGTGGACATCATACCTACTAGCTACTTTCTTTAAAGCATGGGATACATTATGTACGAACCAAACGCGACCACTTGAAATGGTAAACCAACTAGCCTCCATTGCTGCTTTGATTGCATCATATATGCTGCGCGCTTAATTTTACTTGTGATATAAGCCTATTATGGATAGGCATCACTGTTGAAGCATTTTGTAATAAAAAAAAACAATAACCCCTCTGCGTCATAGAGCTGAAATGGCTGAGCATGCTGCTATTGTAGCTGCCAACTTGTAACTTATTTATTAGGCAAATATTCGTTCTTTACATATCCAAAAAAGATATTATCATACCAGGCAAGAAAATCTGCTGTATAAAAAATCTATTAGCCAAATAAGATGGTCTATAGGTTTCCCTGTAGCACTGTGGTGGTGGAGAAAGGTAAAATATCCGCCTCGTGTGCAAGAAAGACGGGCGGGATATCATGTTGTAAAAACTGGCTACCCTGTATACGCAATACCAGGTGACATCGAGAAATCATATTATTTCTTGAGAAAGGCGACGCACAGGACGGAAAACTACAACCCAATCAACTTACTATCCGTTACATACAAAATGTTCACTACGGTAATCGCTAATAGAATGAGGGAAACTTTAGACTTCAGTCAACCGAAGCATCAAGCCGGCTTTCGGAAATGATACTCTACTAGCGATGATATTCGTGTTATCAATCAGGCGATAAAAAATGCGGTAAATATAACCAACCCCTACACATAGCATTCTTTGAATATAAAAAGCATTTGATCCAGTCGCAACCCCTGCAGTCATCAAGGCATTTCGAAATCAGGGTGTAGATCAGAGATATGTGAAAGTACTAGAAGGTATCTACAGTGGCTGCACGGAAACCTTAGTTCTGCATAAAGTAAGTAATAAAATTTCCAAAAGGAAAAGTGTTAGGCGAGCAGGCACGATTTCCCCATTGCTATACACAGCTTGCTTAGAGGGATTATTTATGGAGTTTGAATAGACGCTAGGGATGAGGTCTGACGGAAAATAATCAGTAATCTGCTATTCGCGGTTGACATTGCCTTGTTGAGTAACACAGGGGATGAATTGCGAATAATGATTAATGACCTAGAGGGCCCAATGTATAAATGTAGGACTAAAATTATTATGCAGAAATATAAGACAATGTTGAACAGTCTAGGGAATGAATAGCAACTTACAAAAGGCAGCAAAACACTGGAAGTGGTGGGCGAATATATATACTTAGGACAAATAGTAACCACAGATTCGGACCGTGAGAGGCTAATAACATGAGGGTAAGATGAGAATTGAGTGCATTAGACAAGTATTAGCAGATTTTGACTAGAAGCATATCGGTATCGCTCAAGAAAACAATATATAACAGTTCTGTCTTACCTGTACTCACCTGTGAGGCTGAAACATGGGGCTAACTAAAAGATTACTAATTAGGCTGCTGACAACGCAAAGAGCTATGGAATGAAAAATGGTGAAATAGTGTGTGTAATCTTAAGAGATAAGAAGCTTGCAGAATGGACCAGAGAAATACCTCGGGTTAATGAAATTTTAATGTAAATGAAGAAGCAAGGCGCAGGGCATGTAGTGCGAAGTGAGGATAATCAATGGTTGCGAAGGGTAACAAATTGGATTCCCAGGAAAGAAAAGTGTAGCAAAGGGGGCAGAATGTTAGGTGGGCGGATGAGGTTAATAAGTTCAAGTGGATGAAGCTGGTGCACGAAGGGGAGTGAAATGGAGTTGAAATGAAATGGGATAGGCCTTCGGCCTGCAGTGGGTGTAATCTGGCTGATGATGATGATGAGCTTTCCTTTGACCAGAACTCAGGACTGTTTCATTTTGATTCTAATTTTGTTCATAACTTCGGTAGACATTTAAAATGCACTCATGCTTAATATCTAGGGGAGTTTTAATGGCTATTACCAATAATAACAACTAAAATGAATAAATCCTGAAGGTCTGTAAACAAGTTATTTCGGAGGTTTCTCAGAGTTTCCTGCTGAGTGTATACATGAATCATAGTGGCCCATGTGCATTGGTTTGTAGAAAGCGCCACACTTTGTTCCTTTCCTCTGGCCGAAGAACGAATAGTAGCTTTGTTGCATAGTAGCTTTCGTAGACTAATGTAGCCTCACTCCCAATATTTAATTAATACATATTGAAGAAAATATAAATTTTTTGAAATTATTAGTTCATCAACCTATACCTTGAGTATAGATGTCGATAAGCTCGGCATGTGTGCTCACATGTGCCCCAAGTAAAGATCTATATGGAAAGGTATATCTTTTCCAGTCTATACTTATCTTGAAATCCTGTTTTGTTCCCAGATTAGTGAAGAATATTTTTGTTTTCGCATTATTAACACTTACTCTTACCATTCCGCTTTGCTTGTCTAGGCAACTTATAGTGGCTTGCAATTTTTCAGCCCAAGTAGGCGAAGAATTCGTGATACAGGCATTCTAATCGAGCAACGGACGATTACCTTACTATCTTACGAGGCAAATATATATAGCATTCGTCTTGGTACAGGAGGGCTTTCCGCTTTAGAGCCCTCATCCCGGGAAGTAAGCTGGCAAACGTGAATATTGTCTGGGCCCCTCACTGAATGGACCTTGCTACTTGAAGAGGTCGATATCACCGTAAAATACAGTCCAAAGAAAGCGTATGTAGACTGCCTGTCACGAATTGTGGGCTGAAGTGAGGAAGGTATTGCTGTCTCAAAAAGAAGTGGTGAGGACAAAAAGTTCTCTCCGTAGCCAAAGCTCTTCAATGTGATTCACTTTGTCATTGTTTCCATGACAGCGCTTTCTGTGATCCTCTTGATCACTCCATGAGCGCCCGCAAGAGACACCTTTGCCT
This sequence comes from Amblyomma maculatum, assembly GCF_055883805.1. NCBI lineage: Eukaryota > Metazoa > Arthropoda > Arachnida > Ixodida > Ixodidae > Amblyomma > Amblyomma maculatum. The sequence goes on from NC_139347.1 coordinate 84,511,440, forward strand.
CAAAATAAACTTTACACGTCGATTGTACCGCTGCGCTCGGTAACGCACCTTCTCTTAGTTTTCGCACCAACAGATGGCTAGATGTTGGAAGCATTCCCTTTGAAGCAAGTCAGTGGCAGAAGACTCTAGGTTCGTTATATCTCTATATATTTATCCAACCTTGCAAACTAAACGATATTGTGTAGAATTGTACCACGCTTCCTTATATACAAATTGTATTGACATTCAAGTTTGAACACATATAAATCTTGAAAGTATATTCTTACAATAATGCCGTGTTTCAGCAGCTAATCTTGTAAAACATTCTTGCTAGAGGCTATAGCGTAGTTTCGCTCACAGCATCACTATTATGCCAGCACCAATACAGTACCCTTTTTTGTCGTTCCATGTCCACAGGTATTTTCCATAATCCGGCGTTTTAGCTGCGAACCCTTCATGGTTGGTAGGTGCTGGTTATTCTCGCCACGTTGAACTGCAGTAGGCGTTCCACCCTGCTTCATCGCTTTTGATCCTATCGTCGCAAGACGACCTGCTTCCTTGTTGATCTCACCGCAGTTCAATCCGGTTCACCACCTCCTGCTCCGCTTTACTTTAATTGTAATAACGGAAACAGGCAGAGTCCACATGGGCGGATATAAACGGGCGTCGAGGTATCATTTTTGGCGAAATGCGAAGTGCCTTTGCACTTCAGATCTGAAATCAGAAGTGCAAAAATCCCGACATTCGTAATTTACCACTTGTAATGAGAAGTTATTACGCATCTAATTCACATCAATCCTAGTGCAGCGTTGAGGCTGCAAACAAAAGCTACATAGCTTTCTCAAAAACTTTGTAGCTCACAATAAAGTTGTAACGGTCCGGTGTTCGCTCCTGGGACCACTACCTGTCGTGACCGTCACTCAATCAATGGAGCTCACCAGCGCAGGCAGAGCATCGAAAGTTAGGGCGATAGTGAATTTATCAATTGGAAATGGGGACCCCCCGAACTGGCGATGGTTTCGTGTTCAAATGAAGGAGAAAGAAAAATATTTTTTTAACTGCGAAATTTTTGATAAAGCTGTAAGGGTTCCTTGTAGCCATATGGCTGAACTTGAAAGGTTGTCAGTGAGCAATTACTCTAACATAATACAAATCTACTCAACCTGGAGCGCTTCCCCTAAATCATTCGCCTAACACCATTCCACTTCAGTTTATTGATCAATTCGCTTTCTCCCTACCAGCTGATGTGCTGACTTTCCTGGTTAGATCAGTTGATAGGATGATCCCCAGACATGAGGGTCATGAGCTGGCGATCGGAAGCAGTTAACTGTGTTGAGCTGTACTCTGAATGTACAGCTTAAGTGTCTCCAAAAATGTTGATTGCGAGTCCACTATCCATACATACTGATTAACATTGTGTTATGATAATATATTATGTGAAAGACCATCCGGCATGAATATCACTCATCACCTTAACCAAGGCATATGTATGTGACTACGTGGCCAACGAACAACGTGTCTAATTGTATATGCAAGGGTCCTGGAAAGTTTGGTTCCACTGAGCCTCCCATCTCAAACGAGAAGCCAACATTTGCAGCGCATACCATCTCGTCCGAGTCCTGTAGCCTCGTGACATGTCACAATCTCCCGACCAAGCAATACCAGACCATTTACACTGCTAACAACTACCTGGAAAAGCATAGCACTTTATTTCTTGCGCCTAATGCCGACGCCAGGATTTTTTAGTGAGCCCCTTAACGCTGTCGCCTTAAAATTTGCGCACACGTTAGTAACCTAAATAAGAACAGAACGCGGATGCGTACCGGGGTCCTCCTGACTGCGCGATACCCTTAGTGGTCATTCTGATTTCCTCTGAAACCTTTCATCCAATGTTCTCTCACCCTTTCACTTCCATCGCGCAGATAACGTGGTATGAGACAAGACGAAACCCTTTCATATCGATCACGCTTTGCTATACATAATATTAGCAACCTCACAGTGTCTCTGAATTTTTTTTTTTTTTTTTTGGGGGGGGGGGGGGGGGATTGCAGCGATGGCATAGAGTTCGAGCATCCGCCTCGCAATCAAGAGGACCGTGGTTCAAATCCCGGTGCCGTGCAATTTTTCACAGGATTAAAAAAATACCGCGTGTTGATGGAATTGCATAAAAACAGGTTTGTGTTGCGTGCCGTTGAACACATTTGGCAACGCACTCCCTCACCACAGCAGGAGTTCGCTACCTTCAGACATGTGACTGGGTCAGACATGTGACTCAGCGGGGAGTGCTAAGAATGTTTGGTACCGAGGACAAGCCAGCATTGGAAACTGCCCCTCGAAACTTTTAATGCTATAACCTTAACTAGGGAGACTAAACTATAACCCTAGCTAGGGAGGCTCCTTTAGCAGTGCTGTTATGGGAACTAGAGGGTATGTAATGGGATATCATAGACCTTAGTATGGTGAGGAGGCCAAATGAGGCATCTACTGCACTAAAAGGTGAGCATGTACGTTTATAGAGGTTTGCCGGAGAGAGAAGAGCTAGGAGTAGGTTTTCGTATCAATAAGTATGTGGATAGAAATACAGATGAATTTTAGAGCAAGAATGAGAGGAAAGCCGGCATCATAATTATGCTAAATAATCGATATGAGGTGATGGTTGTATAAGCTTACGCCCCTACATGTAGTCATGATGATCAGACAGTAGAGAGCTTCTATGAGGATGTAGAATCGGGAATGGGGAAAGTAAAAACGAATTATACTGTACTGATGGGCGACTTCAATGCCAAGGTACGTAGACAGCGAGCTGGAGACCGCACAGTGGGCAACTATTGCACTGGATTAAGAAATAGCAGGGGGGAGTTTTTAGTTGAGCTTGCTTAACGCAATAACTTACGAATCATGAATATCTCTTCAGTAAACGGAAGAACTGGAAGTAGACATATAAAAGCCCTAACGGGGAGACTAAAAATGAAATTGATTTCATGCTGGTTCTAACCCCGGCATTATGTAGGACATAGAGGTAATTGTAAAGGTGCGATGCAGTGACCACATAATAGTAAGGTCTCTAATCAATCTGTATTTGAAGAGAGAGCGGAATAGATTAGTGAGGAAATCAATCAACTAATTGTCGGTAAGGGAAAAAGTATAATTCAGGCTCTCGCGGCAGAAGAGATGCTCAGTGCTAACCAAGAAAGCCAACCTTATCCTGGAAGCAACTGAAATTAATTACAGAGGCATGATTACTGAGTGTTAGCGATCTAAGTAGGTGATAGAATTATTAGAGTATATCGGCAAACTGTCCAAAGAGATGAAAGATTTGATTAAGAAATTCCAAAGTATGAAAGCCTCAAACCCAACAGACCGAATAGAACTGTCAGAGATATTAAAGCAAATCTATAGGCGCAAGGTGGACAACATAAAACAGTATAACCTGGGGAAAATTGACCAGGCTGTAGAGAATGGTCGTAGCATTGGGCACAGGCAAAAATCAGATGTATGTACTGAGGGACAAGGCGGGCAATGTCATTACTAATATGTAGAAGATAAAGTAACTCAGTTCCATACGGACCTCTACAGTAGCCATAGTAGTCAAGAAAAGAATGAAATTGGCAGTAATGAAAAGCAATCAGACTTTCCGCCAGTAACAAAGAACGAGGTTAAGGAAGCCTTAGAAGCTATGATAAAGGGGAAAGCAGCTGGGTATAGGATCAAGTAAAAACAGATTTGTTGCAGGATGGAGGGGATATTGTACTAGAACGCAATGCCGGATGGCATCGAAAGTACCGGAATAATTCAGAACGCGAACACTATCTTAATTCATAAGAGAGGAGATGCTAAGGACTTAAAACATTACTGACAAATCACCCTACTATCCGTACAATATAAGGTATTTACCAAGGTAATCGCAAATAGGATAAGGACAACCTCAGGCTTTATTCAATCAAATGAACAAGCAGGATTTCTGAAAGGTTACTCTAACATCGATCCTATCCCCAACATAAATCAGGTGATAAAAAAGTGCTCAGATTATAACCGCCCCTATACATTTGGTCGAAACCTCAGCGGTCATGCAGACATTGCGAGATCAGGGTGTCGGTGAGCCATACGTGAAAGTACAGGAAGATGTCTATAGTGGCTGCGTAGCAACCATAGTTCTGCATAAAGGAAATGATAAAATTTTAATTAAGAAAGGTGGTAGGCAAGGAGACACGATCTCGGCAGTGCTATTTCTAGCTTGCTTGGAGAGTGCATTCAAAATCATGAAATGGGAGCAGTTAGACATCAGGGTCAATTGAGAATATTTCTGTAATCTGCGACTCGCTGATGACAATACTTTGTAAAGTAACTCTGGGGACCGAGTGAGATAATAACAAATGGTCTAGATAGGAGATTAAGCAAGGTAACCTTAAATATTATTATGCAGAAGACTTAGGTAATGCTGAAATGTGAAAGTACTGCAAGATGGGAAATGAGGAGCAGCTAAATTAGTTAGCGAAGTATTGGAAGTGGTAGGCGAATGTGTCTACTTGGGACAGGTAGTGACCGCAGATCCGGACCACGAAGGGGAAATTACTAGTAGAATAACATTGTGATGGAGCGCATTTGGAAGGTGCTCAAACATTGACAAGCCCCTTACCCGTATCACTCAAGAGGAAAGTGTATAACATTTTTATATTACCGGTACTGATCTTTGGGGCTGAAACATGGAAGTTAACGAAAAGGCTACTACTTAAGTTGTGGACAACGCAGAGGGCCATGGAACGAAATATGTTAGCTGTATAACGTTAAGAGATATGAAGCGTGCAGAGTGGGCAAGAAAAATAACTGAAGTTACTCATATTCTAGTCAAACTTGTGGGCGATTCCTCTGCCCGAGGGATGCGCACGACAAATACACAGCGGGCAGTGCACCAAACATCTTTAACCTCACAGGGGGTCGTCCAAGGCGGTGCGGGGTCGTCGTCCGGGGGGCTGCAGCCTGCGGGTCGTCTTCCGTGGAGTAGCGCCAGGAGCGAAGCAGTAACGAAGAGGGGCGAGACGGCGGCGCGTGCCTACCTTTATAGCCCCCTCGCTCGGGACCAGTTATCCCCGAACGAGCGGGGAGAGGGAAACAGGCAGCGCGCAGGGAGCATTGGGAAGTGGCGCGGCCTTCGAATGCGCGGCGCACCACGGGCCCTACGTCTCCCCCCCCTCAGCGTCCGACCCGGGCTCCGCCAACAGCCGGTCCATGTCCATGTTCGAGCCCGCGTCGGCGTAAAGGCTTGTCGCCTGGCTCTGGCGGGATGCCATCTCAGCTGGTCCGTGGAACGGGAGAAGCAGCAGGCATGGCGGGACTGTTCCGGCTGGTCCCTATCTGGCAGCGGCCACATCCTCGGGGTCACAGCGCAGCTGGGCTCGGCCAGGGATACGCCTGGCAGCGGCCCTGAGCTGCTACTCTACATCGCTGACTCCTTTCCGTGGCGCCGTGCTGGATGCACTGGGACCCCTTTGCAGCAGGCGTTTCCGCCCCGGGCACACCTGGCTTCCTGAGGCCCGTACTTCAGGCCTGGGCAGCGGGCTCCAATCCAGACTCATTGAAGACGGCCAACATGGCCGCGCTGGTCACAATGATGGGCCACAAGTCACGACAAACTAGGGGGTACCCCTGTTTAAGTGGCCCCTGCTTGAACCATGCGCTGGGTGCAGTTTCCCGCCCCAGTGACGGTGGTTCATCTGGCTGCTGCAAAATCTTATCAGAATGCATTCTGAAAGAAGCAAAGACGTTAGACAAAGTAGTGCACAACCTTGGCCTTACGTTGTAGCGTCGGTTGCGAACCGGGTTGTTACCTATACGCCTTACTTTGGGGGAGATCGCTGCATCGCTTTGAGCTTCCCCCGCTTTGCAGTTATCGTCCCTGCGAAGGTGGTAAGGTTTCAGGTCTGCGACGTGCACCGGACCAGCGGTTTCACCGCTCGCCAACAACCGCAGCTGGTAGGTGAGTGGCGTAGTCCGTGCCGTAACTTCGAACGGTCGAGCCCACTTGTGCGCTAGCGACGCGGCGAAACCACGCGCTGCGTTACTAAGCGGGTGCGTTCTTTTCAGTACCAAGTCGCCCGTGTTGAAAACGACGTGACGACGACCTTTGTTGTACTGATCCGCTTGCTCCATGCGCGCGACATCGAGGTTTTCACGAGCCGCACGCTGCGCTGCCTCAAGGCGCTCGCGGAGCTTTGCCGCGTACTGCGTAAGCGCAAGGGGCGCCGCCGCGTCAAGTAGGGCGTTCTCTAGCGGAAAAGCGATCTCTTTCCCGAAATTCAAGTAAGCAGGTGTCATACCCACCCACCTGTTCACGGTTGTTCTAGTGCCGAAAGCCAGTTTGGACAGCCGTGCGTCCCAATCGCTGGGCTGCTCGGTCGTCGCGACCAGCACACTCTTAACATTCCGATTCACTCTCTCGGTTATGTTGCTCTGAGCGTGGTAGGGACTCGTTTTCCTGTGGTGGATTTGAAGCGCCCGACAGGAATCAACAAAGACTTTGCTTGTGAAATACGAAGCATTGTCTGTAATCAGGTCGGAAGGGAAACCGAAACGAGTGAATGTCTCCAACAGTTTCTCCCAAATCCGTTCTGACACAAGCTTCCTAAGGGGGAAAACCTCAACCCACTTGGAATAGTGGTCCGTTATTACCAGAGTATATTGGTGTCCGCGCGCGGAGCAAGGGAGGGGTCCCATGATATCGCACGCGACCACTTGCCACGGATAGTTGCTAACTACCGGCTTCATCATGCCAGCGGGTTTCCCCGCCCGAGGCTTGCCTACCTGGCAAACAGGACATGTACGGGCGTAGCCCAGCACATCCTTTCTCATACCTGGCCAGGTCGCCACACGGCATAACTTTTCGTAGGTCTTACTGCCGCTGCCATGGCCTGCAAGCGCTGAGTCATGGAAGTACTGGAGGAATCGTTTCCGCAACTTCCTCGGGACCACGACTCGGAAAGGGGATGCAATCGCCTCTTCCTGGTCAAGTTGGGGGATGTAGCGGAGCAGTAAGCCATCATCACCCAGCAGATGCGCGTCGTACTTGCCCTCAGCGTTCCCGGTGCAAGCTGCACTAGTCGCAAGCTCTGTCAGCACCCGCTGGCATAGGCCGTCTGCTTTCTGGGCCTCAATTAGCTCTTCCCTACTGACCGCTACTCCCCAAGACAGATTTCTCTCTGCTTCGCTTCTTGGCAGGCGAGTAGTCGCCGCCACCAGCTGCTGCGCCTTCTCTCTCTCGCAGCACAGCGCGGCGCCTCTGTCCGCCTCCTTTCTCTCTTTAGCTACGCAGGGCGCGACTCTCGCGTCCGCCCTCTCCTCCTCTCCACTAGCGGCCACGCCGCTTTCAGCAATGCTGGTCTGCGCCTCTTCTGCGCTTCTGCCAGCCTTCAACGGTGCGCGCGATAAAGCATCGGCCACCTTATTCATGCTGCCACGGCGTTACTCAATGGCGTACGCGTAACGTTGCAATGTCAGCGCCCATCTCGCTAGTCTTCCTGCGGGGTTCTTCAGCCTCTTTAACCACGAAAGTGCCTTGTGATCTGTCTGCACGGTGAAAACCGCTCCGTCAAGGTACATGTCGAACTTTGACAATGCGAACATTATCGCCAGGCATTCCTTTTCGGTCACGGAGTAATTCCGCTCCGCCGATGCGAGCGTGCGGCTAGCGAACGCGACAGGGCGCAGCTTGCCCTCGTGTTCCTGCAACAAAACCGCTCCTACACCGGCATCACTAGCATCTGTCTGCAAGACAAACGGCTTGTTCAGGTCAGGGAGGCGCAAACTAGCGGTGTTCGCTATCGCGCGAGCCAAGGCAACAAAAGCGTCACTCTGTTCCTTTCCCCAGACAACTTCGAGCCTTTCCGCAACAGCTGGTTCAACGGCCTAGCGAGCTCTGAACAACTAGGGATGAATTGTCTGTAGAAGGCAACCATTCCCAAAAACCTCTGCAAGCTTTTCACGTCTGTCGGGCAGGGGTAGTTCAGAATTGCCTGCAGTTTGTCATCGCTCGGTCTCAAAGTGCCATCATCAACCACAAATCCCAAGAGGTTCACTCTCTTTGATGCCAACTCTTTCTTTGGGTTCATCGTTATACCCGCACGTCTCGTTCTTTCAAGAACGGAATTCAGGTGAATGAGATGCTCTTCGAACGACTGTGAGAATATCACGACGTCGTCGAGGTACGCCATCGCGTTGTTGAACCTTGCATCGCCCAGCACTATGTCCATCAATCGCATGAACGTGCTCGGTGCATTAGACAAACCAAACGGGAGTCGAGTAAATTCGAAGAGCCCGCGGTGACAGGTGAATGCGGTTTTCTGAATGTCACCTTCCGCCACCTCAATCTGCAGATATCCTCTGCTTGCATCCAGGACTGTGAAGAACCTTGCGTTCCCTAACGCGTACGTCACAGCCTCGATCGACTGGAAAGGGTACGCAACCGTTGGCGCCAGTGAGTTGAGCTTTCGATAATCAACACACAGCCTGACCGAACCATCTTTCTTTGGCGCTAAAACCACTGGGGACGCCCAGGGACTTTGTGAGGGTCTCACTGCGCCAGTATCAATCATCTCGTCAAGGGCGCTGTCGAGAAGCTGTCTCTTATGCGCGCCTAATGGCCGCGGGTTACATTTGAAAGGGCGCGCGTCACCCGTTTCGATCCCGTGCTTAAGCAAGTCGGTTCTGCTTGGTTTCTCTGTGAAGCAATCCGAAAACGAGAGTAAAGTTTCTACGAGCCTTCGGCGCTGTCTACCGGTTCCTGAGAAGGACGCGATAATTGCTTCTAATGGGCTACCATTCAGTGTCACGCGGGAGCCGTCTGCCACACAAGTGTGGGCGCTCGCCCGCTGGGCGACGATTTCCTGTTTGGGTGCGCTAACAAAGGGAATGAGGGGGGTGAAGGGGCTGTAGCGATAGCCGTTCTCCCCCATGTCAAGCACAATGCCTTCACTCGAAAGAAAATTTCTTCCCAGAATAACTGGTATGGCTAAGCCGGGCAGATAGATGAAGCGATGCCTCCGCTTCCTGCCGTCAAAACGCAGGACCAGACGTACCACTCCCTCCGCTTTTGCCGTCCCTGCTGCTAAGCTCAAAGGGGCTTCGGCTGGCCTGACACGGATGTTACGTATACGGCAGGCCTCGAACACATCATCACCGACCAGTGACAGAGTTGAGCCCGTGTCAACGAGTGCCGAGTAGCTTTGACCAGCTAACCGCACTAGCATAAAAGGGCTCGAGCGCGACAACATTCATTGCGATCTACAGGCGAGGGGGACAAAAGCCTCTGCGCCGCCGGTGCGGTCGCCCGGTGACGCGGCGTGGGAGTACATTTCCCATTTTCCGCTGTGGCTTCCACGAAATTCTCCCGTCGACGGCAACAGGCTGGTGTTACCAATTATCGCCGCCGGCGGTCCGAGTTTCCCTGCATGCGCCTTGCTTGATACTCCCGTGCCACGTGGCCCGGCTGGTTACAATTCCAGCAAAGCCGATCGTTCACCTGCCGCGCGGTCGGGGAATGCCGCGTTCCACGAAGCGCTTGGGGACGTCTGTCCCCTCTCTCCGCGCCTATGCGGTCGTCGCTGGCGAGCCCAGCTCGACGCCGCTGCTCGAACGCGTACGGGTCAAGAGCGCGAGGAATCGCGGAGCCTTCCGCTGGCTTTTCCTGCCCTACCCTCATTACGTCTGCGCCACTGGTGCGTGGCGCGGAGTCTTGGCCTCCGGCCCAGGCGCATCGCGGCTCTAGCGATTCGGCTGGCCTGGGGGGTGGCTGGTAGCGCAATTCAGCGAGTAAATCCGCCTGCACTACCTTCGCTTCCTGTGCTAGGGCCTCGAGGTTTGCAAAACCACGTCCCCGCAAATACGGCTTGATGCGCGGATGGCATAGCCTGATCATGCGCGCGACCTGTTCAAGATCGGTTGCCATGGGATCTGCCCTCTTGTAGAGCTCCTTCATTGCGCGCACATACTCGAGAGGCTCTCCTCTAGGTGCTGTGTGCGCAACGCTAGCTCCTCAAGCATCCGGCGCTCGTAATCGGGCGGCAAGAACTCGGCGCGGAAGCGATCTGTGAAGTCTGCCATCGACTGGAAGGCCGGTTGGCAGCGTCTCCATCGCGCCGCGCTCTCAACAAGTGCTACGGGAATTACCTGCGCTAGCACCACGTTGTCTGGGGAACCAAGGGCAGTCTGATAACCCTCGAGTTCTTGCAAGAACTCGAGGACTGACTTCACGTCCGTATAGCCGGAAAAGGAGGGAACCTCTACATTTATCCGCGGACGCGAGACTGTCGCCGCAGCTGCGGCTTGGTTGACGCTAGCCACCGAACCGAGCTGAGGGGTGAACACAGACAATATTTCGTTCATCTGTCTCATCAGGGCGGCCGCATCGGTAACCTGCGCATACTCTACCGCGTCCCTTACCTCACTTCCGGACGCACTGGCGTCCGAAGCGGCGGCCCTATCTGGCACGTCTTTTCTCTGAGGCATTGCACTCAACAACTGAGCCCGGCCGGGAGCCGCAGAACAACTGCACGCGCACGACTACCACCTAGCCCGCATCAAGAGGCTAGGCACAAAGGCTAATCGCGGCGACAACCCTTCATAAAACTAACATATGCAAAAAAAAATAAAACACGAGCCGCCCGACACTAAAAACACATACATAACCCAGAACAAAATTAAAACACTCTACAAACACTACTCTACTACACTCTGCCTCATATGCATACACGCTAGCCCTAAACTCAAAATGGCGTCGCGCCTATCATACAAAGGACCGGCCCGTCGTGTTGCCGTGCGCTGCCACGTCGGCAGAGAAATCGTCCACATGGGTGCTAATTCAGCCCCACGTTGGGCGCCAGTTGTGGGCGATTCCTCTGCCCGAGGGATGCACACGACAAATACACAGCGGGCCGTGTAACAAACATCTTTAATCTCACAGGGGGTCGTCCAAGGCGGTGCGGGGTCGTCTTCCGTAGAGTAGCGCCAGGAGCGAAGCAGGAACGAAGAGAGGCGAGATGGCGGCGCGTGCCTACCTTTATAGCCCCCTCGCTCGGGACCGGTTATCCCCGAACGAGCGGGCAGAGGGAAACAGGCAGCTCGCAGGGAGCATTGGGAAGTGGCGCGGGTTTCGAATGCGCGGCGCGCCACGGGCCCTACAAACTTAAGAAGAAATGTGCATCGGCAGGACATGTAGTTTGTAGAGAGGATAACAGATAGTCTCTTAGAGAAACTAATTGGATTCCAGAGGAAGGTAAACGTAGCAGGGGCGGCAGAAAATTAGGTGGGTGCATGAGATAAAAAATTCGCAGGCGTCAGATCGATGCAGCTAGCAAAAAACCGGATGAATTCGAAGAAAATGGGACAGACCTTCGCCATGCCGTAGGTATAAACCGGTTGATGATGATAATGATGATGATGTGTCTTTTATCCCTGCTGCTAGCACGGCTTTACATGGTTTAGAAGTAGCGGTCTATCTAAGGGGCTCAGTGAACCGGACTGGCATTTCCACATTCTATTATTTACCAAATATTGACACCCTGTCATTTGCTTAATCTCTTTCTCTAGGGGTCACAATATTGTTACGTGGTGGCATGACAAGCGATGAAACACGGCGACACAACAGAAACAGAACGACGTGATGACATGACGATGAACCATGCTTTAATGGCCAGCGGGCCTGGCGTGTGCGCTCCGCCCCGCGCCGCTGCCCGCTTCGTCATCTTCGTAGCATTACCCGAGGCCACCGAGCGATCGTCCCGACCGATTGCTAGAAATGCAATGCATGACGTGACAATGAACACAGACACAGGATTGAGACATGAAACGCTTGACACCACAATGAATGCGAAGATCGGAGGAATGCTTGCACCGGAGCATCAAGTCTAATCTTCACCGTTTGCCGAAGGCCAAGGCTCATGGTCACGCCGAGCGACTTGGGCGGGGGTGCTGTCTTCACTCGAGTGGTCGTGAGGTCGCTTCGTCGTGGGGTCGGTAGGGTCGGTAGGGTCGGATTTGGGCTCGTCCTGGTCGTCGTGTGTTGTGGTCAGGGCTGGGGACGAGGCTGGGGACAGCGGCTGGTCGGGTCTGAGCAAAGAGGTCTGGGGCAGAGCTGGGCGGCGATCTCCACGGGCTTTCGGCAGATGGACCCGGCGTACGGTTGGCTTCGACGGTGCAAGGCGAGGATGGGGATGAACCGCACCTCCACCAAATGTTACGTGGTGGCATGACAAGCGATGAAACACGGCGACACAACAGAAACAGAACGACGGTATGACATGACGATGAAATATGCTTTAATGGCCAGCGGGCCTGGCGAGAGCGCTCCGCCCCGTGCCACTGCCCGCTTCGTCATCTTCGTAGCAATGTTATTTACTCAGGCTGCGAAGAGTGTGGTGTCATACAGCCTTTCATGCATTCAAATGTTTCTTTCCAGAAGCAGCTGACTTCCCATCCAAGAGGAAGTCCTGCACTACCATACTACATGAATAATAACAACTGTCAGTTGAGCATGTCTGGCTTCAATGAGGACATTTTTAAAAGCACTGTTGCTTTCAACTCTGTCCCTTTTATTTCCTAAAGTCGCCCAAGGGTCAACATTAGTCTATTTCCTCCGCTAATTCTCTTCTTATGTTACCACTTTCTAGCACCAGTCCTCGTGAAACGTATTTTTGCACTTCTCTCCTTCTAGCTTTCTCTGTACGTTTGTAGATACATTTCTCATAGTAGGATATATATCTGGCTGGCAGTGGCAGTCACTTAAAAATCAACACTTAAAAACTAGTAGTTAACTGAAAAATCAAACTATCAATGAAATTTATATCTATTCTATTGATTTTAGAGCTGTATTTTTCGGTACAGTCTAACCTGAAAAAACTGAATTCATTTGCTGTTGCGATTCGTCAATGCAGTAGTATAGTCATAGCCCATTGTTACCAGCAGGTAGCAGCTGCTACTTTTTGTTGTGTCTCATTATATTTGTTAGTTAATACTCTGCATTATATATACAACTATCCCTGTAATATACACACATTGCAGAAAGTCTTCTTCGGTTTCCTTTTCTTTTCAGAAGGATCAATAACAGCAAAACAAAAAATGGATTCAAGTAAGTCACAGCTTCTACATTACTGCTGCATTTCGAGATGCAAAAACTGCCCCTGTCGCACACAACTTGGATTATTATTTCTTCTGTCTCCATTCTGCCACAACCGTCGCTTTGCGACGGATTCAAACCGCAATGCGCTCGTTTGGTTTGGTTTGGTTTGTGGGATTTAACGTCCCAAAGCGATTCAGGCTATGAGAGATGCCGTAGCGGAGGACTCCGGAAATTTCAACCACCTGGGGTTTTTTAACGTGCACTGACATCGCACAGCAAACGAGCGACTTGCTATTCGACTGCATCGAAAAGCGGCCGCCGATTCCGGGATGTGCTGCGCAATGTCAGTGCACGTTATTCTAAACTTATTCGAACCGTAGAGAGCTCCACGGAAAATTCATTACGGTAGCTCTTGAGAACGCCAAGCAGTCGCTCTAGCCTTGTCTTTGGTACGGCAAAATAGCTGATGCCGCAATAAAACGTCATCGCTAGATATTCGCCATCTATTATTGAGAGGTATTATATCTTCGATTAGAGCAACTGAGATGAGATTATCAAACCTTGCTGAGGCCGAATAAGCTACCAATGGTACCTTTGAAAAGTTCTGAAAGTCAACTGGTCTGCTCAAAAGACTCCTTCGTATCGTAAAGCGAAATGTAACTATTGTCAGCTCGACCGATTTTGGGTGCGGAAATCAGGGGCAGCGCTGTGGCATCAACAGCCCGGAGTGATGCCCCAAGATTTTCGACTGGCTTCTGGTCTGCAGTCCAACGCAAGGAGGAAACAAACCATACCAGCGTGTGGCTGGCCTAATGGACAAACCATGTTCTCGATGACTATTTCAAGTAGTAATTTTGACATGCCGGCGGCGCTCTCTGATTTGGCAATAAAAGGTAGGCTGGAAAACCCTCTTCACATCTGCGAACTATACCGCGAAAGTATTTGTTCCTTTATTATTCGCTATTCGCAAACTAGAAATGTGACAATTCAGTAAGTGCGTTCACTTGAAAAGTACGTACATTGCATAGTACGTAATATGTAGAGTGCGTAGTAGGTACAGGAGTCTGCTTCTCGGCCACGTCGTGCTGCTTTTAAGCCATTTACAGTGCTCGAAATTCATTGGTGATATACTTTTTGTCCAACCATTCCTAATGGGAACGACCTCATTTATTGTAAAATCCGCGCCAATACACGGCTTCCAGTGGTGCCGTTTTCGGCTGTGTTGTGCGTGCACAAGCGTGAGACAAATGATCGTCTTCCGGTCATGACATGACGAGTGTTCATTAATCGCGTTGTTACCTTCACTTCTTTGTTCCTTACCTTTTTTTCTCTTTTCTCCTTCGACTTAGTCTTATCTTCTCTGTCTGATGTGTTTGTCGCTTTAATAGGCACACTAATGCCAACTGCCAAAACACGTTTTCTTCCTAATATGGCTATATTACATTCGTATTCATTGTCTTGCAGGTACTGCGATACATTTAACTGGAATAATCTTCAGTTACACAAAACTTTGAATTGTCTTCTATATACTGCTCCACCTATGTAACGGGACCGAAACGATATTCGTAGGATGGTTAAAAATGTTTAACGCGGTATACAGCAACAGCTGATTAACATTTTCGTTTTCCGACGTAGAGAGCGTTTTGCATGTACATACGTCCTTGAAAGTATTTATGAATATTTGTTCTATTTCTCCACGGCAAACGTTTCAAATAATAACGTGCCAGCAGCGCTTCCTGATTACGACGAAGAAGCAGCGAGAATCGCCGCAGCCGCCATTGGTCCAAAGATCTCCATTCCATCCGACCAACAAGGAAATCGTTTTGTGAAAGACGTGGCAGGCCCATTCTACGATTTAGAGCATTAGCGAGTCCGGATTGTTGGTATGTGCGCTGTCGGTGACTGGGAAGAAATAGTTTACTAGCTTCAGGAAACTAAGATGACCACCTGCTGTATTGTTGGAAGTCATGACCTTAATTAGGCAACTGCTCGAAACACAGGGCTAAGAAAAATATACAGAAGTGCTGATACACTGCGCGTTACCAGCTCTGTCGAAAAACTGTATGCGGCCAAAGCATTCCTCGGCGGACTGTTCAACTGAAGGAATATCAGCGATCCTTGCTAAAATAAATGGACTGTAGGTTATGGCGGACAATGCAGATAAAGAACCGTAAGGTGTCAGTCGTTTGTATTCTTAACATTGCGTTACTCAAGAGTGTTTTTGGCGTGTGGGCACATGTTAATCAGAAGCTGGCGTACAAAATGAAGTGATATAGTACAAAAAGCGCGGTAGATATGTTTTATCTGAAGCGTACGTGTGAGCCGTCACACGGGTCAAATAAGCAGGTTTTCACTGTAGTTACCAAAATTTTCCAATGGTAGCCGAACATCTAGACTGCAAGGTCTCATAGACAAGTGCTAACCTCATGCTTTACCACTGCTGCCACAGCACAGGTCAAAAGCATTTTCAGCTCAAGAACATTTTTCTTGCGACAGGAGGTCCCAGTATACGCAATCAAGATAATAACGAAATAGTATCTTATCAGGTTCAGTACAAGTATACTGAGAGTGGACCAGCGAGATTCTAGGGCAACTTCGCAGACTGGGTTTGAGAACAAACGATCCCAGGAAGTTAAAGCGTCGAAACCATGCTGCGTGCCTACTGTCATGTACTGGACGAGATAAGAGTTTTTTTATGTAGGATATTGAAGTATATCTGAAACTCATTCCATTTCACCTGCTTTTTGAGTCTCACCTTAGCAAATATAAGTTGGTTTATAGGGAAGACGCAGTATCTGTCACACTTTGCGGATACCTTACCGCGGCATAAGGGAAGGAATGATCATATGCGTGGAAGCAGAAAGAGAAAATGTTCAAACCCTACCGCCTGAACTACCGTTCCCTTCTAGAAACTGATGCTAACACACGGATGATACTTGCCAAGTATGGCTCCCTTAGTGGCCTGGTTAGAGCAATATGATTTGAGTGACGACCTAAACAATGAATATTCGGTCTACTCCCCTTTACCCCCATCCATGGCCATGAGCCTTCCCATTCAATAAAGGACTTTCAATCAATTAATCTCTTTCCACTTTCACTCCCACATTCTTCCCGACCCTCACGGAGGAATTTAGGTGTTCACAGAAACAAGTGTCACAGATACTGCGCCTTTACCTTCCTGTGACCCAATTATCTTGGAAATTAACTAGAGCACACGAAACAAGACAAGGAAGAAAAGGCCCCACAATCGCTTACTCACAGCTGAATGTTTATTCAGGAAACAGGGAATTTACACATTACAAGTTAAAGAACGAAAAAAAGAAGAAAGGAAGAAATCCCGCACGCGCATCAAGGTACAAAAACTCTTTTGGTGGAGAATCACCATTTGAGCATCAATACAGTTAAGGTCATTTTTTTTGCGATATATATGGTTCTGATATCTCCTTAGTTATATTATGAGTGTGGCTGAATTAATAATAATATTATTCCATTTAAAGGAGTGTGTTACTTTTGCAGGCATGCTAGAGGCAAGTAAGAGATTACTTGGACAATGGGAGGCAACTTCGGGGTCGATAACATGGGAGGTTTTGGAAGCTACTGATAAATGCTTTGTAGTGAAGCTCCCTAAGTTCCCTGCAGCAGGCGAAGGTAAGTGGCCTAGTTTTATTTACACATTCTTCGACATTGAAGTACCATAGTAGTAAACATCTCAGTGCTTCCGATTTCGTAGCAAGAACATCTATTGGATGGCTAAAATATCGCGAGTGCAAAAAAATTGAAAAGCAATGCGATCGCACAACATTTGCTATTTTTTGAAATTTGCACCCTATGGGGTGATGCAGGTATCTCCTAAGGCAGCTATTAGGTTATATTGTGAATTATTTCCTGATAGCGGGTGTGTGAGTAGGCATGGTTATATTTTGTTTCAGACACCTGAACAATAATATACGTACAAGCTGAGTTCGCTGCATCCGTTTCTACTCTTTCTTTTTTTCTGAGTTTTGTTCTGCCAAAGCATGCGGTGTGCGTTACGCCCAAACTGCTTCACTGAAAGAAATCGTGTCCGTGCCCCATGTTACCGATTTTTATTACTCCCGACCAATTCGGCGCGATGTAGCCTGCGCTGCGCTTTGACATACTGCCACGCACCATAGCTCATCGACGGTTCATCATCTTCTTCTTCTTTTTCTTCTTCTCCCTCGTTATAATGACACATGCCCACAGTGGGGGATTGGCCAGAATTCGTTGTAGGTGACATAATATAATTGATAATGTCGATTTGACTGTATGATAGATAACCTAATAATTAGGAGGAAATAATTTGAAATTTTGAGGCGGTAGTAATAGAAAGCAATAAAAAAAGGAATACAATTGTAAAATTATAATAATAATAATAAAAGAAAAAAAAGTAAAATTCAGACATATCAGCGCTAACACACAAATCTTCCAGTAGCAATATCATAATTATGAAGTAAGTAACACACCGGTTTTAGTGCGTACCCTTTGACGGTTGCACCAAAGGAGAGGAGGACAGGAACTGTAAATGGCAATTCTAGGCGAGCAAGATGTATTTCTAACTAATTTCTTCTCTGAGTAGCATACTTGCGGCAGGAGAGGATTGCCGGTAGATTACATGACGTCATTACATGACGCACTAAGATTCGACGGCGTGAATCCAGAGTGACATAAATAAAGATTGAGGGTAGGAATTCTACAACGCATAAGCGTCATGGAGACCTCGCATTGCCTCGAGGTACAACAACAGACATTCCAATGGAAATTTAAATGTTTAAAATCCGTAGTCGCAAGGAGTGGCTCATGGCTCAAGGAGTTTAACGTTTGAAACCGTTCAAAACGGGATATATTTAGCAAGATAATATTGAGTACAACAGGCCCATTGAAAGCTGTATTTGCTAAATAATCCGCCATTGTATTAGAAGCGATTCCACAGTGTCCCGGAACCCACTCAAAACGTACTTCCTGTAAATATATCGGAAGGAAAAACATCAGGGTTTGTTTGAAAAGACTCATTTTCGGGCTTTCTAATGCTGCTAAGACTGACAGGCAGTCAGAGAGTATAATTACGTGAGTAACATTACCGGGAACGTTTTGAAGGGCCAAACCAATTGCAAGTAATCCAGAAGTAAATGTTGTGTGTAATCAGGGATCCGTACTGAAAAACTCCAATCAAGTGCTTGGGAGTAAATTTCTATTGCTGCTTTTTCATTCTGTTGTGAGGCATCTGTGAAAATAGCTACGTGTCGTGGATACTGTAATAGATAATCTTCAAGGTGCCCATTTATTACAGTGGTAGGGAAGTGTTTTGCATTAGATGGCAACGACTGGTCGAAGCACAGTGCGGAAGTAGCTTGAACATTGCCAACACGTCTTACTGACATAAGCGAAACTGCAATTTCGGACAGCAAGGACTGAGTAAATACAAATTGTAGTTGCTTATATTGCGGCCAATGATAATCTAGAAACTGAGCTTGGTGTGTAATAAAAATGAGAGAAGCCACTCCAGACAGAGATTCCAGTGCTCGTAAAAAGGTTCGCACAGTGAGCAGCATAAATCGAGAGTTCAAGTCACGTACACGGGCCTCTAAATAGAGCACTGCATTTGAAACTGATTTTGGCAACCCCAAACATAGTCGTAAAGCGCGCCTCTCCAGTAGCACCAAAGGTCGTAGTTTGTATTTAGGACTGCCCGAGAAATAAACACAGCCGAACTCCAGAATTGGTCTCAAATAAGTTTTATAGAGAAACAAAAGAGTATCTCTACGCATACCGAACTTCTTATGGCTAATTCAAATCAGGTGACCAAGGGCTCGCTCACCTTTCAGGCAATTACTTTTGATATGAGGCCACCAGTCTAATTGGGAGTGGTATAATACACCCAAGTACTTTCAGGATTCAACCTGTGGGATTTGTGAACCGTAATACGCAAGGGAGATATAAAGAGGGTGTGCCGGTGGGAAAACGAGTACTGAGAACTGAGAATTATTTCTTCACGTTAAGAATCAATTCTACTTTCCCGAGCCAAACTTCAAGGGCATTCAAGTAGGCTTGCAATAGCTGGTATAAAGAATGAACATCTCGTGCAGAAGAGAAAAAGGCAGTATCATCCGCATATGCGTACACATTTATAATATTTGGATGAACAGCAATATCCTTCATTAATATATTAAATAGCATTGGAGATAGCACCGATCTCTGAAGCACGCCTCTAGTTTGGTAATAAGTTTCAGAAGTTATAGAACCTCTCGTGCAGAAACATTTCCTATTGCTTAAGAATTCTTTTAGACATGCAAAAATGTAAAAAGTGGCCTAATTTCGTTTATCTTATTCAGCATTATAGAGTATTTTACACTGTCATATGCTTTGGCGATATCCAATGTGACCAATGCCGACACTTCTTTCTTCTTCATTGCTAACCTAATTTTACTCTCCAAATCTGTATGAGCCGTCGAAATCAAGCACCCTTGACGAAACCCAGTTTGTGCATCACTAAATGCATTCAGGATCATCACATGGTTTGTGAGGCGCAGGTGAACTATGCGTTCAAAAAGTTTCACTAGATTTGAAGTTAGAGAAATTCGCCGAATAATATCCAAATCAAAGCCTTTTTTCGGATATTTGAGGATTGGCATAATTTTTGCAACTTTCCAGTCTTCAGGTAACCAAGCAGTTTCCAGACAAAAATTTGCAATATTCAACACTTCCGAGTTGTGGTCTTGCACTAAAGCTTTCAGCATAGCAACTGTAATACCGTCACACCTAGGAGCTGCAGGTTTCAGAGCAGCCGCTATACAATGCAATTCCGATGGCTCAACTGCAATGAAATCAGCAGGTCAAAGTAATGGAACCATCGTTTGCGCTTGAAAGCGAATAGCAAAACCGTTCGCAATTTGTTCATGTTTATCTTTTGCTTCATTGGGTGATAACACCTCTGACTCTGAAAAGAACTTTGGTTGCGTTCCATGAACCTATACAATCCTTTTTGATTAATTGGATTAGAGAGATAAATATTCATATTAGCATTATACTCATCCTTTGTTATACGAATAGTTTTTTTTAAATGAAGCAGCATAAAGTTTATAATGTATCCAATTTTGGGGACACTGGTTATGGGAAAGGCTCTTCCATGCAGCTTTTCTACGACGGAATGCTTTCTCACATTCTTCGTTCCACCATCGGCATGACATTTTGTTAGGGACAGACGATTTCACAATGAACACTAAATACTCAGTGGCATCTAACTGAGAAGAGAGTGCTTGTTGAGCACGTTCAGAATGCTGAGATGATGCTATGAAGAAAAAAGACGAATTCGCAAACTTTTTTAAAAAAGCTCATGGTTGACACATTTTTGTTCACAAGTAATTACTCTAAGGGAAGCAGATTCTATATTAAACGTAACTGGGAAGTGGTCGCTAGATGTACCACAATCCACAGTAGCCCATGATGAGGCCCTTAATCCATTTGCTGCTAACGTTAAATCAATTACTGACCTAGAAGCTGCTCGCATGTAGGTTATGCCTGGACTATTACAGCAATGCACATCATTTACAGACATCCAGTACCAAAGCCGCTGCCCACACATATCTGAACGGTAACCCCAAATAACATGGTGTGAATTAAAATCACCAGCAGTAATCAGTATGTTGGTTAAACTCAATAGATCACTTAAACAACGGACACCTGTTGGGAAGTAGACATTTACAATAGTGAGAGGAGCACACTGTGGAATTGCGATATCAACTGCAAGCAGTTCACAGTATTGTCATAAATATTTTTGTGACACCTTCGCCCGATGAAATGTTTTTGACGAAATTATTTTAGCAAGCCGCCACCCCGGCCGCTAGTGCGAGCTGATCTAAAAGTTCTAAAATAGTTTAGAGAAAATGGCCGATTTGGCAAAAGCCATGTTTCTTGCAATAAAATTATATCTAGGTTGAAATTTGAGATAAGATTCTGTAAATCTTGAAACGAAGATGCAATTGAACGAAAATTCCACTGTAGTACTTTTAACCCCGCCATGATTATTGTAGAATCCGGGAGGCTGTAACAGCCTACTTTAAGACATCAGTGTTATTCCGAAGATTAGAACCTTTTTTTTACTTTTAGTTTTAGAATGGGCGGATTTTGAGGGAGAGGAAGAAGCGCGGCGCTTCTGGGATGAACATGTCATCTATACATCCAATGGGTAAACGGTGGACACGTGGATATCCACAAGACCCTGACCCTGTACTTTCATTGCAGAAAAAGGAGTGGGCGTCATATGGATAGAATGTCCCTCAACAGAGGCCCTACCAACCATAGGAGCATGGCATTCAGCTATACCAGGGTTGCCAACTTGCAAAGCTGCAATTTCGGTCGAACCAATCTTTGTAGCTATGACCTGTGACACAGCTTCTGTAAACGTACTTAACATACGCTCGAACAAACCATCAAATGATTTCTCTACAGCTGAGACAACCGACTTTGTCATGCCTGTTTCCACATCCGAAGCTAGTGTTTTTGCACAAGCTGCATACGAATTCCTCTTATGGTTTAGCTGTGCATAGGCATCTGCTTTAGAACACTTTTTATGCTGGATAATGTTGAGAACAGTTTGCGTTTTGGGCATGTATCATCATCAGCAGGGTGATCTGCGTGAAATAGTGCGCTAATTACCACATTAGAGGTGCACATGTCAGATGAATGGTTGTCTCCGCACAGTCTGCAGCGTGTTGCGAATTTGCGCGCCTTGCAGCTGTGTCCGAATCGCCAGCAGTTTCTGCACTGCAAATGGCGAGGCTACAGGGGATCTACACAGTACACAATGAGCCACACCTTGATCTCTGTATTGGACAGTTAGCCCCGGCAAAAGTCGCTATCATCGATTCTGTCGGCACCCTTGAGCCACCAGCATCCCTGCCGCAACGGAATAGTGATAAGATGCCAATGCCAGCCTCATTAAATTCCTCGATCATTTCTTGCGGAAGAGCCGAAGAATACACGCCGCGTATAATACCTTTTGCACATGCCAGCTGTTCAGGTATAACAGGCTTTACCGGTATTATACTTATTCTCTTTCTTCCGAAAGCTTCCAAGTCCAAGCTTTTGGGCCGGCAGACTGGCAAACCAGGATGCCGAACCCCCACCTAGGGAAGCTAGAGACATTATAGGCCTAATTGTACATGAACCCTAGTTTCGGTTTAAAACCACTACTGGCCAATCCCCCGACGTGAAATGACCTCACCGGAGAGAACGGTCAGGCTCGCAGACAAGACAGGATCCAGCAGTCAGGAGAAGACAGCAGAACAACACACCAGCACAACAGAACCAGAATCCTGCTGGTCCGTCGATGGGCTATGGTGACAACAGGTTACAGCCCCGCCTACCTTCTCCCCTGTGCGTACTGAGCACGTAACAATATTTAATGCAAAAATTATGATTTGCGCACTGTGCCATGTTTCGTTGCTCTTTATAACACTGTTTGTAAAGGGCAACGCGTTAAACGCGTTGTTTTGTTTAAAAAACCAATTTATGCCCTAAAGTTAATTACCCATATAATATATGACTACGACTATGTAGTCAATGCAAACTTTAAGCCTACGAATAGACAAAGCGTTATTCGCCGTCGACTGGCTCTTCCTCACTACTTGTTGGTGGTGACAATGCTGTATAAGACTTCATCACTGCTCTGCTCCCGCCGGTTAATTTGCAAAGGCGATCCTGTTCTTTCTTCAGTGGCAGATATTGTGGCTTGATATCGCTTGTTCTGTTCTCCTCTACGTCTTCCAAAGCTGATCAACGCATTGATTTTCAACCTTTCTGCCTATTTTCCTTTCATAAACGTGCGTAAACAACGTATGGACATATCATGTATTGTGTGTAGTTCGGTCTACATTGTGGCAAGCTCTTTTCAGCCATGGAAGTATGTTCTCCTCTTTCAAAGACATTGGCGCAATAGCTTTCACATATCGTTTGATGCCACGACCTATTGGAAATGATAGAGATGTGTGTTTTACCAGCTACAGTTAAGTTAAATAAATTAAACAGCTCGGTACGCCGAAAATGCGGTCGAAAACTTTCCTTCAATGTTCTGAAAAACATGTGTCGTTTTCTTCCTGTTCTGGGTGAATTCGAAGATGTCGGAAAAAACCTACTGGTAGACATGAGCGCCGCCTTTTTGGGTATGACGCGCGAGGTAATAGCTCCCCACTACGGCTCCTCAGGTGGAGCTTTGTTTGCGTACATGCGTTGGCTGGAAGCCTATTCTGTAGCCTTTTATTTGTGCCTTTATTATCCATCACGTACATGTTATTATTACCGTTGCAGTCGTATATTTCCTCTGCAAGAGACCACCTTTAACAACTGCTTAATAACGAAAGTGCCTACGTGTCTAAAAGGAATCCAATGGTCCACGAAGACTGAACACTATTCACCCTTCCATCTCAAAGGAGCACCACGAGTTGGTAGAGCTTGAAAACTTGGCCATGTCATGTGGTCTCGTGACGTCCCAGCCCCGGATGATTAGTCAGTGCATGGCCGTATCTCCTGCCAATTATAACATGTCAGAGACATGCCCTTGTTGTTTGGCTCTCAACACCACTCAACACCTGAATTTCTAATTGTGCTTCTTCTGCACGGTATAGCATCTGGGCAACGGACAGGTTGTCGTTTGGGGAAAACGGCAAGACGGTATCGAGGAAATACGGGGATTTCTGCCATATTGTAAATAGAAGATGGAATAACCCGTAACCTATTAATTCGCCGTGTTGTAATCGCACGTCATATATGGTTCAACTGCATCCCAGTTGCGATGGTTAGACGAGACGTACAGGGTGGTTCTACATATGTGCGAACAGCGCGGAGCGTGGCCGCGCTTCGCGGAGCGTCAGCACATCCGGTGCGGCCCTGCATTAAAGCAAAGTGGCACAGCCGGACAGGGGCCCGAAGGCGGTGCTTCTTGTCATCTGCTACAGCGCAAAAGTGCACTGTCTTTACACTGCTAGTATTTTCATCACTGGGACAGCATAATTATTAAGCAACAAAGGACAAAGTGGTTTTTTTACTTTGAGAATTGATAGCGTCTCGATTTTCAGACGTTGAACTAAAGATGTTACGGAAAGAGCTTTGTCAAATCATCCGAGCACCACTCACTAAGGCAGACTAGTGGCTTAACTTAGCACCTATTTGAAGGAATTCTCATCAGTCTCGCCGGTAGATAAGACATTACCATGCTCAAGCTAGTATCATAGGCGAATTGATAGCCTTCCATAGGACTGAGCGAATGCTGCAGGGAGTGAACCGTGTTAACGCCTTCTCGGCGCGTTTGGCCGCTGCCAGTACACAGTTATTTGCGCTTCTCAGTAAAGAAATACGGTGCGTTTCCGTGCTGCAGAAGATGACACAAAGCACCTCCTCCAAGCCCCTGTGCTCTTCGCTACTTTTCTTCTATGCGCGGCCGCACCGGATGCGCTGACGCTCCGCGGAGCGCTTCCACGCTTCGCGGTGTTCGCACATATTTAGGACCCCTTGTACATGGATGGCATGGTGATCAGTGTGCGATTAAGTGCGCTTGATGAGCTCGGTGGTCTGCGATGATACGACCTGGAATGTCAGTAGTCTGATCCACAAAGCCGGAGCATTTTCTTCCACGATATCACCAGAAAATTGTGTTAGACGATTACTTGTTACATGATCAAGGGTGCGCCATGGCGATGAGCGACAAAGTGTAGAAGGAACGACGAAACATCGGCAGTCTTTTTCGTAACCGGAGCAGTGGTCTCGCGTATCTGATGAGATAGCCTACGTAGAAGATAACCCAGCGGCGACCCTGTAAAGTCTTTGGAAGAGGACCAAGGAGGTCAAATAAAACTTCTTCAAAATGTGAACTAGGTACGTGGTCTGACGGGCTGCGACAACTGGCTGGAGTGGTGGTGCGTGCCTAAGCCGTCAGCAGTGTTCACCAGACACAACATACTGCTTGGTTATTCAACAAAGTTGCGAATAAAAACGCTAGCGAGTTCGATGTAGGGTACAAGAGAGCTCTAGATGTCGAGATGTGATGTCATCATACATAGCCTGCAAAGCTTGCGCATGTAAGAGGCTGCAGTGAGAGGTCGTTGCGTCGCTCTCGCCTAAAGGTCGTCGCAATGGGAAACGTCGCAGTGAACGAGGGTAAATACTCTTCGAAATAGTTTTCATTACTAACTGAAGTCGGTAACGGGTGTCATGACTAGCAGTTTGCATTGCTGCAATGTCGCGAACTTTTGTACGTGACACCAAACTTCTATTCTTGTAGGCATAGCACAGCCCGGCCAGCGCGCCAGACTTGAGAGCCCGACTATGCGGGAGGACAAGTACCACCCTAAGACCGACACCACAGGCGTCAGTGTGAATATCCGTCACAGCTGAAGGGTCGAAGTGGTGCCGTAGTAGTGTTGACATTAGAGAAGACTTCGGCAGATTGAAAGAGGACTCGCACTCGGGGGTCCACAAAAATTGCAAATCCTTATGCAGGAGAGAAGTGAGGGGGTGTAGACTGCGCGAACCCAGCAATGAAGCGACGAAAATAAGATTTCAATGAAGCTCCGAAGGCGGTTAAGGGTGTGTGAAGTTTCCAAATCTCGTACTGCAGCGATGTTCTGTAGATCCGGCTTGATACTATCTTCACTGATGAAGAAACCAAGAACTATAATTGGCCGGTCTCCAATATGACACTTCCTTAAAATCGAAATGATTGCCGGTTTCCCGATGCATTCAAGAGCAATAAAGTCTCTCGTGCTCTTGGAATGTATTGCCGCAGTCTTCCAGGTAAACATGTATATTTTCCGCTTTAGACCACGAAATACAGTGTCCATATATCACCCGAGCGTTGCGCGAGCGTTGATTAATTCGAAACGCACCACATTAAATGAGTACAAACCATCTGGCGTTTTGAAAGCAATCTTCTCACGGTCGAATGGATGCAGAGCAATTTGCCAGTAGCAAGGATCGCTAATCAACGAGGAGAAATATGACGTCTAATGCAGATAATCGTCTTCGTCTTCAATGCGAGGTAACGATTATACGTTTTTTTTTGCTACCGCATTAAATAACGGTAGTCTAAGCAGAATCACCAACTGTCAGTTTTTCCCAATAGGTGCACAGGTGCGGCCCGTGGACTGGAAGATTCTCGGACAATTCTTTTC
Source organism: Amblyomma maculatum (assembly GCF_055883805.1). Taxonomy (NCBI): domain Eukaryota; kingdom Metazoa; phylum Arthropoda; class Arachnida; order Ixodida; family Ixodidae; genus Amblyomma; species Amblyomma maculatum. The sequence continues at coordinate 84,537,705 of NC_139347.1, forward strand.
TGCTGCAGTTTGTTTATATGTTCTTGAATTACTTTGCGCTCTGCCAGGGAGACTGTAAGGATTTTGGCGAATAGGAGGTGTGTTTGCTGTGTTAGTTTTATGCTGTAATCGGGATGCTAGGCAATACCTACTCGAGTCGTTGAAGACAAAGTCGCACGCTTGACTATGGATGGTGAAAATGTCTTGCAGGGTACGGCGGTCATAGGATGGCAGCGATTTGTTGGCCATACGCGCAAGCTCAGCACAATATTCTTAGTTCCCTTTTGCAATCTCTGCAATCAGAAATTGTTCTAAAGGTGTGGATCACATGATTCTAAAATCTCTCCAGTGACAAACCAGAAGGAACCCGAACCGGCTATCCTTACACGTTCAAAATCCAGAAGCGTGGGCGACCATACACTGCGTTCACGACAGCGAGCGAGACCGAAATGTTTTTTCGGTCCGTTCGAGACATCTTTCTCGACTGTTATTGAATGTACGTCCACGAAATGCTCGGATAATTTTATAGGCACAAATGTTGCCTCATCGCATACATCAGTGCATCTACCTTAAGGGAAAAAACTCCTTCGTAACTCTCGGACATGTTCTCGGTTAAGGCGGGGTTACTGTTGGGCTTCAGAGACATTTCACCGGCACTGAAGCCTAGAGTAACACTATGCTGGCGCAAAAGGTAAACACCCAATACGCATTCATACGTGGCACGTCTCAAACAACAATTTCTGCTCTGTATTACTGCTTATCGAGCACAACTGAAGCTGGACACAGGCCAAACGAAACGAAAGTTTCACACCAAGCTCCACAAAACATACTGCTTTTGTCCAATACAAACATGACGTTCTGTCTAAGGAGATCTTTAAATGAAAGGTTTGTAACTGACACAGCGGAACCATTGTCAATCAAAGCAACCGGTCGAGCATTGTCCAAACCCCCTGACACTTTGTTTATACCATGACAATAAGCAAAGGTATTCCTAAAAGTGACCGTCCGACGACCTTAACTTCATTACTCGCAACACCTAGTTTCACGGGTGGAGGAACAAACCAGCATCGTGGGGATGGTGAACGGCCTTGTCGATGCGGCGAGGGAATGGTCCTGCGATCGAACACCGGGGATTCATTGCGTGCACCGGGTTGTGAGGAAGAAGGCCGATAGAAGATAGCGAGTGGCAGCTCCCACTGTGCGCCATTCTTGAAGTGCGGTGCTCGTTGTGCAGGGTGTCGAGAAATTGAGCGACACGGGCAACAGCAGCTGTGTCCCCGTACCCTCAAGTACAACATATCGGTCCCTGGCGGCTCTGGTAGCTGACTGCATAATCCCTTGTCGGCCTAGGCGAGACGAGAGACGCGTGACGAGGCGCACCCTGAATAAGTTTATGCGGATGGACTAGAGGCTGCTGTAAATGAGGGCGCGACGCCGATTGCTGGCTCCACTCAATACCATAGTTGTAATGCGGTTCATTGTTGTTTCCTGCAGTTTATGATGTCCGCTGGTCTCATAGTGGCATGGACCTCGATGTCGATATACGTTGCCGTTGAGTACCCAATCCCTCGCATACAATTATCCTGACCATAGAAGCAACGTTTTTAGCCTTCGGGGTATTAGTATTGGCAATGGTTGTGACATCATATAGGTGGCCGAATTTGAGTGCTATATGGCATGCTTTCAGCGCCTCCAATGCAAGGCACTGCTTGATGACATCTGCAAACGCAGCAAGCGTGCCTCGCGAAATAAGAAATTGTAAATAACATCAGCGATCCACTTAAAAAGGTGTCCTACCTTGTGTTCTAACATCTGCCGGTTGGCAATGCCAAAAGGTTTCAATACTTTCTCGATATATCGTGTACATGTCTCACCGCGTAGCTGGGATCACTGGGAAAGTTTGTTCTCAGCGCGTGCCTTTTTCACCACAGTATTACCAAAGGACTTAGTGTTCTCTTCAACAAATTGATTCCAGGTAGTGAGGATTTCTTTCCACATGGTTGTCATACCAAGTCAAAACTGCGTCAGTAAGGAAGAAAAGAACATTGTGCCAAAGGTATACTAGCTGTACCTTTCCTAATAACATCTTCTTTAACCAGCAAAACGAAAGATACCTTATCACATATATGCGTCATCTGCATCAGTGCTTTATCGATAGCTAAGCAGCCCGCGTCGTGAGGTCCAAGTAACCGGTCCATTTTCAAACACAGCTCCACTCACAGGTGAAGCGCTTTGAAATTTATTACTATCATAAGTGGCCACATTAGTTTTTGAACGTCAAACCTGTGGTTACTTTGGAGCGTGAGCTTTATTTCCTAGAGTTTTTTACCGTTTTTCAAACATGGAGGGCCAAACTTTATATAACAAGGAGAGGTGGAACGCCACTAGGAAGCTCATTCTCTCCTTAGTAGCTTTAGAAGGAATACAGCTTGACTACGAGCATGGCTCTATCTCTGACTGACTTTTTACCGTAGTCTCATCTCATCGAAAATTTAGAATTGAAGAGTAGACAAAGCATTCTACCGGCAAAGCATGGATGTCTGCATGATCACCATTTGTTGTCATTCTTACACGTTACCTTTTTACTACGATCATAGCTATGGCTACCTCACGTACTTAGGGCCATACAAGAGCACAAATTCAAACGATGTACAGAAAACAGTTTATCATCATTGGATTCTTGGTTAAAATATTCCCCTTTTTTGTGTTAAACATTGTATTGTTCTTTTTTTTGTATTAGGCCAACTAAACAATGGAACAAAAATATCTGGATCCGAAGCTCAGTTTGGCTGTGGTAAAATTGTTGTTGCTCTTAACCTTAAGTAATCGGAGATTCACCTGAAATAGGATAAGAAAATTATCCAATATGTTGATATGATATGTAAGGGATACCTGCAGTAACAAAACCGGTTTGTTGAACACGTTTCAAGATACTCATTCCTTTCTGTTTGCACCGTTTTCTTTCTTGCCTAGGGGAAGCACAGTGTTTAATATGGGTGCCGGAGAACGTAGCTAAAGAATACGAACCGGACGCGCAAGATTTCAAGACTACAACTGACCAAAGCCTAAGTTCTTGTTTATCTGCCTATGAAAAATCTTGCAAAGAGGGAGAACATTTGCAAAGAAAAGTCTTTCCATTGTGCAAATTATCCCAAATATAGCATAGCACAAAAGGCCTAAAACCATCATTAGCGAATGGACGTATTTGTATCTAGTTCAGCTAGTAGAACCTACTTGTTGTGTTGCAAATTTTCTTAATAAAAGATGCAAACTAAACGTTTCATCAATATTTCACAATACGTCATCTTGTTGTAGCAGTGTTGTAAAGGCTGTGGATATTGATCCGAACGGTGTTCTTGCTTATGAGAGCAATTTACATGAGTTGCCACCATAGCGGGTCCTCCCGAGGAAGAAAATAAGAAACATACGCGAATCCCATCCCTGTCAGGACTCGCATCATCCTTACGTTCCCCAGCCGAGCGCTCAAACCATTCATATACGCTTATTTTCTGAGAACCTGCTCATAAGTATCATTGTTTAGCGTAAGTACGCAGGAGGACACTGATTGAAAAGGCAACAGTGACAACACTTAATGTTTTAAAAATAAAAAAGAAGGAAAAGTAACTAAAAGATACAAAATGGGGAGTATTAAAGCTAGTGGGGTTCGAGAAGCAGCGGTGCGAACAGTCCGTGTATAGGGCAGTCAAGCAGAGATGTCAGAGAGCGTTAGAGATGTCACTGAAGACAGCCCTCTGAATATTCTTCATCTTGACATGTTCTGCATCTTTACAAGGCCCCAGGAGAAAGGCGGAGCCACCCTGAGACTTAGAGCATAGGCAGTTTGACAGGATCGCAGTATTGCTTAAGGTGCTGGACGTGGAGAGTCTGGTCAACGGGTCGGTGGAGATCAGGAGAGGGCGTCAGGGGTTCCATATATAGCTGAAAGCCGAAGTGTGCGGCAGGTCAAGATAAGAGCCGTCATAATTGTGAATAACTTTGAGCAAAGTCCGGAAGTACCTAATCCAATCCAGAGCAACACATGACGTTGTGAGAATAGCAGTGTCATATGATGGCTGTCATTATGGGATGTCTGGTAGGACTGGGTTTAAGCCCTGAGAAACCAAGTGATTTGACAACGCACTTGTGCATGTCGGGCAGCTTCAGAAGCAAGAATATACTCATATGGCTTTGGTTTGTTCGGAAGAATAGCATCTAGTGGAAGAGAATGGTGACATCCGAAAATATAGCACGGAGAGAAGCCGATGTTAACTGTGTTGCGGTGTGGTACGTGAACAGAATGCCCAGATCCCAGGCGGAGTGGTCGGAGCAGATGCACTTACAAAGTCATCAAGAGCGTTGGCGATTCGTGCAGACATCTCCAAGCGGAACGAGGAGGAGGGAGGAGAAAGGCGAGGTGATGCAAAGGGAGCACGCGAAGGAGACTACTTGCATGTTTCCTTACTGACAGCTGAGGGCACAGCCGGAGATTAAAACGCCGTCAGAGGTGTTCTGGTATCTGCACACCTTCCATATTTGTGGTGGTGAAATTCGGGAGGCTATTGTGAATTTCTGCATCCTTTCTTACTACATATTACACGAACGCCAACGACCCTTCAGAAAGGTGCCATGAGCTCCGTGAGATAACCCAACCGAAAAGAGACGAACAGGGTTTAGCGAAGCATAATCGGCCACATCAAAAGGAAGTGCTTCAACGAGCGTGCCTTTTAGACTTGGCTGTGCCATGAGGCAAGTGAACTATTCAATTCGAATGCAGTAGCTATTTTATAACGGAAGCTCATTTATGCGAGACTAGAAACCTCCAACGATTTTACGCATTAATGAGCTTCAGCTCTGGCCGACAACAAGTTTACGCGTGCTAAATGAGAAGACGGAGGCTTTTAAAGTCGACGTTTGTGCCGAAGACGTCGTAGCTATACTAGAGTACGAGAAACCGGCCCCACAGACAATTACGCTCCTCTGCCGCTATATCTACACCCTTGAGTTGCCTACTTCTACTGTCCACAGCCGATGTTTTATCAAGACAGCAACTCAGCTCACTGCTGCAGCTGCATCCTCTACAGAGAATCTTTTTAGGAGATTTTCTCCAAATCATCTTTCGGCCTAACAACTGATTCTGTCATTGAGCATAAAAAGAGCGGCACGTTACGTGTGTCATCATTTTCATCCCGATGCTCAAGTTCCGGTTAATCCAGTCAACTCCAAAGGCCTCATCGGAAGAAAGCCATTGTGGAACATTGCGGAGGAGTCATTGATAAGTGTGAAGATTTGAAGTTGGTCCAGAGCATTCTCAACAGCCACTGAGGAGCGGCTGCAATACTGTGGGGGACATTTGACCCGTTGCCATTAGGGACCGATCGAGACAGGGTACTCCGACTGGGAAGAAAGCACCGAGCCAGTGACATGCATCGAAAGGTGGACACCGGATTCTATTCAGTTTAAAAGCAAGATTGTTTTTGGGCCACTAACGAAAGAAGCTGCAAACGAGCGCAACATTTTTATCCTGTGCCTGACGGTATACCTATGGAGCGAACATCCATAGGAATTGACTTTTTCGGCTTGTGAAGGCACAAGATTGCCAATGAGGACCTTATGAAATGTATCTAAGACCACTTCACTCATGACTCCCCAAGTCAACAGAAGACGATAGAAGTGCACTCAGAGACACTGAGCAAAACAGCACACGTATTTGTCATAGCGTCGGTTTTAAGCAACCTGTATCTAGCTAAACTTAACAATGCCATTAATAGACGGCTGGAAGGAACGAAGATCCTTAAGGTCTTCCGGTTTGTTGATGATTTTCTGGTGCTCTTTGAATGCAGTCATGATATGATTAATCTTGAAGTAGAAGCAGCCTTAAATTTGTTTTCACAACGCCTCACAGCCTTAGTTTTAACCCATGAGCGGCCCGAAAAAGACGTGTTACAATTCCTTGAACTCAGTCTCGAATTTTAGGTAGACGATATATGTTGGTGATACAAACCCAAGGGCAATAAGACCATCCTTCCGTTTGACTCAGCCCACTCTAAGCTTGTAAAAAGAAATATTATTCAAGCGGTTTTTTTTTTAAAATGCTCTCACAAAATCTTGCATTCACTGCACTGAAAAACGTTTCTTAAGGCAGACAGCCAGGTTGGAACAAGCAGGCTACCATCCTAAGCTTTTGGCCTCTATTGCTGAAGGTATGCTGAATACGTCAAAAAGACCTTTAGCTTAAAGACAACAGATGCGCAGAAAGAATGTGGTTGTTCTGCCATAGAAGCACCAAATTTCCTACAACCTGAGAAAAATTAGAAAAAAACGTTGGTGTAGAAGTAATTTTCAGTGCCGCAGAGCGTTTAGCACGTCTCTGCAATCGCGTAAATAAACCTAAAAAAGTAAGGAAGAATTGCACCACTTGCCACCAGCAGCCCTTTGTTCAGTGTTCTAAGTCGGTTATTTATTCCATTCCTCTGTCTTGCGGGAAAAAGTACATTGGTCAGACGGGTCGTTGCTTAAACGAGATACTGAAAGAACATACAGTGTAACCGTTCAAAAGTCGCGCCATCTAGGCATTCACCGTAGGGATTGTGAATATGCGGAATCAGGATGCTTACCAGAATTCGAAAAAACCTCAGTGATAGGGAGACACGGTGATAAGCTAACACGTGAGATTATGGAAGGTGCCAGCATTCAAAGGATGAATGATCAGTGCGTAAGCATGCCTTCAATTCTACTGTCAGAAAAAGTAGTAGCCTTTCTCTCAATATAGTATAGATTTTAACAGTGTGAAAACTTTCACCTCCTTTTGGTTGTGTTTTTTAGTCGTTTATCATTGGTGATCCTTTTTGGCCGTGTTTTTGTTGGGCTTTTATCCTGTTATCGTCATGCTCACAGTCCTGTCAATGTTTTTATTTCTAGCATTCAAACCTTTTTTACCTCTTTTTTTTTGCGGTTGGCGCCATGTTCACATTCTTGTTTGTACATACATTGTCGTGTTTTTTGCTTTTAAATGTTCATCTCTCTTTTTTTGGTTATCGGCACTGGAGAAAACTTTCATGCAGCAGAAATTATTTATCAGAGCGTATCCCTCATAACATTTTTGTTGTCTTTGGCCAATTCTTTCTTCAAGAAAGGTTTTTTTCAGCAGTGTTTTGCTCCCTGCCTTGATTACGTGTTCTGATAGGCACCGCTTAAATACGGATCACCTTCTTTCGAAAATAAAAGTTGTCAGTTCAGCGCTCCGTCCTGTCTACCTTCGTTCTCTTGTGTTGCGGTCTGTTCCGCGCTGTGTTTCCAAATATGGATGTTAAGAAAGCCTTAGAACCTATGAAGAGGAGAAAGCAGCTGGGGAGGATATGGTAACTATAGATTTTTTGATGGATGGAGGGGATATTGTGCTAGTAAGCTGGTCACCCTGTGTAGCGATGTCTGAAGACATCGAAAGTACCGAAGTCACAGAAGAACGCTAAAATTGTCTTATTTCATAAAAAAGGGACGCTAAGGACTAGAAGATATACAGTCCAATCAGCTTAATATCAATTACGTACAAGATATTTGCAAAAGTAATCGCTAATAGAATCAGGACAACCTTAGCAGGATTTCAGGAAGAGTACTCAATAATCGGTCATTCCCACACTATAAACAAGCTGATAGAAAAGTGCTCGGAGTATAACCAGCCCCTATACATAGCATTTATCGACAACGAGAAAGCAATTGACTCGGTCGAAATCTCAGCGGTCTTGCAGGCATGCAAGATCAGGATGTAGGTGAGCCATATGTGGACGTACTCAAAGATATCTATAGTGGCTACTCAACAACCATAGTTCTGCATAAAGAAAGTGATAAATTTCTAAATAATAAATGTGTTAGGCAAGAAGACACAGTCTACAGTATCTCTTGCTGGGCTAGTTGGTGTGACAGTGTGACACAAAGACACGATCTCCCCAGTGCTATTTAGTGCTTGCTTAGAGAGTTTATTCAATGGCATGGAATGTAAGAAGTTAGGCCGAAGGGTCGATGGAGAATATCTCAGTAATCTGTGACTCGCAGTTGACATTTACTTTTTTAGTAACTTAGGGCACCAACTGCAACTAATGATAAATGATGTAGACAGGAGAAGCTGAAAGGTAGGCCTAAAGATAAACATGCAGAAAACTAAGTTATTCCTAAACAGCCTGGGAATGGTACATTAGTTCAAAATATATACTGAAGCGTTGGAAGGGGTAGGCGATTATGTGTGCTTAGGACAGGTAGAGACACAGATCCGGACCACAAAAGGTAAATAACTAGGAGAATAAGATTGGGATGGCGTGCATTTGGAACGTACTTAAACATTATGACAAACAGCATACCGATATCACTCAAGAGGTACGCATATAAGAATTGCATCTTACCGGTACTAACCTACGGGGCTGAAACATGGAGGTTAACAAAAAGTGTTTTACTTAAATTTAGGACACCGCAGAGGGCCATGGTACAGAGAATGGTAGGTGTAACATTAATACAAAGCGTGCAGAGTGGGTCAGAGAAATAACTCAAGTTACATTCTAGTCGAAATTAAGAAGAAATCGGCATAGGAGGTCATGTTATTCGAGAGAGGATAACCGATGAGTGATCTTTAGGAGAAACCAATTGGATTCTAAGGGAAGGTAAACGTAGCAGGGGGCGGGATAAAATTACGTGGTTGGCGAGATTAAGATATTCGCAAGGATTAAGTTGATGCAGCTAGCATAGAACCGGGTTAATCGGAGGAAAAGGGGAGAGGCCTTCGCCTTGCAGTGGGGAGAGTCTGGCTGATGGCGATGAGTATGATGATGATGATTTTTCATCTCCCTTGCCAGGATATTGGATATATATATATATATATATATATATATATATATATATTTTGTCGCACTGATACAGGAAAAACAAGCTCACTGATTTTCCTATTTTATTTATGAGGCAAATATGAAATATTATAGATATCTTTATCAGATAATTCATGAGAACAAGTTAACCTTCCGAGGTGTAAAGTATTCTTTTTTAATGGTGGTCTTGCCCTTGCAGCAAGCATTCAAAGCTGCCATAAAACATCAATCTTGTGCTTTCTTCATAACACACAGCTAACACTAGAGGCCTTCCGAGGAAGGATCTGCTGTTGTCTTAACAGCTTTAGTGAAGTCGTAGGATGTATGATAAAGAAACTTTGATCATAGCAATTTCTCTTCTTGGACGAGAAGTTCTTCCCACGCTATGAATGAAGGGAAGCTCAGGTCAGATACTAACACCAAGTTTATTATCCAGTCTTTCACAGTGCGACTTTCCCACCACATTAGCTCGGAAATGGACATATTTTTATTTTGAAGCCCTACATAAAAACTATGTTACCTTCTTTGAGCCGACAACTCTTTACGTCCACTATAGATGCTTATTAGTGGCGAACATACTTTCTGCATGGCTTGCCAAGTTACGCATGCGATTACTGCAGGAAGTCTAGTGATTTTATTTTTACGATCAACCACGGAAAAGGGGCTATTAAGAGAAATGTGGATTTTCTGAAACAGCCACCGGTCGCGTTTCATTTGGAAGTGGGCATTTATAGCCGTTCGGAAACGTCAGGTACGCCATGTTACAAGAGCGCATGTGGGAACGTAGTCGCGACATTGTGATCTGGCTATCAACTTGCATGTCTGTGCAGTGAGGCCATGGCGTAAGCCCATAAGGTTCATTGTAGTCGTTTCCGCCAGTGTGTCTTCCGACGCGAGATTCAGGCGTATCCGCCTTTTGTTGTGTAAAGCAGCATTTAGAGAAATAAGCACATACTAACTTTTTGTTCTTATTTGGATCGGAAAGATACACAGGTTCGTCATGACTATCGACGACGTGGTGTTCAGGAGCGTAGGCTAGGTAATTTTTATTTGGCCTTCGAGGCATGCAAGAAGTCAGACTACAGCCCGAGCTTTCCGCGTCGAACAGCCGCCAAGGAAATCCTGGAGGGGAACCGGAACCGGATGTTCGCCTGCTAGACGCATCAAGCCGCGCTGCCTCCCCAGAGTGTGGCGAATGCTTTCGCCTCAACCTGCACTTTCAGCCATTTTCACTGCCTGTCTCATGTGCTCGCTAAACACACATTGGAATACCTTGTTATGCAAGGCGAATGCTACCCATTTCAGGTATATCCCGCCAAGGGCTCGTCAGCTTCTTCACGAATATCCATCCACGCCACGACACTGCTCGTGTAGTACGTTTCGCCCTCTAACGCTAACTCCACTAGCTGCGCCTGCGGGGATGCACTGTCAGTTTCCCTGCCCTGAGCTAACAACGCTTCGCTCATCCTGGCCTTCCGCATTCATACATGAAGGGACAGCCTTCGACTGAACTAGCTGTTTCTGCCACGAGGCCAAGGTCTAACGTTCGCTGTTTCGTTGCTTCGGACGCAGCTTTAGCATTCCCGTCGCCAGCACGCTGACACCTCATCGCTCTCATCAATTCCTCTTCCTCTCTTATAATTTCCAGTCTTTTAGCTCAAATTCTAATTCAAGTTTCCGAATTATCAGGGGCTCTTCCACCGTAAGGGGATATGCAACGGCCTTGCTCTCATGCATATCTGGCGTCCGAAATGGCCATACAAGGACATGTGACCATATCTCTTCGAAAGCGCATTCTAGGATGGCTACCTCAAATAGAGCTTAAACTTACATTCGAGCTGTGTTCGAAATTTCTTCAGTTGAGTTTAGGCGACTCTTGCATGGCATAAAATGTTGAAAAAATGGTTTCTGTCGAAAAAACGGAATGCCCTACTGGGCTGAAATGACTCATTTCAGCTTCATGCGCATAGGCTGAGCTTAATGTGTGGATCTGCCAAATGAGGGTAAAGTCGCAAACAGTGATTTTATAAAACTTACATTGAAGTTTGTTTGGTGATAACGCAGCATGTATATATACTCTTTTACGACAGTATCCGCACACGGGCGGACCTACACGCTTCGAGTATTCCCTTGAGTAGCTGAAGAAGTCTCTCGGATTTCACAAAGCTTAAATTTGAGTAAGCTTTGTAGTATAGGTGACAGCATGATCACTTCAATAATTTTTGCGATGGGTCATTCATGGTTATAAAACTCATTTGAACAATGCATTCACTTTCGAATGCAGCTTTATATATTGAGCGCACTGTTTGATAGCCTTTAACTTGGTAGCTCTGGAGGGCGTAGACGTTTCGGCAAAAACAGCGGCATGTGCTTGCGCATTATGTAATTGACTGCGCACAAGCATAACGAGTCGCATTACTGCAATAATGGCCCGTTTCGTTGTTGCTGTCTGTAATAAACCGCCGCTGCAATTCAGTCCTACTTAATTAGTTACGTACATACTTTTGTACCTGAAGAAAACTTGAATCCTGCATCTTGATACTGTTTCAAGACTTGCGGAACTACAGGAGGAGCTGATAGATACGCGTAATTACTTTGTTACGTAGGCGGCAAGGTAGAAAGAGAAACATATAATGGGAAGGCTACAAACAGCTTTGGGATATCGCCAAATGAATAGATTTTAGTGTGCTTACTCGCATATTTTCACTGCTTCGCATGCTCATTGAGCAACTCCAAACTCTATCCACATATTAGGCACGAGAACCGTTTTAACCAGACAGTTCACAATGAGAAACATATATGACATGTATAGAGCGCATACAAACGCGTTTTGCTATGTTTGTGTTCATGTGTGTTTTTGTATACCTCTTTGTTGTGTCCCATCTTCCTGGTTCTATTATGCACTTTATTGTAAATGAACCAAATCGATTCAATAAAACTAATAATTCAACCTTATTTCGCACATTATCGAGCTCTTGGCTACAAAATTCATAAAAATAAGCTGAGCAGACAGAAACTTAGGTTTTCCTCAGTATAGAGCGTAATTTAACAAATAATGAAGATGACCTCGATGGTGCATTGAAACTTGACGAAAGGTAAAAGCGCGCAGGAAGACACACACTCTAGTGAAGACGACACAGGACACGAGCTAACTCTCATCTGATTTATATGCAGAAACAGCAGCAAATCAATGCTGAAAGGGAGACATGCGCAGTACAAATCAATAACGAAAAGACAGAGTAAAAAAAAAGAAAACATGAAAAAACACGATCAAGAAAACTGATCTCTGCCTTCCAGAGCCGCACCGACGTATCGCTCACACACGTATCTCCCCTTCTCCCGTTATGAAAAATTTCACGCGCTGTCTTATCGCGGCCTCTGCCCAGGATCTTGATGTCACTCACTCTCGGCTGGCACGCAGTGCAGTTTGCGCAATGTGCTGCCAAATTTGTACCTCAATCCCTTATATCACCTAAATGATCCCCTGCCGGGTAATTAATACAGCGCCCTGTCTGACCTATGGTGGCCTTCCCACAGGTCAGCAGGATCTGATACACGATCGCCATGCAGCAGTTGACAAATCGCTTAGCATGATTTTTCTTACATCCGCCGGTTTTCCAACCAGCGAAATGCGTGAGCACAGCTCGGTCATCTTCTTCGTTACGGAGAACCCCACCGGCATGCCATGTCTGTTCGCCACTTTGTTCACGTGATGGGTAACCTTAAGCATTTAGGGTACCACAACATGTTTAACCGTATTTTTCTCCGGAGCAGTTTTTCCAATCATGGCTCGCTTGGTTTTCTGAAGAAGCGCTTCCGTCATTGGCATAAGTACCGCACAGGGGTAACCGGCTGACATTATATTGGCATACTAAAACTCGACTGCACAGCATGCGGGCACGACTTTGTAAGGGCAGACCCCAAGGATTTGTTAGCGATAGCTCTCCTAACAGTTTTTGAATGTACCGATAAGTAGGCAAAAGTCATTTCTGTGTGTGCGGAGCGTACACCCAACAAGCATGACCATTCCCCAAAAGTAATGTTAACATCTAAAAACTGCAATGAACCCTATGAACGAAGTTCATGCGTGCCACCAGACCTCTCCCCTTCTGCCGAAACTTTTGGAGGCTTTTTACATCGGGAAAAGTGGAGATAAGTGTGTGAGCGATACGTCGGTGCAGCTCTGGAAGGCAGAGATCAGTTTTCTTGATCGTGTTTGAAATACTTTGTTGCGATTGTTTCCTCTGTGTTTCTGTTAGTGTTATGTACTGAGCATGGTCCTCCTTTCAGCGTAAATTTGCTGCTGTTGCTGCAAATAAATCAGATGAGAGTTAACGCGTGTCCCGTGTCGTCTTCGCTCGAATTTGTGTCTTCCTGCGATGCGCTTTTACCTTTCGCCAAGTTGCAATGCACCGTCTAGGCCATCTTAAATTTTGTTAAAATACCTAACAAACGATGAGGGCTCTTTTATACATGTATGTGGGTCGTCTATGTCCCCGTGGCAAGTCAACATATGGAATTCTTTTATTGTTGTCTTAACCTGCCGTGCAAGATACACTGCTTTCTGCTTTCGAAAGGGTTTGGTGCCGATGGACGTGAGTGCCTTTCTGGGATTTATGAGGCTGCTTGGGAGTTTTTGCAAGCTGCTGAGGGTCGAGCTGTGGCGACAAGTACGAATATATCAGGAGCATTTGAGGACCCTGCGTCATGCGTTAGACCCAGGATGGCTGGCCAAGATCAAGTTACGTGCCATTAGTCACCATGCGGCTAATATGAAGGAAGTCCTTTGAGCCGAAACCTTAAACAAAATGTTACATCTCACTGCGAGCTGGCAGAGCAGGGTTTTTCAGACCACTGATGTGACAGTGATTGGGGATGTGGTTTTGCCGGGGGATAATACCAATATTTTAAGCAAGGTTCCAAAGTTCTTGCATTCAATCGGGTTGCTTGCATTTAATCGGCTAATAGCCAGGAAGGCTTCAGAAGAAAACCTAGAAAGATGCCTACTTTATGGTGTGGATGCGCTGCTGAAACCCCCAGGCCACTCCAAGGATGGGCGGAAGAAGGTGGTGTGCTTCTTATAGCACAATAAGGTACGACTGCTTCAGTCGGACTTAAAAGGAGGCTTCGTGGTGTTGACTGAAGAGGAATACCACAGGAGAGCGGAAGAGGCGATCGCCAAGAATTTTAAGGAAGTGAAATCCAGCGCCACTACATTGAGGTGTAGTGTAAGGCGGCTGCCTTGTGCTAAGACTTGGTTCTCGGTAGGTTAGAAAATGCTATTGTTGGTACTAGGTGCAATGCTCTTTAAGCGTTTTTAGGGCTAAAACACATAAGGCGAATGTGCCTTTTAGGTCAGTTGTGAGTGAAATTGGTACTTGACAGCATGTACTTAGCAAGTACCTTTAGAATCACTTGAATTCGCTGCAGATTCAAGATCTCTTTATAACAAAGAATTCAAATGAAATAATGAGCTTTCTCCAGGGTAATGCGTCGATTGCTATGTATTCTGTGTAGATGTAGAAGATTTGTTTTATTCTGTGCCTCACAATGCCCTGTTTGTTGTTGTGAGAGATGCTTTTGAAGGAAGTGGAGTTGTAGAATTCCAGACCTCTAGTGGTCTAACAATCGATAGTTTTGTACGTGTGCTTGAGTCTCATCCTGGTGTTACGTTTATTTAATTTTAGAACAGATGTTATCGCCAGAAACAAGGGATATGCATTGGTTCGTGCGTTGCCCCGGTTCTTTGCAATGTGTTTTCAGCTTTTGTAGACCGCGCCCTTTAACAGAGTATTATTGGGATAGATGTGCTAAAGGTGTTTTGGTACGTGGAGTATTTTCTAATTATTCTAACAAACTAACAAACTTGACGTACACTGGCGCTGTGGGCGGTATCTTGGACAACTTTCAGCAGAATGGGACAGGTCTGGTGTTTACGCACGAACTTACTTGACAGGGTTAATTGCAGCTTTTAGATGTTAACAACACTTTAGGGAATGATCATGTCTGTTTAATGTACGCTCCGTGGATACGGAAAGGACTTTTGCCCCACTTATCGGCGTATTCAAAAATTGTTAAAAGAGCTATCGCTAACCAATGCGTAAGGACTACCCTCATAAGGTCGTACCCGCATTCTGTGCAGTCGAGTTTTAGTAAGCAAATACACCGGCTGCTGTCTGCCGGTTACCCCTGCGCGGTCATTATGTCAGTGGCGGAAGTCCTTTGTCAGAAAACCAAGCGAGCCATGTTTGGGAAAAGGTTGCTCCAGAGAACAATATGGTTAAACCTGTTGTGATACCGTATATGCATAAGGTTCCCCATCACGTGAAGTGGCGAACAGACATGGCGTGCCGGTCATGTTCTCCACTCCGAAGAAGATGGCCGAGCTGTGCTCACGCATTTCACGTGTCGGAAAACCAAAGCGGATGTAAGAAGAAGCATCCTAAGCGGCTTGTCATCTGCTGCATGGGGGTCGCTTATGAGATTCCGTTCACGTGTGAGAAGACATACATAGGCCAGACCAGGCGCTGTATTAATGACCGGGCCGGGTATCATTTGCGGGCTTTGAGGGGTGGAGGGACAAAGTAGGCAGCCCATTGCGCAAACTGCAATGCGCGCGAGCCGCGACTGAGTGACATTATGAGCCTGCACAGAGGCCGTGAGTAGACAGCGCGGGAACTTTTGGAGACTTTTCACATCAGGTAAAGCGGATATTATTGTGTGCGCGATACGTCAGTGCGGCTCTGGAAGGCAGAGTTCAGTTTTCTTCATCGTGTTTTGTAATATTTTGTTTCCTTGGTTTGACTGTTTTTTTGCTATAATTAAGTACTGCGCCTGCCTCCAATTCCGCATATATTTGCTGCTGTTGCTGTAAATAAATCATGAGATTTAGCGCGTGTCCTCTGTCGCTCGTCTTCACTCGAGTGTGTGTCTTTCTGTGAGCTTTTACCTTTCGTCAAGTTACAAAGCGTAAGCAGAAGTAATATTACGAGAGGAGTTAGGAATGATTCAGAATGTCATAGGCATTGTCTAGAAACAATTTAAAGTTACGTAATGAAACACGCACTGCGTAGAATTATTAGAGAAGAGATTTTTTATTTCTCCATTTAAATCGGCTGCTGCAGCTTACGTTAAAAAAGTAACAGCAGATTTGCCGAAACCTTTGGCAGCCTAGACGCCGCACTCCACTCAGATACGTATTCGCCGCGAGATCGAGCTAGAGGTGGCGCCCCCGTCACTCCGGAAGTGTGGATCGGCAGCCGTCGGCGCTCGCAGAAACGCACGCTGCGTATGTTTGCTTCCGAGTTTACGGCGGGTTTTTTGGCGATAAAAACGTGTATTCTGCAGTATTTCTGCAATATTGCAGAAAAAAATCCAACGATTTCGCCAATGCAGCAGAAGAAAAGCGGATTTTAGGAAAACAATGCACGCAACCGTCAGTCTTCTAGATTTACTTTGCACGTTTCTTGCGCTGTACCGCGCTCACGCGCCTAATGCTTGGGCCTGCCTAATGACAGCTTTGTTTTTCTTATCGACTTTTAAACAGTTTGCGCATGTCTCATGCAAGTGAGACCGGAGAATCTAGTGTCAAGCCCACGCAGATACAAGGTTCGTGCTCTGACCTGCAGTAATTTAGAATGAATCGAGAAACGCTGGTTCATTATATTGTACTTGACTCGAGGATTAAGCAGGTTAAATGTAGCATTGGCAGCGCACTGCATAGCGAGTTGCTTTAGAGTGAGTGCACATCAACTCTGGCCCAGACAATCACGCACAAGTATTCCCCAAAAATGAGATCACGCCGACACTATAAAGGAAACCTCTCCGCACAGGAAAGCTGATTGTTCACGTGTACAGCGCTGAGTGGATTAAATTTGCCGAGATGCTTTTTGCGGCCACTGTCATAGAATGTGATAGTGTATTATGGCATGCGCCACTAACTATAAATGATTTCCTGAAACCGGGGAAAGTAAAAGAGATTTCTGATGTGTGTGATGCTAATATATATATAACGGTAAATTAGTAGTGTAATTATTTTGTTTTGCAATGCGAATAAATGTCACCGTGTGAGAGAACGTTTACACACTTGACAGAATTTACAATAATCAGCGATTAATTTTCAGTAACGTTAAAGTGCAAGCTACGAATTACTAGCTGCGAAGACATCGTTATAAACTGCGCATGGCCACTGTCATGTTCTGGGAAGCAATTTTACAGCTGAACATTTCTGTATCACTAACTATTTAGCAGTGACTATATAAATCTTATGCGAAGTAAAATATTAGGGCTGCTTTCGAAACAGATGCTGAATATAAAACTATTCCGAAAGAAATGGAGGTCATCTTATCATGCGACTATAAAAATGTATTTATTCCCGAACTAAACACTGATATTTAAGCCCGCATGAAGCTGTTTTACTCTCCTTGTCAGAAATGACGAGTTTTTTCGGAAGACAGCCCTTGGACGAAAAGGGATTATAATGATTATAATAGGCTACCAGTAAAGTACATTGTTCTAGGTGTATTATATAATATTTAGGGTAAAAATTAGGGGCAGGGAATATGTTTCCCAAACATTCAAGCATTTCTCTAAAGCAAAATGTGCTCACTAAAAGTTTTACAGATGCACAGAAGCCTTCAACAACAAAAGAAAAAAAAATAAATGCATATTGTCCCTGGTTTAACGCATGAAAGCGGCAACGGCTATGACGGATTATTGCAGAGGCTGGTTTCGGTGTCGTTTTTTTTTTCATTATTATTACCACATTTACCACGTGGGATTGTTTATTGTGCAGTCAAATCCCACGGCAGAGGAACGCCTTTCGAGACGGTTGTGATTGAATCCCCCGTTCTCGAAATCAGCAGTCGAGCGCCCTTACCATTGAGACACCGCGACTGAGGTTCAAAAGCAAAAAAAAGTACTCACATAACTCTATTGTCCATACAGACGGCATAGTAGGCATAGAGGGGTCTCTTCAAAGTTCATTCTGCTATATGAAGCAGTCTGCGGTGGCATATGTTTTAGTAGCTGCGGTATTCCAAACAGAAACGGGAATATGCGATTTCTGAGCGTTTGCATTATATTTTATTGACGGCAACGACCTGTTTTGCTTTGACACGGCGGTAACGACAGTACCAATTCGTTTGAGGCATTGCATGTGAAAGGATCTCAAGCGCCAAAGACCACGATGGATGATGTCCTTATCCAAGCATGACATGCTCGATACGGACAAGTATATATATATTTTTAATGAAGCGTGAGGTTATAGACTGTTCATATTTATTTTGCAAAAGGCATATAGGTAAGCAAAAGTTAAAGGAACTGCGAAAGAAACAAAAACACTCCTGTACACGCCGCATGCGCGCGCGTAAATCACTGCGGGCTGGCACGCGACGCGAAAACGCATCCACACTGAGTAGGTTTCGCCGCTGAGCCGCAAGGTGGCGACTCTGCTCGATCTCGAGGCCAATACCACGCGAATTGTCTAAATATAATAAAAAAAGAACCGAGAAACAGAATGGTCTAAATAAATAAAGCAGGCCAAATAAAATGCTTCATATTATAGTTCCCAGGCGCTCCAGAAGAATTCAGACTTTCTGTACTTTTTTATCCTACTTTATGTCTAGGCCTCCTAAATGCCGAGAGTTTTATTCTTCGATCAGAACTATTTGCACTCCGCCAGTCTCTAGACTATGACCGGAATGCTTCAGATATATGTTCGGAGCCCTGACAATATGTTCTTTTTAACATTTTGCGGATTCGTGCTTTATCCAATAGTAATGGTTCTGTTTCTAGATAAGCGTGAAGGTCCACCTTTACAATGGTAGCCTTCTCTTGGTGACAAGAACTTAACGTCAAAAAGAAGGCTCGAGAATGCGTTGATGATGATCAACTTCCTATGGTGGCGATTTCTTCAGAGCTCCCTGAAGGCGCCTTTTTGTTTTCTCGCCAGCAGAAATACAAATCCTATTATTCAGGACAGGAATATTACCCCCTGTAGAGCAATACAAGAGAGCAGGCCATCCTTAAACACAATTCCGGCTTTTGCCAGCTGTTACGATTCGCCACCGTCATGTGCGACAGCCGACGCTGCCCCACCGTAGCATCAGTCAAAGCAGTGAGCATTTGGGCCATTTCAGGGCTGTGCAATCGGCTGCCCAACGCTTCCTACCACGGACATGACCCGACATGTTGAATTTACACGTACCGTAATGTGTGCGCGTGCGTGTGTGTGTAAACACTGGCCAGGTCCGACACTCGAGGGAGAGCATCGCCCTCACCCGTTAACAGGACGTGGAGGAGATTCTGTCTCGCCACCATGACTGAGTCATCAGAGCTTGCTCTGACATGAATTCTCCCTTTTCATCTGAACTGTCGAGCGTATAAAAAGCAGCTGCTGTTTCACCTGCAAAAGAAATGAACTCATCTTCCCTGATAGGGCTGGGACAGGTAGGTTACCGCCGCTTGCGGCGGGGGCTAGCCTGCCACCGAATGTTTATCTGGTGTAGGCCGTCATTGCACCAGCCACCGCTTCGATGGTGGACGACGCCTGTTGCGGCGTGCGTCTTTCTTTCCCTCTTTCTTTGAACTCATCTACCCTGATGGGGCTGGAACAGGTAGGTCACCGCCGTATGCGGAGGGGGCTTGCCTGCCACCGAAATTTTATCTGTTGTAGGCTGTCAACCACTTTGGTGGTGGACGACGGTTGTTGCGGCGCGCGTCTTTCTCTTGCTCTTCCTTTTCTTTCTTCTCTATTTTCTCTTCTGTCTGCACGAGGCAGCGGAGGTGATTCAGCTACAGGGCCAGTGGCAGGCCCGTGCATTTTCATTTTCTTCTTCCTACAGCCACAACATCAACAACCGCTGCAAGAGAGACTTCAGAGAGACTTCGCAACGTCGCCGCCAGACACCTGCATTGCGAGCGTGTCAGTTTTCTCTCCGGGCCTGCTTCACTGCCATTTCTTATGTGATGCTGTATTAAACATTGTTTTCGTTAGTCGACGCCTCGTCTGTGTCGGTACTGCTGATGCCTTCGACCGAGCCATGGAGCCGCAGGCCAACGCTACCGATGGGGCCTTGAGCGTTTTCACATTTGCAATTCTGATAATGACTGTCTTTATAACAGCATGCAGGCACGAACATAAGGACGGCATGGCCAGACACATTTATATACATGGCGGCACAGGTGTCTCACCCCGGCGCACTATGCTGTAGTGGGATTATGTCTATTAAACAGCGGTGTAGCCTCGCTACCGTAGCGATGCTACGCTGTGAGCGATAACACCGTGCACGACTGATAATGGCTGCATGCCGTTTCAGAGTGCTCCACTATAGCCTCTGTAATAGCCCGATTTGCTTTGGGGCATTAAACCGTACAAAATAAACCTACCTAAAAAGTAAATGTACTTACATACCTTTTAAGACCAGCCTGCTGATAGTTTTTGAATATCTTATCTCTAAACTTCGCGAACAAAATTCTGCTTAAAGCCTCTTCAATATCTGTCAAAAAAGATTGCTCAAGCAGATGCAAAACTTTCCGTCATCCTCCGGAGTAACAGTAGAAAGGTGTTATACACTAGGCTGTACAAAATTAGATGTTCAGTGAAAGGCGTGCGCCGTGGAGAACGCTGTGCAGATTTGACCAAATTCATGCCGTAATACCGAGTATGCTTTCAGCTAGACTCACGACTACGCAGCCATCCCGTCCCCTCTCGGCTTCCAGCGTGACTGAACTCACTCGTTTTCTTCTGGAAATTCTCTTACAATTTTCGCAGATCCTCCTTCCCCTTCTAGCTTCCCCCAGTAACGCTCAGCAGCGCGAAGCGGTACAATTCGTCATCAGTTGCGAAGGGTATCCAAACCCCTCTCCTCCCTACAAAGCCCAGGGTGACAGACTGATATATGCACATGTTGTTAGACGTGGCTGAATTACATCATTTAGTTCGCGTAATGTCTTCTACCTACGTATGCCTGGCTTCCAATTTGGCTCTCGTAGCTTTAATAACTCTGCATACGGGTACGGTTCACGTGCTGACTGTGAATTCTTTTGACGGACGCTGCGTTATACATCTTGAAGAGTGCCACAAAAAGCGTAAGCAGATATTCGAAGCAAAAGCAAGTTGCGCAGAAGGCTCATCGGACATGGCGGAGCTGTAGCTGACAGCCTTCATCTGATACTTCCTCTGTGTCTTCGTCCAGTACGTGCGTAAAAAGGGAATAGTTTCCAGAAACATCAATAAGGCTTTGTCGCACAAGGCATCAGACGTTGAAATTAGTCATAGGATTCATCCTACAGTTTCTGAAAAAACTCCTATAGTGTACATTACAATGTAAACAATGATGATGACGATGAAAAACATTTATTTTATACAGGGAGGGAACGGGAGCGGTAGAACCCAATTTCCTGAGACACAATTGCATTTATTTCACAAGCAGGGCTGTCCGCTATCCCAATCCTAAGTATTTGTTGCTTTCAAAACGAGTACTGGCGCAAAGCAGCAGAGCAGTTTTGTTTCCCCTTGGAGTGTATATTATGGTGAACGCAAAGGTGCAACACAGTATTCAATACCTTGAGGTCGCAGTTGAACACCCCTTCAGTGTTCACGCAGAAAGTGTGAGCTCTAGCACAAACATACGACGTGAACACGCTGCTTCAAGTCTTGACAAAAGATTATTGAGGTGAAGTTCGTCGTTGTGACAGATCGGGCAGAATCGTCACGTAGTGATTTCCTGTCATACCGCAGTGCTTTGGCAGATATCGAAAAATGTTTTGACCTTTTTGTTTGATGCCGTGGCACCTCCAGAATATCCGCTACGAGTTGGCTTAGGAACAGTGAAAGCTATCCAATCATGTGAATGTGTTTGAGCGATGAACTCAACTCCAGGACAAAGGGCGGAAATTTCTGCACCAGCCGAGGAAGTGCGGTAGGACGTGTTCACCTTCGTTGAGATAAACGTCACCGGGATCACCACAGGTTTGAAAATTGTTGAGTAAACTGAGCCATCTGTGTAGATGTGTATGCGTTGACCATGTTTAGAATTCTGATGCTCTGTCGGGATATGTTTTAGGGCAACCAATTGTACTGCATTAAAACTGTGCCTCCAAGTTGCCT
Organism: Amblyomma maculatum; assembly: GCF_055883805.1. Taxonomy (NCBI): domain Eukaryota; kingdom Metazoa; phylum Arthropoda; class Arachnida; order Ixodida; family Ixodidae; genus Amblyomma; species Amblyomma maculatum. The sequence goes on from NC_139347.1 coordinate 84,559,644, forward strand.
GGAGTACAGTTACCAAAACACGTTAACCGATTGAAAATATCCTGCAGAATTACAGTGCATGAGGGTTCAAGAGGCATTCGCCAACACTTCGGGAACATATCGGCCAATTATAATTTCATTTGGCGGTGTGAACGAAATAGCATAAAGTTTACACTGAAGCTAGGCACGAAATCTCCTCTCTAAAGCAGAGGTCGGCTTACGTTTTCATGTCATCGGGCTTGGTAAAATAACTACCTGCTCTGTAAAACACGGTAAATGTAGTAAACTTGCCAGCTCAACCACTGCAGTTATAGTTGAAGTAATTATGTCGGAATGCAATGGAGCGAGAAGCTTTATTTGTAGTAAAGACATATCCGGCGTCCTTCTGGTACGCTAAGGAAACGAACCGGCCGATAATCTTTTGCAGGTTCAGAGCTATTATGTGGGATGCAGTGCTGAAAACTACCTAAGCATAAATGATTTTGGATTTTTTTTTTTTATGGAAAGTAAAAGAATCAAAAGATACAATGGATTCATGACTAATCTTTAGCTGCGTCTTCAAAAGGGCAGGCGATATGTCCTGGATAAATGGGCACCGGAATAGGCTTGTAATAAATTCCGTCAGAACATGGTGTAACATACGCAGGCTGCTCTCTTAAAGAGTCGGCCTTTTCACTGGCATGGACACGAGTGAAATAAAGAACAAAAAATACTTCAGACGCTTTTAGCGCATACACAATGTAACAAAGCATATAAACAATATCCACTTGCGCAATAAAACATCGTACGCAAGGCAATCGCAAGGGTCACTGTGAAAATGCAGGACCTTGGACATCGTCGTCGTAAAATTTGCTCCAGAAAAATATGGAGGCTATTCAAACAATGCCAAGTGAATTGAAAGGCGTGCTTCATGGTACACTCGCCTTTTTTTACGGCGCCAATCTACTTGCGCAATTCAATGCATGTTGCTTCATTCCGTGAAGCGCTATACCTCAATTCTGAAATAGTCTACATGCAATCTGTCATCTGCCGAAAAAAGAGAACTTCGCGAGGGTCCCTAAAATGATGAAGCCTCTCTGGATATGAAAAAAAACGATCAATACGTCGGTTTACGACGCGATTATATATCGCTTTTTTTTCGTTCGTTTATTCCTCCATCTGTGAGTGGTTGAGGAAAAAAAAACGTTGTGCGAAGATGATACGGCCGTCCTTTCACGTATTTGTCTTTTCTGCAAACGTTCCCGGCCTGCATGATCCGGTAGCGTTTAGTTTGTAAAACCGATTTCGAAACCTTTGCACAAGAGAACCAAACGCTAAGCCAAATGTTTTCTGAGCTAGATGTGCTCGAACAAGCTTGCAAATAATTGAGCCTGATGCAGAGAGGGTTCTTTATGGCATCTTTTGTTCTCAAATGCGATCATACTTTATTGAGTGCCGCAGTGCTATTGAAATGCCTCGCATATGAAAGCCACCTGTCACAGACAGGTATAAAATTTATGGCGCCTCGTTGAAGTATGGACGCGTAGAGAATTTCATAGATGTTTTCCACTTCTTCAGATTGAGTCTTGTTCGCGAGATTCAAGAGTATTTCTAAGGCAACAAACGCTTAGATTTGGGTTCGCACTATGTGTAACTTAGAGCTCTCATGATACGCAGCAAAATCAATTCAATGATCTCAAGCTTTCATTTATTTTTCCTATTCTTAAACCTGGCAAAAACCCTCGACTGCCTAGTAAATTGCGTCCAATCGCCCTGAGTTCACATCTCCGTAAAGTCATTGAGCACCTGCTGCATACGCGAATTAGTCACTACATTGAATACGTCAATTCCGGATTTCATCCAGCTCGTTAATGACTGCGACATTGCAACTAGTGTGGAAAAACACAAAGGACAGCGACACAAGGTACCGACGGGCTGTCCCGTCGGTACCTTGTGTCGCTGTCCTTTGTGTTTTTCCATGCTAGTTGCAATGTCGCAGTCATTAACGAATGCGCACCAAATAGCCCAACTGTCTTCCATGATCATCCAACGCAAGCCGGCTTTCGCCCTAACCTCGGAACTCATGACTGCCTTTGGCTTTTGCGAAAAGTTCTGAATAAAGCTCTTCGTAAAGCGCTGCCTGACTATCTCCTGGCTGTCGATATACACAAAGCTTTTGACAATGTTCGCCATGAGGTTATCCTTGAAGAATTCGCCAAACGCGTTCCTAGTACTCGTGCCCAAATCTGGATTCGCAATTTTTTGACCTCTAAACCCATTCAGCTACGTGGCAAAGCTCCGGGATGGGTGCCCAAAACCTATTACTTGGATGGGCGTTCACCCCAAGGCTCCATTCTCGGACCCATTTTGTTCAACTCGGCCATGACACGCGTCGCCGAGAATCTGGAACTCGGCACAAGCGCAATATTCGCTATATATGCTGATGATATTACTGCCTGGACTGAGGCAGCTGATTACGTAGACAAATATTCTATGCAGACTGAACTTTAGGCGGTCCTTTTTTGTCTTGAAGATACACTTATCAAAATTAGCCTCGAACTCTCTCCACATAAAAAAGAATTGATTAGTATCGACGGAAAACATAAAACCAACCCCAGTATGCAGATCCATCTTCACATCGAAGGCAACACCATCACCTCCTCAAATGGGCAAATCCGCATTCTTGGCATGCCCATCTCAAGCTGCACCAGTCCCCAGAAATGGGTTTATCAGTTACAACGCCTCTGGCCTGCACTGCTACACACTATTCGTCGCCTGCCCAACCGGCACGGCGGTGAACCGCAACATGCCTGCCGTGCGATGGCTCCAGCAGCAGCGGTCGGAAAAATCTTCTATGACATACCCGTCCTCCAACTGTCGAATACTGACTTCGCTAAGGTCGAACGCCTTCATCGCGCAATGCTACGCACTATTACCGGTCTACCTAAGCATACTCCTATAGCTGAACTTGAGCGTTTGGCCGCTCTTCCACCACTCGCTTCAAATGTTTTCGAGTCACAGACGCGTCATCGAATACGTTTAGAAAGCACTGTTCAAAGGCGTCACCTGCTGGCCTGGGATGAACAGCGTAACGACAGAACACCAGACCTATATGCATCTCTTCCCTTTTGGGAGATACCAGTGGTCACAGGCCTCCATCGCCGACCTATAAACAGCAATTTTGTCATTCCCCGGGAGCCCCTCGCTGCCCACACCGACAAGAGTGAATCCCTGATACGACTGATATATACACCGAGGCTTCGATTACAAGCAAATTTGCATCTATTGGCTGGGTATGCGATGACAACCTTTCCCTTTCGGGCGCTGATGCTTGCCACCTACCACAAGGTACGCCTCTTCATGCTGAACTCGCGATTTGGGGAGCCTTGTCAGGAGTGCCTTGCTCCGGAACTTGGATTTTGGATTTCAGTCATTAATTTTGGGTTCCTGACTGTACCTCTACTTTCGTTGCTCAGTTCTCGCTATTAGGCTGGAATTCAAAAGGATTCCCTTGGATATCTTTATGGTTAGCGGTTTCCTTCATTTTTTTTTATTTCGTCGAATAATACACAAGTTCGCTTTCACTGAGACCCTGGGTACTGTGACATTACATCTAATTATATAGCTGATTTCTTATCATGATCCACCCAGGGTGGACCTATTGTCCTGCTCATTCCAAACACAGGATACATAACTATAGCACGCTTTCAATGCTTCCAACATCTCCCCTACATGAGCCGTGAGCCTCCCTTAGTTGCAGCTGATTACAAAAATGGAAAATTTCCTAGGAGTGTGCGGATGGTGTAAGAAATGTGAAGTGTCCGTAACCCGCTTATGTTGCTGAATACTGCGACTGCATTTTTATTGATGCCGTTCAGGGCTTTCTATGACCAATCATCGTAAATCACGTGGAATTGAGTGTAGAGACCGCTTTTTCTTCTCCTGCCGGTGGCTCGCTTCTATCCGCGAAATTTACTTAGAAGTCTCCCTCTCTCGTATGGACCTTCTTTATTCCGATTCTCCCATCCTTCAGGGCGAGTTCCAAGGGATATATGCTCTGAAACCAGGGTGGGATTCCATTCACGGCGATATAATCACACCAGGGAGATTGGTCTGCTAAAATGAGAATCCACTGGTGCTTGCTTTTCTTTTGATTTATTGTTAAAATTCTAGTCTAAGAATAAATATTCTAAATGCTCCACTCCTTCTTCAGGTATCCTTTGTATCTACAATGCACCCTAGCTAACCTACCGCCGTGGGTATGTGTCATTACAACTGAGGACATCGTCGGCGACAGCTGGACTGGAGGACGGGCGGCCACGTAGTTCCAGCGGATTGCGTTCCACCATACCTACGACCTAGAAGGTCAGACATGCGGCTTGCCAGCTGTCGGTTGCCCTGGTCCTGTTGCAGTCCCAGGTCACCAAACCTGAGAGTGGCCGACTCTTACACAGATTTGTGACTGCAGCACATCGCCGGCATGGGCGTTCGGTGCCATGCTGGGCTCAGACGCGCCACGAAACCTCACACATTTACACTGTTGAACGGGAACCTGAGGCCTCAGATCTCAAAGGGCCCCTTCCAGTGTCCTAGCTGCTTGCTGGCGTTAGCCAGGCTAATCTGTACACTAAGCGTACCTCGCCGATCCTATCCGCCGGACCAAGAGCGTCTGCATCGACTTCTCTCTCCTCCTCTAGCGCCCGGTGACATCTGATAAATTGTGTTTTGTCTTAATCTCATTCATTAGTATCGCTCTCGTCTTCTGAAATGTGTGTAGTAAACATATGTGCTTCAAGTTTGGCCGTTCTGGTCGTGTATTTTGTTTGGTACTATTGAAGAAGCCCTTAAGTAGTAATTATGCCTTATTCATATTTAATGAGACCGGTACGGCCATATAATTTCTGGCGCATACAACTAATTAAAAATGAACACAGTGTACATGTGTATATTCATAAATTACGTAAACAGCATATGCATTATTATTTCGTCGGTAAAAGTATGTTATTATTGGTGCACGAATTGGTTCCTTGTGTGGAAACATCGTTCTCAGGAATGTATGGGTTCAAGTGGCCGTCAAAGGCTCACAAGAACCAAGAAACAATCCCTCATCAGTTCCTATACTTGATAGAAAGCTTTCTTTCTCTCCACAGAGGGTGCGCATAAGGGAACCTTTGGGATGTCTGGGTTTTTTGGTATGAAATGAGCCCTCTGCTTCCACAACTGAAACTTAATTATGAATTTAGCATTTATTTAGAGCAAATGGTAGGTCATTGGACATAGTACCGGGATACTACGCTGTCGAAGGCCGGTGTTTCAATCAACCTGCACATTTATTACTCGGATAATAGATCCTTTATCAGGATTGCGGTCGGTAGTGTTTTGTTGCAAGTTATCACTTTATATTTATGAAAATCGAAAATGTACAACAAAACTACTTTGCATATGCCGTATTCCTTAAATATTTATTTTTGCCGCTTAGTATCAATTTGGCTTTCTGCCATTGGTCACTTTTGTTGAGTGACAAAGCCGCGGCTTTCAAGAGTCCCTTGCAAATCGGACATCATGCAGCTTAGATTTCATGAAGCAGCCATCGGTCAGACGGTGAATGCAATTGGGTAGCAATGACTACCGTCAAATGCGGGAAACTTTATCTTGTGGTTTCTGTTTCTAGCGTCATACTATGTTCACGCCAAGTGAAATGGGAAACAGATGACGATTTATTATGCAACCCCTCGCGAAGGGTTCACATACTAACAACCCTGCGCACCTTACTGCAAGGCTTTGGTATCGAATATCGACAGCCTTTACAAATTATGCACATGAGAACTGCACCCCATCCGTCCAAAGGTAAACGCCCACAAGCTATTCTGTTAATGGCGTTTTCAGGACATCACTTTTAAAAGTAGGCAAACTTTCGTCTCTTCCATCTTCGCAGAAGTTGACCATTTCCGTGCTCATAACCTAACTTTGTTTTCAAGGCAAAAATATTTGTTCAGGTTGCGCTACTGACAAAAAGAAGTTTTTTTTTTTTCGGAGAATGCAAAATCCTGTGATTTTACAACGAATAGTCTGTAAAAGCAGTAAACTAATGTTAGTTGTAAAACTCAATTTACATAATGCAACATCCCACATATTGTTGCTCAGGTTCACTTGTTTTATAGCTGTACAGAATAAACGAAGGCCCGTAATACTATAAATGCGCAAATAAGGTTTTCTGCTTTTTCTTTTAAAGTATCGTAGCAGAAATTAAAATCATTGCGCAAGCATTTTAATCTCCAGCATCGGCGCCAATTATCAGTTTGGCCTATTCTACTTCGGCAGAGACAGGTGCGATGAACGAAAGTAAGTCGATATAAAAAATATTGACAATCAAGCAGTTGGCATGCATCAAAGTTAGGTAAGGATCATTTCAGACGGAGAAAATGGCGTTCCAGAATGGTTACTGCTGCTTTTGTCGCAACGCAGAGTGTCTAGGAACAACGAAAACAACATCCGCGCTGTCTCAGCAGCGCTGTAGCGTAAGGAAAGAAAGAATGGAGAGACGTGAATGAAACAAGTGACGTTTATCTTACGTATCATGGTCGCTTATTGAGAATTTCAATCAGTATTATCGAGCGACAACGAAGTTTGTTTTCTCTTTAACAGTCGTGACTCGCGTGCGACAGTTCCAGATAAAACGAAGGCGAACCGTTTTCCCAGAATAAGTCAGCAATATCACAAACGGAGATCTAAGCTTTGCTGATTTATGCTGCTCAGTCTGTTTCTGGCAGTTGCGGCACCCTTGTCACCAATAACACGGTCCAAGTGTCCCGGAGACGCAGTAGAGTTACCACGCCTTACAGAAATGCCTAGATATTAAAAAATGTGGAATGAAATCTTTAGCATTCTTTTTGCCGTTTTTTTTTTCATTTTATTTACGTCATTGATTCCTTAAAGGCCCCAAGGCATTACATAACGGTGGACATATTGTTTCAGAAATGGCGGAAAAATAGATATAAAGCACCATAGAAAGGTTAGAAAAGGAACTATAAAGTGCAACACACATGAGAATTACGATTATCATGTTAGAGTTCAGCAGAGGATTATGCAACGCTAGAAAATAAAATGTCTTTTAAGTGCACGAAACAGCCGATATCTAAGTGAGATGAGTTTTAATTGTTTTGCGGAATGGTTTACCATCAGTGCATGAAGCGATGGCCTTAGGCAGCGAATTCTAGAGTGCTATTGCGTTAGGAAAGAATGCATTGTTATAAGAAGACGTGGCTCTTCACAATATAAGCGGTTCTGTTGGAGGAAAAATTCCCTGGAGATTCTGACAGTGTCACTTTTACGTCTAGAAAAGATTCGAGCCAAATGGAAGCTTCCGCTGTTTCATTGAGAGATACAATATGTATCAGATGCATCCGCCGAGAACGCTATAGATTACCTGCAGTATTAGCTTAATTTGGCTCTTCTTTTTTTTTTAAATGCGAAACACCCAAGAGATCGCAGGCCTATGATAATATGGCTCTTCAGACTATCGTTTATTTATTTCGTAGTTTTCCGAGCACGGAGCGAGAATTAGAGGAAATTTCGGTGATATGCCTGTAACTATTTTAGGGGAATATCTCAGACTTCGATACCGCCCATAATAATTATTCAGGTCCGGCGACTGCCGTGCCATTACTGCGTTATTTATTTCTGCGATTTTGGTGGCATTACAAAATTATGATATGTCATCCCGGTTTTCTGAGTTGCCATGACAAATGCTGCGTTCGTGTAGTATGAGGGAGAGCATCTTGTACAGTTCAAATCGTTATTCGCTTTATGGGCTGTGATGTCGGCATCATTTATATCCAAAAGCCTCGTCGAGCCCAGCACATTATGAATACTTACCGTATTGGATGTTACTATAAATTTTATGAACATGGAATATGGCGTACTACTGTATATCAAATAATAACTCTTTTCCAGAACTGCAAACACCTGGCACGTGTGGCGTTTGCAGCTCTGCAGTCAGCCATGCAGTCTGTCCCTCTTTTGGTATGTTTGTGCTTCCGTTCCGCCTGCCAATGCTCCTCAAATGCTCGATGAAATCATGTGATTGAAAGAGAAATAATATTCAAATATTTATTAGCAGCAATAAACGTCGTGCAATGCCTGTGCGCAGTATATTGTAGTCTGGCTGCAATTTCAGGTTTCGACAACATAATATGCGACCTCTACGCCCGATGAAATATCACTTACTCGGCCTTATTCTGCGGTGCTGAATTTCTTAAAATACATCGACTGTCCCAGGGGTTGCAGCTTTATGCGTACAAGATTTGTAATAAGAGGGTTTTGTCAAGAACACGAAAATAAAATGAACGGATCGCATGCACAGCACGCTGGAAGACCGAACGAAAGTTTCGGTTGTCAGTTTTGAAGCAGATACCAAGACGTGGTGCTCAGTACTGTGAATGGTTAGTAGTTGGAGGTTTCACTGGCAGCTACTTTAGACTGAAAAATCCGTCGTTCTTTTCTGTTGCATGTTTTACAAGGAGCTTGAAGCAACTTAGGAAGACTAAAAATACAGGCTTTCGTAACGCAGTTCTTCTTTAGCGTGTGTATGCTACGAAAAAGATCGTTCAATTATTTTTTAAGGAATAAGATGGGTTTAGCACATGCTCTCGGGAAGTTTAAACTGACATTGCCTAGAACATACAGAGAAGCCTACGGCGAACTAACCTAGATTTGTACGGCTGTAACTTTTTTTAAACACTTTGAATGCTTCCATTCAAATGGATTGTGATCGATAGCAGGATTAGAAGCGGAACCCCCGCGCAAATCAGGAAGCTTTATTTCTCTATGCCTCGGAAATCTAGGCCATCGGCGCAGTGCTCATCGCTACACACTGTGATTATAGCACAGCTTTTGCTAGGAAATCAATCATCATTCCTTCTCATCACCACCATTCGTTTCTTCTGCCCCTTCAAACAGTCCATAACAATAGTCGTTTGCCATAGTCGTGCAATGACGCCTGGAAATACAAAGAATGGTTTATGTTCCAAACGAGAGCTTTACATCGCTGCACATGATCTCCCGAAGGAAGCGAAAGCGGCTGAACGGGAAGCTAAGGTAGTAGCAGGGAGGGTGTGAGCTAAGTTACCTTTAGCAGCAAAGATAACGTTCAACGTTAAGTGCGTTTCGAGCAGAGGAAGATAAAGCCTGCAGTAAGAAAAGCATGAAAATTGGTGAAGGACGAAGTGTGGCGCCCTGATCGACTCTGCCAAAAGGCGAAAAACGCCTGCATAAGCGCTGAGAAGACTTTGGACAGGGCACGAGATAAAATGAAAGTACATTAGGCAAATTACATAATTAGACTTCTGTTGCTTTGTCCAAGCAACATACACAGATAAACTTGTACCTAAGCAATTATAAATATAAAAACACGCGCTATGTTTAATATTTATTACTATTATTTAAAACAATATCATGCAATAAGTTCAGCGTCTGATATTTGTCCAGTATTGGAGATTCTCTTTGGGAAACTTTAATAAATATCGACAGTGTCTTTTTTTTATCCCAATCACAATTGTCTGTTTTTTTTTTAAATGTTAGCCTATTTTGAAGTGTTGTGGAGAAGGAACAGTTAAACCTAGAGCTACAAATTTTACCTTTAATAAGAAACGGTACCAGCATGATATATTAAGAAAGCTCAAGTGGCAACATTTCACTGCTTGTGCCATAATGTAGGGGTGACAATTGACTTTTATGCAGGTCATGCGATATGTTTCATATTTATTATCATGATTTTAAAGAATATAGTCGAGCACTTTTTTGCTTGATATTTATTTATTCTTTAAACAATTTAACGCCACAACTTAAGTGCCTGACATTTCTGAATACTGAGAATTGTTGAGTGATATTTTAATGAAAATCAATAGGCTGTTTCTTTTTTTTATTATTTAGAACCCAAGCTTTCCGATATTTGATGCGTTAGACATTTGGACGATTTTGAAGCTTAGGGATGAGAAAACTTACTGGTCTACAACTACAAATATTCTTTGAAATGAAGGACATGACATGCGTAACACAGAGAAAAACATGCAGTAACAACTCATTGCCTAGTACCAGAACGATTGGCTAAAATCTGATTTTTTTTTGCTGCGCGTCACTCCTCGAGCAGTGCTTACAATTTATTTTTTTGTAAAACAACTCTGGCAACAAAAAATTGTGTTTAAAGTTTTTTTGAATATAAACGTTTCTTAGATTTATTGTGTAACACGTGACGCACGACAAATGTTTAGCACACGCAGGCGGGCTCCAGATATGACACTTTTTCGAAATGACAAAGACGGAGTTCTCCACATCTTGAGACACAATTTTTTTACGAGAAAACTCAGGCGCATCTTAAAAGACTAAAGTTCATCATTTGTGTTGAAAAATGCGCCCCCCATAGCATACAAACATTTCACTGAAAACAAGAAATGGTCAAAGAACCTCGATTACCGTTCTTGTCTGAACACACATACGGAAGACATATAATCCTGGATGCCAAGTTTGGAATCCAAGAAAACGCCATCGTAATGCAATGCAAATAATACAGTTCCCTGAATTTTTTGAGCCGCTATAGACTACCGGGCTTTGTGCACCGTCCGTTCCATTTCTCACGTGACTGAATAGCAGAGCGCACAAAACCGCGTTGTGCAACTCAGGCTGCTTAGGATAGACATGCAGTGGCGCTTTGAGCCTTTCAGCATAAAAATTGATGTGGTTCAGATCAAAGTTAGCCAACGTCTCTGCAAACATGCAATGATGAAAGCGCCCTCCTAGGCTCTGACAGCTTCACTTGAATGCACGCTAACGCCACATCACGCTTGCTGAGCTGGGAATGCTTTTAGCCCGCAATTCGCCAGACACAGTGGAACGCGCATCTTTCCAAGACAGCAGTTAAATCGATGCAGAAACCAACGGTTCTCATGACCGAACGATATTTCCGGATGCTACACTTTAGAGTATATTTTTCCTCCCATCGTCAAGCGTACGATTTTGAGCAAATTACGCTGCAATAAGTTCAACTTCGGGCTGTTAGATCACTCGACTACACACTCAAAGGTTCATGCTTTTAGCGCAGGCTTGCTTAAAGAAGGAAAAAACAAACAAATACATTCTTTTTTGCGAGTTTTTTTTTATCGAAGTGGCAGAGATCGACGGTATTGAATATATATGTACTTCTTCCAGAAATGAGAAACAGAATTCTAGACTTTTTCAGTTCTGAGTTCAAAAAGAGGAAGTTCCGACCTAACATGAGCATCTTGACTTGCGCTATAGCATAATAATAAAAATGACATCCCAAGACAAGCGCGGACTAGCAACTGCACTTCATTTTGATTTTCCCCAACATCAATGAGGGTGATGTAAACTAAGAAAATAAATAGAGAAACCAAACTTAAAGGAAAAATATCCTTCAAGCCATAGTGAAGTTATAATTGTGGACCCCTTTTTAGGAGAACACCCATCCTGAGGAGATCAGGAAATCTGGTCCCACGCGAGATATGGGAGTGTATTTCAATGGCTTCGATCAAAACTGAGGACGGCAATGTGAGAGATCCTTCACGAGCTGTGGCATGGGCCTATGTCGCGAGGGATCTTAATGGTCTCGAAGGCCCATGCTGATCACCTCCCCAACCCCTACTTCCTCTTTCAATAATAAAGTTTTAATTCCTTTTTTCCTTAAAATTACTTACTGAGGAAAAAAAGTGTTACTACCGGAACAAAAAGTTAAGGTGATGCGACGAATGCCAACTGTTGTTGATTACATTTTCACTTTTCGTGTTGTTTTTCGTTTTTATTGCACTTTAACATTTGGTTTGGTTTTTCTTTTATTTTCTTGGTTCATATCATCGTCACTGATGTTGGGGAAGATGAAAATGAAGTGCAGTTGCTAGACCGCGCTTGTGCCTTGTACTGTCCTTTTTATTATTATGCAAGCGCACCTCTAAGACAAGATAAACGAAGACCAGTTACCCCAGTGTAATTAAGGGTTTGCTAACATCATCAGAATGCGTTTTTCTGACGCTATGGAAGGCAGTGCTTCGTCGCATCACGTGTAATATACGATGGCAAAATGACTACGGAGCCAAGTACATAGACGCCAAGTACACTATGATCTCCAGCAAGAAACCGCTATGCGGAAACAACGCAGACAAAATGACGGTTGATTTCATTCCCCTGTTAAAATATAAAAAGATTAGTGGGTAGGAGAGGCGCAATTTGGAAGGAAGACATCTCCAAATTATGAAAATCGTGTCTATGAATGTGAAATATTTTATTTGCTATTCATCTACTTGAAGACAGCGTCTCAGCAGGCTGAAATGTGAAAAAAAGATAAAATAAAGTACTACATATATTTGCTTGATTAGGACGAACAGAACTTGCTTTAAAAAAGCGCTCAGTTTCCTTTCAGACCTCGTGACCTGGAATTTCCAAAAAGCAGTAAGGGCATTATTATTAATATAAACTTGATAAGTAAAAAAGAAATGTAAGCAAGGCCTTGGTTCACAAAGCTTAACAAAGTACCAATAACTTGGCTTGATGCAATTATAATTTGTTCTAAGTTCTTAGAAAGGCTATCATGGATGCTCAACTCATTTTATCAATCTCTACAGGCACATAATACCCACAAAAATGAAACAAGAGCTGCTGCTTGTTAGGGTGCGACAGAAGCACCGCATATACATACATTCATTTCAATAGTTATATCTTTGCTTTACCGAACTCCAGGATGAAAGCCATTTTCATGGTCTTCTTTTTATTTTTCCGATGCGAAAACCAATGTTTAGGTTGTTCATTCCCATTTAAAGCCGTCTTCTCATTGATGACAAATCAAGCTCTTTCTAACAGAGTATGCGTATGTGTACCTACCACACGCTGGAAACAGCAAGATATTAAGAAGGCATTTTGCGATATTACCTAAAATGTTGAAAACACAAAGAAGATTTGCTTTTGATGTGATCCGTTGCGCGCCTATAATATAATGACGGTGACCAACAAGAAGTCTCCGATTGCAGAAACTGTAATCAAGGATAATGAAGCCCCGAAGCGGTTGTGCAATGGTTAAGATCCCGACCTCCGACGGTTGCATTTCGATGGAGGCGAAAGAAAGAGGCGTCCGCGTGTCCGCGTGCTGTACGATGTCAGGGCTACCTGCCAGCCTCTAATCCATTTCCATCATTTCCATCGGAAATGGGCGTCCTCTTCCCATTTCCGATGGAAATAAAAGTTGTGCAACCAACCAACCCAGGTGGTCGAAATTACTCCAGAGACCTCCGCTATCGCACCCCTTTCTTTCCGCTTTCACTCCAACCTTCCTCCTTTCCCTTAAGGCGCGGATCAGGTTTCCACAGAGCGAATGTGACAGATACTGCGTTTTTCATTTTTTGTGAGCCAATTATATTATTATTATTACGCCAGATAAAGAGCGCTATCGCAACTTCTTCTGCATTCTATATCTCGAGGCGAAACGAAGAGCCGTCCGTGTGCTGTACGATGTCAGCGCACGTTTAAGATCCCCAGGTGGTCGAAATTACTCCGCAGCCCTCTACTACGGGTCCGCTTTATCTCTTTCTACTTTCACTCCCACCTTCCTCCCTTACCTTACGGCGCGTTGAGGTGTCCACACAAAACAAGTGAGACAGTTACCACGCCTTTCCCATCCTATAAATCAATCAATCTATGTTGCGGCCTCTGATGGCTGCCGCGGATACCGGCGCCCCTCGACCGTCGTCTAAAGAGGCTACCACTGCACCTTTGCGCTGACATCGCACAGCACATACACGCCTCGTCGTTTCGCCTCCATCGAAACGTAGCCGCCGAGATCGGGGCCGAGGTCGGGTTCCCGGGTTCGAACCCGACGTCGGCGGCTGCGTTTCGATGGAGGCGAAACGAAGAGGCGTCCGTGTGCTGTGCGATGTCAGCGCACGTTAAAGATCCCCAGGTGGTCGAAATTACTCCATAGCCCTCAACTACGGCTCTTCTTTCTTTCTTTCCACTTTCACTCCCACCTCCTCCCATCCCTTACGGCGCGGTTGAGGTGTCCACAGAAAACAAGTGACATCGCACAGCACATGCACGCCTCGTCGTTTCGCCTCCATCGAAACGTAGCCGCCGAGATCGGGGCCGAGGTCGTGTACCCGGGTTCGAATCCGACGTCGGCGGCTGCGTTTCGATGGAGGCGAAACGAAGAGGCGTCCGTGTGCTGTGCGACGTTAGCGCACGTTAAAGATCCCCAGGTGGTCGAAATTACGCCATAGCCCTCCACTGCGGCTCTTCTTTCTTTCCACTTTCACTCCCACCTCCTCCCTTTCCTAACGGCGCGGTTGAGGTGTCCACAGAAAACAAGCGAGATAGTTAACGCGCCTTTCCCTTCCAATCCCTCAATCAATCAATCCCTATTCTGCCCCCTCGCCGCATCAGCATAGACTACTTGCTTCGCTCCCATGTTCTTTAACCGTCGCTACTTCATATCTGTAGTACCCCCATAATTCCCTCTGCTTCATTATCCCGGCATCCCTTCGCGCCTTCGCCCTGGTGGCCTGTTCATGTTTTTCCATGTATACCTGCCTTCGTTTATCTATACTCAGAGGTACTTGTATTCTGTCAGTCTTGGAATCTCGCTCACTTTTATTGTAAGCTTTTTATCACTTAAATTGTTCGATCCCATCAGACCAGATTTAAGTGTGCTGAAGGTTAACCGACTGCATCTCTTTCGAATTTATATATATAAATAAATGCTTGTAAATCTTCCCGGCTATTGACTAAGAGAACAATGTCATCGGCGTACATTAATTCTGGACGCGTTTGTTGTACGTCCGTTCCACCTAGCTGATACAAGTGGTTAAAACATGTTGGCAAGGGAAAACATCTGAAATATCGTACTTGAGTTGCCAGACGAACATTCATGGTCTGAAGCTTCTGTGGCTTGAGGAGATACTTTGTCAGTTCTGGCACCACCGTAATTTCAGCCTTTTAGCCTTTGATTGCAGTTGAGTGATGGTCTCGGACCTGCAATAATTGCCACATTTTCAGGAAATAAAAGAAAGGGACACAGGCTGAGTAAGAAAAAAAAAACAAAACAAATTTCAACATAATAAGAAGTTAGTTATAGTAACTTACGTCTCCATACTGGTGCTTCATTAAATAATTTTGGACACACTTGATTACGTGCATGTCGCATATGAAATGCAGTAATGCATCGTCAGGAAGGCATGGGTGCTCCTCTTGCATTTGGCCTTGCCAAGTATTGCAATTACGCCAAACTGCTTTCACATTGACTTATTGCTTCCAGCTGCATCACTGAACACAACCAAGACTGGGACACCATGCTGATGAAGCTGCAGAACCGAGTTTACCACGTTTATCAGCATCCTGCCTTGTGCTGCTTCCTTTGTGGCATAGCTTGCAATGGGCTGAACCCATTACTCATGGGATTGAACATTATGACTAAAGCATGGTGCTAGTTGCCCAGTATCCGTTTTAGCAACATAACTATAGTTTATAAAACCAATAAATTTGCAAGATGTTCTGTTAAATTTAGTTCCTTCCCGCAACTTCATTTCAACATTTATTATAGATCCATAGGTTTGATGTTCTGACTGTCCTGTCATTTAAAGCTGAACGCTTTCGAGGGCAAATTTGTTCAACTCGTACTTACACGGCAAGCCTCTCAGCAGCGAGACATGTACTTGGGAGGGGAAGAACTTTCATTCTAGAAAGGGCCTTGTAGCTCTTCGGTTTTGTTATCCGTGGGAAAGTGGGCTCGGTATATGTGACCACGAGGCTAGTTTGCTGCCAGCTGCATTACTTCTACTCGGAGGACCATTTTTTTGTATCTTGGGCAAGTCTTGGGTGAATGCACCCAGAGTCCTTCCCTGCTGAAAAACCAAACGTTCTACGGGGCAATAACCTCTAGATCTCATTTAATCACACAGTCTCTCATACGGTACACATCATTATCATAAAATATCCTACATACGTTCTGGTAATGTACAAGAAACTATGAGACCTTATGCAATTATATGCGAATTGTATGGGATTTCTTATGTAAATTGATGGAGACTGTGCGAGAAAATGTGAGATTATTGCTTCACACAATTTTTTCAGTAGCGTTGTCAAAGCATTCTTCAGCTTCTCACTGAGTGGCTTTACATCTTGTAATTTTCTTTCTCATGCTGCAGTGGCACGGATTAGTCGCTTTTTCAGCCCACTTGCTGCCACAGGCTCCGTTTTCTTCGGTTGTGTTGATGTTGCCCTCCGCTTCAAACATTTTGCCAAGCTTCTGCATACAGTTCACGTTTAATTGCCCACACTAGTAAAAGCGCCGCAGCCTTTGTGATAGAGCGTACTTCTAGCATTTTGGGCCACGCTGCTGTAGTTAGTGACATCGACGTCAGAGCCACCAAAGCAGAACTGCTCTGTGCGCACGATCTGCAAAATTTCATCTATATCTTTCACAGATAAAACTTGAATGTCAGCGTCTCACTTGCGTAACAACCTTCTACTTCATTGGGCAGCATAGACCAGGTCCTTACAAAATATGACACTGCTCAGGATGGTTTGAACGCCTTCCTTCATTCTGGCGTCGTAAAAGACAACCTCTTTGTACTTTCCCGCCTCCTGCTCAAGGGTCGCTATTCTCCAGTTTCTCTGAAGTTGTATCGACGCGCTTTTACCACAATATGTGTGAAATCAATGCTTTGAACGGGATCAAACAATGTTTCAGTAATTTCTAGATGGGACTCCGCAAATGTGGCAATAACAGGCATCGCATTGATTGGAAGGCTGGGTCTTTTTTGGTGTGTGTGTGTGACCGCCGAATCATGCGATTTCTCGATAAATAGCTCAGAATAATCGGAAATTGACATGAAACTGCAACAGGCTTCAGTACCCAACACCCACAGTCTATATCGACAATCTGACCTTCAATGACATGCTTGTACGTCTTCACAATGTCATCTGCCACAAAATGTATTTCACTCACACCTTGTTTGTCTTGATGAGTTGTTGATCGGCACGCGGAATAGCTCGAACCCACCTTCCGAGGAGCTGCGGATTAAATGGCGGCGCTAATAAGCGTTGTTTCTCCGCGTTTCTCTTTTAAGAGCCGGCACAGCCGGACCGGAAACGAGTTGGTATCGTCGCACTCGAGAGCTGCTTCACGGCCAGCAGCGTTTGTTTGTCTGAGTGCACTATAGTTGTCGATAAAGACTACGTGGTCGCAGAGCACAGGAAAAAACAAACGGACAAAAGAAAGCAAAGACAAATACGCCCACGGGTCAAGCAGCAACCGCAGGAGAGGAGGTTGCGCCAAAGACCGCGCAAACCTCAACCGCAGCGTCCTCTCACCGCCCGGGTATACGCAGCACCCGCTTTCAAAGCAGGAGTTATGGAACTAAAAAAGTATCTATAAACGTCCGGTCGTAACGGCAAGTTAATGCCATATGTCTATAAGCCACTTAACCTAGTTATTGTAAAAAGAGAAGCTAAGTGTGAGGGACAAATTTTATGGGAATTACGGAAGAAACAGACAACCATTGACAACTGCCTAAAGTTTTAAGCAATTTAGAGCAAGCTAGCAAAATGAAAACAGAAGAAGAGGGGGAGTACAATCTCGCAAGTGATCATAAACGTAATACTATGCAAACTTGGGGGCCCTCATAAAGAGATGAATGAAGAAAGACGAAAAGGAAACACAAAATTTAACGACGAACAAATAGCGCGAATATCTGCGAGGCACTGAGGAAGCGATAGATAAACGGCCATGGAAAATTGGGATTATAATCATTCCATTCAATTATAATCATTTTTTTCCTAGAACCATGCATGCTCGGAATAAATTACCTAGAAATATTGTGGAAAGTCCCAGTGCCGAGCAGTTTGTCGCAAATTTTAAAATGCTTGGGTAAAATTGTACGTGTATTCCTGCTTTTTTTTTTGGTGGTTGTTGTTGTTTGATATTTTTCATGCTTTGACTGTCTGTAATTGATTTTGATTGCCTTTGTTGATGTATTCTTGTAATGTAGTTTTTATTTGTGTCCACCCCTGCTTGGAGTCATGCGACTCTGCAGTATTTCTAAATAAATAAATAAAAATAAATAAATAACAAGTGATAAGTATAAAAACAAAGAATGTAAAATGTAGCAAACATCCGGAATGGAAAGAGGAAGACAAGAAGCTTGTGAAATAAAAAAAATTAGACACGCCATAGAACAACGATAGGTAGCTTCAAAGAAACAACGAAAGGAAAAAACACAAACAAAAGCGGTTATCTCCGAAGGAAGTAGACCAGATGTGGGCATTTTATCGGCAAAAAATAAGACTTTCGTCCAAGGTAAAAAAATTATCATCATCATCATCAGCCTGATTATACCCATTGCAGGGCGAAGGCCTCTCCCATATTTCTCCACTTAACCCGGTTCTGTGCTAGCTGCATCCACTTGACCCCTGCGAACTTCTTAATCTCATCCGCCCACCTAACTTTCTTAAGCCGCGGTAAGGTAAAAAATGGCTACCCCTTAACGCGGCTAAGCTCGATATGCAAGCGAAATAATTGTTGGTATGCTTGGTTATTTTGTATTGCTAAGCCACGTTATATTCACATACATCTGAATCTAGTTAATAGAGTGGAAGCTCGTTTAGGCCTATTCAGACAAGGTTTGTTATGGTAAATCCATCATTGCTGTCTGCGAACATCAAGGAAACGCAGCCGAAGCACTCATTCTAGCGCGGTTTTTCCATGGCTCTCTGGGAGCCTCAAATGCACTACACACTGGTCTAGACGAAACGAAGGTGTCGAGGGCATTTTGGTTGGGGAGATCCCAGAAGGGGAATCAGATGGGCAGCGCTGGTGGTGAAGAGAAAGGGAAGGCAGAGAACTGGAAGGCTATGCGGCATTGTGTAAGATAATGTTATATATTTGGGGAAAAGCGTGCCGGCACCAATGAAGTTTGCCAGGTGAGGGAAGAAGCAGCAGCAGCAGCCAGTCTGCGAAGTAGGAAGCGCGGCGCGGGTTCATCGCGCCGCACCTTAGGTAAAATTGCCGGCGCCGATGACCTTGGTATGGCGAGGATAGCAAAGCTTTAGTTTAAGAAAAAGCAATCCGCTAGATCGAACATTGAAATTTTATGTTCCGCGTGATATTCCACGCCATCAGGCATGTTTGCTACATAGACTTCGTTTAAATGTGGCTTTCACGCGCAAGTACTTACATTTAATTGGACAGGTGGACTCGCCGGAATGCTCAACTTGTGGCATCCCAGAGACTGTGGACCATATAATATTGGTGTGCCCAGCGTATGCGTGCGAAAGAAGTGTGCTAGCCGCTTCCTTGAAGCGTTTGGACACGAGGACTCTGTCGGAAGAACTGCTGTTGGGCGCTTGGCAGGACAAGGGGAAGGGTGTCCAGGCAGTGCGTGCTCTTTGGTGTTTTTTATGCGCCAGCGGACTTGATTCGCGCTTGTAAAGCAAGCGAATGTGCCTGTAGATATGTATTTCATATGCCTTCTCCCACATCGTCACCCATCACAATCTTCTTTCTTCTCTCCTTCCACTTCCCCAGTACAGAGTAGCAGGCCAGATTTCAATTATTCCGGCCAACCTCTCTGCCTTTTCCTTTCAATAAATCCATCTATCTATCTATCTAATCCGCAGGTCTTTGGATTGCTGACATTCGCGACGCAACTAAAGGCTGGTCAAGAAAACTGTGAAGCTATGTAAACTGGCTAGGGAAACGATAAGAAATCAAAGAAATGAGGAACAAATTGAAGATGCCGAGGGAGAATGTGTGGAGTCAGACGGCGCTTTGAATTATATTACACCAGTTGTATCAGAGTTTTTAGGATGGAGGATGGAGTAATCCCCCCAGTCTCCCCAAATAATGGAGCAACACCAGACAGCAGGATAAAAAGCACCTTACAACCGATTAATCTAAATTGGAAGAGTGGAAGAGAAATTCCTGATGTACGTCCACAGAGATAGTAGTAGTTCCAAAGTCGAATTATTAGCTTTTTAAAAGAAGCAAGGAAACTTTGTTAAAGACCTTTGGAAGAATCATAATGAATACGAAAATTCCGGACAGCTTGCGGCAAAGTAAAATGAATTTGATTTATAAAGCGAAACGAAATGGGATGCACATAAAGTCGTACATGTCGACTACGATAACGTCTGCTATATACAGGTTGAAAACAGAAGCGGTGAAGTTAAAAATTCAGTCATGGGTAAAGAGTGATAACATAGTGGAAGAACTTGAGATTGGGTTTAGAAATGGTAGGCGCTTAGATGACGTCCTTTTCGTGCTTACCCAAAGCATAGAAATAGCTATGGGGTGGACAACAGACCTTTATGTTCAGCCTTCCTGGTCATAAACGGGGCACACGACAACCTAAGCAGGGATCTTCGGTTGAACACACTGAAAGATGAAGGTATAAGTCGTGAGGTAAAAGATTTCCCACTGGAAACATAATGTGATAACAAAGTAGAAATTACATGGAAATAAATAAAAAGTACGGAAAACGTCTTGGTATGCAAATGATTAAGCCAAGGTTGGCCTCTATCACCACTACCGTTCATATTTTGCATGAAAACCATGAAAAGAAAGCATGAAAAGAAGTGTCGCATAAATTAAGCAGAAAGGTTGTAGAGCAGCGCCTACCTAATTTAATGTATGAGGACGATAATTGTACTGTTATCAGATAGCTAAGAAGACTTGTAAACTCCAGTTATTTATCGTGCTAATGAAGTAGACGGTCCAGACTTCCGCTTAACCGATACTAAGTCGGGTCTGTTGATCTTTGGCGGTTTGAGCAATCAGGCGCTTAAATTCAAGGCCATACAATACCCAGAGCGGTCGAATTCAAATATGTCGAGGTGAGGGTAAACGAAGGCTAGCCCATATGGAAAAACACGAGTAATATGTTATCACAAAAGGACGAAACGATGCCGGGATAATGATGTATACGGCATCGTGGGAGGGCATTAGGTATCATGTACTGAGTGGTATTTGGAAAGAAATAATGGAGCAGGGTTTACTATCGAGAATGCGATTTTGTGCCTGAAAACAGAGTTACAGTTGACGTTAGGAATAATTCAGGCAAGTGTTGCACGATTACCACTAGGTGCCGATGGCAATATCTCAAACGAGGTGGTACATGGTGATATCGGCTGGGCACCTCTCGAAGCACGGGACGCTCACACTAAAATATATTATCAGGAAGCCTAAAGAAAAGACAGAGCAGCAGGTACGCAGCTAAAATATTTACATACGTATACCTAAATACATTTGAGTAAAAACGGAGAAAAAGAACTAGTAAACAAGCCAGTTTGTAGGAAACAAGCACGGAGAAGCAGATAGCGCTTAACAACACGGTTGAAACGCAGAGGGCATAATTCGAATGCATTCAATGAAAACGAAGCAGAGTGTAGAACCATATCGATACTGGGAAAGGATAATCAGAAAGGAATCGTTCTTTTGTAACTCAATACGCAGGCGGCCGAGAGCCATCCCTTCCTTTCAATAAAGGCTTCATTCATTCATTCAAAGCTCGATCAGGGTCCCTTCAAGCAAACAACTACAAAAAGAAATTTAACGACAGGTGTGCAGTATGTGGTAAATCCGCGGAAGCAAGTGAGCATCGTATACTCGAATGGGATGGTATCCACCCGGTTGTCGATGTAGGCACAGCTACTCTTCTTGAGGTCCTTAAAGAAATCTGCGCCGGCATCTGCGTTGTGAGAAAAAGTCACGTGAATGCTTCTGGTGAGTGGTAGTTGGCAGGACACATTATCGGGTACTGGCTGGTCGGTGGGTTTCGTGACGTCATGAACCCAAGCGACACATACTGCACGCGCTGCGAACTCGGAGTTCCCCTTTGAGATCGAAGGTTACCGTGGGAATCGAACTTTCCATTACCCTTGGATTCCAAGTACGACGCTCTACTCCTAGGCCGCGCAGAAACATTCGTAAGTCTTGGTTAAACCTAGATTTTACTCATTTGTTGGATGGTCTTTCAGATACTGTGGTAGCTAACAACTGTATAATAATTAGGACGTGCAAGATAGTAGATACCAAATATGAGAAATCAGTGGTTATAGGCGAGCAAGTACTCCATATGAACGGAGATCGCTAAGCAGTTCCTCGCATGGAATTAATTAAAGCTGTCATTTATCCGACTTTCAAAAAACGGGGATTAAACGTCCTGTAGACGTTTTCTGACCACGGATAATGCAACCCGACCTTCGCTGCGCCGCTTTTCCGGTTCGCAGTCTATTCCGTAGTAATCTTTAAAACTTCTAACTCCCTTCTAATCTGGTTCTCGCTGTGCAATTATCGCCGAACTTTCCTGGCCTAGACTAGACTGGCAAAGCAACCTACTTACGTCTTTCAAGCCCCAAGCGATTAGACAGACTTGTCGGAAGTTGGAAGCAACTAAGTGGAGATCGCGTTTCTTGCGGTATGCTTCCATAAGTCAGTCATGCTCATATGCTACCTGTTTATGTGTTAACTTTGACCGCAAAGTTCATGCGCATTTTTTAGAACGGTAAATAAGGGACCGGCTTTGTTTGAAACACAGGAGCTCGTGCACTAAGCTCTTAGTGTATGACGTAGGGGTAAAAAACTTTCATCGCCCTTTCAGGCCTAGTTTTTGACCTTATCACTGACAGTGGTTTTGAGCAGCGAGTGCGTGGGTGTGAAGCAAAGAGATATAACGGCCTACCGGCGCTCCTATCATGTGTGTATCCTGTCAAGCGCTCCGCCCGCTTCTAAAGCGCAAAGAAAATTGTATCGCGCTGAGCCGCCATGTTTTGACAATGCGTGTCACGAAGGATGATATGCGCCACTAAGGTACAAATTACTCTCTAAGCCATGCGTAAGGACACAGAAAGTCGGTAGACCACTCAACAATCGAAGAGGTAGCCAAAAAAAGGGAAAAGGAATAGAGAGTTGAAAACATTTCTTAAAATGAATGCAAAAGTATGTTGCAATTATCATGCTCCCGAGATGACTTTATCTGCAGTCCTCTACACACCAGTATAAAGGGCTCGGATGGCACGCTTTGCAGGGTTTTTATGACATCATTCTATGTATTTTGTTTATTGGCATATGTTATTTGGTTATAGTGTTGGGAGACAACTCGTGGAAATAGGCATCTTCTGCTTACCGCGATGCACCTCTTTATTTCTGTCAAACATGGGCTCTCACACGTGGATGAAAAGGAAAATATTTCGCTGGCAGCCAGTTGTGATTGTTGTTATTTCATTTTTTTTTTCAAGGAATCCCTGCGACGCGACAAGTTCTTCTGAAACAGTGCTGAAAGAGATAGCGGCGAACGTTTCATCTATTATCTGCTAGGAGTCAGTTCAAGTGAGAAAATGTACAGTTGGCCCTAGCATCTGTGCAACGGTTTCTTCTTTTTTATTAAGGATACAATAAGTCTTTAAGCTCTTCATATCTTAGTGCGTGCTTACTTTTGAGCGGCATCGTGTACCCACTCAGCAATTTCCTAGTTGGCGTTGCATAATTCCCCTCGCGGCTCCTGGTCCTCCTCTTATCTTCTCCTCTATTTTTCTCCCCCTCTTGCTCTCTCTCCTCTACCATTACCTGGTTTCTCTGCCTCCTCCTCCTCCTCCCACTTTTTTCTGTCCTTTCCGGTCGTTGAAATGTAGACATCAAAAGCACCTCAAGAAATCGGCGGCAAATGTTCTGGCAATATTCCAGAAAAAATCATCACGCGCATTCGAACTCAATCCCTCACAAGACTGCATCATGGCCTCATTAGACATTCAGACATCACGCTCATCTGAAAATCTGTAGAAAAATTTCTGGAGAGCTTCTATTAAGCCTCCATACGAAACTGCAAAGAAAGTATGATTTGGGGAATGCAATTGAGCAATAAAAATGTAGCAAAAACTTCCTGACGTTTTTTTGTAAGTGTTATGGGAGGATTGGTGAATGTAAATTTAGGGAGGGTAGATTTTGTAAGGCTAGATTAGTGTATTGAAATCACCATAGCTTGGCGCGATGCATTGTGTAAAAAACAATAAATTCTGTTTTATCATCACTCACAACATTCGACTGTTGGGCGAGTGGTTACAGTGACTGGTTATACAACGCACAAGAGTGAACAGGCGGAACATGGACGGAGACCATGTATGTTCTTCGTTCGTCTTGTTCAATTTTGCCTCTTATGGCAACCGCTTATAAGGGCTCAGCTACTGTAGTATACGTTTGAGGTCTAGAACTAAAGGAAATGTAAAAACATTTGTGTTACAAGAGCAGTTTCTTCGAAATCTCGAAAGTGTCGCTCGTTATTTTTATCCTTTTGCAGTTGTTTCTTTTAATACAATGTAATGTCAATTTCCAGAGCTTACAATTATTGTCTCAGTAAGTGACTAGGCAAGAATTCAGAAATAAATATATCAATTTTCGCCCTCTCTAGCGGAAGTGAAGGTGGACGTCGCGACATGTATATATATTGTTGCTAAGATCGGCAGTGGCGCGAGAGGAGCCCTCGATCGCGCTAGGCCAGACGTGAAATCATCGTTCATCCTGTCACCATGTTGTGCCGTCTCTTTGCTTGTCACCACGTAACATTTTGGTTGGAGGTGCGTCGTATGTCATCCCCATCCTCGCCTTGGAGCGTCGACGCCATCTGTAAGCCGAGACCATCGACCGAGGGCCCTGGGACATCGCCGAGCAGCTTCGCCCTAGCCCTTCCTGTCCAGACCCGACAAACTACCCCGCCCAGCCCCCCGCCCGGATCTGAAAACAAGGCGCTTACACAAACTGACCAGGAAGCAGATCAAAGCAAAAGCCCAACGGATCGTAAGAACCGATAGGCACGAACACGCAAACCCCGCCCTCCCGCCCGACGCTACCTAGAGATATCTATCACATGGATAATTTGGTTGCGGATGGCTGTGGAACACCAGAGAAGGCGGATTGCCCAAGCATCATCGTGGTCATTATCATCGTGGTGGCAAGCGCATCATTCGCTTCTATCGTTTCTTGACTATCTACACCATCCATGTCACCATCGACTTCAACGAAACGATCGGGCCGATCATTCGGTTGCCCCGGGAAGTGTTGCGAAGAAAATCGGCAGTGGCGCGAGAGGAGCCCTCGTGCTAGGCCAGACATTAAACCATCGTTCATCCTGTCACCATGTTGTGCCGTCTCTTTGCTTGTCACCACGTAACAATAAATGACAAAAATGAACCATCTAAGGTGCTCATATACAAAACAAAGCGAGGCATGTAAATATAGAAAACATACTAATGCTAACAATAAATAATTTAAACAAAAATTTCAACAAGAATCAATCACTTAGGAGAATTTTGTAAAAATTCTTTGTAACAAAGTTTTCATGAACTTTTTCTCCTTCGATCCGTGTAATATGGAAAAATAGAATAGTGTTTAGCAAAATTCATGGTTCTTTCCTGTGCCTTAGTGAAGAAACGCATACGTCTTTTTTTCCCCCTGAAAGTTAATGTCAACATTATTGTGGACTTTTTAGGCACCTTTTTCTCAATGCGCGCGAAGGTTTCATCGTTATTGTTTCCAATGGCTACCATGCATGCAGCTGTTGAAGCATTTGAAACTTCGGCGACCGCGCACAAAACGCGAATTCCCTAACACGCTGCGGCACGCGGGCCCAGCTTCGGCCACGCATTTCTTCTCGGATACAGCAGTGCTTTGCGGCAGTTAACGCAACAGGAGCATGACAAGCTCCATCACTCTCACTCACATATCGTCATCCTCCGCTTTGCTTGTCGTACTCACCATGCATCTTTCTGTACCCTATACCTTTTTTCTTTTCACCCAGTGCTTCATGAGCTCCCACGGCACCCTCCTCCTCCTGGTTCCTTTGTATGCCGCTCACACGGTTACACAATCGTCACCAACACTTATACCGGCGCTGAGTTCACGGATGCGCCTGAGCGCCAATGCCTACAAGACCGAAAAAGCTACTCAACTAAACAGGTCGCGACCTTACAAGGAATACTAACTTTCTTAAAGCACCCACGTTTTTCGCCATGTCCTCAAATATTGAACACGATGTCGGTTAGTTGTAAACATGGAGTGCTCTCATGCTAACCGAGCACAATAGTGCGGAAGTCTCTGAAATAACGGTTAAAGTCATTTATCACTTTTTAGCGCCTGCATTTGTGGTTCATTATACGTTATCCTTTTAAAGTGCCAAATGACACATGCTGTTGACACGTTCGAGTACAGGACTGACGAAACACCCAAACTTCTTCACTGATAATGTAACTCTTTAATGCTGCATAGCGGCGAGTAAGTATTACAACTAAATACTTGGCCATACCCTCTTCACCCTCAATATCACCCTACAATAGCGCTAAGGCACGCTGGCGGCGAAAAAGGCTAGCTATCAGTGCCATCTGCCTCTTTAATGTGCTTGTAACTGACACGCTTTATTCGTTTTTCTTCCTGTCCTTGTGCTTTACTGCGACAAAGGCAACGCGGCAGTGGCGGCGCACTTAGTTCTCAGGATCAGCGAGACCATTATTTATGATGTGCGCGCACCAGCTCAGAGAGCCATGCGTTCCTCATTTCCGTTGTGAAGAATTAAAATAATTTTTTATTGAAATAAAATAATTTTTTTTATTTGTCCGCTAAAGCTATAGAAGTTATGCATCAGGCATAGCAACGTCGAATGAGTAAAAAAGGAATAAAAACAGAGGTGCGTTTTCTGTTAAATGGACCGTGCCTTTTAGGAGCCGAGCTACCGTGTGGAGGTCCTTTACGTTCTCTTCCTACCAATTTGTTTTGCTGTTTTCTTATCTTTTCAAGTCTTTTCTAACAATATTATGGCGGTCGCTCTCAAGAAGCAACTTGAGCGGAAATTTTATTACTTTTATTTCTTGACGATATATGATATTTTTCTTTTTTTCGTGCTCATTATTCGTCACTCGCTCCAGCATTACCATGCCATTGCTATCGACACGTTCAAGCGACTGTTACCGTTAATAATAATAAAAAAATGATTTTACAGTTAATATTGTTGCATCACACGCGCTGCAATTTAGTTATTTCGGATTGCTTGCACTGAACTTGCGTTGATCTTCAAACTGACGATAAACAGGAACAATGAAGGTGTCTCTGTACATAACCCGTTTCGACAGGTGGCGTTCTCTCTTGTATTTGACGATGAATACTTACGCATGTGGCCTTGGAAAACAAAATTTAAATGTTTGCTAATTATGATCAATTAAAAAATCGGAGACAAAGGTGGCGTTAAATAAGCATATTACATATCAAATTACATGAAGATACTGACGGGTAGCCTTCGACAAGCGTGCCTCAATAAAATTCCTTGATTGATAACAGCATGACGTTCAGGTGCTGTGGTGTAGACACGGACTTAAAGCCTCCTTGACGACGTTTGTACTAGCCAAGTCTGTTCTGTCATGCCATTTATTTCCTGCGACAACACGACAGCCCTTTAACGCTAACAACATGAGCAAAGGCCAGCAGAGGAGCTAAAATGAGAAAAAGAGGGATGAAAGATATGAAAGAAACGAAGATGCACATATTGCTTTGGATGAAGCTGAATTAGAAGAAAAATCAAACACCATTCCTGTTGTGTGTATACAAAAATAAATGTCTTTTTTTTCTTACGACCAAAAAAGAAAGAACGATATCCATATCGCCCTCCATCCAGCCAGTCATGTGCACGAAAGTCAGACACAGCCTGGCCATGCAACATGAAGGCGAAGAATTCTCGCGGTGCCTTATTTTCCTGCCCCTGTCTTTCCAGTGTACCACCTCAGCCTCGATAATATTCTTTTTGGTGACCCTGTAAAAGAGGAACCTTTCGTTCACAACACCCACCGACGGCACAAGCGGCATCCCGCCCTCCATAACTTGTCACTCCATCCAGTAAAAGGCTCACAGCGAAGACTATAGAGCTTGCCAGTGGCCCCAGTGCAGGCGCAGCTGTTGAAACGACGCATCCGTCTACTAACCAGTTTTTTGAGCTGGTGCCAGTATATTAAACCAACCAAGCTGCCACTAAAATTCTCATTACGAGGTTACCTACCCTACAACATTTTGCGTTCAATCACTCGCGTAAAGATGTGGCAAGAAAGCTGGTGAAATATGTTCAATGCGGAGAGGGAGTATTCCTGAATAGCGATTAAAAGGTGAAACATGCAGCGGGTATGACAGAAATCGCGAGAACCTGTTCGACATGACGGCAGTGGAACTATTCCTTGACGGCAGACATTCAGCATTTTGTAGTATGGGTAGGCTCATTAAAAGGTACAAAGCTGCCGACATGCAACAAAACGCCTGAATGTAACGATGGTGTTTATCTTAACGCAAGTGTGAATGTAACGTCGCTAAAGCAAACATTTGTACCATGAAAGATCTTAGCAGGGACATATTTCATGACTTTTTTCATGGCGTGGATCACGTCTCAGCTTCACAAAGAGAACAAAGTGCTCGTGTCCAACTAAGGCAAATAATCACCGTTATTATAAAAAAAAAAAGTTCAATAAATCACACCAGCTTTCCGAAAGACATATTTTGTACGAAAGCCATCTGAAGGAAACGCTGTATCTCTCTGGTGCCAGTTTTATGGAAGGACATTCATGATGGAAGGACAAGAGCAGCTTCCTACATTTCCTTTGATAGAGGCATGAGGTGCAGGCAGCTTGGGCAGAAAGCGATTACCAAAAAAGGCTACATTTAGTACCTGGTCCATGAAGCAATAGCATATAAGGCTTCCGACCGGCTTCATCCGAAAGACGCTTCTAATCTTTCTCGTTAATTGGCTACCGGAAGACAGATTAGCGATAGGCATGTTTTGAAATATTTGCTCGCAATTTAGACGAGGTTCAGTTTTAATTGCAAGCAGCATTGTCCCTTCATTAATCGTTTTATTCAGTTAACAGAGAGCCTAACCTTAGAGCTCCGGGAAAAATAAAAAAGAAGCTAAGGCTAACCTGCGTATCTGGGCAATATGAATTTTCCCGTGGAAAATATTCAGTTTAAACAGGTATATATACAATAGTTGAGAGCATAAGCAATATGCTCTAAGCATTCTGTAAAAAACGAACCTTACTTATTAAATCACTAAAGGCACTAATTTTCTTGATGCGTATTTCGTTTTGTTGTTTATTCGGTTTTTTTTGCGCATGGCATGAGTGTGACACATCACTCAGTGCGTAGAATTCTCCTAATCCAACTGAATTAATTAAAATATTTATTTTTTGTGGTTAAATTACAATTTTGGTTTCAACTGCGAAACAATATTTACTCACAGACTAGTTTATGCAACAGGAATAATGAAAAGCTTGCATTATAAATGCTGTTTAATGATTTTCTGGAAACTTGAATTTTCGCCACGCTGTTATGTATTATGTGCTCAGTTCTTCGATCGCCCGAGTTTTACATGACTTTGCACGACAGCCGTCAGTGAACGCAAATGCTGTGGAAAGCGCGAAAGCAGCAGACTACAACAATGAGGAGATAAAGACACACGAGAACACCCTGCGCGGGCCGTTTCCTAGTATCAAATATAGAATAATGAGCAGTACAAGGCGTAAGTTGTCATCGAAAATCACAATATATACACTTGTACATTCTCTGCCTGCTCTCTCGCTAGAAGCTGCTTGTCACGCCCATTTCGGGCTGGCCAAGGGCATGTCTGTCCTTCAGTCATCATCTTTCTATCCACACTCGAATCCAAACAGTACAGAGTGTATTCTCGTGCCTTTTCACTTCTTTAAGATTCGTAAAGGATAATCTGTAATACAAATGAAATGTTTTCAGCCTTCAATGCAAGCAATTTTTCTTGAAACGTCAAGCGCGAGCCGAGTGCCGAAGAATTATAACGCGAAGGATGCCTTTGAGCTCCAGTTTGCAGGCGGCCAAGTCGTACATGGGAAACGCGAGAAGACTTGTACGAAGAGTCGCCGCCGGAGGTGCTATTGTGCCGTTCCTATTTACTATCTGCTCTAAAGAGGATTTTGGGCATCTGCTATAGAGGTATGTATGACCAGACATTCTGAGCCCAAGCTCTATGCTACAGATCCCGGCCGGACCCGGCCCGACACTGAAAGTCATGAGGCGTGAGCCCATGCTCACCTCTAGTCTGAAACATGTTTACTAACTAACAACTTATCTCAGTCTGCTTTGCGGGGCAAATATATTCTTGGACTAAAAGCAGGAAAAGGCAGAATTGTACGTGATACAAGGTCGATCAAAAAGCACTTCCCGAACGAACCACGCGTTCACGCTGAAACTGCACGCACAGAAGATCAGTCGCCAGAATCGCTTATGATTGCCTCCGAATTCACTACAAAGTTGTCAAAAGTCTTTACTATATAGCCAATTTACTCGTCTCAGTGGCAGCACCAAACAATCCGTTCAATTTGCATTGGCTAAAACGCTATAGCGTCGTCTGTCGGTGTTGCACCGAAGAGACGTTAACCGAGCAATGACTGGAATGTTTCCGCGCGTTCTGATTTATCGCCTTTGATACTGCGACCATGCACACTGACAGCTATATGACATCTTTTGCGCTTGCTCCAAGCACCCTTTCGTATAGCTATAACCTTGTTACGCCATTGCAGCCCGAATAACAAAACAGGTACAGCAGCAGATTCATGTGTCTCCGACAGGAGTGCTCAGAAGTATTTGCGGTTGGGCCCCTAGCGTCTGTTAAGTGTCTACAATCAAGATCATTGACGTCTGAAATCATGGCTTTGCTGAAGCCAGCAAGCACGTTTGGCGTGGCCTCACTGTAGCATGTACGCGCTTAGCATGTACACACGCGAGGCTTCGGATGTGATTTATCGTTTTGACTGACAGACGAGCTCGGGCGAAACTTCCGAGCTTTGAAAGCTCCAGAGTTTAATTGGGACTGTCATGACGGGGGCAGCAGCAACGTGGACCATCGCTTCGACCGGCTGCAGATGTTAGTGCAACTGACGGCGTAAAATTTCAGTGTCATTTTCGCACTTCCTGTGCGAAGAGCTAGACGACGACAAACGTCAACAAACACTACGCGGCAGGCCTCATACTCTACGCGTAAAAACGAAGCCTCTAGCGTTCCCTGGTTTTATATAAACAGCAAGCTGACGGGAAGCGTTTCCACACGCCGATGCATTGGACAGCACCAGTCCGCTGTGATCTGTAGCGTAAACAACGTCTTCGATGAGCTTATTGACGTAGTTGGGCCAAAGCAGTGGCTCGCTCACTTTAGGGATTTCGCCGCGCCTCCGCCGCCGTACACTGTAGGGCAGCGCTGAAAACACATGGCTCCGCAAAGCTAACCATCAGAGCCATTTCTTTATTCAAATCACGCGCGCAGTTTGCCAGGTCACGTGGCAAGCTGAGGCTCCGTTCCCTGTAGAATTGTTTTCGCTATATAAAAGCCGCATAGCTGATCAAGTGTCCGTTGCTTTACCTCCAGGGCAAAGCAAAATGTAATAAATTACAAGTTGTGGTAGAGCGGACCCTATGCCCGTCTTAAGCACTAGAAACTGTGCATCCGTACCGTAAAGCGCGTAATAGAAACGCGCTAGAAATATTTCGCCTACAACTTTACTGTACAATTAATGCGCTTGGTGGAACGATAAACAAGTGAAATAAAGCCCAAAAGGTGTGATCACGGGAGTCGTACTTCGTCGACAGCCAACGAAGGCCATGAAAAGATGCCCAAGTGGTGATAACCAAAGAGTTACACTAGATAAACCATTAGTCTTGAAGGCGTTTCAACAGTTGTAGTTCATGTCTTGATAGCATTAGTTCATCATCTCAAGGCGTCGCCAGAGCTAGGAAATATCCTCAGTTTCGTTCAGCTAGGGGCATCCTGCATAACGCCTGTGATCAGGCTGGTTCGAGTTGATATTAAAAAAGCGATCATCATATTGCAGCCTTTTATGCTTCATGTTGATCATCTGTAACTTCTCAGTCATCATTCTGTGGCCAAACAGCATGAGAGAAATGAAGAATTAAGAAATAATTTCTGTCCTTTCGCTTATTTTGCATGGCTATTTATGTTCCTCGATGAGCCGCGTGGGTGTCCAGAGACAAAACAAAAACGGATGCCTCTGCTCCTGTAGCCGTTTGGCTCAGCTTAAAGCACTAAATTCAGAATGTCAGAGATGGTCTTTCTTACCGTTTTTTATTGCGAAAGCAACACCACTTCCATTTTCAGCCCTTCGCGTAGGCACGGTCGGTAGGCACGATTGACCTTTAATGACCCCAGATGGCTGTGACGTCATACCAGCTGCGAGAGTTGGGTTACCAAGTCGAGTCATCGGATGGCGGCGGTCGGTAGGCACGGCTCGTCGGGGATGAGGTGATGACGGCGGTCGGTAGGCACGGCTCGTCGGGGATGAGATGATGACGTCACTGTGACGTCATACCAGCTGCAAGAGATGAGCTACCAAGTCGAGTCGTCGGGTGGCGGCGGTCGATAGGCACGGTGCGCTGCAGCTGGAGCCAAGCTGCTACCGAGTGGAGGCGCTGCTGTCACCTCTTCTCTCGCAGTTGAGACAAGGAGGAGGAAGGCGATGGGTATATAAATGCTTGCGCTTTCTCAGCTGAGGCACTCGCTATGTATCCTGATAAACAGGAAGAAAAGTCACCCCGTTTTGATGAAGCCAGGAAACGACAGCGGGCTACAGAGACAGATGAAGAACGAGAACAGCATCTCGCTCGACGGCGCGCTCAAGATGCAGCTAGACGAGAGCGTCGTGCTTCTCTTGAATTGTCCTCAGCCGGTGACGACTCCGAATGGAATGTAATGGACGCTTTCAAAAGTGAAGACTCTTTGTGGACGTGTTATTAGCCATGCCATTATTGCTTTCGCAACCTACCGGGCTTAACTAAAGCTAAGCCCCAGCTAATTGTTTTTGCTTGTTTGTTTTCCCAAGCGAAATAAGTGCATTTCAACCCGATTATCTTTGCGCAGATAAATATAAACTTATTGAAGCAAAAGCTTCACTACGCGAGGTAAAGCAAAGGCCACAGTGTGTTTCCGATAACCATCAAACAGCTTCGAGGTCAAGTTGGAACTTAAGCCATAACCACTATGGGTAGCTATGTTCTCACCAAATGTCAAGGTAAAATGTCAACTGACGTGGGAAGCAGCTTAACGCGCAAGTAGCTTCGTGGCGAGACACGTGATGGCTTGATTGCTGACGCCAATCTTGAGTATATATATAAGCTACTTGCGCGTTAAGCTGGTTCCCACGTCAGTTGACAATATATATATATATATATATATATATATATATATATATATATATATATATATATATGTGTGTGTGTGTGTGTGTGTGTGTGTGTGTGTGTGTGTGTGTGTGTGTGTGTGTGTGTGTGTGTGTGTGTGTGTGTGTGTGTGTGTGTGTGTGTGTGCACGTTAAAGAACCCCAAGTGGTCGAAATTTCCGGAGTCCTCTACTGCGGCGTCTCTCATAGCCTGAGTCTCTTTGGGGCGTTAAACCTCCCAAACCAAACCAAACCAATCACATTAGGTTTAACTGAAGCTAAATCGCAGCCAATTCTTTCTAGCGGAAAGGCTGTCATTGTAATGTCAAAAAACAATGCCTTTTACATTTAGTCGTCCCAGCTGCCTACATTTCAGAGATGTGACAAATATAAAGATTTACTTATCAAAATTGACTGACGTTAAGCAACTGCCGAGCGTGTATAAAGAATTCAACTTCTGATGTGCAGCGACGTAGTCACCAGCAAAAGATACGTATGATGGGAGATTTTATACACAATAATTTATCTGCCCCCCCCCCCCCCCCCCCCCTCCCTCTTCCCCGTTTTTGTGCTAGTGTATGCCTGTACAATTCGTGCCTTGGCTACCAAATAGCAATACTTAGCATGATGTCACATTATTTCATTGGATTTACTTCTTGAACAGCGGCGATTAAACACTGGGGTTCACTTTCGCTTGTGGTAGCTTTTGCTATGAGTAATTTTACTTTATCTCCCTTTCTGCTAGCTACCCAACTGATATTTTTGTTAATAAGTTTGAAATTGCTCCTCATAGAATATACCTTGAAGGTCTAATATACCTCATGCACGCACATCAGAAAAAATGTAATTACCTGCAATTTCCTCGAACATCACACGCCATGTATTACAGCACCGAGGTAATTAGGTTTATAAAAATACATATAACTATCACATATATATACATACACACATATTGTACATATAAATGTGAAGAAAAACCAAAGGTATGAAGACTCCCGTACCCGCCATTTCGAAGGACTAAGCCAACGTTGTGTAGATTTCCTCATTGATGTTTTGTCGAAGCGTGTTGTAATGAATTTAAACGTAGAATGAATATTTATCGCCAACACCCCGTGAACACTGGGTGTTGGCGATAAACACTGCCCCGTGTGCCCCGTGAACACTGAAGGCCCGCGGTCATTCGATTCTCATTGCGCAGACCTTTTTATTAGCAAAGCATTTTTGGAAGCTCTATTTGGCCCCACTTTGCTCACCTCGGGCCCTCCATAGAGCGCAAGTGTCACTAGTGGATGGTGGGTCAGCGGCCCTTCGCACAAAGCCCGTCTCAGCCAGATAGCTTTGACGTACAACATCAGCGAAAGAACACGTGAAGGCGGCTATTGTGCTGCTGCTATTCAGAAGACTACGACCCAGAGATAAATGACGGTGTGCCCATAGACATCCATAACCCATGAATCCACAACGTGCCTTGCTTCATTTGCAGAAAGCGCGCTCAGAACGGGGACGAAAGCCTCGCTGAATGGCTGCATTCCGGAATGGCAGCATTTCGCGGGCCAGTATATATGAGAGATCGTGGCGGCTGCAGCGTTTCACAAGTGATAATCTCGTGCGTTGACTAATGATCTACGTGCACGGAGTTCGCTTTCGTATTGTGCAAGGAAGAGACTCGGGCGATGACGTTGGCGGCTCGATTGAAAGTAATGCGAAAGTTAGCCATCGAGATTGAATTTGCTCTCTAATGAAGTCAGTTTTGGCAGTGAACCAGATATGAATTCACAAATTGCGGAATGCTCAATTAGTACCATCGTATATAAGCCTTTGCGGTTGACCCTAATTTCTTTTTTTTTTTTTTGTGGCTGGTCTCTCGCACACGTGCTATCATAAAATAGATTTCAAGAGCAGCACATTTCATTCAGCTCTATTACCTTGCCTTGGTGGTTAGAAACTTCCGCTGGCTATACCTGAGGACGCTGGTTTAATAACGGCAGCGGCGGTTTCGCTGTGAGTATAAGGCTTTTGAGGCGTCTATCGGTTATCCCTACCCTCCTCATCCACATTTTTACAATCTTGCTTCATGTGGCGCCTCCATGAAAGTGGCAAGTTTTGAGAAGGATCCCATCTTTCAACTGAACCGGATAAATTACTTTCTATTTATTTATCTTATTTTATATACTTATCTTGCAATACTCATGCAAGTAAGCTCAATAATAGGGAAAAAAAAGCTAGTTTTAGGAGCACTCGCGAATGTTTGGGCACAGACAGGCGAGAAATCACATCAAAAGCTGCCTGTGCTGGGCTCCCACAACGTTCTTACTTGACAGGACTCCTTCCGAGGCCCTGGCTGGCCAGGCTTCACGCAGGCCGCACAGCTATATTACATAGGGGCTCAGATTTGTGATCAAACAGCGCTTATTTGACACTCAAACTTGAGAGCACTGTGTCGTCAGCAGGGGAATCATAAGCAATAAGTGTATGGGAAAACAGGCAGGCAGTAGTCATTAACGCTGACCCGTCATACTGCTCAGTGCAAAGCTCAGTGTCTCTTCCCTCGTACGCCCCCCCCCCCCCCCCCCCCCCCGCTCCCCACCCGCATACCTTTCGGAAGCAAAACAGTATCTATGTCGCGTTAGAGCATGCAGTATCGTTGCCGACGAGTTGCGGTGGATGGGTGTGAGGGGCTCTGTGCCGATCAAATAGTGTTTGGAGCTTTCATCTAGGTTGCGGCAGCAGCTTTGCGATGGATCTAGAAAGTGTCCCAGCATGTTACCTTCGGAAAGGCACCAGGCTATCGGGTTAAAAACCGACGAGTTCTAGTTTCGACCGGACGTATAAAGATACTGTGCCTACGTGTCCTTCATATTGTATAGTCAGTCTTTTTCAAAAAACGGTGGGAATTCAAGATTGAAGAAACCTATTATCGCAGTTTGCTAACTTACCAAGGACATCTTGCTACACATATTTTGGGAGCGTTTTTCATATTTCCTTGTAATCGGCATACTTTATTGAAGACAACGGTATTTTCCTGCGAGGCAAAGTTGATTCCTTCCTACTGAGCGAAAAATATAGGCCCCAGAATGCAAGAATAGTGTATTCAATAGCTTGTTATGACAAACAGATGGAAAAATTCAACAGCCACTGAAATTGAGGAAACCGCATGGAACTTCTTTATCTTTAATGCGAAAGCCTTCATTGATTCATGGTGATGTAGACTGAAATGTCCGCAGGAAATGTTCGCAAGAACAAACATCCCTCCGATCCCCAGCCACGTGCGGGCTACTACTATTTTCAGGGCTCCTGAGGAAAAGATCGTAATTCTTGAGTAGCGTGAGGACGATAGTAGCGATAACAATCACGATGGGGTTATTGATAATAACAATGATGATAATAGCGGTGATAACGGCGTTGTAGTTAGTGACCATGATAATGATAGTCATACCGATGGCCGTGGCATGTATCTGTGTGTCCTCGGATTAGCGTGTCTTACACATCGCCCAGGAGCCTTGGAATGTCGGATTCCTAGCTCACATTCCCATCTCCAATGAGCAGCTTGAGTGGCCAGCATCTGCCACGTCATGTGGTCTAGTGATCCCATACAACCCATCGACCAACTAATACCCGATCATGACACCTGCCAACTACCACCCGCCAGAGCTTGTGGGGCCCCGCTCCACAGGCAGCGGCGCGCCAGCCACATTCAAAGGCCGCGCCATATACCAGCACTTCCTGAGCGCCGCCCTTTTCCCTCTCCCTGCTTGTTCCCCGGGATAACCGTTCCCGCTCGAGGGTTATAAAGGAAGGCGCGCACCATCGCCTCGTCTGTTGGCTCTTGGATTTGTTGCTGCCCACTCGCTGCCTGCTCTCCGACGACGACCCCTGACCCCCCCGCATCTACATGGACGGACCTCCTGAGTGAGATAAAGATGTTTCTTCCACGGCCCGCTGTGTGTGTGTGTTGCGTATTCATTGGGCAGAGGAATCGCCCACAAGCTACACCTGTTAACTTTAGCTTCTAATGCGGACAACGCCTGATTTTCTGCAGAAACGGGCCTTTAACCTTTTCGCGGTAAAATGCAGCTTGTATGTTTAGTTGTGAGATCGACAACAAAACAAGCCTTCCCGTCATTTACTTGTGAATAGTTTATTTACTTTATAGAGCTGTATTACTTAGAAGCATTCACCCTGTCCTTTCACTTATTTCGTCCCTTTTAAAAAAAGTTTTGACCATAAGCTGATCAGATCCAACTAAATTGAATTTTACACTTGCAAACTGGGTATAATGAATCAGGCTTGATCGCAGCCAATAAGATTTGTTTGTCCTGTAGCTTAGAGGCTTGAAATACGGAATCCTCTAGGGCGAAGAGAAGCCCGAAGATTGCAAGTCCACGATGACGCTTGTACCTCTTGATCAATTAGAAGTTGTGAACAGAACAGTGCTTCAATCCGATTTGGGGTTTACATAACTGCGTACTAGTTCATGCATGTTATTCGCAATTTTAACGGGCACAACAAAATATACATATCTTCATATAGATGCATCATTATACAGCACCTCTTTTTGAAAAGCATCACCAAAGCCGCTTTATGCACTGCGTTTTTTCACCGAGTAACGAACGCTCTTCTCGTCATAATATAGAGCTGATATCAGAATCTAGTACCTAAAAATGTTACGGAAATACACATTTCGTTGAAGCCAGCAATGTCTTCTGAGAGAAGATAACGAAGGCAGGACGCCTTGGAAGAGCTTCTCTAGGAAACTGAATCGATACTGCTGTCCAAACGACCTGGAAAAAAGTAGAACAAAGAGAATACAAAACGTATGGTTGGATCACAAGTACGGCTTGAGATTTCCTTCCATCTTACAAATACATATATAAGATATGGCAAAAGCAGCATTGACCTCATTTCTTATTGTTTTTGTCTTTTGAGAGCACTTCCTTAGACGCCGCATACGTACCCACTTCTTCTGACAATGTAATAAAATTAAATTAGGCTTGCTGTGCCTACGTAATTAATGTTTTTCATCCAAGCCACTGTATATTTTAGTTTCGAAGCAATCCACACTCGCTCTTTATGTTTCGTGCCAAGGTCAGCGCGCAGTTAATAGGCACCCATCGCGCAAACACCACTATGACCTACTCGATCAAAGAACAGCTTTACGTGGCAAGGATCTGCCCTGTGTGAACAGCTCTACGAAGCTATTTCGAACACCTTCGAAAGCAGTCAGCTGTCCGTGCTGCTGCAATGTGCAAATCCTTTTGTCAGAATAATTGCAACAACAAAAGTGTGCCCCGATGGAAAGCAAGCTATGGAGAATTGTCGCTGCCTGGCTGAGCTTGTGTGGTGGCTCGAGGCTGGGAACATCGTAAACATGATCACATCGCTGTGGCATTCCTAAAACGAAAAGCCAAGATTTCCGACGAGAAAAAGACATGTGAAAGGTCTGCGACATTAACAAGGTCAGACTTGTCCTCTTTGCAGGGAGTACCCAAGGGAGTGCTGGAGGAGCAGCAGCAGCGTTAGATCGACGGATATTCTGCAATCCTTACGGAGCTGCAAGGAACAAGCTCCTGCTTCTATTAAGAAATCTCAGAGCCGAATAATATTGAAGTTTTCTTTTTTCTTTCCTATTTTTGGCTACTATTCTAAGGCACATTTCACTTACGATATTTTGATGTGAGTAAGACATGAGCCTGCTTAAAGATGATCGGACGCTAAGGTATAATATTTTGTAAGCCCCTAGGAGACGCACAATACATGCTATAATAAAACAGAATGCGGCATCTGATGACATTTTTATGATATTTCGTTAACTGGGCTCAGCCTTTTCTTAGCGACCTGTTGCGCAGTGCTTTGCTTCATATATTCAACGCAGAAATATCAATCAGGTGTATCTTTGCTGCTGGGACATTTCATAAATCTTGGTTTCAAAAAGGCAGCCCATGGAAGTGTTTTTTAGATAAGTGATTCTCACAACAAAACTACGAGTATGTACAGTTCGCTTCTTACCATACACAACAACAGTTGAGAATTTTCTAGCCCTGCTCTAATGGGCGTGCTTTTACCGGCACGCCCATTATTGACCTTAAACAAACGGGACAAATTACAAATCTTCATATATTAAAGATGCGATAGTTGGTGTGAAAATTTTCGTTTCGATTGAGCCAGTGAAGTACGCGACAAAAAGCGAACGAAAAGAAGTGAAGCACGAAACACTGGTACACTAGGCAGGACGATAACGCAGCATTATACGTGACAGAGTAAAAACAGGCTTCACATGCTTTCTAATATAGCAGATGCATTCTTCCTAACTCAAACAATTTTGCGGGCGAAAACACAATTTACAAGAATATATGAGCGTAGCCATGTTCTCTTACTTTCTTCATTAAACGCGGTACGGCGCTAAAGATTCTGTGCCGCTGAAATTCGGCGTCGTCGGTCGAGCGCCTAAAATTTCGAGAGAACAAAAATTTCTTTACATTCAGAAATTGGTCAAAGAATGTATGTTGAGATTTGCGGCAAATTCACAGGGAGGCTCTTGCAATCAGACGAAAAAAAAAAAAAGAAACGAATTATTTGTACCGGGTTGAGATTAGAGCCCACGATCTTCGAATTGTGTTAGCCTTAAGAAGGTGTAAAATAGAGAAAATCAAGCAAGCTATAAGAAACGGTTGCAGCCTTAAGTACTCAATACGAAACTAGGCATAGGGGAAATAAGATGTATGCACTAAATGACAAGGCGGGCGATAAAACGGCCAAATAAATAAGCGAATTAATAGGATAAAATATAGTCGAAATTATCAGGACGATAATGAGAATCGCATTATTGCAGAGTAATCAGATGCTGCGTCAATAACGAAGAATGAAGCAAAGGAATCTTTAGAAGATATGATAAGGGGAAAGCGGCTAGGAAGGACCAGATAACTGCAGATTCATTGAAGCATGGTGGGAATGTGGCGCTAGAAAAAAAAATTGGTTGCTCTGTATTCGCAAGGCATCATAGCCTCGGCGATAACAGTACCTTGGAAAAACGCTAATATTATCCTAATTTATAAAGAAAGTGAGCTAGCGTCAAGGACGTGATATATGAAAGACCAGTCCGCTTATTATCATTTATATTCAAGGCATTTACTGAGGCACTCGTTATTGAAATCAGAGCAACACTGGACTTCAGTCACCCATGGCAGGCTTTCGCGAAGGCTACTCACAACAGGCCATCAACCAGGTCATACAAGAATGCTTGAAAATAAAGACACCCCTATACAGAGCATTAATTCATTTTGACAAAGTACTTGCCCTAATAGAAATTCCGGCAGTAATGCGAAATCAGAGTATCGATCAACAGATGTGAAAATACTGAAACATAAATATAGTGGCTGCAAAGCAATCATAGTCCTCCCTAGAGGGAGAAAGACATTTAATTAAAGAATTGTGTTAATAAAAGATACACAATCTCTCCAGTGCTATTAAGTGCATCCTTGAATAAGGTATTCAGAGATCTGGGTTGAGAACACCTTGGAATAACGGTTTATGAAGAAAACTTCAGTAATAAGAAATTCGCGGATAATATTGCCGCGTTCAGTAGGTAAGATGACAAAATGCAGAGTGTGAGTAATGACCAATACAGGTAAAAGAATGGCAGGCCTAAAATTGAATAGGCTGAAAATTAAAGTAATGTTCAACCGCGTCGGCAGAACGACAGTTAGCAATAAGCATTGAGGGGCTAGGGTAGTAAGGCAATATGTCTAATGTGGGTAAATAGGGGCCGATAATCAGAATCATGGAAGGGAAGCAACCAGGAGAATCAGATTGAGATGGAACGCAGTCGGCAAGTACTCTCAGATCAAGAATGGCGGCTTACCATTATTTCTCAAGAGGATGGTGTGCAACACCTATATCTTATATTTACTCACCTATGGGGCAGCATTAGGAGACAAGAAGCGTGCCGAATAAATCCGGGGACAAATCCGAGTTAATGGCATTCTAGAAAGAGAAATAGGCATGATTAAGTTATGGCTATGGATTTCGACATGACCACATTTTTCGACATGATCGTGCAGACAGGCGCGGCGGCGTTTTGATCTCCACTCATGAAAGCGTGCTCTGCTGCCCAATAAATATTAGCTCAAGTTTGGAGCTAATATTCGTTCATTCCAAAGCCACTAACCCACCTATGATAATCGGCTGTGGTTACCGCCCCCCCAGATGCGGACGCTTCATTTGTAACGGAATTCCACAACACGCTCCATTCCATAACCGAATCACACCCAAACACACCCTTACTCATACTCGGTGACTTTAACTTTCCTTCAATAGCGTGGAACAATCTTGGGATGACATTAATTAAACAGAATGTCGAAATAGATTTCCTTAACACGTGTTTCACATTTGGTTTATCGCAACTCGTTACCATTCCTACCAGACAAAATAGCCCCTCGTCTAACATCCTCGACCTCTTGCTTACCTCACATCCTGATAATGTTTCACCCCTCACGCATCTATCAGGCCTCAGCGACCACTCTGTAATTCACGGCACTTATACCCTCACACCGCACGCTCAAAAAGTAACGAAAACATTAACGCTCTATGATAAAGGCTTTGATACCATAAACAGCAAACTAACGGAATTTAGTCATTCTTTCCTTGCTAATTTATCGCATCGCACTATTGAAATGAACTGGTCATTGTTCAAACACAAAATGGAGGAACTTATCCACCTATACATTCCTACAAAAAACAATCATCATGCGATCGTCATCCCCATGGTTCAACCAAACATTAAAAAGACTGCTGAATAAAAAGAAAAGGCTCTTCCGTTATGCAAAACGCACCAACAGTTCCTGCGCATGGCAACAGTACCATTATGCGGAAAAAATGTTTACTTATCATGCCGCTAACGCTAAAAAAACATTTTACGTAACCACTTTACCATCAATGCTTCACAATAACCGACAGTTTTGGAAAGCGATAAGTCCTAAGCCACTCAACTCATTATCACTGTGTGACGACCTAGGTTTACCCATATCACAAAATCTTGTGAGCGAATCATTCAATCATGTCTTTTCTGCCAACTTCACTAATGAACCCGATGATTGCATGCCTCACTATCCACAGTTTGACTACCCACCTATGCCAGACATACAATTCGAGCGTAACGGCATAAAATTGCTAATCGACTCTCTAAAACTGTCATCATCAGCCGGAGTCGATAACATCAACGCTAAAGTACTTCACAATACTAAAGCTACTGTCGCCATCATTCTTTCCCACATTTTCTAGCAATCACACGAACACAATGCCATACCTCATGACCGGAAAGTGGGAAAAATTATTCCAGTGCATAAAAAAGGCTCACCATCGTCCCCTAAAAATTATCGCCCTATTTATTTAACCACTGTTCCCTCCAAGCTAATAGAGCATGTAATTCACTCACACATAATGAAATTCCTGCAATCTGACAACTTCTTCCATCCCAGTCAGCGCGGATTTTTAAAAAACCTATCCTGCTCTACCCAACTAGCATTATTCACTAACGACATCCGCTCTAGCTTGGACACTAACACACCAGTGGATGCGCTGTTTTTAGATTTTGAAAAGGCTTTTGACAAAGTTACCCACCGAAGACTACTCCATAAGCTTTCACTACTAAACTTAAACCCACTAATTCCTGAATGGCTGCAAAAGTATTTGACTAATCGCCAACAGTTAGTATGGGCCAATAACTGCGC
The DNA here is from genome assembly GCF_055883805.1 of Amblyomma maculatum. Classification (NCBI taxonomy): domain Eukaryota; kingdom Metazoa; phylum Arthropoda; class Arachnida; order Ixodida; family Ixodidae; genus Amblyomma; species Amblyomma maculatum. Next base: position 84,602,591 of record NC_139347.1, read on the forward strand.
ATCTTCCTTGTCCCCAGTCACTTCTGGCATACCGCAAGGTACTGTTTTAGGACCCTTACTATTTTTAATATACATTAATGATCTTCCTAATAACCTGTCTTCTACCATTCGTTTGTTCGCCGACGACTGCGTCATTTACGAAAAAAATAACAAACAGCATGGACTCATTTAAACTTCAGTGTGATTTGAAATTTGTTGAAACATAGTGCACTAATTGGTTAATGAAGTTAAACGTAAACAAAACCACTGTAGTCTAATTTCATCGTCGTGCATCTTATCACACCGTAAACTATACTTTATGTGGTGACAAAATATTGCATGCAACTACATATAAATACCTGGGCATTTCATTCACTCAAGATTTCATTTACTGGACATCTCATATAAATAACATCACTAGCGAAGATAACCGTGTTCTAGGTTATCTTAGGCGAACACTACGACTTGCTTCCACTCACGTAAAACTGTCCGCTTATTTAACCTTAGTCCGCCTCAAACTAGAATATGCTTGCTCGATCTGGGACCCAGACCAATCTAACCTTACAAAAACACTCGAATCCGTCCAAAGCAGAGTGGTAAGATTTGCATTTTCAGATTATTCTTATCACAGCAGTGTTTCATCACTAAAAGACAAAGCTAACCTTGCAAACTTAGAATCCCGACGTAAAACCACCACGCTCTGTCTTTTCCACAAATTTTATCACTCACCCCTGCGGAATGCCGTTATCTCCCCTGCGCATCGCCACTCAGCCCGGATCAACCATCAACAAGCCGTCCAACCTCCTCATGCATCTACGTCATCTCATCTCAAGACATTTTTTGTTTTAACAGCAAAAGATTGGAACTGTTTGCCTGCCGAAGTTGTGACTCATCTCGACAACGCGCGCTTCAAATCATTCATTGAAAATATAACTTGATGTAAGCCCACCTCTTAAGTAATGCCTCTCGTGGGCCTTTGAGGCACTAATAAATAAATAAATAAATAAATAAATAAATAAATAAATAAATAAATAAATAAATAAATAAATAAATAAATAAATAAATAAATAAATAAATAAATAAATAAATAAATAAATAAATAAATAAATAAATAAATAAATAAATAAAGGTAAATTGAAGGTAGGATAACAAGTGACACGTAAGATTTATAAACTGGACTCCAAGGAAAGAAAAACTTAACAGGAGGCGACAGAAATTTAGGTGGGTTGATGAGATTGGGAAGCTTGAGGAGATAAATTCGTTGCGACAGGGTAATTAGAGGAATGAAGCGAATCCTCTGCCCTGCCCCCGCAGGGGGCACCTGTTAAAGCAGGTGTTTGTGTGTTTTGTGCGACACCACCGACCCCGAGCACCCACGCTTAGCCGTGCGTGGCATCGTCGTTTCTGGGGAAAAGGGGATCCTGGTGGCTGAGCCGATGCCGAGTGTTGGGACCTCTAAGGCCCCTCGGCGGAGGCAACACACCACTTTGGCCCACGCTTCCCATAGACGGCACCTCCGGCCTGACCCGACCGTGGGAAATCGGCAGTCGCCTTTTCCTGTCCTCCCCTCCATCTTTTGCTTTCCTGTCCTCTTGCTTACAACTTTCCTGTCTCCTCCTCTTTTCTTGGATTTTTCATTTTCCAGGCGGCAAGGGTTAACCTTGTGTGGCTAACCACCCTGTGTTACGCCATATTTGGTTATAGTCAGGGTGTAAGGCTGGCGTGGGCTGGACTTTCTCGGAAGCTCCCGTCCCGTCCCCTTGTTGGGCTCGGTGGTGGGCGGCCGCCACTCTGGCCGAACATCAACATTATTTTATGGCTTCTTTACTCTCACATGATCGATCCAGAAAAAGGGGTCGCACCGACGAAACCTCTAAATTCTTTCTGAAAAACCCAAACAGGTTCCCACGATTTCATGTAGTACACAGTGACAACGCTGAGAAAACGGCTAGACAAATCTCACCTTTCATAGTGACCAAGACACTGACAGAAGTAATAGGTCAGGGTTACAACGTAAAGAAACTTCCGAACGGAGACCTTCTGTTGGAAATCTTCTATAATCATCAACATGAAAAACTGTCCACACTAAAGTCTTTTGGAGAAATCCCAGTGACCATCAGTCCACACCGTTCTCTGAACACTGTCCGCGGAGTTATCTCTGACGATGACCTCAGATCCCTAACCGAAGAGGAACTTCTAGAAGGCCTGAGAGACCAAAACGTAACAGCTGTTTACAGAATAAAAATGAGGCGTGATGACAAAGAGATTCCGACCAAGCACCTTGTCCTGACATTTGCACAAAGTATCCTCCCCGAATCAGTCGAAATAGGTTATGTGAAACTTCAACTCAGGAAATATATTCCCAATCCTCGCCGCTGTTTCAAGTGCCAACGCTATGGTCACGGCTCCCAGACCTGCCGCGGCCAGCCAATATGTGCAAAATGTGCTTCCCATGAACACGATTCCCAAAAATGTGAGGTTCAGACACATTTTTGTGCCAACTGTGAGGGTAGTCATCCTGCCTATTCACGCACATGCCCAATATGGAAACAGGAAAAGGAAATCATTACCATCAAGGTCAAAGAAAACATAACTTTCCGGGAAGCACGAAATCGTGTTCTGTAAAAAAAAAAAACGGCCTATTCTGTTGTGGCAGAACAGGGCACTGAGCCACAACAGACTCTGGCACCTGCCCAGGTTTCACACAGTGAACCGGGAGCAGGGCCATCCGTGCTCTTGGTGGCTGCGGCCAGCGCTGCGCCACCACCAGAAAAACAGGCTGCGCAGACCCCCAGGTCAGCCGGCCTCAAGGCCTCCCACCATGCGGTGAGGGGAAATACAAACGCACCTGTGCGGTCCGCACGGGCGTCCAGCGTGTCAGAAGACGCGATGGACACAAGCCAAGGCAGTCCTGTGCCGTCGACGTCAGACGGACGGCGCAGCTCCTTGGATAGACAAAAACGAGAAAAGCCCCGAATCAGAGGGCCTGAAAACAAAACTTAACTTGCTCTACTCATTTAATACAAAATGGCGTTTTTACAATGGAACTGCAGAGGACTTTTAACCAATATAAATGATATAAAACACTTATTGGCCACTCACTAACCACTAGCCTTGTGTTTGCAAGAAACAAATTTAGGCCCCAAACATAAGAACGTACTCAAAAACTATACAATCTTCCGTCGCGACCGAGAGCAAGCTCTCAGGCTCTCAGGTGGCGTTGCCATAGTAGTAAAAAGTGGAGTATCAGTTCGAGAACACAAACTAAAAACTAACTTTGAAGCTATAGCAGTAACCTTACAGGCTTTTAAAACTATAACTGTGTGCTGCATATACTTAGAGCCGCACCTTAAATTTAGTAGATATGAATTAGAAGATCTTTTAAAGCAGCTTCCAGAGCCATTTTTAATAGTAGGATATTTTAATGCACATTCCATCCTTTGGGGCAGTCGAAAAACAGATACGAGAGGCGAAATCATCGAGGATTGTATACTATGTAATAATATCTGTCTCCTTAACACCGGGAAACCAACCTACTGTTCATCTAGTTCCGGAAAGATGAGCTGTATTGATTTTATCCCTCAGCTCACCATCAATTTTCACAGATTTTAAATGGGACGTTTTAGATAATCCATACGGAAGTGATCACTTACCTATACTAATCAGCTTAACATCTTCACCACAAATCATCCCATCCAAGCCGCGACGCTGGAAGCTGCATTTAGCCGATTGGGCACTGTTCCGAGAGAAGGCCAGCCTAGAAAAAATTACCCCAGATAAATATAATATAGATCAACTAAACGATGCTTACACAAATTGTATCCTTACTGCAGCACATATAGCAATTCCTCAGTCCTCAGGAGTGGTGAAACAAAATCACAAAACCTGGTATTCAAAAGAATGTGAACAAGCAAAAAAAGAACAAAACAAAGCATGGGGAATTTTTCGCAAATACCCAACACAGGACAATTTCGTCAAGTTTAAAAAAGCAAGAGCAAAAGCCCGCTACATCCGCCGCCGCGCCGAAAAAGCCTCCTGGCAGAACTATGTAACTTCTATAAACAGCTCAACAACATCAAAACAAATGTGGGAACAGGTTAGAAAGCTAAATGGTAGCTACTCTCCATTTACCATTCCCCTTCTAACAGCCCCTGGAGTACAGACAACTATACAAGAACAGGCCGACATTTTAGGTGAATACTTTTCTGGAGTTTCCAGTTCATCACACTACACTCAAACATTCCTAAAACACAAAAACACAGCAGAGAAACAAAAACTCCCTACAAGTAGTGGTACAAAAGAACCCTATAATAGCTCAATTACACTACAAGAAATAAAAAATGTCCTAGCTGCCGGTAAACAAACTGCACCTGGTCCTGACCAAATTCACTACAAAATGCTCGCCCACTTATCCGAACCTGCCATAGAGGCACAATTAAATTTTTTTAACAAAATATGGGTCCTAGGAAAATTGCCAGAGGCGTGGAAAAAAGCTGTTGTCGTACCATTTTTAAAACCCGGACAGGAGCCGACATCTCCTAGTAGTTATAGGCCCATTGCTCTCACCAGCTGTTTAGCAAAATCATTTGAAAGTGTTTTAAACATCAGACTAACTTTTGTTTTAGAATCTCATCAACTTTTAAACATTCATCAGTGCGGTTTTAAAAAAGGATGCTCAACAACTAACCATCTCGTACGTCTTGAAAACACTATCAGAGAGGCTTTTATACACCGACAGCATTGCCTTGCCATTTTCTTTGACCTTGAAAAAGCATACGATACAACTTGGAGGTATGGGATATTGCGCGACCTAGCAGATTTAGGCATATGTGGCAGAATGCTAAAGGTTTTAAGTGACTTTTTGTCACATCGGTCGTTTCAAGTACGTCTTGGGACCGCTTTATCAAGAACCTTTCTGCAGGAGAATGGTGTGCCCCAAGGGTGCATTTTAAGCACCACACTTTTCGTTGTAAAAATGAATTCGATTAGTAAAGTAATACCAAATTCCATAATGTATTCACTCTATGTGGACGACCTTCAAATAGCCTACACATCATGCAACATGTCCACATGTGAGAGACAGATCCAATTAACAATAAATAAGCTAACAAAATGGGCCAGTGAAAATGGGTTTAAATTTTCTCCGCAGAAGACAGTGGCAGTTATGTTCTCGCTCAAACGAGGCATACAGCCCAATCCTACCTTACACCTAAATGAAATCAAATTGCCCATAAACAATAACCATAAATTCTTGGGAATTACTTTTGACAAAAAACTCACTTTTCTCCCTCACATACAAGCACTAAAGAAGAAAGCCTCCAAATCCCTAAACATCCTAAAAGTCCTTTCACGCAAACATTGGGGATCTGATAGGGCATGACTTTTGCATATATATCGCTCTGTTGTGCGCTCCTCCTTGGACTATGGAAGCATAGTTTATGGATCAGCTAGGAAATCATATTTAAAGAAATTAGACCCAGTGCATAACTTAGGCCTCCGCCTTGCTTGTGGTGCATACAGAACGTCTCCTGTGCATAGCCTCTATGTTGAAACTAACGAGCCTTCACTGAAAGATAGACGAGCTTTACTTACATGCGCATATGTCCTCAAAATAAGGACACGGAAAAAACACATCTCTTACCCAATTGTCACAACTTGCCCCTCCTGAACAATATTCTCAAATAAGCCTCAGACAACAAGACCTTTGATAATGCGATTTGAAGACATTTGCCGTGAGCTCCATATTCTGGACACCTTGCCTGATGTCGCTCAAGAAAATAGGCCCCTGGCCCCATGGTACAACTTTCCAACAGTCTGTGACCTCACTCTTACACAGTTCAAAAAGAGCGAAACTCCTACAGAACATATATTACAAGAATATCGCGCACTAAAAGAGAAATACAGAAAATGCACAGAGTTTTACACGGATGGATCAAAAACTGCCTCCTATGTGGGCAGCGCTGTAGTGGATCCGAACTCCGAAAAAATTATTCGACTTCCTCAATGTGCATCAGTATTTGCAGCCGAGTGTTATGCTGTCCGGGTAGCTGTAGCAAAAATTGTGTACGAGGGCACTGAGAACAGTGTTATCTATACAGATTCACTGAGTGTACTCACAGCTCTAAACTCCAGAAATGCAGTCATGCCATTACTCGGTAACATAATACACGATGTAATAAAGATCTCAACCCAAGGACATAACATAATATTCTGTTGGGTTCCAAGCCACATGGGCATTGAGGGAAATGAGAGAGCGGACATGTGTGCTGCTCAAGCAGGCAGGAAAGAAATAGAGAAAGTAAACATAACTTATAAAGATTGCATAAAGTTAATTAAACGAAAACAAAAGGATATATGGCAGTCTATATGGAATAACCAAGAAAGTAATAAATTGCACCTCGTAAAGCCTAAAATAGAAGAATGGGAAACAAGCACTCATCAGGAACGCTTCATGGAGGTTACAGTATGCCGTCTGCGTATCGGGCACACACATCTCACACATAAATTTTTAATAATGAAACAAGATAAGCCTACGTGTGGAGAATGCGGAGAAGTACTCACAGTAAACCACATCCTGATTACATGCCCAAAACTAGAGACACTACGGAGAAAGCATTTCCCTATTTTTTATGATCGTGCCATCCCTTTCCATCCCAAATTACTTTTAGGAGAAAGAGCAATAATAAACTTAACATGTGTTCTTAGTTTTTTAAAAGAAGCAGACGTTCTGAATAAACTATAAACTTTAACGAACCTTCTTCCCCTTTTCAAATAAGAACAGATTTTAACCTTGCTCTTGGCGCATGATAGCCTCAGTTGCTTATGCGCCATAAAACCCCAATACAATACAATACAATACAATACAATACCTCTGCCCTGCAGTTGGTGTAGTCAGTCTGTTGATGATATATGTCTGTTAGATATATTTCGAGCAATTTCCTGTTACCTGGGTTTACCTGGTTAAACGTACGAATATGATGTGTTCTAGAGCAGTCTTTACGAAAGCCAGCCTGATCTTTTTTTTTATTGAAGTCTAGGGTAGCTCTCAATCTATTAGCAATTACGTTAGTAAATATGTTGTACTTAACATATAGTAAGCTGATCGGTCTGTTAACCAAAGTGCAAGAAGAGAGCAACTACTCATTACCATCCACCCGAGTGCAATCATGCGTGATATACTAATCACCAATTATTGCCTTGTGACTGATCTACTTTACCTTGGGGCTTTCCCCTAAAAACGTTGGTGAAAAAGTATTTCAGGCTCATTGCGTTTCCGCACTTTACAAGGCTCACGATAGTGTACATGCGGTTTCAGCTCGAGAATGCGTCCAGCGATTACAACGCCCCTAAGATGCCCAAAACAGTCCGCACGGCCGAGCAGTTAATTTCTCTGGACGCCAAATGCTTTCAGTGATCTTGCTTCTAGACTGTTCAGCGTAGACAAGCGTGTATCAAGAACCGCAATAACGTAAATGCCCTTTAAAAAAGTTCTGGCCGATGAGATTACTCAAACGAGAGTCATCAGTCCGCTCCCAACTTCCCACACCGAAGAGAAAAAATTAGCTGGGGCTTAGATCTAGTTAAGCCCGGTAGGTTGCGAAAGCAATAATAGCATGACTACGCTACATTTCCGTTGCCGTTCATCATCTGTTTCTTGAACGCGTCATTGCCGCCAATTTGCCTTCCTACGTTCTTGTCTGCTGAATGAACACGTCGACAAAGAGTCGTCATTGCTCAAAGCGTCCATTACATTCCATTCTGAGTCGTCACCGGTTGAAGAGGATTCAAGAGCATCTGAAGCGCGCCGTCGAGCTAGACGCTTTTCCCATTCTTCATCTGTCTGTGTAGCCTGCTGTCGTTTCTGGGCTTTATCGATACGGCGTGACTTTTCTTTCTTTTTATCAGGATGCATAGCGAGTCCCTCAGCTGAGCAAGCGCGAGTATTTATGTACCCATCGTTTTCCTCCTCCTCCTCTCAACTGCGAGAGAAAAAATGACAGCAGCGCCTCCCCTCGGTAGCAGAGCGTCTCCAGATGCAGCACGCCTTGTCTACCGACCCCGGCCACCCGACCACTCGACTTGGTATCCCATCTCTCGCAACTGGTATCACGTCAAAATGACGTGCTTACCTCATTCGCGGCGAGCCGTGCCTACCGACCGCCGCCACCCGACGACTCGACTTGGTAGCCCAACTCTCGCTGCTGGTATGACGTCACAGCCATCAAGGGTCATTAAAGGTCAAACGTGGTTACCGACAGTGGCTGCACGAGGGACTGAAAATGGGAGTAGTAAAGCTTTCGCAATAAAAAAGGTTTCAGAGCAAGCTAAATCATAGAGAAAGCAAGATTCACGAAGCTCTTGAAATAACTCTCTAGCAATCGAGAGAGTTTATGCAGCAGCATACTAGTGACGCATACGTCGAAGAGTAGCATTTTTAAATCGTCAATGGTGGTACTGCTTACTCGACCCTGATGCTGAAACCGAATTGTAATCAGCAGACATTGAGGGACTTCATCGCTCGTACAACTCGTCAATAGCGCTGTTTCTTACCTCGAACATGAACCCTCAGATCATGCTCGATATGTACGCGTATGTGCCACGAATATTCGAGCATATAAATAGAAACCGATGCATGTAAACCTGTCGTTGCCATATGCCGATGTGCTATTGTTGAGTAGGAGATGCGAACCCCATACAGTAGGGCTAGCGCTCTCCACTTTTAAGCATCCCCCAAGTTGCTGGGAGGTTTTCTTGTGCTTTTACAATGCGGTGTCAAATATTTCAACAGGAAGCGTGCATAGCACTATTATAGCTGTTGCAAATCTAGAATTTTGACGGAAGGGAGGATTAGGCAAATGTCGCAGAAAGTGTTCTTGGAGTGAAAGACGTACGTAATAGCGTGCAATTACATTCGCCTCAGGAGGTCCATGTGAAAGTTGATGTTTAGATTATCTTTAGTATTCAATTTAATTGCCATTGACAACTGCGAAACTTTCTTACAACTACTTCGGGCATTTGAATTTCTTGATTTTTTTACTTTTGACGGGAATCTTTGAAGGCTCTTAAATCTCACATGGGTCAAGCACTGTGAAGACTTTGCCAAACGTGAAATAATGTACTTACATCTAACGAAATGCACATAATGTCGAACTTTTATTCGGTTATGCCATAGGAGCCATTTTTGTCACAAAGGAATTCGTCAAATTGTTTTCAAGTTATTTGTTACTCACGAAGGCACTATTACGGCCATTGTATCTACGCACGGTTGTCAGAGGAGAAACATATGGTCGCACATATCTCATCAGAAAATTAAGAATGGGTTTCGGAGTTAGGCCCACCACCACGTCTCTCCCTAAAGCTATGAAGTTATGAACCAATGTTCAGATAGCCAGTTTAAAAGCACCGCTGCTGAGAGGCAGTGCAGAAAAGTTCTGTAATCACATTATTACGAAAACGGGCTCTATTCTAGCAGGAAATTCCCGCCCCTCGAGCGTTATCTTCGTATACAAGTGCGCAGCTAACAAGAGAAGGCTGATCACTGAAGTCTTGCCTCGCAGAGATTCAGACCACCATCCTTATAGCAGACCACGATTCGATGAGTACCCTACCGAGTGCTCAGGACGGCTCTCCACTCAAACCGCATTCAGTTCGAATTACATCTAGAAAGCCATTGCAAGGACATTGAACTGCTCTAGATGTTCCAATGAAGCACGCTAGAAATGAGTATTCAGCAAAGGTTCAATTACATAAGAAACCAGTAATCAGCCTGCTAGAGTCAATATTTGTAGGTATTGTTTATTTTAAAATTGAATTAAGTATTAAGTATAAAATTTCGCCAGTTACAAATTACTTGCTTCTGCCTTTGTGCCTGCTGAATCTATCCTTTGCCCGGAAGCCACTTTTCTTCAGCTTCTGTACCTAAAGGGGAAGACTTTGTTGGTATTTACTCTGTTCACACATTTATACGACCACTCGGCTTATAGCAGATGCGTCTACAGCTCTAAAACGGCAAGCGCTTAACTTGGGAATGTGCCATAACACGACAATCCCCCATTGTCGACGACACGAGATAAGCACAATGCTGCAAATTCACTTGGCGAGCGTCTCACACGCAACAAAATCATGTCACCTTTCTGAGCTTTCCTGACACGCCCAGGCATTTTGGAGTCCAAACACAAGCAAAAATAGCCAGACGTGCGTCTGACCTAAATAGGACGGGTTTAATCAGCCACTTTTGTGCGTCGAAGTAAAGCAACAGTAGCAGTAATAGTAAGTGGCAGTGGGAAATAATCAAATAAAAGTGCAAGAGCCGCTATCACTACCCTGTACAAACGGATGCAATAGTATCAACAATTCAAAGGAAAAGGTGAAATGAATATGCGTGTGGCGTCGCCCCCACGTCCTCTATGCCGACAACGATGGCTGCGTGATAACAAACTGCCCTCAGCTCAGGAGTCGATCGCTGTAACATGCATATCAAGTCCCAGCACTCTACAGAACACTCCGATTCGATTATGTTTCTAATATCCGAAGAGATAAACCAATCGCAAGAAGGGAACATCAACTATCAGAATAAAATTAGTTGTGGTTTATCTCAGGTTGACTCTACTTTAAGTGCGATAGCAACGGTGGAAGCTTCTTTTACCTCCTATATTATTCCCCTATCACGCCCTATTAGCGAAAGGTGCTACATTATTGGGGACACTTAAGTTCATCCTTTAAGGATATGACGCGAGAGCGTAAGCTACCAGGCCAAACATAAATGAGAAGGGTTCAGTGCTGCTGAACCGAATGTGGAGCGAAAGCATTAGCTGTGGGTGACCGAGCGTCCTTCTTGTTCTTCTTCTTTTCCATTTTCTTTCTATTCTTCTTTTCTTTTCTCTTTCTTTTTTTTCTTCATCATCTTCTTCTTCTTGCTATTGCAATAAAAATGTCATAAACGCAATAAAAACCGGCCTCGGCGGCCGCTTTTCGCTGGAGGCGGAAAGCAAGGCGCCCGTGTGCTGTTTAATATCAGTGCACGTTAAAGAACCCCAGGTGGTCGAAATTTCCGGCGTCCTGCACTACGGCGTCTCTCATAGCCTGAGTCGCTTTGGAACGTTAAACCCCACAAACCAAACCAAGCCAAAAACTGTCATCACTTGGATCAAATGGCATGTGGACGAACGCTTCTTACTACCTATCTGACATTGCTTCCCACCTCAGGTGTTTTCCTATAAGACCGCCCATCGTCATCATCAGCCTATTCACTCACTGTAGAGCGAATGCCCCCTTTTGTAGCCCTCCATTCTCCTACCCCATACCAATTGTATTCATCATAGTAATTCCCGCAAATTTCAAGTGGATTCCTGTGTCAACCTTTTCTCTCGTTCCATCTCGTCCATGCTCGCCCCCACATAGCTGCATTCTGCGATGCTGCTCACCTCCCCGTAGGTGCTTTTGCGAGTTGTATGTGAGTATATCCATTTTATATTTATACTCCTAACTGCTTGGTTGTATGACGCTTGCCCTGCCCTAATTAGGCTAGTATCTGGAAGCCCCCCTGGTGAGTTTAGTTAGTAGAGCAAGCATCCGCACTTGGCAGTCTTGAGTATGAGCCCACAACATTCAGCTCCTGAAACCTCAAAAACCTGTATTGCTTTCCTCCGCAAAACTTCAAAGCTTCTCTAGAAAAAACACTAAGGATAACAATGTTACGATTACATCTCACCAGATTTCCCTGAATTCTTTTGGGAGCCCACATTAATTCGCAGCATGAACAGTGAGAAGTCAAATGTGTTCCTTAAACAAGCATTTGTGTTGCGCGCTGAGGTTTTTGAGTGCCAGATTATGAAAACGAAACAATTCCTTTGTCCAACTCAGTCAGGCAGCAGACCAGCGGACGCATTCCTGGAATCTAGGCTGTTCTCTGCAGCTGTTTTAAATACACAACCACTGTTAAACCCTTCAGCGCTGCGCCTGAGTCAAGACTGTAACACAAGCATTAAGTGAAAGCTTTTATTGTTTCAACAGCGTGAGGGATCCGGATGACGTCTCGCAGAGTAGCTTCTGTTTGCCGTTGCTTGGCAAACAGATCCTAGTCGCTGCGTACGGTTCTTCGAAATCCACGTGTCAGAGAGAAGAAAACGGGTGTTTTCAGCTGATCCCATGAATTCTGCCATTGGAGCGAAAAAAATGACGAATGCAACTCAAGCAGATGATAGTATAAAGGCGAACTGATCGCTGCTGCGGGCACAGAAAGTACATGAGAATACCCGCAATCAGCCCACCGAAGCACAAGTAAAAGATGGTAGCGGCCAGTTTGCTCTGGCGTACGTGATCTGCTTTAACTAGATTCATCATGATCACGACACCCTCGTTTTCCACGTGGCAGAAAAGAGAGAGCGCAGCAGCATCTGCAATGTGATACGATCGTTTTTCAGGTCTCCGATATAATGATCCATTGTAATCGTGCTCCAGCGCATTGCGACTTGCAGCTGCCCGCCTTGCAGATTTACCCATGAACAAGTAGAGGAAAGTGTGCCACATAGGGCTGACATGGAGCACGACCTCAAAAAAAAAAAATTGCAGCCCTAAGCCAAAAGTTCTTTCACCGTCGCAACGGGACCAGATCCGAGCTCTGCTCAAAAGTAGAGTGCGCCTTTGTCATGCCCTCACCATTTTGCTTTCAATAATTGGAACACTTAAACCAGAAATTAACACTACCAAGTCTATTTACGAATCCCAATAGACTGATATGTTTGTCTCTGCTACTGAGTTATAATGATCAGAGAAGGTGATCAGTGAACAATAATTTTTGTTTTAAAGATTTTGAAGCCCCTAAGTGTGTGACGGCATTAACAAGTATAACAGATCGCACGCGCCGCGAAAATCGCTTAATTACTTTTTAGCAACCAAATTGTGCCCGGTCTTAAAAGAGAAGAAGCGTGTGAAGTTCTCTTTCTTTTATTTGACAATGTTTAATCTTGGCTAGCGCTCACATCCTCGGCACCTGGCCCTCACGTCCCCTAAAACAGAGAAATTATCTCATTGCAATATTCTAGTCGCTGCACTACAATCCAGCTGTAGTCAAAGATTAATGGAATACTGAACGATTGAACTCTGTGTTTTGTAGCACGCTTTCAAATATTAAGATATTTACTGGTCAGGAGCATTACCTGTGTTATACTGTTTGATGCAGCACTGTTAAAATATAAAGCAGATTGGTCCGCTGAGCGAAATATACGTTTGAAGTTTGAAGTTTGAAGTTTGAAGTTTATTGTATTTCAAAGGTTAACAAAACATGAATACAGTTCGCGCGCAACTTTCCTTTCAAGGCAGCGCATAGTCTATTTGCGTCTTTGCGTTCATATAAACCGATTATATCAAGAAAATGTTATAACATTGCATTAATTTCTCGGTGACCTTTCTGGCTCCAGAAAAAAATCAGCCCAAAATGATCTGCAGTAGCGGAATGAATGTTACAGAAAAAAAAAAAAACTTATTATCTGAGACGCGTATTGGAAGTCTCAAGTGGCATCACTGTCATGTGCAGTTGTGCAAGCTTTCTTTTAATCCTGTGGCCTGAAAAAGAAACTCAGATATATAAGATAATAAGATAATAAGAAAAGAAATAGAGCAGGAAAAACGGCAATGCGGGGTGGACGATGAGTCGAAAACCGGCTCGATGCTCACACGCCTTTATGAAAGGGGAGATGAATTCCAAAAGGCCCTCATAAATTTCGATCCAGCATCTGAGCCATGATATTGGGAGTCATATAGCATTCCTGCTTCAGAACGTTTTTGTTTTGCACGTAATTATTTAGACAATTAAGACTTAACCTTAAACCTAATGTCCAGGTGTCGGTGTGATCAAATTCCTCAACACAACTTTTAAGATCTTCAACAACTCAGGCACCATCCGCACGTATGAAGCCCGTGATAGAAACAGCTAGACAGAGAAAGTTGAAAAACTTTGCGGTGCGAAGTGGGCCAAAACGATCGCCGATCTGGCGTGAGTTGATTGCAAAGCGACCGCAGCTTCCCTCGCCCCTGCTGCGGTAGACGGGTGAAGCCATTGAGCTAATACACAGGCGGAAATTTTAAAATATTACAAACCCTCGTCTCTCCGTAACCCAAAATAAAATAAAATTGTGTTGGCGTTTTATAAACACATCTTTGTACGCATGAAATGCCATCGAATTTGCAGACGTATCTCAAGCATGCAGGTAGCAGACGCCAAGCTTGAACTGCGTCTGCAACCTCCTTGCTTCAGACTCGTCAGTAGACGTGGTGGCGCACATGATGATCTTTAGTAGAAAACTGGGCGCTCTGCTATAATGCCACATTTTTGAAAGCGCGAAACTGACGAAAAGAGTGGTAAAAACGCAAACGTGATTTTATTTTCTGTTGGATTGCTAAAAGAAGAGGGTTAGTAGTATTTTAAAATTTCCGCCTTTGTATTTGCACAATAGCCTCACCCATCGACCGCTGCGGGGGAGAAGAGCGCTGCGGTCGCTTTGCGATCAACTCATGCCGGATCGGCGATTGTTTGGTCCCACTTCGCAGCGGGGCGCGCCAGCAAAGTTTTATAACTGTCTATATCTAGTAACGTTAGGCTGGGGTATATAAACGCGGATTGAAATCCCAAGCCAAGACCAAGGCGAACAAATCGGAACTATGTCTGAACAAAGAGTTTTAGCAAGCGTAACTATGTTGTGAAGCTTTCGCTGAATACATGTTTAACTATGCTAATCCTCTGTATTTTGCTGCTCGAGGTTTTGTATAGCGCGATTCTTTGAGGCAACTTAGCCTTGTAAAAGGAAAATTTTACCTTGCTGACTAGACGCTGTGTTCAGTTCAGTGTATATCTCCTCAGTCGTTGTACTCTCATCTCCTTAGTACTTGGCCCAACTTCTTCCATTGCTTTTCCAAGGAGGGGGGGGGGGGGGGTGTTATTGGGATAAGGATATGGCTGAATATCATAGCAATAACACATCTCTCATGCACAGAGACTCTCGACAGTAGAAGCAACATATCCGCGTACACGGCAGCACACATCCATATAAATGGATCGCGTTAACAGGTCCGTTTTCTATATAGTGTAGGGTATTTCCATATGATAAGAGCTAGAAGTGTTTAATTATTAAGTCTCCTGCTTGCAGCATATCATTACAACTTTCGTTTTAGTTTCAACGGCCTCCTTAAGTGCACAGACACCGGTACAGTGATGTCCACACAGACGGTCGCTGCCTGTTGACGCTGTCCTTCGCGGGCACGTGCTGCGTCTCGGCTCCATATATCCGGCCCAGGAAAAAAAGTCTCAGAAGTTTCAGAACAATAAAATAGAGGCAAACAAGATGCCCTTGGCATAAGCAGTCTGCTTTCTCCCGACTGAGTCACTAAGCCAGATGAAGTTAGCTCCTCTTCGTGCCTGCTGTCCCCGAGGTGCTTCCGACAGAACGATGAGATCTCCGTAGCGCCTACAGTGTCCCTCGCATTTGTATTTGTTAGGGCCTCGTGTGCGTCAAAGCGCGCTTCCGGGCTTTGTGCCCTCAGGACGACAGCGCATGGGCTGCGTCGACCCGCGTAATTACTGCTCATATCTCAGAGGAAACGTACAAGACAAGAGGGTAAAGAAGCGAGGCATGCGGGGAGACCAACGCGGTCGACGGGATTCCTCGAGCCGAGGCTTACGTTTTTTTTTCTACGTCACTACTTCAGAATATAGGGCGCCCTATTACTTCGTGGAAGAGCTTTGAGCTCCTTGTGACCTCCATTGATGTCTCATATCCTGTAGTTATACATGCAAAGCAGCCAGGTCCCTCCGATAAAGCTTTTTCTCATTGATGTGATCCCTAAAGAAGCGGCTGAAGGATACACTTAACCACGCCTCATGGGTCAACTGATAAAACTACTCTGAAGGCAGACGATAGATACAGTATCCATGCATATACTAAATATACCAGGATAAGTCTGTATACAGGCTGCATCTCTCGAATAATTGACGGGGACAAGTGGAGGTGAGCACGAATAAGACGATGTTACCGCGCGAATAGCACATAAAAGAAAAACCTTTATAGCAGCCTAGAGTGGACGTGTCCATTATCCTGTAGAATATCTAAAGTCACGATGAGAACCGCCGTTAAAGACGCTTGTGAAGATAATCAACTTCATCCTGGAGCTTGTTTCTGCACTTCACACAAAACTCGGCAGAAGGCGGGTGGCGCCTGGCATCTAATATGAAAGGGTTGTTCATTTATGCACCACAACTGTGGGCAATGTTTGTATCTTTTACAACAAATTCGTCCTGACAGAGCTCGCAGTCACGGGACACATTATAATGGAATAATCAAGGAATGAAATGACGTTAACATCTAGGGGAGACCTCCACTACGAACTAGTGTGGCAGTAGCTCCATCTTAAAACCGTACATTCCTGCCCTGGGGTGATTATTGTGTAACTACTATCTACTTACAAATCTGCTAAAGTTTGGGAGAGTGTCCTAAACTTACATTACATACTACTCGAATACGCTATGTCAGACTTCATCTCGTTCAGGCGAGCCTAACAACGTCTTAGCGAAATACCAAAAACACCTTTATCGCCAGCGAATTACTGCATCCGTAACACCGGTTTCGAATCACACAATGCATGTCGAGCTTGAGGAAAGTCGTCACATATGCTCTCCTCACTTGTGAACCTTTATCAATGCCGTTTTTCGAGCATTTTTCACCCTCGGCTTCCTTCTTCGTTCTTATCGAAACATCACTATTATTTTGTTGTATAACGTTGGCTTTATTGGGGCGCGCCCTTCGTGAAATCGTATGCAAATTGAGTAGAATAAATTACTAAAACTCTAATTATATTTTTGGTACAAAGCACTCGTGCATGTGCGTAGATTATTGAAATGTACGCATCATATTTTTTGCACATTGTTCTCAAAGGTGGCATGGTCGTATCGACAGTATTTTTAAAAGCGTATTGAAAAGCGCTACACGTGTAATTCCCTTTTGCAAACTTATTTAGCTCCCCTTTTGTCGCCTTTCCACTGAATGCTATATAATATTGTTACGTGGTGAGAAGCAAGAAGGCGGCACAATATCGCGACAATGGGAACGATGATTTAATGGCTGGCTTAGCGCTAGGGCTCCTCTTATAGCACTGCCGGTCTTCTTCTTCGCAACACTTTCCGGGGCCACCGAGCGATTGTCCCGATCGGTTCATTGAAGTTGGTGGTGACGTGACGGTGAGGATGTTCAAGAAAAGATAGAAGAGAATGAGACGCTTTCCACCACGATGACGCGATGACCATGATGACGCTTGGGGGATCCGCCTCCCCTGGAGCTCTTCAGCCATCCGCCACCAAAGTATTCATGTGATCGATCGCTCGAGGTCGCGTTGGGCGGATGGGTGTGTGTGGGGGGGGGGGGGGGGGGGGGGGGGCGGTTGCGTGTTCGTGTCTTTCGGTTCTTCGGATCGGCCGGGGATTGGAGGGTCAGTTCGTGTGAGCGCCTTGTTTTCAGATCCGGGCTGGGGGCTGGGTGGCGGTATAGTTGCGACTGGTCGGGTCTGGGCAGGAAGGACTGGGGCGAAGCTGTGCGGAAATATCCCAGGGCTCTCAGTCGATGGTTTGATCTACGACGGATGGCGTAGATGCTCCAAGGTGAGGATGGGGATGACGTACGCCGCACCTTTAATTACAAGCAAGACGGCAAAAAAAAAAAAATGGCGACAAGCAAGACGGCACAACATGGGGACACGATGAACGATATAATTGTTGGCCTAGCGCGAGGGCTCCTCTCGCGCAACCTCCTATCTTCGCAACAATATACACAAACTGTTGTTTCCTAAGCTTGTTCCTGCCTTCTAGGGTAAATGAGTTCCTACCAGTAGCGAATGAAAATTTGAGTGCCACACTGGGCCTTGATATTGAACAATGTAGAGCAATGCAAGGCCACGTGTTCATGCTCCTACAGTATTCGGTAGTCAACCTTATCATGCGCTGTACGCCAATTCAAATAAACTATTAAAATGATGTTAAATTCCCAGTGATGCGTTATTATGTTATATGAAAACACGTGGTGATTCGTACAGTTTATTTCTTCTGTAGAGTGTACTTCTTGCACAAATATTTCGGAGTGCTTGCCTACAAGAATTTTTACATTACTCTACTCTCTCCGTACGAGTCGATTCTGCTCCCGCAAGTCTCCTGTTAGATTTGACAGGCCTGTGCCTTTATGTGTGTCAACATTTGTGCAATATATCATTATTAATATTATCAATACTACCATCATTGCTATCATTATTGAACCATACCAAAGAAACCTACTGACGCATTTTAATAAAACTTTGCTCGCGTGGGTTCATGGCTTCTCAAAGATATATGCCACGACATGCTATATGCAGCGACACAGAGAGCTCTACATACAAAATTGCGAGCAATACTTGTGAAGGATTCGCACACAGCGGCCTGCACACCGTCAGAGAGTCAATCGTGTGACGTAATCGACCCTGATGAGACATCTCGTCTCCAAGAAGGCAACAATTCCCCTTAGTAAGTTGAAGCGTCACGCCACCGCCAAATAATTTGCAATTTAATTTGGCATGCTACAGATCTCGGCGTTTTTATTGCGATGACTCAATGGTTAGGACGCTCGACGACTGAATCAAAGGAGATGGGTTCGATCCCGGCCGCAGCGGCTGCTTTTAGACAGAGGCGAAAAGTAAGACGTCCCTGTGCTGTGCGATGCCAGTGGCACGGCCGCTCGATGGAAGAGCACTGGGTGCGGCCTGCTGCGTCGCGCCGCCGTCAATGGGCAAGCGTGTCCTTGGAGAGTTTACAGTTGCGCCCGCTATTTCTGCTGAGGGCGCCACTGTTCGGGGACACGTCACCGCCGGGGTCGCCGGCTCTGAGCGCGCGGTTTGCTTCCTTTCTGGGCGCGTTCGCCTCGCGTCTGCGTGGTAAACGCAAACGTTTTTTTTGTGCGCGTGTGGAAGCACGTTAACGTTGTGTCGGGATGAGTTTGTTTTTTAAGGCGAAAGCCGTTCTAGGCTCTTGGAGCGAAAATCTTTGCGCAGAAGCTGTGCCTGTTATCTGTGCGTCGCATCTGTGCACTGGTGTGCCAGCCGCAAGAGTGGACGTGCAAGGAGGGAGATTAAGAATGAAAATGATTGATAGTGATAGGTAATCAATAAAAGTTATAAATGGAGATTGATAGAGGTAATGACTAATGCTAATGGCTAGTAATGATTAATAATGACTAAAATGATTTGTATATCAAACTACGACATGTAATGACCGCAATTGATTAGAAATGAGAAAGTGCTTAGCGATGTGTGGTAATGACTAATAGCTAGGCATGACTTATTATTACTGTTAATGACTACGAAATGACCAATATATGAAACGACGACATGTAATGACCACTGCTGTTTCTAAATGAGTAACCTGCTTAGTTATGTGTAATAAGGACTACAATGACTACGCAGGCAGACTCATGATGACTGAGAAACGACCAATATATCAAACGACGACTTGAAATGACGAACTGTGGCAAACGATGAGATGCAAATGATAGGAGAATAGTAGGCTTTCGCCGTCCTCCGCTTAACAGACATCTAAGAGGCCCTCTAATTTTATCTGCTGAGCTCGCTTCAGGCAAAGACAGTAGTGAGGAGTGGAAATGCACTCGCTTCCTCTGAAATGAAAGCGGCGCTGTGGTTAAAAAGTCCAGATGCTGAAGCATAATCCCCTATCAGCTGCCATTGGATTTGCTACAAGGGACAGAGTAGATTGAGATTCTAAGTTGGATCTCTCCCGCATCGCTAATGTATCGCGGATTGCTACAAGGGACAGCAGATTGGACTTGTTGGTGATTAATTATAGGTTAACCGTGCAAACAACGTGACAGGAACACAGGAGAAGAAGACGGCACAACCGCGCTAGTTGTGTCGTCCTCTTTTCCTGTGTTCCCGTCACGTTGTTTAACCTATTTAGTTATCAGGGAGCTGGCCAGTGAACTAGAATTTTTAACGATGTGTTGCGAAGCAGATGAACACGATGAGGTAGCACCAGAAGCTTTTCTCGCAGGTTATGTTATGAGAACATATAAGAAAAAGCTACGAAGGTTTTTTTTTACATAAGCATGCAATTTGTTCTAAATTTTGCCGCGCTAGTCTGCGTGGCCTTGCAAGTAAAGGAGCCTATGCATACAACATTTGTTTATACTGTTGAGACTATTTGAGCCGATGCGATAAAATGAAAAGCCACGTTCCAAGAAAATCCGGTGCCCGCTGTGTTGGTGGAAAGTCGGAAAAAAACCTCTCTGGTAAGAGGCACTTTATTTTGTGATATGGCCAGACACCTTTGGCGCAATGAGAACACATGACATGTTCAATGTGGCAGGAGCTGCCAAACCAGACAGTCAATAAGATGTAAGGGTGAAATGGGAATTATTGAAAGCAGGACCCTTAGATCCCAAGTCAGGCACTCTATACTCCTATAGGGCACGTTCGTACGGCTTCGGTAAACAGGGGCTTTATATAGCTATGTGTAGGGTGCTATTTCATATAATGTGGTGGCTTAAGGCTGCATTCTAATGATATGCGACAGAGGCAGTAATTACGGGATACGGTGCATAAGCAGGTAGCAAAGTGCGGGCACTCTAACGATGCTCCTTAAGGAGACTTAAGAACCCCAAGTTTTGTTTATCACTACCAGGTTGCTGCTTAATTTATGCGATATTTAGTAATGGATTTGAGGCGACATGTAAGTCGAGCAAGAGCCTGTTGCAGGAAATATGAGTCAACTGGACCAGTTACAAGTTAATGAAAATCAAGGACAATGGAGGCTTCATGTACCCCGCAAAGGAAGTAATCAAGCTTTGTTAGCTTACGAGCACCTTCATTAACAGGATGATGAAGTCTGAAGAGGTCCGGCGAAGTAGCAAGTTGTGTAAACTTTTGGTTTCATCATTGTTTTCTCACTGTACACAGTACCTGCAGCTAATCTATAAAAACAATGATTGTGCCCATGCTGAGGCTCTATGCGAGATATCGTTAAGTTGCTGCCCCCACTGATAGCGAGCTGGGCTGGAAATGTCAACAGTGGAGCGATGTTTATGGCTATGGGATAAATTCTCTCAAAAAAGGTTTTCCGTATGCAATTGGTACTTCCTTTTTTGTGTGGTCATTAAATAAGCGTACTCGGCTGCTTGCTGAATCTCGGCTGCAGTTGCATTCTGACGCGTGAACTTTCTTGTGATCAAAGCTAAGAGTTTCACAACAGCAACACTCGATGCGCGTTCTTCCATTAAAAATTACGAACCAGCAAAATTGTATGGGTTTGCAAGCAGCCAATAAGAATAGTAATAAAAACTTTCGGCGCATATACGTGGCCCCTTGCGGCAGACCGGCTCTATCAAGCGCGCTTACTTTGTCCGGTCATGCAAAATGCGGGAAGCCATGACGGATAGCGTTCTGGCGTACAAAGTTTAAGGTCTCCAACTGAGTCGAAGATCCCAGGTTATCATCTAGATTTAAACTAATAAACGTCTTCATATTTCCACCGTAAAATTTGTCACAATGAGATAGAAAGGTTGGTTGCATGTCGCATTTTCGCAGAGGTTGCTCATAATAGGACATTTTTTTATTGGATAGCGCTGGCAGCTTAGAACAGGTTGACATCAATTTGTGTATAAAAGTTATATGCAGGAATGAGTAAATGGTATGAAAATGACACGGAATTCGCGACATAGTTAATTAAGTGGTTATGCATTAGGCTACCATGGCAGCTGTACAGCTTCGAATTGTTCACAGCCGGGTCACATTTTCATGTGACAAACTGGATCCAAATGCAACATCACGGTAATGCGAGCTCTCCAATCGAGTGGCCTTGAACCACCGTCCCTATAAGTTTTTCGGGGTACACTCCAGTATACACCATTGCCGAGCAAGTGCTAAGTGCTGACATGGTCACACTAGACATGACAGTATATACTAATTCTTGTTGCCAAATTTCGTGAAGCGGAGATCTTATATCCTTAAAAAAAAGGCTTCTACCACGCCGACGCCTCCCTCAAAGCGCTGCCAAGCGCAGCTCTCCGCGCGCGGCTGTCCCCGAACGGTGGCGCCGCGGCGGTGGCGACTGGAAGTAGGCGCCTCCCACCGGTTTCGGGCGACGTAGCAGGCCGCACCTAGTGCGCTTCCATCGAGCGGCCGTGCCAGTGGGCAATAAAAATTTCCAAGTGGCCGAAATTGCCACAGTCCTGCCCCATTCATCCTTCATTGCCTGAGTAACTTTGGGACGTTAAAACCTATAAAACAAACTAAACCAAGCCAAGCCTTGACATCTCCGTACGTTTGCTACAGGCAGAAGAGCGAATTATACGAATTTTATTGTGAACATTGTGACCGAAATCTGTCTGGTCGAGAGAAAAACAGAGAAAAGGCACTTTTATTAAATACCTTCGCTTGAAAAAAATAATATCTTCCCTTGCTAAGTTTATTCTCAAAATGCCGTTCTTTTCTGCCTTGAAGTGACATTCTTGTTTCAAACAATATGGCTCTCGCATAAAAATTCAACTAATTGTATTTCTCATACAATGTAATTCGCGCTCTTATTCCTTCTGGGCGATTATGGTTCCAGAAGTATATTTATTTGTACCAGCAGTGGTGAATTAATGGCTACCAAGTTGGGCTGCTGATTCTAGACTTGATGTTCACTTTCGGAGGTCATAGTGAAATAAAAGAGCAATCATAAAACACGTGTGTGCTGTGCGATATCAACGCAAGTTAAGAAACCCCCAGATTACCTAAATTAACCGGGATACATACACTACTCCACCCCGCAGAGCCCATGCTTCCGCTTCCGGACTTTGAAGGTCGCATTATGAACCATTTGCTTATATGTATGTCCGCGTCCAAAATATAACAATTGCAAGATGTGCTAGTCTTTTCCACATCGACCATCGGTTGTCCCCGCTGTCCGGCAATTCTGTGCACAAGTATGTTACTCCTAGTACTTTTAGGCTGCATTTCGAGAGCAGCGATTCAGATGTTTGCACTGCTTAGCTTTGCACTGTGGCCACTTATGAGATTTTCCTTTTTGTATCCTTTACTAGAAACGAAGAAATACTATTGAGCCACGTTTGCTTCGTATTTTGTCAAAGCAAAGCGAGTGTTTCACATCTTTTCTATTCTCGTTGAAAATAAGCGGAACTGATAACCTAAATGAGTTTGTTGGACACAGTGAAACTTGTTTCCAATTAAATTCGCATCGACGCATTCCCTCATGACGTGAATAGCAAGTTACGAATCACGTTGCGGCAAGATGCTACAGCGCATGTCACAGCCTGCGTCACATTCTGGCTCAAGTCATTCCTATCGCAATTTTGACAAAGTCAGTGGCGATAAAGTACCTGGCAATGAAGCTGCCAGCTCACATATGAGTCGAGTCAAGTGACGTCATGTCACCCGCGCGTGCAGAATAATTTTCTGACCCTTTATCGCCGATCTGCTGCCGTGATGTTCGCTGCTGGGAAAGGTCATGCACAGGCTGTGTTCGATGTTTGAGGGTGACGCTCAAGTTCGGGCACCAGTAGAACACGCCTGAGTTTAAGCTGGTGCCGAATTTGGTATCCTCTTCCTTTTTTCTTATTTTCCAGCACAACACCACGGAAATGTTACTGCTGCTTTTGAAGTACTGTGTAAGAGAACACTAGTAACTGATCACGCTGGCATTTAAT
This sequence comes from Amblyomma maculatum, assembly GCF_055883805.1. Classification (NCBI taxonomy): domain Eukaryota; kingdom Metazoa; phylum Arthropoda; class Arachnida; order Ixodida; family Ixodidae; genus Amblyomma; species Amblyomma maculatum. The sequence goes on from NC_139347.1 coordinate 84,626,296, forward strand.
TGCCGAAGTGTTATTTCACGCTTCAGGACCAAAAAAAGAGATAGCAAAGAAGGAGTTGCTAGCACATCAAGATATGTATGCCGCACTGAATAGCAATCTAAAAAATATGGAACCTTGAATAATTGTATTCATCTCACTGGAAAAGATTTGCCGCTGCTACGCCATCATACCAATGGAGCGAAACTTTGTGGCTTCTCGCTTTTTGTTGCCCCATCTGCGTCTCAAATTTTTTAGTTGCATTTTTATCCGCATTTGTACATCATCGTGTTTTGTGTTTAAATACCGAGGTGGTGCTAGGCAAACTGAAAGACCCCAATACAGAATCGCTCCAAAATCGCTCTACTGCACATTTTCAGAGGAAACCGTGGAGCCGCTCTCGAAGCCGCAAAGACGCCCTTATTTTGTGATTTATTACTTTCTCCAACAATCCCACCAAAATTGTTTGGTCCCAACCCAAAACCATGAATGCTTGTACGATGCGTTAAATATACAGTATATTGATTGCAATCGTAAAAAGAAGAGGAAACTTTGTGGAAAGTTGTAACGCGCTTAGGGCCAAAACCACAAACTAATGCTTCAGTTACTCTAGTCATCCCAAATGAAATGCCTGGATGTTGAACAATCCAGAATGTACTTTTATTTTTTCACAGGTATACCGCCAGCCTTGTTACCAGGCCTTGGGGCAGGATTGGAAAATTGAAATCAACAAAAGCAAAAACAGAAAGCAAGAAGCTATAGACTCTGCAGGATAAATCAGAACAAAACACAAGAGAATATTTACGTGATGAAAGTCGTTTATCGGGAAGAGGCGGATTTAACTTATGATTTATGCCGCAGCGAGCAGAGAAATGAGGAAACCGTTGGCCAATTAACACCAACGGCGGGTAGTGCATTCCATTCACAAGTAGTACACAGAAAAAATAAATTATTAAATGCGTTAGTCCTGCACGAATAATCCACAAATGTTTTTGCTGTGATACGAGCACGTGGAGAGGCGGTTTGCCGGTAGAATATATAAACGTTTATCAATTTCCAACTGACTATTATAAAGTAAACAAAAATTTTTCAACCTATCCAGGTAACACCTTAATGCAATACTTTCGAGTTCTGCAGCTCATAGAAGAAGGGATGGGACGCGGGCCAGCTGTATGAGTTAAAAACGAACCTTGCAGACTTTCTTTGTAGTTTCTCAAGTTTTGGGATATTAGATTGTCTATATTCATTTGAGACAATCGCAGTGTACTCTAGGACGGGCCGGATAAATGTTTTGTTAACGGAATGTTTAATTTGAGGTGAAGCGTTAGCTAACACACGCCTTAAAAAAAACAAAAAAACACGTTTTCTCATTGTCTTATTGTAAATGTTATTCCACCTAAAATGTGGCATGATTATTACTTCCAAATACTTGTAGCTGGAAACGACAGATAAACACTGGTTCTTAATGTTATAAGCAAATGTAAAAGGGTTCTTTTTGCGTACTATCATCATAGCAACGGTCTTTCTAAAATTAATAGTACCAATTTGTATTTTAAGTAGAGAGGTGTTTAATACTTCCTGATCGTTTGAATTTCGTATTTCATGATAAAGAATGTAGTTGTCTGCGAAAAACCTGACCTTGAAGCGTACGTCACAAACGATATCATTAATGAATATCAGGGAGAAGAGCGGAGCTAATACTGATCCGTGTGGAATGCCAGAGTGTACGTTTGCATCTAAGCGTTTTTACTTACGTATATGTGGAAAATATCGCACACTTCTCTTTTGATCGACCAAAAGAGCCCAGGCAAAACCATCCACATCTGCATTACTAGCATTATACTCCCTTCTCAACCTAACCATTTTTCTTGCCTTTCGAAAAAGCATGAATGACACGGATGGCGACAAGAAAGGAAACAAATGCCCCCACTTGTTTAATTTTGCGTTTGTCTGAGCGGCTTTTTTACTGTTTGGAAATGCCCCTCTTCGAAAAGGTTTTCTAAGAGAAAAAATTCAACCCAAAAGCGTGGCACATGTTGTTCTATATGATTAGCTCGCATAAATCACAGCATCTCGCGCACATCACATATCCTAGGATGATCACCAGCGTTCAGATCAAACGGTCTACAGGAGTTCCACAGAAAACACAAAGTACAGCAGAATTGCTTGTAAAGTTCCCATCATCTGCATATAGTGTTCTGAAAACGCTGCCGTTATTAAAGCATGGCCATATAGAAAAAACAACAACAACAGAACGAGGAAGATGCCAACAGGATCAGAGGAAGGATCACTATCTGCGGAACTATTCGGCATTCAGGCTTTCCAATCACGCATTCTTGCATTTCGTAATCAATGCCACAACTGTAACCATTCATTAATATATATTAGGATATCATCAGAGACAGAAATAATCGATCTTTTTCAACAGCACTTGAACACATTGTCTCCATTACACTGACAGCAACCATTCTTTCACACAAGTCGAGGCATACAGGGGTCCTTAACTGCTAGATTTCTAGTTCTCAGCCAGTTGTTTTAAGCGAATGCTTCATTGAGACGGCCCTGCAGTTCATCCATGCGTTTCCTTGAATTCGAAGACAGTCACCCGAGGAAAAGCTTCTATACATCGCTGTGATGACTGACTGCATGTTTTGGCTGCCTCATTGGAATCTTCACGAGAAGCAGCCATCATTCGTGCTTTCCTGATATTAGTGCGCGAGAACTCAGGCCACAATACACTTCGCTTGCTATTGAGCTAGGCATTTCTCATAGGCACGTTACGTTGGCGCGTGTCATATCACCCGATGAATCCTTTAACGTCAGCCTGCACCTCGGAACAATATAATTCACCGAGCACCTTAGCTCTAGTTTTTCGAATCCCTTCATGGCGGGCTCTGAGAGAGGCCAGCAAGAACGCAGGCACTTCGGTACCACTACTTGTTTAACTATTCAGTCGGGAAATGTTTGGTGTGACCAAAAAGAACCCCATCCTGAAGATTAAAAATACGGTGGTCTACACTTGCCAAGACTGGCTTTTCCTAGCGTCCTTCGACACACCGACAAGACGTAACGCTGAAAGTGACACATCGAGTGCATTATGGATGACACCTTTGCTGCCCTCAGAAACACCCACCACTGCAGTAGGAGAAGGAACATCAACTAATGCCCCGCCGGGCTGGCGCAGTGGTTACGGCCCTCGACTACTGTTCCCAAGGATGCGGGATCGAATACCGGCCTCGGCGGCAGCTTTTCGATTGAGGCGAAAAGCAAAGCGACCGTATGCTGTGCGATGTCAGCGCACGTTAAAGAACCCCAGGTGGTCGAAATTCTCGGAGTCCTCCACTACGGCGTATCTCATCGCCTGAGTCGCTTTGGGACGGTAAACCTCATGAACCAAACCGAACATCAAGCTATCCTACCGTGGCAGATGTAGCCACCTGCTACGCAGGCACTGGTGCATGAACTAAATATGGAACCTTTGCATCATGAACATTGCCAGTTATGACATAGTAAAGGGAAGTTGGTAGGCATCCTACAATGGCCCTCCCTGGCCAAGACGTATGGTGGCGAGATCATCACCTCCGCTTGAATGTTATTTCAGACTGGGAGTGATAAGTAGACTTAGCGGCCATAGAAATACATGCAAGCAAAATATTTCAAAGCAGTTTTTTAATTTTACAGGGCACCTATGATGTCGCTTTTTGGTGCAGAGAAACCATGAACATCAAAAGAATAGAGTGTGAAAGTCTGAAACACAAGGTCAGTGCTCAGTATTTTTAAAACACTGTGAAACGTATCGGGGTTCGAGCTGAATAGGCAACGCGTAGAAACGCACGTAAACACATCTTACCGCAAAATTTTTTTTCGAAGTGTGTGATGAAAGGCTAGTTGGTAAGGCATTGTGAAGACATAAAGCTACGCAGGAGACTGGACACAGAAAAGATGCAGACAGGACGAGCTTAGACTAACAACTGATTTATTGAAAGAAACATTCTTCCTTCAAGAGCATAACGCATGCGCAACCAAACAGAAGTACCTTACCTTGTCAGCATAAAAAGTGAATTTCTTTCTGATACAGGTTAATTGATGCCTCGCTAACAAATTTTTCCGCTCCGTATCTAACAATTTGCGAGGCTTCAAAAATCTCGCGTACCTTCCTGTCCTTCGCGCAGCCTATAATCTTCGTTTGCTTGGAAAGCGTCGTACAAAATACTTTGTTTGTCATTATTCTTACAAGACTGGCGGTGCCTTGCTATTCTGATCGTCGTTTTCTGCGCGAAGATCGTTTATCGTGCCGTGTGAGCAATGCATGCTTCCAGCTTAGAGGTTTGCATTATTGGAGCCGCAGTATTCAAGAGGGAATGTAGCCTGTGCGGCAGCACGTCGGACATCACGAGAAGTTCTGATTGAGAGAAGCACCCAGCGGATAGCTGTCGTTTTTGAGGGGTACGCCGGTCTTTAAAATGCGCATTGATTGGCTTCAGAATGACGTAGCATACTTTGTCCCACTTGTTCAAGACAATCGCTAGCGTTTAAGCATCTCCATTTTCATTAGTGCTTTCCGAAACCGGAAAATTGTTTCGGCCTTATTTTTTTTTTTTTGCTTGCGTGTTTCTCTATGGCCGTGCCCATGACATTGTAGGTCCTACATTTTGCGATGCTTTGAAATACTTTGCCCTTGTAATGACATTTCGTAGTTCGAAAATGTGTTCTACGATGTTTATAGTTAATCTGCACCGAATGACGACATTCTAAGCGCGCTTTGAAATCAGCAATCTGTTTCGAAAGATTTTGGTTCCATGCTACCGACGCTAAGCCTTGTTTTCACCCCCAATCGGCCAAGCCTGGTGGCAGCGCCATCGCATCTTGCTTCCGTCACAGATCGGTGTTGGTCTATTAGTGGACCACGGCTTCTGCCGTGTGGACATAGGGTGGGGATACATATGACAGCCCGTCAGCTTTACAACATTGATGCTTTTCCGGCGCTTTATTGAGTTTTGGGAGCTTGCTTGCAAGATTGGCCAGTGGTGCATTCTTGTGGCTTCTACAAAATATTCGTATCCTGCCGTAAAAAACAGTGTTTGAATATGTTAATATATCGCGATGGTAACTCAGCGGCCGTAGAGGCACTTGTAAGATTTCTGTGTAGCAACCAGTCACGGCAGAGTCTCGTTTACGCATGAGCACATATTTTTTACCGGAAGTAATCGTTCCAAGAGCATACGCTAGTAGTAATTCTGCAGATTTTACCATGTTACAAACTACCGGAAGGCATGTCGGATGGTCCGCTGAATTTCGGCTCTATTTGTTTGGCTGTGTACTATAACTCATAACTGGCAATTCCTACAAAAGCGTGACCTGTAAAACTAAGAATATCTGTTATAACTTGACTCCTTTATTAAAGACTGCAAAAATATCGCGTCGAATTTTACTAAAAAAAAAAAAAATACAGGCTTTTATTTGAGTTAATAGGGGGAAATTGTGCAGTATGACACGATTGTGTTTTTGTGTCCTAATTATTACGCGTTATTTGCTGACTTAATCAGGCGGCCATGCTTCCATACTACACATAGCATCTGCTTCACACAGACAAACTTCTTGTAGTAATGCTTTTATTGGGTATGCCATTGGATACGAAGCACAATTTGTAAAGTATTTTGGCACAATGACGCCTCTCTCCTTTCCACACTCGGAAAGGTGAAAAGGCTAATCGGTTTCAGTCATCGGATGCTTGGAAGAATGCGAGTAGTAGCGCTGCAGCACTAAAAAAAATGTTATCCGCTTCCTTCCTCGGCTCAGATGCCTTTATTGCTGCCTTAGCCGTTTCGTTCGATGCTACCACTCCTGTGCAGACTACCGCGTACGGTGCATATCAGACACTGCTTTGGAATAATTTATGGCTCTGGTGAATATTAGAACCAGGTTTGATACTTTTGCTTCCGCAATGAAGCATGCTCAGTATTTACCGCGCACTCATTTCGAGTTTTGCACGCGAATAAGACCTCATAATACAGACTCGTATTATTGCGCCATCTATGTGCGCCGTCTGTCAGACGTGGCCAGTATTCGTCAGGTTGCAGCTTGAGGGTGATAGCGGCCAGCAGTGACCGGTCGGCGGGTATGGTGACTTCACGAGATCACGTGGCAAGACCAAGCTGGTAGTTCTCTCAGTTGGAATTGGGTCATCTTCACAGAACATTCAAAAGGCAAATGATCAAACAATAGTGAAATAGATAAATGGGACTGGAAACTAGACATAAAGAGAGAGAGAGGGTAAATATATGCAAGGAAAATGAAAATGAAGGCTTTCGCCTTATCGCACTTTAGTCGTCCAAAGTGCCGCACATGTCTTTTTTTATCTCTGCCAATATCGATTAAGCAATCAGGCAGAGCTCCGGAAGCGTACTAGTCCTTGCTTTTTTTATCATGACGGTAGACGTTACCACTTTCTCGTGCCGAGATTAGAGACAGTAAATGACGTTTGCCAACCGACCGATGCAAGGAAACAATGGTTACTGATTAATGGGTGCCCTCGAAACGATTTACGAACAGCGGCGCTTGGCTGGAAGTTCATTCGGAACATGGTCATCAATAAGAGCGGAGTTTTTGGCCGACTGCAGTCTAACTAAATCTTTTTTCTCCACAAGAAAATTAACTTGAGTTCTCACCCCGCTTTGTTTAGAATGCACCATCGCGAATTAAGGTTACTGTACTGAACTAGAAAAAGGATGAAAGAGTGCAATACGAGGCCTAAATCTAATAGTTTCACTTTTACTTCCTGGTTTCATTTCGTTCTCTTTGGTATAATGTGTAGAGTGTAACATCCCAAAATGTAATCTGTTATGGAGGATGCCGTAGTGGAGACATCTGAATTATTTACGCAATTTGGTGTCGAAACGATCGGGCGCCTTAACGCGGCGCCTTCTTTTTCTTTACACTGCCATGTATTTCTAGACCAACAGCAAGACGTGGACAGACCAGTGTTTACGTTTTCCGCTGGTCGTTTATTTGCAGCCGCTATAGAGGGTAGATTATTCCCGTAGGCCTGCTGTCTTGACTGTACTGATCGTGACAACATATGTGCAGTGTGCAGGAGACAATAGTCTTGGTAGTCACCTGGCGCACTGCTGGCGATCAGGCCACTCCATTCGTTTGCTTCGACTCAAGCGTTACCATCAGTGGTAACGCTATATATATAGCTTCCTCAGGGGGTGAGCTTGGAAGAAGCTTCGCTAACCCCGCTGTGTCCTCCGGGACGGAATCAGTTTCGAACACTTCAACCTGTAAAGGTGGTTTGAGATTACCATCGGGTGGAACTTGCGGAGTTCAACGATGTGTTGTGTGACCCCATGTGGGGCTGTTGGAACTTTCGAGAAGTTCAGTGATGAGTTGCCCCCAGGCTGAGGGCAGCTCGACCCCGCGAGACGGGTGTTGACTCGAGACTTTGCGCAGTCGACGAGTTGTTGACGGGCCCATGCAGACGCGTGCCGAGTAAGCAAAATAGAAAAAAAAAGGGCCACATAATGGGCTGTTGCCGCGCAAGGCGGACTTATTGTTGTCCGATGGCGGAACGAATCACTGCCACATCGCCGCAACTATTTCGGCCGTGACCCCTTTTCCCAAGCATTTCACCCAAGAACAGCCGAACACCATGCCAGAGGAAAGCTTGTAACCATTTAAAAACCGGTGGGTAACCGGCGGCACCAGGGATCGAACCCGCGCGCAAGCTCCATGCCGTCACGAAAATAGCGAGGAGGCGTTCAGACGTCAAACACGGAGCCGCCTCCACATATTATTTATCACAGAGCCATCCCTTCGTGTATGTGTGCAATGTTTGTGCCACACTAGTGCTTTTGACTAGCGGCAAACGTTTCGCACCATTTGTTTCAAATTCGGAAATTCTAAACTATTTTCACACAAGAGCAGATTTGTACAAGTGCGACCGCTAAGTGCAATGCCCAAAGTCGACCTCGCCCCTACGTTCAAGATATCAGCTTTACGATTGAGTTCTGCGCGTTTGCCTCAGACAATATTAGATTGACCTCAGCTAGAGTTTTGTTGTTATAATTTGAAAATCAGTGTGATTCATTTGCCGCAGGTACGCGTGAAACCAACGTAAACTGGTTTCTTCTCAATTTTTCTATCCAAGCTTCATGGTGACGAGCGCTTATTCGACAAATACGCGGTGACGCACAGCTGGCAAGGACTGCTACAGGTAAAACAGCGGGAAAGCCCTGGCTTCGTTAAAATTTGAAGGCATCCTTCCTTCAGAGGCACCGACATCTGCTCTCGCTGTTATGGTTTTTGTTTGAAAAGTCGCTTCCGTCTGCATCTAATTACGCTGTATCGTGCATTGGCGCTAAAAACACTGAACATTTGTGCTTCTAGAGTTGAAAAGGCGTACTTTACATTGTCAAACTCAAGTACGTACTCCGCATGTTCCCCAAAGGTGTCAATACAGACAAACCCTGCTGAAACGTTTCCCTCATGGCCGCTTTGCAAATGCCTACGATGTTAGCGCAATTCCTTAGAATTACCTTTTTTGATGTTTTGTAGCGTTCTCTTTAAATACCGCTATTTCTTAAATAAGCAATGTCTATTATTGACCTTTCACTTCACGGAAAATGTGGTGAGGTGACCATGTGAGCCAAAAATGAGGCAAGAAAAAGAGACAAACTTCATATTACAGCCTGGAACTCGGCAGAGAGGATAAAAAATTTCGAAAAAGAAGTGCTGTGTCCTTCTGCGCTCTTAGCACTGCAGCTTAGAAACGCTGCGAACAAATGTGTCCAGCTGCTTACGTCAGCAAATTAGCCCCTGACCTAAGAATGGACAGTGAGCTTTCAAGAAAGTATTTTCTATAGTTCAAGCGAAAACTGAGGAACCTCAAAAGGTATTTCAAACGAGGAAAAGTGCCATAGAAATAAAGAGGAAATTAAAAGCGCTACGTTATCTCTTGGGAGCAGAATGCTGCAGTGCTTTCACATCAAACTTTTCCCACTGCAAACACGAAACCACCGCTATCTCCAACTTTGGCGACCGCTTCCTCCCACACGTAATATGTATGTATGTATGTATGTATGTATGTATGTATGTATGTATGTATGTATGTATGTATGTATGTATGTATGTATGTATGTATGTATGTATGTATGTATGTATGTATGTATGTATGTATGTATGTATGTATGTATGTATGTATGTATGTATGTATGTATGTATGTATGTATGTATGTATGTATGTATGTATGTATGTATGTATGTATGTATGTATGTATGTATGTATGTATGTATGTATGTATGTATGTATGTATGTATGTATGTGTATGTATGTATGTATGTATGTATGTATGTATGTATGTATGTATGTATGTATGTATGTATGTATGTATGTATGTATGTATGTATGTATGTATGTATGTGCGTGTGAGTGTGAGAGAGAGAGAGTGAGAGCGAGAGAGAGAGTGAGAGCGAGAGTGAGAGCGAGAGCGTGTGAGAGCGAGAGTGAGAGCGAGAGAGAGTGAGAGCGTGTGAGAGCGAGAGTGAGAGCGAGAGAGAGTGAGAGCGTGTGAGAGCGAGAGTGAGAGCGAGAGTGAGAGCGAGAGCGTGTGAGAGCGAGAGTGAGAGCGAGAGCGTGTGAGAGCGTGTGAGAGCGTGTGAGAGCGTGCGTGCGTGCGTGCGTGCGCGTGTGTGTGTGTGTGTGTGTGTGAGAGAGAGAGTGAGAGAGAGAGTGAGAGTGAGAGCGTGTGTGTGTGTGTGTGTGTGTGTGTGTGTGTGTGTGTGTGTGTGTGTGTGTGTGTGTGTGTGTGTGTGTCGAAAACATCACCGCTTTGATACCAAGACGCCGGCTGCTGCGCGTTGTTTGAAACATAACAATGCTTTATACTTTCAACGAATGTAGCATTTCTTTGCGATGTCAGACCACGTGATGTTAGATAAAAAAGTGCATTATGCAGTATGATTCACGTGTCAGTTTTCCTCCTTTCTGCAACGTTGGGATGCTATTCGCAATTTCAGCACAGTTAAAGATTCTCATGTAAAAGGCGATGGGAACCGATTTTCGAGCATAAACATCTTGCTGCGCTTTATTTCTCATACTCATATTTCCCTAAAATTTGAGTTCATTTGTTGCGGTAGATGTTTTTAAAATGAAATTCTAATTTCTTTTAAACGGCGCTAACCGATTCGCAATATCTGACCACTAACTTCGCTGAAAACGCTGCCAAGCCCATTCAGCGACGACAATAAGCTTATGAAGTCCACAGCATTTGTGTACGCAGTTTCAGGTACTGCACAGAGTGACACTTCAATCCATTTTGAGGACGAGTCTACGAGTACGAGAAACACGGTATTTTCTTTCTGTGCAAAATCCACATGCACGCGTGACGAACAGTGCCCAGGGTATGACCATGGGCGAATAGGGACCGGCCGGGAGGCGGCCTGAACTGACTGGCAGATTCTGCATCTCTGCACGGACGGTTCAATTGCCGAGTCTATCCCGGGCCACAACACAAAACTTCTGAGCGCCCGTGTGCTCATCGTGTAGCATAGTTAGCACTCGTTCCCTCAGCGGTTCTGGGATTACAACTTTCACTTCCAAATTCACGCAACCCTGTTCCAGCGATAACTCGTCAGGACGAACATAGCATGCTTTCAAATCGTCTCCATGCTGTCTACGCCACACGTGCAATGAGAGGTCTGCCACCTGGCTCGGTGTTCTTCCTTTGAAACCTATGAAATCTCTTCAGCGGTGAGCGGAAGGCCTTGAAATACTGACAGCATTCGGATGCCTTGTCTTTCGCGGATACCGGTTGGGGCAACCAGGCATCTGCCCCTTCTGCATTCTTTCCCTTCCTAAACTTCAGCTTTTACCTGTAAGCTTCAAGCATTACAAAGAATTGTGAACGGTTTCTTGGCGTCAGAGAATGCCAGTACCTTCTTGCTGCTGGACAGCAGTGTTTTCGTATCCTTAAACGCATCACTGCATGCTTTCGTCAACGACCATTTCTTATCTTTCTTCAAAAGCCGATAAAGCGGCTCTGCTACAGTTGAGGCGATCTTAAGAAAGTTTGAATCAGAATTCCACTTGTTCAAATACGCTTTAAGCTCTGTGACGGTGGTCGTCTCTGATGCTTCCAAGATTGCTTTTTTTTTTTGCGTTCGTAGGGCAAATACCTTTTTAGTTGAGCTGTGAACCAATACGTGACTGACTTCAGAAAAACGTGGCATTTAGCCAGTGTGATATTATATTCACTGAAATGCTGTATGACACGCTCCAGTGTCTTTGGCAGTCTGCTATATACTGCCTAGACAAGATCACGTCATCGATGTAACATCCTACGTGGAGGATGCCGTGAAGCACTTCGTCCATCATGGACTAGAATATTGCTGCTGCACTCGCCTCGCCGTAAGGTAGGTGCTCAAATTCAAACAATCCCAGAGTAATGTTTACCGTCATAAATGGCCGGGACTAAGGAGTAAGCGGCAATTGCTGGTACGTTGAAGAAAGGTCTAGCACACAAAATACCTTTCCTCCGGCTAAACCTGTGTGAAAAATCCTCCGGTCTGGGTAGTAGGTATAATGATCTGTTTTCAATGAGTGGTTTACGGTTATTTTATTGTCCCCACAAATCTGATACTGCCATTTTCTTTTAAAACTGTGTCTAACGGGGTAGCCCAGTGGCTGCGCATTACTGGCTCCAACATTGCCTATTTCGACTTGCTCCAACAGTTTTTGTTCAACCTTTTTTCTACAATGCAAAGGGTACAGGTCTAGCTCGGCAAAATACAGGAACTGTACCAGGTTGCAGAACAATTTTTGCTTGAAAATTCTGTGTTGTTCCCAAATACTCAGAGAACAAGGAAGGTACGCTTCTGTTTTAGAACCGCCACTCTGTCTTAGAGTACCATCAGTCCAATTTTTGCCAGTCAAGGTTGAAACGCAGCAAGCCAATTTCGAGCAAGTAGCACTGGTAACTTGTTTCCGGTATCCATTACAAGAATTACAGGTAGCGTCATGCTCTGACCATTGTACTGAACAGCTGCGTCACACTGCCCTTTAAGTTGTATTTGTTCCCCAGTATAAGCGCAAAGCGACATTTTGCATGGCTCGCATCTTACGTGCGAAAAGGGGGACTTGTATACTTGCTCTGGAACGATTGTGACTGCTGCTCCAGTACCAATTTGCAGATGGAGGGGCGTGCCCCTAACGCCCACTTCATGAAATGATTGGTTTGAGCTAACCAAATTATACCGTTCTATCAGAGGTTTCGTCAGAATATTCGAGCACGTGCGTGCTTTTAGCTTTTGTCCTAAAACTCTGGTACATTTTACTCAAGGGGTCAACTTTTTTACACTCACGACAAACAGAATTTTCGTACCAACAAACTTCCGACGAGTGTCCCCTGCCGCATCTTTCACACTTCTGGCTATCGCGGTCTTGCTTTCTCTTGGGCTTAGCTTGCCTCGCCTCTTGACGCGGTCGACCTTTCACTACGTGCACTGATGCCTCGTCTTCTCTAGACCACATTGGCGCACGGTCTCGCACCGCTACTTCTCTGTCAAGGGCGATTCTGCATGCGCTTCGAAATGTCAAGCCTCGTCCCACGAACAGAGCTTCATGCCGTATGCCGGCAACCAGCCTAATATCTCGGAGGGCATCCTGTAAAACGTCGCCGTAGTCCCACTTCCTGGCTAAGCGTTTAGGTTCGACAACGAACCCTTCGCCGCTTCCACCCTCCTGTTGCACGCGTCACTTAAACTTACACCGCTCCGCTACGACAGAACTTTTGGGCCTGTAGTGTTCTTTCGAGAGGCTTTTCACTTCTTCATACGACGTTTCTCCCGGCGATTTAGTACTGTGATAATTATTAGTACTTGATAAGTCTCCGGGCCTATTACTGTCAAGAAGACGGAGAGGCGCTTTTTGTTGGCTATCGCATTTCCCTTTAAAAATGCTCTACGCGCTCTAAGAAGGACTCAAATTTTTGCGTTCTGTGGTTAAATTTTGGTATCCTCTCCACTGACGGCATCTTAATGAAGCACATAAGTTCGCTACTCATCCGTTTTCTCCGAAGTGCTGCCCCGTTCAGATTGCTGTCGGCGTTCCTTGTGGCCGCATTGGGCGGTGCTGTCCTCTAGGAGGAGGGACGTAGGTCAGGGCGATGCTTGTATCCGTGAACGTGTGCAGGCGGTAATCGTACGGGCAGAGCACATGTTCCGTTCCTTTTTCCTGCGGCCGAATCACGTGCTCCTACTGGTCTGCCCTGAGCGGCAGACATGGTGAATATTTGCGTCACCACCGAGTCACCGGTGAGGGCATTTTACGTCATGAACAAGACTAAAGTGATGACGTTGCACACGCGCTCAATTGTGAGCGAATTTGTGAGCGCAGCGAAGTAGGCACAAACCGCTCACAAAGTTTGTGAGCGAAAATGGCGGCTGTTTGTTTACCTCGAGAAACGCCGATTGAGATAGTTACTAAAACAGTGATGGCGTCTACGCGATCTACTGCGAAGGAAGGCATACGAAGACTCGTTTGACTTGCCGCATGAGCTGTCAGATGCTGTTGAACTCGGGAACCGCTGAAAGAAGAGTAGCCGTGCGATGACTGCCGACAAACGCGCCGATGATCGGAGGCTTGCTGGCGATGCGTCGTCACTGCGGTGGCTTGCGCGCCCAGTTTTTTTGCCACCTGAGGTTTTCAACTTCCGTTGGGATCTTAATATCGTTGACATCCCATCGCCGTTGGTAAGCAAGTGCATGCATCGGTAGCGGAAGCTATCGTGCGGCGCGCTGATTTCCGTCAAGGCGCCGAGGGGTGACGATCAAGTCGCAAGGCAAGGGGGTCAGTGTTGTGAGAGCCGAAAAGTGAGCCATCGGCTTTTTATTTTCTTACTGCATGTGTCCTGCTACGAGTTCTGAAGGCCATGCTAAACATCCTACTGTGCCTGTTTTCCATCAGATCTTCTGGCCGCATCCTTCTGGCCGTTGACCCTCGCTGCCTCGAATCTTACCACGCACAACGCGTGTTCGTTTGGCGGTGTACTCCTGCGCATGATGGACACGTTTTCCTGGGTAAGTTTTAAAGAAGCTTTGTCGATCATCGAACGGCCTGAATGATATGTAGTCAGCTGAGTTTTGCCTAATTGTGCCGAAGCTACATGAATGAACAAGCTAATTGATCAAGTTGTGGTCACCGATTTTCGTGCTAAGCGCTTGTACCGCGTTTAGCATGCAGGTTTGAGCCTTTAGTGTCTTTAGTCAGATTGTTTCTCATAATAACCACACTCACACATGCCCTCGATTTTACATGACGATCAAAATAGCTGCGCCCACGGAATCAGCTGTTTTCTGGAAGGCCGCCGTGTTCAGGCTGTGCCGTCGTCAGAGTCAATGTTCCGTCGCGGTAACGAAAGTTACTGAGGAGGACGTTAAATTTCATCAATGACGTCAATTCTTTTTAGGTTACTGGTTGTAAATTGAAACCACAATTTAGATGAAAAAAATGTAGACTGAATATGCAAGCCGTTCACTGCCGTCTCGGAGTGAAAATGGCGTCAGTTTGCTTCGTGTTACGCCGGATATACGTCGGCGCGAACAACGACGCAGGAGGATGCATGAAGACGCCTTTCAGGTGCCTGACGAGCTGTTCCGTCTACATTTCCTATCCCGTAATGTTACCTCTCTCATTTTTCGTTCCATAGCCCTCTGCGTTGTCCTCAACTTAAGTAGAACCCTCTTGGTTAGCCTCCACGTTTCAGTACCATAGGTGAGTACAGGTAAGATGCAACTGTTGCATACTTTCCTCTTGAGCGATACCGTTAAGCTGCTAGTCATAATCTGCTAGTGCTTGCCAAATGCGCTCCATCCCAATCTTATTCTTCCTGTTATTTCTTTTTCATGGTCCGGATCTGCGGTTACTACCTGTCCTAAGTAGAAATATTCGCCTACTACTTCCAGTGCTTCGCTACCTAACGTAAACTGTTGTTCCTTCCTGAGGCTGTTGAACATTACCTTAGTCTTCTGCATATTGACTTTCAAGCTTACCTTTCTACCTTTCCTGTCTAGGTCATCAATCATTATTTGCAGCTTCCCCCTCCCCACCGCGACGAAGCGCGCCAAAGAACAAGGCGCACCGTGTGAAAAGAACTTTGCTTTATGAGTGCGGAGGGGGAGGAGGGGGAGATAATTTCTACGTTCCACCGCCCAAGCGGTGCGCCTGCCGTGGGCTTCTGCAACGGGCCAGACGACATGCGGACCAATATCTTCCGCTGCGAGAGGTGGAAGCGATGAGACAAAAGCGCCAATAAGGAGCACAGCAGCGGTAATGAACTGCACAGCGGAAACGCCGTAGACGAAAAATTGAGACGAGAAGCAGCAGTAATGCTCACTAACTATCACATCGGAGCAGTCCTAACTGTATTGCACATTCGAGTCTGATAGCTTTGTAGGAAAATCTCACTAATGAACACAGCAGTCAAAAAGAAGAAAGAGAAAATGACGAGTCTGCAGTGTGCCAAGACACTGAGTTCCAACACTGTGTCGGGAGTTATTTCTGCTCTTATTCATGAAACGTCTAGGCTACTAAAATGAAGGTATTTCTGCCATTCCGTGGTTGCAGCTGCTGTGCTGAAACAATGAAAAAAATTCTGTTCAGTATTGCTGTGTGATAACATTCACGCAACAACCCAGCACAATATTAACCAAGAGGCGCATGCGGGCTCATTTAACTGCGGATAACTAATGACCGATTCGCGCATGTTCCACCTTTTTCTACGGCTCAGGCAGCGTCACTGACACCTACTGAAAGATACACAGAGCGAGGTCTGTTTCTGCAATTCGTTTCACTTTTCTCAGACTCGCCTGGTGCAATTTACATTCTTTTTATCCTGTCCACATGACCTGAGGACAGCTAAGAACTGGCACTCTAATTCGCACGAAGCGACGTAAAACAGAACATACTAGAACGTCTCTGAGCGCCCTGCCGAAACTGCATAGCCCACATTGTTATGCAGTTTTAAATAAACCGAATAAGCCTTACGAAGAAAGATTAACCAGCCAAGAAGGCCCACACAGAAAAAAAAAAAAAAGATGCAGAAAGCAAGAGGCTGTCTTGTTTTTTTTTTCTTCGTCTGTTTTTTTTTCTTTTTTTTTTCCTGTGTGCGTTTTCCTGACTAGTTAGTCTTCCTTCATGCAATGCACTAACTACCTCAACAACGTGTTTTACTGAAAGCTTATGACCTCGCACTTTTCCGGTCGGTTTCCATGTTGTCTGCGTCATCCAGCTATCTGCTAGATTTACTGAATAGAGCAATAATTTCTACTTTCGTTGTTGTTATTGGCGTTGGCATGTTTCTGTTTGGTGTAGTATAGAACCCACTGCACTGTTTAATACACGGAAAAAGCATCTCAACCTGTGGAGACCTGTTTTTTTAAAGCGCAGCGCTTCGGCGCCAGTTCCTGCTTTTCGCGGCAGCGTCGCCGTTGGCGTTGTCTCTCGTAACCAGCTCTGCAACCGGGTGTACCCTCTCTCGCCCCTCTCTTCCTCAGTAGTGGCGACCGCGCGTGTTCTCCGATAGCTCTTCGCGCTCCTGCCACCTCTATTCTCCGCTGTAAATATCAAACCCCTCACATTTATTCGTGTCTTCACGAATTTGGTGTTCAGTTAAGCCCACACCTACATCAGTTCTTAAGCATGTTTTTAAGCATGTTTTAACATGTTCTCAAGCAACCATTGCTGCCGCTGATCTCACTCAAGCCAGCCAATTGAGAGAAAATGGCAGAAGTGAGTCACAGAGAGCCCAATTTTTCTTTCAGTCAGAAACGCACTTTAAGACAAGAGTTGAAGGAAAACTCGCCTGCTCGGGGCAGTCACATTATAGGTATGTAAAAGGAAGACGCCGGTAATTTTCAATGTATTTTGGGCAATTCATCAAGGTATGAACGCCGGAATGAATTTTTCTTTTGTTATCCCTTTTTAAGATTTCTGGCTGTCGTCAACCTTTTCACGTCTCACTCGTGCTAGCGATATATTGCTTGTGCGCTTCAATTTTATTTTTTAAATCCATGTTTTCAAGGGCAATGGTCCGGAGCCAGGCGTGTTACAGAAGATTAATAACGCCTCTTTGCTGCTAAGCTGCGGCTGCAACCAAGCGACACCAAGGCACGTTTCTCAAAAAGAGTCGGCACCTTCTTCCTGTGATAGCTCTTCATTCGGACAAAGCTCTCACTTATCTTTTTTTTTTTTTTTCTTTTTTTTTTTTATGGACGCGACAGCGGCTAAAAACTTTCAAAGTCCTTCTCCCCCGAGTGAAATCGATTAAAATGAGACGCTAGTGCACGATTTCGACGGCTCTCAGTTCATATACTGAGCAAATCCCTCAGGAGAAGCAGTTCACGACTTTTCTATCAGCGAGGCGATAAAGGACCGCAAACTTTGGTATCATCATGTTCAAAAGATGTTGCGGAGACCCGTCGCTATTCAATTAGAAGAAGTCGTTATTATCCTCCGGGCTCTTTCTTCCACGTAAACAAATCCCTTCGTTTACGACCAGGATTAACGGCTTGAGAATGCTTCTATTGCATCGCTAGGGTTAGAACGACCGCTACAAGGGTGCGAATAGTATGGTCGTGATTATTCCCTTGCTATTTATTTTTGCTATCTTGAAGGTAATGAGCGAGAGCAATGACTTTGGGGTAAAGGCGGGCAGATAGATCTCGCTTTCTCGCGGTTGCTTTAAATTCGCGTGCGTATAAGAGGCACGTGGTTCCGAAAAGAAGCTTCGTGGCAAGTCAGCACTTGCGCCATCACTTTCCGCACGTCTTAGACCTTGGCTCTTTTGCGACATGAAAAGATTAAGAATCTAACCTTTGCGGATAGCTGAAGTAGTTATTACAATATTATTACTGTATTTGAAAAGAAGCAACGACACGACACAAAGAGGAAAAAAAAAACAGCATGGTCTTCACTTTTGTTTGCTCTATGTCGTTTCTTTTCTGCTGCACTATTAGGATTATTATTAGGAGCGGTCTTGGTTGTTCAGGCGAATCAGCCATTCATCTGAAGTCCGAAAGAAAACTAAACATTTAAACAGCCAATAAAACTACCTTGAAATCATACTTGCCTCCTTGTTTGGATGTACATGATGACAACTCGATAAAAACCTGCGTCGAATGTTCTGTTAGGCGTCTTTTAGCAGCATCGCACAACTGGTCTGATTATTACTCTCTAGTGAAGCAGTGGATGGTGTATGTCGTTTATGGTGTGTAACATCTCGAAGCTTCTGAGGTTATGATTAACGCCATGGTGGAGGAATTCGGCCTGTGTATTTTAAAAGATTTCACTATGCCGCAAGACATATTTTCCGCCCATTAACAAGTTATGATAATCAAAGCTTACAGAATTTTATTGTTATACAAAATATCGATTTTTTGAAAACAACAGAGATGAAAGCTCACAAACTCCCTATCAAATGGTCGCATTGCGTAGTGCAATGCCACGGCGCGTGAATGCCGCATATAAGTATCCGGAAGTAAACCTAAGACTTGCAAACAGTTTCTCAAAAATCGCCATTGCCGCCCCTGCACGAAGATCATCGACAGCGACCTTTTGCGCGAATTCAGCCACTGAACATCGTAAAACACGCGTGACATCCCTTGAAAGAGGAATTCATTGGCAAACCAAAGACAGCGGCGAAGAAGGTGGAGAGCAAGAAGGGAAACGGTGATGTTTCTAGCTCCCTTTACCATCACTCTTCTACTACGAAGCCGTGGAGAGAGAGAAAGCATAAAAAAAAAAGAAAACAAGCGCACGATTGAGCCGGACTGGCTTTGGGACGCTTTTATAGCTGAAGTGTGGTATCGCTATATTCTTTTTGTTTTGCTAGCTCAGCCAAGCGTACAAGTAGTAAGGTTGAAAGTTGGGCGAGTTGAATCTGGTTCATTTTGAAGGCAGCGCGAAAAACGAGGACCAAGAGTAGAAGGACACAACACGAGCGCTTTTTCACAACTAAACTTTTTATTGAAAAGCAAGTTTAGCTGTGAAAAAGTGCTCGTGTTGTGTCCTTCTACTCTTGGTCCTCGTTTTTCGCGCTACCTTCAAAATGAAATCAAGCGTACAAGTTGGGAAGGAAAAGGCGAAGACTGTTTTAGGGCGTTAGCTCTACTGCGTTCAATTGCGAGTTTCGCGCTATTCCTGAACCAAGTATCTAATGGGTTCCACAGATTGCGTTACGTACTCGTGCGCTGCATGATATCTCATCTCGCTCAGCACAGCAAAACTCTTCGTTTCCAACTCGCACTGTGCAGCAAATATCATCGACTTCATCGTCGGGCGCAGTCTTGTTTTTGTCTTAATTCAATACAGTTTATTCATTCACACTTACTCAGCCATGCGAGCACTGTGCTACATCCGCGGGCGATGACGCGACCTGTAAAACTTCTACACACTCTCGCAATGTGCAGTAAGCATCGTCGTCTTCATCAAGGTCCAACTGCAAAACAGTCTCCCGCAGTGCATAGATCATCTTTGTTTTCACGCAGTTCCATTTGCGCCGCTTCTTTATTTAACCTAGGTAAATACACCCTACCCTTACGCCAACTGGCTAAAGATGAAGACCGCAGCCGTGCTAGATAGGCTGCCGAGACCACCAAACAATACGAAGTCAGACTAGCCCGTTGACGAGTAACTAACCAAGCGCGGAATCGATTCAAGATTGAAGCGGTGGCAGCGACTGTGGCTGCGGCCGATGGCTAATGATCATGAACTTGCGGCAAGGGTAGTTTAACCTCTATATATTATAATCACCGAACTCTTTGGTGTATACGTATATGCTAGAGTAAATTTTTTCGCAGGAGGATGTTAGGCGATTGTACACATATCACGGCTCTAGCGCGGCTCTCCCATTAGTGTTGTATAAGAGTTGAAATTTGGGCCAGTGATGCACTTCTCTGTTCTTCTCTTCGTATTTTGTCTAGCTCCGTTCTTCATGATCAATGTATTAGATAAACACTGCTCCTTGAAGCGAATGCTTTTGGGTGCTTCAGTTCTTGGTTATAACTGCGGTTTACCTGCTTTCAGTGCACGAGCTCAATAAGGCGGATAGGCAATTTCCTTTTTTCAATATTTGTCATAATTATCCCGCAGCCTCGACTATGTGCATCGTACACAGTTGAGTAACTTTTGTTTTAAATGTAGAGAAAAAAATACATGTTGAACGCATATCTGAAAACACTTTAAACATATAGAGATGGAAATTCTCTAGGTAGGCTGCTTTAGACATTCATGAACTCAGAGACGCACATTTCCTCCATAAAATAGTCTCTAAGGATACTCGATTCTCGAAAGGAAACGACTCAGTCTTGATTTGGCTTGGTTCGTTTAATAAGTTTAGCGTTTTAGTAAAACTCAGCCATGACGGACGCTGTAGTGGAAAGCTCCGGGGAGGTTTTACCACGGCCCCGCCGGGGTGGTGCAGTGGTAAGACGCCCGACTACTGTGCCGGAGTACCCGGGTTCGAACCCGACGTCGGCGGCTGCGTTTCGATGGAGGCGAAACGAAGAGGCGTCCGTGTGCTGTGCGATGTCAGCGCACGTTAAAGATCCCCAGGTGGTCGAAATTGCTCCGTAGCCCTCCACTACGGCTCCTCTTTCTTTCTTTCCACCTTCTCTCCCACCTTCCTTTCCTTACGGCGTGGTTCAGGTGTCCACAGAAACAAGTGTGACAGATACTGCGCCTTTCCCTTCCTGTGAACCAACTATTTTTTTTTTTAAATTTTACCACGTGAGGCTCTTTAACATGCACGTGCATAGCACAGTACACCGCATTCTTTTAAATCTTGCAGCCATTGCGTTCTTCGAACGCCTCTGCCGCGGCTGGGATCAAGCCCGCCTTTTCGGGATCAGCAGTCGATTGCCCCATTCGTCCTTAAACTATAAAGTTTTCTCAGAAAAATGCGGAGATTTCTTCGGGTTAAAAATAATTATCTGACCGTAAGCTTTGTTAAGCATGTCTACACGTACACTGGCATTTCTTCTCTATGCAAACTTCTTGCTCTTCGTCGGTCTCTTCCTCGAGCCGACCACGCTTTCTTTGCGCTGCTGTTTTTTTGCAAGATATTTCGGCTGGATGATCAAACTCAGACGCCGAAGCGTTGACGCACTCGCACCGGTACGGCACCTCATCATGGCGAGACTGGGCAACCAACGTCGGTGAAGATGGTGCACCCCCCCCCCCCCCCCCACCCCCCCTTCATCCTCAGGTGGTATCATAGCAGAGAGCTTCCATAAGGGATAGGGAAAGCAGAATGATCGCTTGATAGCCCATTTAGTGCTAGGGACGAGGAAGGCGAAGAAGCGCCCAGTAGGTAGACTGGAGCGCTTCGATAGGCCCGCTCCGGAGGTTCAAGATCAAACGCGCGAGATAAGCGGCCTTGGGTGTTGCAGCGTAAAGAATAGAGCTCCGGTATAAATTCGGCACCTATGATAGAAATCGGCACCCTCCGGTGTCAGGAAGCTTTGCTTGCTGCTACTTCAGTCGGAGCACGCTTTAGAGCTGGCAAGCATGCGATGAGCGCAACCAGGTCTACGTTTAGAAAACACCGATTATAAACACGGCTTGGGGCTCTGAAAACGAGATTCCCTATTTGCGTGTTCCTCGGCCACTGTTTCTTCGTTAAAAGTATGCGAAAATATCATCACAACAAAATTGCGATGGATAGTCTAAAGAGCTGCATAAACTTGAAATTATGTGGTTTAGTTTTTGGACCAAGGTCCGCGTCGGCCCCTAACATATAAGAAAAGAGCAAGTTCACTGTATTCATCCATATATACAGGTAATGAACATTGGCAAGAAGCTTATCTATGCCGACACCACTGAACTTGAAAGTTTCAATACTGTCCAAGTACAGACAATTGGGCTTTCTTCGCAGTTGATTCCTTCATTTTTGAGGAAGAGCCTGCTGGTTCTGCTTTGTTTCATCTCAAGGAAAGGATAATTTTTACTCTCATCACTTCCTTCCCAGACTTTATCCATCTTTTCCTGTTCAATTGTGTTTTTGTTTTCGTTTTATAGTTTGCCTCTTTTTTCTGTCATAGCTCCATTATCCTGTGTTCTCTTTTTTCTTTCTGTTCCTTTTCTGGATTTTGGACTCGAACGCGGCGTTATTACATCGCAAAAGAATGAATGTATTGATATGCATCGGAAGAGGCAATTCTTGTGCTCATGTACCGCTTGTCATTATGACTGCAATGACATTATTGCTTCAGGTCTGCAAAGCTATGTTTACATATATAATGCGCGCCCGGCGTATCCGATCGAACTAACTCTTGCTCTTCATCTGCTTTCTTTCGTTGCATTTCCACTCTTTGCGCTCTCAAAGCAAAAAAAAAAATATAATCGAAGTACATGGTGGAGGTTACTACGGCTAAACCTGACTCGGAGAAAGTTTTGTCGTCATGGAAACCAGATCGTTTCCTACTGCTGGGAAATGCTATCTAGAGCTGTTCCCTATTCGTGAGCTGTGACGGATGTTTGATATCCTCTGCTCTCCTTTCCTTTTTCCCTTCCAAGTACCTCCATTTACTAAAAACCATGAAAGTTCCGTTCGCTCTTCCATCAAACAGCCGATTCTTCGCCGCGGAAAAGTTATTACTGCCAGCTGTTCCGGCCTTAACTTCATGCATGTTCCCATTTGCTCCCCGATTCTTATGCACTGACAGCACGGGAGGAGCTTTGGACTAGGAAGCGTTATGCGAATAGAACTTAAATCATGCATCATTTTGTTTACTTTTAATCGTGAAGCTGAACAGACAAGCCAAAGTCACAGATGGTTGCCCAAGAAAAGCGCAAGGGAGGATTACAAGAAGGCGCACCAATGAAGGACACGACATAATGTAGGACATGAAGAACGGAACCTGCGTCTAGAACTCGCAGATTGCAGTTAGGTTTATCCGTGCTTTGCAGACCCTTATCATTGCTCGAATATATGCGAAAAACATCGTTTTTCTCTATAGCATTCACTTTTTACTCTTGAGGTCTATTTTTAACTCCCGTATAAGGTCTAGGAAAATTATTGTGAACATCTTGAAGAAACCACGCTGAAATGCGTTTATAAAGGAGGCACTGAGTTGTCTCCACATAATATGACCATCATGACGCGCCTTGTTATGGCGCTTTAACATAGTTGCGTCTATGTCACTTGCGCTTGCTTTTTGTACAACTGCGCCTCAGTGTAAGATATAACCTTCATAGATATATGGTTTTTTTTTTAAAGATCTCCTTTGTGCTCGGGAAGAATACTATAATATGCGACCTTCGGCACATATTAAAGAAAATTGCCGTTTCTTGAACACAGCTTCTAAAGGTCCCCTATACTCTCTCTGTGATACACAATGACAAGCGTTGATAACGGATCACCTAGGTTTACGCGAAAACTTCATAGGCGTTACAAACTCTATAGTCACAACTCTTAATGCAATTTAATGGTAGGCGCTAGTATATTGATTTCAACCACCTGAGTTGCTATAATACGGAGACCATCCCAACACCCAAGACGTGTTTTTTGTGGGACTTAACAGCATTTTTAAATCCAATTAATGAATAATTAGGCACTGAACGGAAACTCTAACTCTTCCTTTTATTAACCAGTTCAGAAGTACGACGCCACAAATTACGTCGAGACGCAAGTAGGAGAGTGGCTTGGAGAACTATTACTTTTATTATCAGCCTGACTACACCGACTGCAGCGCAATGGCCTGTTTCATATATGGCAAATTAACCCACTTCATCGCCAGCTGGGCCACATAAACCCCCCAAATCGCCTAATCTCATCCAGCTACATCGCTTTCTATGCCGGCGGAAAGCTAGGTAGCCTCTTGGAATCCAGTCTAACCTTCCGAGACAATTGTCTTGCGTTCGCCCTGCCTGTGCCAATTTTAGCTTCTTGATTGTGACTAGAAATTCATTACCCTGCGTTTATTATGTGACCCACTAAGCTCAGTCCCCGTTCCTTAATGTTACACCTATCATCTTCTTTTGCATTGCTGTCTGCATTGCCTTCAATTTAAGTAGAACCTTTTAAGTTAGCCTCCTAATTTCTGCGCCATAGGGTAGTACCGGTAAGATACGGCAGCCATACACTTCTATCTTGATTGGTAATGATAATGCACAAATGCGCCCGCCGTTTGTTTCCCTCTCGTGGTCAGTATATGCTGTCACTACCTGCACTTCATATATTTATTCCCTTGCTTCTCCTGGCACCTCACTACCTCTTGTAAACTGTTTTGCCGACAATGCTGTTGGCCGTTACTTCAGCTTTCTTCGAATTAGGGTTTAGCCCAGCCGTACTGCTTTGCCTGTCTGGGTCACTGATTATGCTCTTGCTGTTCGTACATTGAATTATTTAAAAACAATCCCCATCAATTTGTTTTATTTCTTTTTTTGTGTGTGTAGGATGTCGCCTTTTCGCTTCAGCCTATCTCCACGCACCATTTTCATCAGACAACTCACTCTTTTCACCCAGTAATATGGTAAGGTTATCAGCCTGGTCGAGCCTATTTCAGGATTTTCTTGTTAATTAGCGACAGAAAGATGCCTACAGTAGTGCTAAACACAGTAACGTAGGCTGACTTTCAACGGTACAGCAACACGCAAGGAGAGGCTTGCTTGCTCCGCTGTTATCAAATAACCTTCTAATGGAGGAAGCTATGAGCACCAACACCAGAGAGTACGGTTTTCAAAACACTGAGGAAACTGTATAATCCTTTGGCAAACAGGCATTTTAGTCAAAGTGATACCGGGAGGCCACTCTCAAGAAAATTACTTCCAGGATAGGAAAGGAATAGTAACTGCCTTATTTTTCTTGGGACACCCGATCGGTCCGTAACGGAAAGGATGGGGCGAGAGATAGGTAGAGCAAAAGAAGCGGCTTCCAGTCCTCCTGGGCTGGAAAGTTAGAAACCTTCGCCTTTTTTGGCGGAAACTCCTTCGCCACAGCTGATTTTTTATCTATTGTGCATGCCGTCATTGCACTGGCCGGCTCTTCGGTGGAAAACGTTGGCGGTTGCGACACGACGCCGGTCTTTTTCTTTCTTTAGTGCATTTTCCCTTGGATTTCTCTATTCCCCTTTGTCCGCACGAGGTAGCGGTGGTGGCTTAGCTAGCAGGCCCATGCAGGCCCGTACATTTTCTTGTCAGTGCACGTTAAAGAACCACAGGTAGTCGAAATTTCCGGAGTCCTCCCCTACGGCGTCTCTCATAGCCTGAGTTACTTTGGGACGTTAAACCCCACAAACCAAACCAAACATTTTCTTTTCTTCGTTCCAATAGCTGTAACAACCGAACAACAAGAAAGCGCAAAAGAAGAAGACTCCGGAGCAGTTTCCACCAATTTTACAAAGGTCGCACTGTGAACGAGCGTCTGTGTCTACGTTCGAGCTCTCCCAATACAGCCGCGCAGCTTATTTCGCATCCGCCTAATAAGATATAGCAGCTGACATTTCTAATCCGTAATCCACACTAGTAAGTGACTTTCTCAATGCTGCTCATGTATTACGCATGGCTGAACCTGAATAATTTAAACTTCACGTCCCCTTCGATGGCATAGAATTGCCTAGACCTATACTGGGTGGCTCAGCCGAAGGCTGAAAAGGAAATTAGAGGGACGCGTAAGCTTCGCGTTAACAGCAGACGCGAGGCGCCTTTAACACCATCTTTTCATTGAGCGCTTTCTCAAAATTTTTATTAAAAATATTTCAAGTCTAATTTCTTTTTTCACGTCAGTGAACATCCCAAACGCATTAGTAAGTCACACGCCCCACAACGCTTTCACTAGGTGCCCTTCTAACACCTTGACACCATTAGAAAACTGTAGAATGTAATATAGGTTTTGCGTTATTCAAGGATAAATATACAACGATACACAGGGTATTTGCAGTTTTTATCTGAGGTCCACGTTATAAAAAAACAAGTCAGATTAACCTTTTCCACCACGTAGGCGATGGTGCATTGTCTTTGTCGCACTCATTTTTACGCCAAGTTGTTAATCTTTTCTTATTCTAACGAGATGTAAAAGATCCTTTTCTACATACCGTTTGTCGATTACGCTTGACAAAAGCTTTGAAAATGTTCGTTCTGTCAACTGCTTGCCCTTCGCTTGAGGAACGCGCGATTAAAACGGGTCTACAAAGATCTTATTGAAATAGTCTTGCTTATTCCTGTGTACCAGTCATTATGCTCTTCTGGAACAGGCAAAATGTACTGAAACATGAAAAGGAATGCCTGTACAGCCTGCTCCAAAAACGACGTTCTTTTTTAAATTGTATGTATGAGTTCTTACCGTTTAGACATGGATGACGGAAAAAGAAATCTTTGTGCCATGGGTGTGAACTGTATTTTGTGTAAAAAGCCATAGAATGATGTACATGTGTTCATAACTTATTGTGACGTTTTCTTTTTTTTTTTTGTCAAGTCCTGCAGCGAAGTTTGCACAAACATTTCCCTTTATACCACCTTGGAAATCGGTTCATAGTTGTAAAAAAAGGTAGCCGGGTTTGTATAGCGTATGGAAACGTCAAATGGCTGTTCGTAATGCTGACCTTCGTATCAGACGTATCCAAAAATATTTTGGGGATTCGATCCTACAAATAAGTTATGTTTTAAAAATTCAATAGTGTTTATCAGTTAGTCAATGCATGGGAAAAAGTAATCAATTTGAACTTTGTATAATTATATACATTGTATGTAAATCGACTAACTTGTGAAAAATTGACAAGTCTGCAGTTTTTGTGAAATATTGGAAATAATAAAAAAGACCCTTCCTGGACTATCCGCTTCGTGTCTCTCTAGCATGCAGGACCTGTGTTCGAACCCAAGTTCCGACGAAATGATTTCTTTGAATATATTTCATTGTTTTATTTTAAATATATAGGATGTTTGAAATTTCCGCATAAAGTCATGCGATTGTGCCTCATAATCCTGTTGACCAATAAGGAATTTTAGGCACGAGTATTTTCCACACGCTGGTGTGCCGACCACTAGTACTGCTACGACGCCATCGGCTTTTGGACTGAATGAGCTGTATACACGTCGAGTAAAAAAAAAAAATAAAAGCAGGCCAGGGAAGCAAGTTGCATATTTTTGGGAGACACATTGAGCATCGCAGGCACTTTTTAAGGCGAAATTCGTTCCTAGGCTCATGAAACGAAATCCCATGCTCGAGAGTTGTGCGCGAGGTCTGTGCGCGCGATGTGTCATGTTCCGCAAAATTCCGCGATATACTGCTTGAAATGACTCCGCCGCCACCCAGGTGTGCCGTGCTATGTGACTCCCGCGCTGCCCTCAGCCGCCTTCGAACCACCGGCCGGGGAACTCCGCTGCTGTGCCAGATTCGCGCACGTCTCAAGCACTTGGCGGAGCGTGGCTGCGCTATACGGGCACAGTGGATCCCCGGGCACTGCGGCATAGAGGGAAACGAACGTGCCGACGAGCTCGCGACCGCAGCACATGAACTCCCTCCTAGCGACGAGCAACTCGCTTTGGAGGATGTGCGTGCGGTAATCGACGATCACCTCCGGACGCAGCACCCCGACCCACGCATCGCAAGAGGTGAGCGCATTCACAGTGTCAGCGGCCGCTCGCTGACTCGGCTGCAACGCGCAATGATCCTCCGTGCACGCATTGGATGTGTGTGGCCTGGGGAACGACGGATGCGCCACGGACTTGCCAATAGTGACGTGTGTGACGGCTGTGGCGAGGTAGAAACTCTCGAACATCTTCTACTGCGCTGCACCGCTCTAGCCGAACCACGACGTGAGTTGCTGGCGGCTTACAGAGCGCAGGGGGTAATCCCGGACAGCGTAGCTGTGCTCCTGTGGCCGCCGGGCTGTGCGCGCGTCCGCGAGCGAGCTCACGTGAGCTTGTGTGAGTACATCGAACAGGCGGGCTTGATGACCCGCCTATTTCACCTCGCCAGATAGTGCGCGCTGGGACTGAACGCTCCACGTGTGCTATTTCCCACAATAACGGCTGATCGCCCACGACAGCCGTCAGTGTTTTGTACAGTGTGCAAGTGCGTGCGTAGTGAACAGTTGCCTGGACGTGGAGCTATTGCGGAGGCCCGCCCGACGTGCCGAGTACTCAGTGACCTAAGACATTTGCGGGTGGGCCTCATGCAAACTACTGTATACTGTACCATAGTGTATATATTTCTTTTATTTTTACCTACTCTTTTCTTTCTCCCTATCACTCACCTCTTTGATTTCCTCTACCTTCTCCTCGCTATCCCTTTATTTCCGCCGCCCCAGTTCAGGTGCTTCAGATATAAGATAGCAGATACCGGGGCTGGCAAACATCTTTTCTTTCCTTTTGTACATACAATAAATAACCACTACAACAACATCTTGTCTAGCGTTCCTGCCGTCTGCAGTCTCACACTTAAACGCGCGCCAAGGACCACCACGCGACAGGAGCGATGGTTTAGCATCCAAACTCGCACTTGGCGGAGAAAGTGTGACAGATACTGCGCTTTTCCTTCCGTGTAAACAAATTATAGTTATATTGATACTTTGCAAGAAGGTTAGCTGGAGAACACAACGGCAGATGACTTGAATGAATGTTCGGGCAACCTGCTCGTAGCACCGTTGCTACAGCTCAGTCTTCCTTCCGTGTTACTGCTGTTGATCGTCTTCTTCAACATCCAGTGACGCAGGGCGTATAGGTAGCATTAACCCCCCTTCTGAAAAGCACAGTCCCTGTGCACACTATGTCGAACTACTGGATGTGTAGTGCAGCTTCTTTGGGCGACATGAACGATCTCAGTACGTGGCATAGCGGACTGTTGCGGCGGATGCACAGGGCTGATCTCGTATGTCACGGAAGTGACTGGTCGTAAAACATGGTAGGGTCCTGCGTAGCGTGGCAAAAGCTTCTCACATAGCCCAACTTTACGAGCGGGAGTCCAGAGCAAGACGAGAGAGCCCGGAGAGTAGTGGACATTACGGTGGCGAGAATCATGGCGCCGTTTTTGAGAATTTTGGTACGAAGCCAGTCGGCAGCGAGCAATAACACGGGCGGAGTCAGCTCGGCAGATGGCCTCAAGAATGTAAGAACTGGCGTTAGCGGTGGGAAGGAGTACGCTGTCAAACGGAAGGGGAGGGTCGTGGCTGTAAAGAAGATAGAAGGGTGAGTAGCCCATTGTGTCGTAACAGGAGAAAATTATATGCGAACGCTACAAACGGCAAAGTAAAATCTCAGTCTCGGTGACAATGACACATACATTGACAACATGTCCGTGAGCATGCAGGTGAGGCTTTCGGTGAGGCCGTTCGTTTGTGGATGGTAAGCGGTGATCGAACACTGCCTATAATGGAGCAGTACCGGATAATTTCGTCGACTACTCGAGCAAGAAAGCAATGGCCACGGTCAGTAAGCAGCTTGCGTGGAGCACCATCGAGGAGGATGACGTTGTGGAGAAGAAACGCAGCCACGTCAGTTGCACAACTGGTGGGTGTCACTCGGGTGACAGCGTAGCGCCTGGTATAATCTGTGGCTACAGCAATCCATTTATTCCCCGGCGCAGAGAGTGGAAAGGCCCGAGGATATCAAGGCCGACTTGGGAAAACGGGTCTACTGGAATGTCTATCTGCTGCAAGTTTCCTGCAGGCGCCACTGAGGGCTTTTTCCATCACTGACACCTGTCACAAGAAGCCACGTAACGACGAACAGAGCGGTAGAGGCCTGGCCGAGAGAAGCGGCGGGGGACGCTGTCGTACGTACGAGATAGACCAAGATGGCCAGCTGTGAGCGCGTAGTGCAATTGCCGTAGAACGGGGGCGCACAGGTGTTCGGGGACTACAAGCAGAAGCTTGGCGTCATCTGGTCGCATAATCCGCCGGTAAATGGTGCCGTTGTGGAGCACAAACAAAGCAAGAGTAGCACAAAGGTGATTAGTGCTGGGGCGACTGATAATGCTGCAAAGCTTGGGATCTAAGCTCTGCTCATGATGAATGTTTAAAAGGTCAAAGATGGCCAACACGCATGTGTCATCGTCACACTCGCTCGTAGGTGTCGGATCTACCGGGTTGCAGGACAGGCCGTCGGCGTCAGCGTGCAGCCCACCAGACTTGTGGACGACAGAAAAAGAGTATTCCTGAAGGTGGTAGGCCCAACTCCCTGGGCGACCAGTAGGGTCCTTCAGCGTAGAAAGCCAATATAAGGCGTGGTGGTCGGTCATGATGGAGAACGGGCGGCAAACAAGAGCGAAATTTTATAATGGCCCACATGACGGCGAAGCACTCTCGTTCTGCGATCGAGTAATTCCGCTCAGCCGCAGAAAGAAGGCGACTGGCATAAGCAATGACGCGAGTGAACCCATCTGCTGTTAGGCGGAAATGGCACCAATACTATGACCACTGTCGTTGGTGCGTACCGTCTTTGCCAAAAGCAACCAGGTTGCAGGGTCTGTTTCTCGACCGTGTGGCAATAAATTCGGACTAAATCTGAAGCTTTAAATCTGTGAAAAATAAAGGTCAGTACTTCTCATTTCTTAAAGAGTTGCAATCCTCTGGAAATACTTATTGGCTTTATAATACAACTGTGAAGCAAAACATACAGCCTATTTACTTTTGGCAAAGACGGTGCCTCCGTTGGTGCCGAGAGATTGTAGTGTGCCAGGATGGGAGGGTTGATGAGGGCCGCAATGAGCGCAGCTGAGGCTTGAGACTGTTCTTTGTCTCAGCAAAATGGACAAGCCATCTCCGAAAAGTTGGGGACAAACCGCCGAAGATAGGAGCAAAGGCCAAGAAACCTACGCACGTCACTGGTACAGCGGGGTGTAGGAAATGCACTTACAGCCCGTATTTTATATGGTTCGGGCTGAACGCCACGGGCGTCGACCACGTGACCGAGCACCTTGGGTTCACGTCGGCCGAAGCTACACTTCTTCGAGTTAAGCTGACGGCCAGCTCTTCGGTAGACTCCAAGAATGGCATCAATGCGATGCAGATGGCTCTACAATGTCAAAGAAAAGACAATAACGTCATCGAGATGACATAAGCACGTGGTCCGCCCAAAAGAGAGTCATCATGCGCTCGATTGTTGCGAGCGCAATTCGCAGACCAAAAGGCATCACCTTGAATTGGTACAGGCCATCGGGCGTGACGAAGGTGGTCTTCTCTCGGTCCCGTTCGTCGACAGCGATCTGCCAATAACCGGAACGAAGATCAATCGAAGACAAATAGCTGGCATCGTGCAAGCAGTCAAGGGCATCATCTATACTGGGGAGCGGGTAAATGACCTTCTTTGTTATTTTGTTGAGGTGTCGATAATGAACGCGGAACCTCAAGGCAATGTCCTTCTTCTTAACAAGCACGACAGGTGACGCCCAGGGGCTGCTAGAAGGCTCTATAATGTTCCTTGCCAACATCTTGTCGACTTCATCTTGTATGAGGCGATGTTCAGAAATGGCGACTAGGTAAGGTCGTCTGTGAATTTTGCTGACGTACGTGGTATCAATGAGATGTGTAACGAGGGACGTTTGACCCAAGGGTCGGCTACCACAATCAGAAATATCGCTGTACGAAGCCAGAATGGTCGTAAGTTCTTTTGCGTGATCAGGGCACTGTTGTATCCAGACGCCAGGACAACAGGAACAGGAGATTTTATTCCGAGGTGCTAGCTCGCAGCCTCAAATCAACAACTTTGTACATAGAGAACGCGCGTCGTCTTATACCTGCGTGAGCTGCCAGCGCATGCGCAGACATGACGAACGCAATCAGCCAACACAATACATAGCGAGCGTCCTACTCGCAATACAATACCACGCTATAACAGGCACAAGTCAGGAGCAAGGCGGATATGCGGTCCTCCTGGGGTGGGGACGGTGCAGGTCGTGTCGGTACTCCAGCAATAGGGTCAGGTAAAAGAGAAGCTACATTAAACTCCGACAATATTGTCAGTTCGGTGAGAGAAATGTCCTCAAAAAGAACTTGCATAAAAGAGCTGAAGTTCAGGACATGAATACAAGTGCTGATATTCATGTCCTTAACTATATGCACTACATTGTGAGGGAGAGCGATGCTACGCTGGAGAGTCACGTCGGTTATGGGGCAAACAACATAGCCGCCATCTGTAACGGAGGGAAAAGGCGACATGACCACATACACTGCAGCTTCTGGTGGTAAGCGGGTAAATGTAGCGGAGCGGAGACGGAGCGTTGATGTTTCAGGACCTTTGTTGTCAGAGCAGAGCGGCAGGTTTAGATGAATCCGTCCAGACGAACAGGTAATGAGAGCGGAGTGTGCAGTTCAAAAGTCGAGTTCTAATATGATGTCTTTAGGGCAGCGGATCAGTACTGTAAATAAGACAGGTATGTGGCGGTCGGCAATGGTAATTCTTACAGTACACATGCCAATTACAGTAGCTGTGTTGCCATCAGCAACACGAACGGCAGATTAGGTAGCGGGTGTGAAGACTTTCTTAAGGCGTTGGCGGAAGGAGGAGCTGAGAAAAGAAATGTGGGACCTATGTCAATAAGGGCAGAATCTGGGACTCCACTGTGTCAGTAAGGGCAGAACCTGGGACTCCGTCGACAAGAATAACAATCAGGTTACGTCTGGGTGCAGAGGTCAGTACTGAGTTGGCATCCGGGTCGGTAATGCTGCATCACGTCCGGGCGCTGCACTCACTAGTTCACTGAAAAGGTGCCGTTATATGATGGTGATAAGATGTCATAGGTACCGATGAACGGGATCGATGAGCCCGTGGGGATGGAGGTCGACTGGAGCGACGGGCAGATGGAACAGTTTAATTGCCAGGCTCATCAGGTTGAGAAAAGAAGTGTCCAAGTCCAGCACAGGCTGGGCGAGACTCTTCTGGTTGGGCAGGGAAGCGTCGAGGTCTATATGCCCATAGTTGTATCCACAGTCGGCGTTGTAATAGAAGCGAGGGGTGACAAAGGTACGGCTACGGCAGTAATGCGAAGTGTGGCCTGCTTGACAGCAAATGAAGCAAATTAGCCTGTAGTGAACGCTAATCCAACGCCGGCTGTGTATACATTATCAACCTCGGGAGCAGAAAATAGCGCAACCATTTTCCTGCTTTCTGACATTTTCATCGACGCAGCTTGTAGACTTAAGCTGCTAAAATGGCAATCCATAGAAAGGTGCAGCATTTCGGAAAGTCTACGAAGTGAGTTCGTCCGAACGGTTCCTAGTTGGTTTCAGCTAGGACGAACGGCGAATTGTTGCATTAACCAGCTGGAATTTGCTCAACTAGTTAAAATTTCCACCTGCGTAATCCGCGTTATCATGTTTCCTTGTGCTGCGACCGCACGTTATTGATGAACGAATGACATTAGCGGACATATAGTAGAAACACGTAGCAGTGAAATGATGTCAGGCGCGCGTGCATACGAAGACACATTCGGACCCTCACAAAAACAACCATTAATGTTAGTATGAAATCCGCTCTTCCGCTGGCACTCCCGCGCCATGTTCCCCCCATCTTTCCATGAAATTGGTTTCCTCGCTCTTTGCCAGATAAAGGCCCGTGTCACTAACATAAGCAACACAAGCGGCGCGGACTCATCGAGAATTTCCGCTTCACGCCCCGTTGTTTTCGTCTTTGGCTAGGGATAACTGGACTTGTCAGCCATGCCAAAACTATATAAAGGCCTCCAATGGCGCATGGATTCGGCCGAGGACGGCTGGTACACTACGCTACGCTGCAGGTGGCGAAACTGTGTCTACCAATCATGCTGAGTAAAGGTCAGCGCATGAAGACGTCTCTTTACAGTTACTCGGAAATTGTAAAGCGTTCCACTGCAGACTTTCAACATCATTTATTTCATGGCGTGCCATTAATTTCAAGGAACTGCCCACGTTTGTTAAAATTTGCATTTCTCAGTCGTTTTCTGTTTTAGCCCAAATATTCAGCTGCCATCTTAGACTGATTTGAGCCTGTTAATACTTAATTTTTTTTAAAATCCCATCTAAGAGATATCTATGTTATTTTCAGAGGTTTTTTGCGAGAATAAGAATCTGAATCACAACAAAAAACCTGATCGAGATGATGCAAATGTTCAACACCTTAAGCCATCAACCTTAATTTAATCCTTCTTTAAAGAAACCTTTGAAAAGAATAGAAACAAATTCTACACCGATTTATGCTATAGGTCTTAGTGGCTGCGAGTATACCATGAACGAAAATAAAAACTCCGCTGTTTAAACGTGCCTACAGAAGTATTTCAAGAGCACGTGTCATGCCAGTGTACACTGCAAAGAAGCTACATTCAGCCTCTATGCAGAAAAGCTTGGAAAGATGCGAGATGAGCTGAGCGAGTGCCGCATTTGGTCCTTCGTGGATGACACGACGAATGCTTTGTTGTTCAATTTCTAGCAGAACACATTGAAGCAAAAACTTTAGCACTAAAAGCGTGATCAGCACCGTCCTGGTATATTCGAAGAAAACTACCTAAATAATACGTACACCATTCGCCTCTTTCTTACGACGGCGCAGAATAAAGGCCAGGTTGAATCAGATTCCAAATCGCAGCCTTGTCAGCAGAAACATTGAGTCACCGCCTTATATATGCACTGTTTTTGTCACGGAAAGTATGTTCCGATCTCGTCAGGTCAGGGTAATAGATGTAAGGACAATGAAAGGCCCTATCCAACACCGAGTTGGAGCATACAATAAGGTTAGCTTTGTGCTGCTGCCTCGCACTGCTAGGATGTTCTTTCTGGCGTTGAGAGTGGACGCGGCTTGGGACGTCGCGGAAATCAGACGTGCGAAAAAGCATCCGCAGTTAAGCTTCCCTTCCAGAACTCGGGCATCATTGAAGAAGTTTTCAAGAACAGATTTGGAAAAGAAGAAAAATAACCTACATGCCTACATAAGATTAAATCGCGTCCCGCCGCGGTGGTGCAGGGGTTTGGGGGCTCGGCTACTCTGCCCAAGGTCGGGATCGAATCCCAGCCGCGTTGGCCCCTTTTCGATGTAGGTGAATAGCTGCGCCAGCAATGTGAGTTAATCCTTCTTTACATAGATCGCCTCCAAAATGCGGCTTCGAATGTTACTTTAGAGCAACTTTTTAATTTCACTCAAGTGTGGGTTTCTGGGGATACGGGATAGTTCAACAGCGAGAAGCGAGAACAGGACCGCGTAGGAGAAGGGAAGCGCAGAAAGCCATCTCCATTCTTTTCGTTCTTCTTCTACTCAGTCCTGTTTGTTTGCGTTTTAGAACGATCATATATTTCACCAATTCTGCCAGCCTGAAGATCTTCTTAGTTTTATTTCCGTCGGTGTCAGGCTTCTCCAGATTGTAGATACGTCTTGTGCAGAGGGTGGAAGTTTGTAGCAGAGAGATTTGTTTTTAGCGGTGAATAATTTGAGTGAAACAGGCGCAGGAAAGTTAACCCGCTCTGATCTTCCTGTGTTCCTGGATAACGTACGTGCGCACGCAGGCACGTATTCGCGTGTGCGCAGACTGGCCTCGGCTTTTTTTGTTGAAGGACGCCATACCACTTATGGGTTGGAATGTTTGGCTTCAGTTTGAAAACACACCATCCAACATGTACAGAACACAATTTCCTTAATTTCCGTTTTGCCGCAAAAACACACATTTCCGGCGTGCTTGTCCCAAATAATTGGTCATCGAGTACCAAATATAGTACCTAGATCAGAGGGAAATTACTGAAAGTGCTTGAACCAGGAACCTGGCAAAAAGACACCACAGTGCTATCTTACCTGATTTTTCGTTGGTGATCGCTTATTAATTCGCTCCTGACGCATTAAAATGGCCTGATAGTGTTACTTTCCCGGCAGTTCCATTGATGATGTTACCAATAGGATCATAACATGCGTGGTACCCGCGTTCATTGCAGAATAGAACCACAACATGAGTATCGTGTGTTTGAACGCGAGATCGAATCCCGACCTCAGCGACCGCTTTTCGGTGGAGGCGAAAAGCAAGGTGCCCGTGTGCTGTGCGATGTCAGTGCACGTTAAATAACCCCAGTTGGTCGAAATCGGCGGAGTCCTCCACTACGGCGTCTCTTATAACCTGAGTCGCTTTGAGACGTTAAACCCCATAAACCAACCAAACGACCTTGTGTTTACAACCAAACTTGTGCGTAGTTTTTATTCATGGCCCAATTATTTCATTTCTATACTTCTATTATTTGTCACGAGTAAAGAACTGCCTTTTGCAAGGATTGTCAATTTATATGACCGCCTATGAAATAAGTATTGCTACTGGAGCGGCTCTTCTAAACAAAGATGTCATGATATCTGCGTCTATTTTGACAGCTCTGAAACATAATATATTTCTCAAAAAATAATAGCAAGAAGGAACAAAGGTTGTATTTTGAAACTAAAACGAACAATAAAAGATTCCTACCAATTTTTTCAATAATAAATATCAAAAAGACAAAACCACAACTGCCTACATTACTAAGTGAAAATATTTGTAGATTGATCCGTGACATGGTTCGACTAACCTATTGCCAGCATGCATATTTATAAAGCCGCTTATTCTAGCTTTGAACGGTCTGTTCTGGCGGCTCGTGGACGCTCTCCGATGTGAAAGTGGTCACGCTCCAACTGACAGGCCGCGGCAGCACAAGCTCCCGTCTTTGTCAAAGGCAGTAAATTATCAGCTTGACGGTCTAGTTTAAGCTCGCTTTTATACATTCTCGCGGGCAGCCGGTCCTTATATCTTTAGGAACAAGCCTCACTTACGTTTTGCCTCAAGTGAAGCAAAATGAGGACTTTTAAGAGATTTTTCGTTTTGTTCGCATGTTCACAGATAGTGTTGGTGTACTTGTTTTGCAGAAGTCCGACTGCGAATATCAAAAGCTGAGGATTTTGGTAAATGTTCGGATTTTATGGCCTGTTTTTGTGTTAACACTTACTGTGGCGCCATATATGCAGCAACTATGCAAAGCATTTCAAGTCGGCTATGAAAAAGCTTTTTTTTTTCTTTCTCTTATTTGCTTTAAAAGAATCATTATAGAAAGAGAACAACAGTAAAATCTAGTGGACTGTGTTGATTTTAGGTGGA
Source organism: Amblyomma maculatum (assembly GCF_055883805.1). Taxonomy (NCBI): domain Eukaryota; kingdom Metazoa; phylum Arthropoda; class Arachnida; order Ixodida; family Ixodidae; genus Amblyomma; species Amblyomma maculatum. The sequence goes on from NC_139347.1 coordinate 84,663,330, forward strand.
ATATTCGCTATACCACCAGTGGCTTAGGTAAATGGTCGTACCTGGCATCCAACAGAAACCAAATAGTGTGGCATCTTCCTCCAAGTTGAAACCAAATAAAGAAAAATGCAACTAAAGAAACCAAAGAAAATTAAGCCCCATTTGTCTCCAAGCAGATAAATAAAGGGGAAATGAGGGTGCTCGTTTTTATACCTGAATGCAAGAAGCCAACAGTCGGCGAGGCCAAGAAAAGCTTTGGGAATTGCACTTTATGCCACTTTTTCAATAATTTCATAAATTAGTAATGTATTCTGTTCAGGGGAAAGATAAATGAACACAAAGTAGAAGAAAAAACATCTATACACAGCAGGCCTGCCACATAAACGTATGCTTACTTTCTGATGCATGTGTGATCACTTGATATAGAATAACGCCAGAAGCAACATGAAGTAGAACACCTTATTTGGGAAGCCTTAGATTTGTGAGGCTCGCGTTGCATTCTGAAAGCAGTCTGGACTTCTTCCGCATTAGCAGGCTCTACAGTGAGCAACGTTAAAGCAAGTTCCTAAATAAAAGGTGTCTTTGCTCCTCTTTCAGCAGGGTGTTGTCTATTTTTTGATCTTTCAGTCTAGAGCTCCCGTGTAAAGTATACTGCCCAAGGGCTTTTCTTCTACGTCTTGCCGCGCACCTCGTTTGTTCTCCTCAGCAGCCGTAATCATTTAATAAATGACGCGCCTCGTGTCCCTAACCCCGCCGAAGTTTGGATTGCTAGATGTGCTAGGGACTAAGCTAACCAGCTTAGACACGACCCCCTTAAGCACTGCTTGGGGAGTTTTTCTGGAGAACAAATGCCCCACACGTTCCGCACAACGACTGGGGAAAACAAATCGGTTCCCACTTCGCTGCTATGCCCCCTCCGGGAAATCTTTAACCTGGAATGAGCGCGGAAGTCGTTGGCTTAGGGTGTAACGCGTTGTTCGCAATGCGCTCCATTTTCGCTTCATTCTTACGTTTTTTTCTTGGTTTCTTTCTTTTTATTTTGCTTTCTTTCCGCGATAACGTATATGTCGAGTGTAATTATTAGCCAATTTTATACGTAACGAACTTTGTTTAAAGACAGGTTTTAGATATTAGGTGTTCGAATCCACATTTAGTACGTGAGTTAGACACGCTACCGACCATGCCACGCGTGAGCGGTGCGGGAACAAGGTGTACATATATGTATGTCATGCGGTCTTTCAAGTAAGGTGGTAGATTACTATATACATGCTAACGAAATTACGTGCCTAATTATAGAGAGGGCCACAGGTCGCTATCGCGTCCTAACCCTAAGGCAGAGTTAAAAGGGGAGTGAGTGGTATCCCGTGAGATGTTGGTGAGGATTGTTCAATCTTTCTCAATAAACAAAACTCTTGAAACTTTGGTGTGTGCTTTGTGGATGAGCTAGCGCCTAGCACACTGAAATTTATTGAGAATTATTGAGCACATTTTAAGCAAAAAATTATTAAAATATACACTACACATTGAGAATGGTACCGTCTTTGCGAAAACTAACCAGGCTGACTGGTTTCCTTCTCAGCTGTGTTTAGAGCCCTTTGTCTATCCCTAAAGGCACAAAATGGTCTTCACTGATAAGGGTGAGTGGCTATCTTTTCGTACAAGTGGTTAAAATTTTAAGATATCATATAAACTCTGCACAACGGGGCTAAGGAGCTAACCGTGGAGCCTGGGTACTCTAGGCAAAGACGGTACATTTACAAAAAAAAAAAAAAAAAAAGCTTTTGCTACCATAACAACAGCAACCTTCTTTTATTACACACAATATCCACTCAACAAGAATATTTTCGCGGGCCCGCTTCTTTGACGTAAAAAAAAAAAAAATGAACCTTGGCATTCGGTTTATGACAACTTCTTCAATAATATAGATATATAATAAAACAAAAACATTTTGGCGCATTCTGATTTTTCTAGTGTAGTAGATGCAGCAGGCATACATTTAAGGGTCGTGCGAGGTTTGTGCTATTACTTGTAATGGTTGATGAGAAAATATTTCTAATAGACCCTAAAACATCTTTTTTCAGAAATTTCATTAGAATTGTTTCTTTTTTTTTTACAATTTAACGCAAATTGGCCTTATTCTTGGCCTTCTTATCACTCACATATTTGAAAAAATAATTTTTGCTTGCTTTCCTTGGTTCTTTTTTTTTTTTTTTTTGCTGATGCCAGGAAGACTCCCTTGTCTACGTGAGTATTGTCCATCCGGTAAGGGCCATAATGCACAATACTCCCATCATTTTGTCGAGCGCCTCTAGGACATTTCTCTCTGAAACCGGAAATTAGGTAGTGGCAAAAATCAAATGTATGCATAGACGCAGTCGGCAAGCAATGTCGTTACTAATATAGACAACATTGTCAAAGTAGCGGTGGAGTTTTATGCAGACTTATGCATAAATAGTCAGGACAGTAATGAGAATTGCAATAGTTAAGAGCAATCGAACGCTCCGCCATTAACAAAGAACGCGGTTAAAATGCTTTAGAGGCTATGAAAAAGGGAAAGCAGCTGGGAACAATCAGGTGACTGCAGATGTGTTGAACGATTGGCGGGGGGAGGGGGGTGGATATCGTGCTAGAAGAACTTGCCACCCTCTATGTGCAATGCCTTATGACATCGGTGGTACTGAAATCTTGAAGAGCGTTGACATTATCTGACATAAGAAATGAGATACCAAGAATTTGAAAATTAGAGACCAATCAGCTTACTAACCATTACGTGCAAAGTATTTACTTGGGTAAACGTCAATAGAATCGGGACCACCTTAGACTTAATTCAAGAAAATGATCAAGCAGGTTTTCAAAATGGGTGCCCTACGATCTATCAAATCCATGCTATCAACCATATATATATATATATATATATATATATATATATATATATATATATATATATATATATATATATATATATATATATATATATATATATATATATATATATGCTCGGAATATAATCAGCCTCTCTGCATACCATTCATTGATATCGAGAAGGTATTTTACTCACTAAAAATCTCAGCAGCCATGCAAGCATGGCGAAATCAGTGTGTTGATGAGAAACTGCTGGAAGCTATCTACAGTGGCTGCACAGGAATCATTGTGCTCCGTTAGGAAAGGTGTTAGCCAAGGAAACACTATTGCCTCAGTACTATTCAAACTAAGTTTAGAGGAGCTATTTTAACGAATGGTCAGGGGGTAGTTATGTATAGTGGTTGATGGAGAATACCTGAGTAATCTACGATTCACTGACGATTTTGCCTTGATAAGTAACTCAGGAGGACTGCATAGAGTGATTAATGACCTAGACAGAAAAGCCCGAAAGGTAGGACTAAAAATCATTATGCAGGAGACTGAGGTAATGCTCAGCAGCCTTGTAAATGGACAGCGGTTTGCAATAGGCAGCGAAATACTGCAATTGATAGATGAATATGTCTACTTAGGACAGGTAATAACTGCAGATCCGACCACGAAATGGAAGTAGCTAGAAGAAAAGATTGGGATCGAGCACATTTCGCAAGAACCTGCATATTATGACAATCAGCCTACTGGTATCGAAGTTAAGGACAACCTTGACTGCTATGGAACGGCGAATGATAATGGTAACGTAAGAGAGAGGAAGCGTGCAAAGTGGGTCAGAGTGGGGCAGAGAAATAACTCGAGTTAATGACAGTTTAGTGGAAATCAAGAAGAAATGGGAATGGGCAGGGCATGTATATACGAAGAGAGGATACGAAGAGAGGATAAAGAGAGAGGAAAACTATAACAAATTGAATTCCAAGGTAAGGGAAACGCAGCAGGCACTGACAGAAAATTAGGTTGCTTGATGAGGTTAAAAATTTACCACAGGTTGAAGTGGAGGCGGGTAGAATAGGACCGGGTTAACTGGGGAGTAAAATTTGGCAGTATGGTCCAGATGATGATGACAATGACTCTGCGGATGACGTCGCGGCACTATATCAGCTAGCGGACTAGAAAATCTGTGATTTTATTTTGTTCGATTGGAGAGAAGTACTCAGAGTTTTTTGCAGTTTCTGCCAGGTCTAGCCTTACTTAAATATAGCATGTTCACAGGGCACATAGTTGAAGCTATCCCTTTCTTCGAGGTTGAAGGTGCGTTCGTTGCAGGTGCTTCTTGCGATGGTACCGCAGCAAGCCTTTCTATATGGAAAGAGTTTTGTGTGAGTGAAGAGGTAAAGAACGTTGCCGCTCGAGTACTCTTGATTACCTGTGCTAGAATCGTGCCCTGCCAGGCTTTCTTTTCCCGAGGGAAAGTGCAGGTCGTGATAAAAATAGCGGCGATGTCAAGTGCCAGAACAATATGCCAAATAATGTTATATCATAACCTGCCATTCTAGTTGGCTGATATGGCTTAAACGTGCCGTCACCAATCAAGTAATTTCGCCTCGCACGCACGATGTATTCTGAACGTCGCTATAACTGCTGATGACAAGGAGTGCAGCAAACATTTAAAATTATGACAATTAACTGTTCAGTAGCAGTACTTTGTGGAGCAGGCTGAAAAAAAGGGACGTGATTGCAAAAGCTGGAGATGCATGCGACTATAATACGTGCATTTGAAATATTTTTAAACTGCACACTTCTACTGCATGATATTTTAATGGCGGATCTACTCCTCTTGGCGGCACTCTCGTGAGTGTGTAAAAGAAGTAATGTTTTTTGCCGTATTATGCAATACACATAATACAGACTCTTATAAACGTTCTCTGAATAAGACCACAGAGATTGTCTCTGCTTTCCTTAGAATCTTTTCGGTCGGTATTTTACTCCTTAGCTCATTAAAGATTTCAGCCTCCGCTATAATTACTTCCTAAGTGCTTGGTTGCACACTACATGCGTAATTGACGATATTTTCAACATAGGTTTCTTCTCATTTTTTTAGAACCTAATTGAAGAAGTGTATATCTACAACACGCGCCCTTTCTGAAACCCAGCCTCTTCTTTTCGGTGATAGTTGGACTAAAGAAGCACACAGGACCGGCGCTGTCATCCTTGTGTTCTTTACTAAGGCAAATAATCTGAGAAAGAGCCAAGAAATTTCTTTTCATGGATTCCTATAATATGCCCTATGATATTTTGTGAAGTAAAAAGGAACACAATACGAAAGGAACGAAAACATAAATAGTGAAAACAGGGCCGACTTGCAACTGTCTCTGCCGCAATCTATTCACGTTGCTGCACAACTTAAGTAAACTAACTAACCCAACAAGCAACTACCCTGTCACGTACTTTTTTTCTTTAATTTCGCGGCCCATTATTTTCCAGATGATCTACGTGCTTCATCGTCGGACGCACCTGGGTCGGTCTATTTTCTTGGCGCTGAACAGATTCTATCTGCGCGCTTGAGCATTTGAACCATGCTAATTGACTGACGTTGACTATTGATTGAAATGGGTAGACTTTATTAACTTCATTTCGATTCATACGATTGCATAGTCGTTTTTTAAAGCTCGGTAATAAACCTGAAGTATTTGGGTTCTAACGTAGCCTTCAGAAATATTTATAAACTAGTAGCCGCTCACCTTCTACGGTGGTTTTGAAAAAAAAAAAAACAAAAAAGAAAACATAACGGGCCGGCGGAAAAAAAAAAAAAACAAAACGAGAAGACGAGATTCCTACAGGATGCTGCACTTACGCTCGAGTGACTGCGGCAGCTTCTAGCATCTCTTCCTCTTCTGTGTTTTTACTTTTTCCTAGCGTCAAAACCTTGTCAAAAGCAGGCACGCATTTTCTACAATCAGGCAAGATGTTTTTCAGATGCAGCGCATTATTCAGAGAATTAAACTGTACGTGTGGGCGAAAATTCATATGTTTTGCGGTCTCACCCCTATACGACCATATACATCCGAAGGGTGTCTTATACGCGGTGTGTGTGGTAAATTTAAAAACCTCGTTTGCATGTTTCGCACTACAGTCATACATAGCGTGTTTTGTTCTTCCGCCCTTCTCTAGAAAACAAAGCAGACAGCCTACCCTATTCCTATAATAGCATAAACAAGCTATGCTGTTGTGTCACTTTCTTTAGATTATGTGGGATGCCTTCATAATGGGTGACAGCTACGACATTATTTCCTTCCTGAAATTTTCCAAACACCTGATGTTCTAGCTTTTATTTTTTCATTTTCTGTAGCACAGAGCCGGCAGCCACATGCAGAACGTCAGCCAGGCAACCTTTGTCACTTTGCTGTTAACCTGAGCATGGAGACAACTTTTTTTCAGGGCACCATTCAGGAGGAGTTTGGCTGGGAGTCCCCTGATTAAGGTATAGTACGCGAACGAATTTAAAAAATGCGTTCTTGACTTCTGGTGAGCAGCTCCTCTAGATTATTCTTTTATTCTGCACATATTCTCGTATTTTCTTTATTTCTAGCCGGTAGCATTGCGTCTAGACCACACCAACTAGCTCTCACGGTTTATCCTGCTGTCGTAGTGACCGGTCAGACTGTTTCGAAAAATAGTTTTCATGCTTCGTTTTCTTACTAGCTAGCCCGGAATGAAATGTCTCTGGGTACGCGTCCATACGTGTCATCCACGAAGGCTCCCCATGCCTAATATGCGTATATAGACGATTGACAGAAAAGAAAAAAATCAGAAATCAGAGCCAGAGCATACTTCTCGGGGAGAAAGATGAAGTGCCTCTGAGATGGGGAAACTAAGGTCACTTAAAGCGCTTCGTCAAGCCGTAGTAAACAGATAATCGCACTTAGCGCTGCCAGGAGGTGCGTAAACACACAAATTTGGAATACGTAGTTCATACGTGCAGCGCAGCCATCCCTAATGCCCAGTATTTATTTCAAAACCTCCAGTCCTATCTCTGGTGCGGTAGCTAGAGGCGAAGCGGCCATCCATCCTCTTGATTGCCGTCCCTTTTCAGGTGAAAAGCCACTGGTATCAGCAACCGAAGAGGCAACATCTCCCGCGCACCTCACATTAAAGAATAAAGAAAGACGATAAGTTACACTCGCTATTTGTCAACGTCACCTCCTTCCCGGTTTCTTTGAAGCAGTCAGCAAACTTTGGGAGACAGAAGCGGTTACTGATAAAAAATTGGAAAGACAAGTTACTCAGATTGACGTTAACACACAAAGGAAACATAGGATGGTTTTGGCAAGGCTACCAAGGCTTATATTACAATTGTCGGAATACACGTGAATATCTAGAAACTTTTTCAGGTTTCTGTTCCTGTGTTTGAGTACTTGTATGATTGGTTGATTGATGGATTGGTTGATTGTGGTTTTGAGGCACGCTTTGGTGCTCCCGATCCTATTCGAAAATATATCATTGGTGGAAATTTCCCGATCTTATTCGAAAAGACATCATTTGTATCCACTCACACTGGCTAACAAAGTGCATCTCCTAACTCCGAGAAGCAGGAGAGCAGCGAAAAAAAAAGCGAAAAAGACTCAATTCAAGATGAAATAAATACCGCCCAGATCCTGATAGCCTCGTTCAAATCAGAAGAGGTCGCCCCCGGCGCTACCGCTCTAATTATTCCGCTTACCGAACGTCGTCAGTTTCTCTGTTTCTCCTCCCTAGGGAAAAATAGCTATGAGTCACAATAACCTCATACAGAGTTCTCATACTAAACTTGTACAAATTTCATATCATCTCATACAAATATCATTCAACGTATGAGAAATATATGAGGTTTATAATATTTGTATGAGTTTAGGGTATGAGAAATCTTTATGAGATTATTGTGACTCATACGGTTTTTTCGCTAGGACTATGAAGAGAAATGTAATGTGTCTCAATTTTTGTTATCCCCAACACACAAATACAAATAAATTAAATTAGAAAATTTAATTTATTTGTATTTGTGTGTTGGGGTAAATTCCGCTGATTCCGTCTTGTTTCTCCAACAATGATTGCGCACCAATCGCATCTTGTAATCACCACACTAGCAACTTTTTAATGCGGTAACATCTGAACGCCGTCACTGTATTCTCATATTCGCTTAGGCGCACTTCAAAGACAAATGTCCATAATTATAAATTGATTAAAAATGCCTGCGAATACGTCTGCCAATATTCGAATTTCTTCCTTTTCGCTTTTTCCTTCTCTTGCATTCCGAAATGTATGGGGTGAAGTTAGTAGCAGGCACATGTATTTCCTTCAGTATACAAGCAAGAATTAGAGTGGGCTACGGCTACTAAGCTTCCCTGCAAATTCCACGCAAACTCTCGCCAAAGCGTGGCCCCTCACCAATCGACGATCAGCAAGTGAAAACAAACTAGAAGGTGAGCCCTGCGCCTCCGGGTTCTAACATCGTATTTCTGTATTCCGTCGAAGGAAACGCAAGGCGAATTTTCGAAAACATTAGTTTTTTTGTTTTTTTTTTTTCAATCGGAAGCGAAATGGTTGATATTTATTTGTGTACCACGTAATTAGCAAGCTGGGACTTAATCTGCGCATCTATATTTATGCTTTCATGAAATGAGGCGAATGAAATGAGCTTTTAGTTTCGTTAATGTCGCCTTCCATTTGCGCTTTTGACAGTACCTGCACTTACTTCACGCACTGTTTAGCCTCCGAGAGATTCATGATAGGTCTAGAGAGGGCTCAAACATTGTGATCAAGCCAAGGAGTTTTAGAAGGCTGGAAATTATTAAGATATAAAATTTATTGGGTTAGTGATCGCATGCTCACTTGACCTCCCTTGCCAGCGGCCCACCGAATGCGCCGCGCCTTCGGTGATCGCAAGACTTGCAGTTCGTGCACCAAGGGGCCGCGACTCGGTGCACCAGGTGGCTATCGGTGAAGGATTGCAGAAGCGAGTGCCGGGGCAATGGGTGCATTTGTAACCGAATTATCACTTGATGTTCACAGAATCCACTGCAATTCTCAAGGCTTGTTAAGTCAAGTGACTCAGCTTTGAGACACAGCATGATCGGCTTGTGTTATCAATTAAGTTAACGTGATATAAAGTAAAAGTGCGTAATTGCACAAGGAACACGTGGCATTTTGGAAATGAAACGAATTTCGGTGCTAGGAGATCTAACAAGCTCATAGTTTACTGCGTCGTCGACCTGCTGAGCGCAGGAAAAAAAAAAGAGAAAAGGTCAAAATAAAAAGAAAAGGAATAGGAAGAAAAGCGTACGCAAAGCCAGGAATTTCATGGGAAGCTAGTACGCAACCTTGTAAATTTATCGCATTTTTTGTTTAGAAACTGTAGACGTCCAAGTATCCTTGAACCAAGTTTCACGAGTGTAAGCCATTGGACGCAGTCACAGCCGCCGCTTCGGTCTTGGGTCGTTTCCGCGCTTGCTGTGGTTCTCGACAACGGGCTAGTTTTCACTGTTATATGGTCTCGCCAACCCTTCTGGCACAGCTGCGGTCTCTGCGTGTAGTGAGTGTGGCTTCCTCAATGCCATGCAGCCTCTTTTTGGCACGCCCCCTGGAGGACTCGCCCGACACTACGCTCGCGGACCTCGCCTGCACTCGCTCAGGTAGCGTATTTATCTAGGTTGAATGAAGGTGTGGCACGGATCATGAGGACAAGGCTATTTGCTGCACAGAATGAGAGTGCTTTGCATTTTTACATTGACATGATTGGCTGTGACGACAGTATATTGTTTTCCTGCCTAGGCCAGGGAAGCTGATCTGTTCGTTCTAGCGCGGGTTCCAAACCCAGTCGCGGCACGTCATTTGCGGTGCAGGTGGTTTTTGCTGTTGTTGTTCTCTAATTTGATGGCACATACCCACACAGGGGGATCGGTCAAGAATTGGGGTGCAGAGATATTAGATTTTGAGATGTATAACTACATCGCAAAAATAAATTGAAATAAATGCTAGGGAATAGAGAAGGAAATGTAAATATGAAAAAAAAAAACAAAATAAAAAAAAGTAAATACCAACACACGCCGTAGGAGAATACTAAAATGAAAATGACGATGTTCACTGCACAGTGCGGTAGTGTGTCGCAGTGGGAACTTAATGAAGACGACGATGTGTGCTGCGCAGCGCGAGAGTTCAAGGTCAAAGGTTTGGACCCAGATGACCTTGAGATGTGGCACGGAAGCAGTAGCGCTTCCGAATAAAAAGAAACTATCGCCGCAGCCGAACTTCCCACGGGTTTTACTGCACCACTCTCTTATGTTGTCAATTTTATGTCGTCATCTCCATCAACTTTCATGTGCGAGTACGACCCAATCACACAGCTATGGCAGTGCCCTTTTAAGGTGCGCTAAATGTGAGCCCCCAAAATTGATATTGCGCAATTCAAAAGCTCTGTTGACTCACGCTTAAATCGATTTTGCCCTGCCCATGTCAGAATATAGTTCTAATTAGAAATTGGGGCGACCCACAATCAAAGTTAGGAAGGAAGGTTCTTAATGTGGATGGACCATCAAAATTCGTACGCTTTTATACGATGCTACATTGGTTGGCAGAGTCAAACTGATTTTCATTTTATTGTTTAAGTGATGTTTTACGCATTATTTAATGCCCGCAATTATTTAAAAAGATAACTAGACGAGTTGGTATAACTGAATACTTTTAAGCAGGGAAATAAAAATAAGAATAGTCACACTAATAATGTCCGCAGTAGAATGTAGTAGAAGGTCCGCAGTAGAATTCTTACAGTACATAGACTTCTTGACTTCAATTTAGCGCCTTGTAACATTTAATAACGCTGTTTACATTACTCGTGCTAAAGGCATGTTTACCATTGCGTCAAATAAAAGAACGTATTTGATTGCTTTTAGGGAAGAAAAGCGCATCATTAAATACCCGGACGTATGTTATAAGCCTTGATCTCATAGCACTGATAGCAAGAAGTGACGAGAAGTGTTTTAGCTGTTCGGAAATTCATCCAAGTAAGCATCAATTTTTTTATGCAAGTGAAAAAATGCTATTTTGCACAAGCGCAAGAGTTCTTTATCTGACATATACCGACTTTGAAACACTAGTTCGGATTATATCTTCCTGTTAATCCGGCTGAATTCTGTAACGTTTGCTTTTCCGGTTGCTATGAAAACATTAATAAAACCTTTCTCCTTAGTTTTCCCCTTCTCCGAGCTCTCATTATACCTTTTTCTGATACAGCTCGTTTGAAATTCTACAGTCTGGGATCTGATTTCTTGGCTACTTTAAAACCAGAAAGTGATTGTAGTCGGATACATTTCAAACTGAGTAGGAATTGCCGTCGACCTCAGTGGCGTGCGCTACTTTGCCTGCTGTTATGTTTCTCTTTGAAATGTAGCGACGCATGACTGTCGTGGAGCGCTGCTGCCAGTAGCTGCCATTGTCACTGCATTGGCGCGAAATGTTACGTGCCAACAAATTCCGATCGTTTTCTTTGGACGGCAGCTCATGGTAGCACGTTGTAGAGTTTCTTCGAGCATTACATTCGCACCGCAGCACGCGGCAGTTTTTTAGCCTTACAGAAGATCCAGCGCATAAAAATCCCGTAGTTTGTATGATTGTGGTTGCGTATACACATGTAACACCTATTCCGAAGAGACTTGATAATCCTCTATGGCGACCTGGCAGAGCACATCAAGAGCTCGGCTGCTCAAAAGCGTGTAGTGAGCCGAGGGCGCCAGCACGCATCTACAGCTTAAAATACCGCCACGTATGTGATAAAACTTCTAAACGTTCTTCTTTTGCGCTGTCACATGTACGCGCATTAAATAAGCGCTAGCGGGATGCAAACCATCGTTGCTAAGCTGTGACATTTTTCACTTCACCGTCTTATGATCTTGTTGAGGAAAATGCCCTGTTTTCATTTTTCGCCTAGAGCCTCTCTCCATGCTTCTACGTCTCGGTGCTGGAAAGCAGTCTCTTCAAGTTTAAAGGGTACTATTCTTCACTTGTTGCCCGAGGATCTACCCTTTTCTCTTAGTTGTCCAAAGTTTGATATCGCGCTCCCTCTTTTTCATAAGAATTTTGCAACCCTACGACGAGCTGAAAAGCCGTCAGGGCTTTTATCAGCTTCTTAGAGTATAAAGTTCTTTATAGTCATGGAAGGAAGGGCAGTTTGCCAAGAAGTTCTATGTTTACTTCAGGCGAGACTGCGGGTTACGAAACGGACAACTTTAAAAGGCGGTGGCCATCATCAGCACATTTTCTTTCTGTCTGCTGGGGAAATTTTGCAAACATGGTTTTGCGAGGATATGGGGCGATTCGTAACGAATCACATGTATGTTTAACGGCCTTGCAGCGTAGAAACCTTGTAGACTGATACGCTGGCGTTGCTAATTCAGTAGCCGCGAAAAAATTAGTAATTTTTAGAACTTTGATGCGAAAATCTTTTGAAAGCACTTTCTTCGACAAAATGCATATTTGCACAGCGATATTTAAAAAGAAAAAGCACTAAATAAACTGACAGGGAATTACATCCTCAATGAAATCTTTTGCACCTCATACTATACCCACCTGTCGGACTCTCCACGATGCGTGGCGCCTCCCGCGTCCGTGATTGGAACCAGCAATGTCATACACTACAGGTGCGATAGATGTATGGCCGACCAACCGACCAACCCACCGACTGACCGACCCGTTGGCCGCTCTCTGACTCAGCAAGCCGTTTCTACGGAAGACAAAGTGGCCGTAGTAAGGTAGCGACGAACTACAGATGTTAGGTAGTGATTTAGATTAGTTTTGGCGCATTTGGCAAGCACTCGCAGATTATGACTAGCAGCTTACCGGTATCGCTCAAGAGGAAAGTATACAACAGTTGCATCTTGCCTGTACTCACCTATGGGGCTGAAACGTGGAGGCTAACCAAGAGAGTTCTACTTAAGTTGAGGACAACCCAGAGGGCTATGGAACGAAAAATGGTAGGGGTAACATTAAGAGATATAAAGCGTGCAGAGTGGGTCAGAGAAATAACTCAAGTTACCGACATTCTAGTGGAAATTAAGAAGAAGAAATGGACATGGGCAGGACATGTAGAGTGCGAAGAGAGGATAACCGATTGTCGCTGAGGGTAACAAACTGGATTCCAAGGGAAGGAAAGCGTAGCAGGGGGCGGCAGAAAGTTAGGTGGGCGGATGAGATTAAGAAGTTCGCAGGGGTCAAGTGGATGCAGCTAGTACAGAGCCGGGTTAAGTGGAGAAATATGGGAGAGGCCTTCGCCCTGCAGTGGGTATAATCAGGCTGATGATGATGATGATGATGATTCTAATTTGAAATTGATCCCCGAAGTTTATACGGTTTGATAAATGACTGAAGGTCGGGTACAAAGATCGTCCTTGAAGAAAGTATTGTGATTATAAGTGTTTTGAACAAAAAGTATTGCGATACTACTTATAGCCCACAAAAACGTCTGCTAAGTCAAGAATTTCTTTTTATGAACGCAGTACTGGCATGGTGAGTATAGCTACAGGAGGAGAAACGAGTTTCATGGTGTCGTCCCAGGGTTAGAAAGTCCACATAAAACGCGCTCGGCATATGCGAATTCTGAATTATGGCATAAAAACGTCTGTTTGGTATCACGTGATGAAATCAAGGTCCAGCTCAACTAGAGTCCCAAATGCTGCACGCCCCTTTTTCATTTCATTATTCTTTAATTTCTGAGTGTAAATATACAATGCAGCATTGTACCCCTCAAAATGTTTGTTTATTTACATACCTATTTATTATCATTATTTCTTTATTTATTTTTATATTATACCCTCAAGGTAGATGGTACATTACAGATGAGAGGGGCAGAGAACAAAGGCAAAATATACACAATGAATATAGAATAGAAATATAAAAGATAAATGAAAACTCGAAGTGCGAAAGAAGGCCAGTATATAAACAATGTATACAACAAAAAATAATTTCCGGAAATATCACCTGGCATCGCCGGAAGAAATACCAGTACAAAATACAATGCTAAACGAACACAGGTTTGGACACCATGAGCCGGTTTTTAATAGCTTAAAAAGATAAAGCCGTGAAATGAAGTTTTAACATTAACAGTGCTAATTGTTATGCTAATAAGTGACGCGGGTAAGTTGTTTTAATCTGCGCTTGTTTGGGAAAAATGAATATTTATTTATTTATTTCAAATACCCTATGGCCCTTCCGGGCATTTCATTTGGGCGGATTCATCAAATAAACACAAACATTTTACAATACAAGCACACAAAAAGCTGTAAGCAATAATAGTTGCGCAAAAACCATGAACAAGTTATACAGGCGACAGGAGCAGGTTTTCGGAGATAAAAGAAATGCACATTTAACAAAACAGGGAAATACAGCAGTTCAAAAAAAAAATAGTTAGCTTACGGTGTTATGGTATAGAATGTTACCTTTTTTTTTTTGGCGATTGTTAAGGCGCTGTAAAATATATGGTGGCGGTTCACCGAACGAGAACACAAGTATCAATTGTGATAATATATTTTATGAAAAATACATATGCAATATATTCTTCTGCGGATGAATGACGGCAAAATGATTAGGAATGCTTCTTATTGCAGCATTGGAAGTAGTATTTTGCTAAATGCTTTGGATGAATCACGCTGAGCGATTTTGTGTTTCTTCTAGAATTGGTTAAGGTATACATGTGCCGGTATCTCAAATTGATTATGCATATTCAAGCCGTCGACAGAAATAGTTAAGTTTTGTACAATAACAATTTTAGTGATGACTGAGCCAGATGGGCTATGGGGATGTCATATATCTCTGTATCCGCTTCAAAGCGTGTCAAACGTCACAAGTTCATACCACTTCTAAGCTAAGTCATTCTGGCTTAGCTTCCTTGGACTCGACCATACCGTCCCGCGTGCAAATACAGATACAGGCGGTTATTCAAGCTGGAATCAAGAAATAATGTTTTGCTGGGCAACCTGCAGTGCTTTGCCGCGAAATTGCCCTTCTGCGTCCATTTCTGCCAGTGACAAAAGGGGTTGCACGTTTCCTAAACGACATATTTATGGCAGCAACCAAAAAATGCCTGCCGGAACAACACACGGGGTGGACTTTTGTTTGCTGGGAGAAGTCATTCTGCTCAAGTAGCTGACTAAAAAGGAAGCGTCATCGCTTTGTAGTATATGATTCTTTTTTATTCCTGTCTGTTATAACGGCATGATGCTTGTGCGCGCCCATAAGCGCGCCATCGTTAGGCGCCCCTTCTCCTGTCGTGCGATGACTTCCAAGCACACTGTTTGCCGAGCCGTCGCCTGCAGCCAGAAAATATTGCCACATGGCGGCTGTAGCCGGTCACGAAGTGCTGCGTGTCTAGGCAGCTCTCCTTTAGGGCCGCAAAGAGCATTCTGAACAGTCCGCGTGCATCGTCGTACATTTTCGCGCCCAGCGTGCAGTTATCTCTGCGTGTATATCACTCTTTCTTAAAATAAAAAAGACCGCTACGTGTAGCGAATAACATCAAATCAAATCCCCGGCGTTCCGTAACGTAAAATTATGGTGCCATTTTTGGAGGCAGGAGGAACCCTGCAACCTAGGATCAGAGACGCCATTACTGCCGCCAAATCAGAATGGTACGACAGCGTTATTCTGCAAAAGATAAGCTCGAGAATCGCAATTATTGCAATAAACTAAACCAATAGTCTCAGAAACAAAATGTTGTTGAATACACACACTCAAAAAAAAATTTCCTGATGCACGTTTTTCAATAAATTTTGATGTCGCGTCGAATAACGCTGCAATGCAACACTCCGTTAGTGTAGTTTTCAACTGGGCTCCCTTTTTTGACAGTCACAACGCATTCTCCTGTGCATGCGCTGGCCGACTGGTGCCGTAACAAAACAGCTTGTACTCAAGTCTCTTAAATGGAGGACTGCAAAATGAATCTAGAAAAATGAGAACACCCCGTAACGTACTAATTTCCTTATCAGTTTTTTTTAGAAAAATTGAAGCGCTAGCCACAGATATATACGCAGAAAATGGAGTGAGAAATCGTATTTGTGATGAACCGTAACCTTAAAAATTTTATCAGATA
Source organism: Amblyomma maculatum (assembly GCF_055883805.1). Lineage (NCBI taxonomy): Eukaryota > Metazoa > Arthropoda > Arachnida > Ixodida > Ixodidae > Amblyomma > Amblyomma maculatum. The sequence goes on from NC_139347.1 coordinate 84,679,270, forward strand.
TATTTAAGTCATCCCAAGGACAACACTATCACTACATTCTGAAGAAAACGTATTTTCGCATCAACTACTAAATACGAGTTTTCATAATTCCTGTTGACAAGCATATTTACATTGCTGCGGTCCCTGGAAGCGTTTTTGTTCTTGCAAAATCAGCCCCGGTAGCAGTTAGGTGCGAATGTATTTTTTTCCGTCAGCCTATACCCTAGACGTTCTTGAGCGCTCTGAGGCGAGGTACCTCGGTGCATTATTAAGGACAATTCATGGCGCCCTTGTGCGGTGGATGATGCCTAAAACCTTCTGAAGAAGTTTTGCGACTCATCTTTTAGATTTCTAGTACTCAATCTTGTGCCCATCAATTGCGTTAGAATCAGAAGCTGAAGAAGCAGAAAAGGCTGCTCTCGGCATATGTCACGTTACGAATTACTACCTGCCCCAGTTGACACATAGAAGAGGCCGGCCACAGGGGGTACACGGGAAACGTACACCCATGGTTAGCAGGGACAAAAGGAAAGGAAGCAAATCCCCTCTTTACTTATTGGATAGAGGAAAGAGAGGCAGTTGCTGCCGCGGAAGGAACAACCCTGCCCCCACCCCCCTCCCTTCCACCAAAAACAAAAATGAGTTCCTAAGAAACCAGAATGACTAACAATGCTTACGAATGACATGGTAAAAATGCAAATAGCTAGGAATGCCTCAGCAAAAATTAATGTGTAGCTTACTCAGCATATACTATGAGTATAATGGCTCAGCAACGTAAAGAAAATAACCTTCAAATGAATGCTAAAATTAACTAAACTCATGTACATAAGAAAATATGGGAAGATACAAACTTAAAAAAAAAAAACACAGGGCCAAGTTGAAGAAAAATTCAAGACGGGAGAAGTGCTGATGTACCACCCGCAGTTTATTGAAGCACAGGCCACAACTTGTGCATTCTAAAGGGCCTCCTCCGGTCAATGTGTTTCCTTCACCTTCGTCTGCATTTCTGCTGCGCTGCCACTTTCGACGATGACTTGCGCCCTAGCAAGTACCAAGCTACTAATCGAGGAGACAGTAAGAAGTAAAAAGGGGTAATCTAAACTAAAGGTCCAAACTCTAATGTTTTGTCATGGAAAAACGATAACTGAAATCCACAGATTTTCAGGTTTTTACCGCGTTATGATTGGCATTTATATTGACACATGAAAGCTAGATGTTCGAAGCGTGACACCTATTGGGATGCTAACTCTAATGATCCTATGAGTACAGTTTTTCTCAAAATTAGAAATTGTGGGACGAGCTGGTGCATAATACCCAGAGAAAACATGACACAGGCGCCGACTACCAACTGTTAATGCGAACGCACCAACCACAAAACCTATCATTCATGCCTAAAAACATGAACTACATCATACAAGCATGTCCTTTTATCTATCGATCACTTGGGTGCGAAGGAGAAAGTTGTTCGTGGATGGAGGAGGAGGAGGAGGTGGGGCAGAAAGTTTCAGTGCTGTGTATTCCCATTAAAAGCTGTTAGTTTTTACCTATGACGTCTTCTCTCTCTGTGTTGTATCTGTGGCGCTGCGGTTACTGACGACATTGTTCCTGAACACTATATTATGCGCGACGCCAGGCCGTACAAGTGCTGTGCAGGCAAGCTAGGGACCCCGCGAAAATGGCGCACCGGCACGAGGATATATATATTTCATCAATTGGATGGCTAAGCATTTTGCGCAGAAGGGTAGGGTTACGAAACGAGGTATTCGTTTACGATTTGGTACAAGTGAAAACAGATGAGATGAGTGTCTCTGTACAAACAAAACAGCAGCACTGTATACATGGCGCATGTAACGTCATCTCTTCAAACACACAGTGTAGTCGGGCAAGTTCGACAATATGAGAATATTCGTTACTTTTTTTTTTTTCTTTTGGGGGCCACGGATTACTGGAAGTACTGAGAGCTCGAGAATTTCGACGCATTTGTATTTGTTCCTCCTTGTGCGAAAGTTCGCCTGCTCGTTTGCACGTGTTTCTATGGTTCGCTTGATTGCTTCTTTGTTCTTTGGCGCGAACTTTTCTACCTGTCGGCGTCAACATGCTCTGGGATGTGTTCATTGGGGCATGCAATCAGTGTTTGGATGGTTAAGTTTGGTTAGGCTCTCCTGGTTTCGCCTTCTGCTTTGTCTCCCGTTGATTTGCTTTTTTTTTTTTCTGGAAATAGCTGCTTCTACGCTTGGCCCGGTCGCTTTAAACTACATACCCCCACAAATACTGCCACGAACTGTTTAAATCTTTATTTGTTCCTGTTCGACAGCCGCTGGCATGCGGCCTTACCATTGTATTCTGGCGCGCTTATCAATTCTGTATTCCGTGTTTGTTCATGCTCGTTGTCGCAATACGGCGCTTTATAATTTTCTTTGTCGCTGGCGATGCGCCGGGATCTGTCTCGAAGATTTAGATCGCTCGCGTATGTTTCTACAATTTTTCAGGCTGTGCTGCTGGCAGTTTGAGAGGTTATCTAGATTGTTCTGAGCAGCTTTAAATTGAGCGTTGACGAGTGCGACGGGCATTCTTTGTTCGACGATTGACGCGCACGTTTGTTGCTATTGCCGCCGCCAAGTTGCTCAGTTGTTTTGCGGGCGCAAGTCAGCCAAATAAAGCATTTTTTTCAGTGCAATCACCGACTCTTTATTTATGTCATTGACCTTGTCACCACCACGTGACAATATACAGCATTACCTGACACAATGGTCTAAGCCTTCAAGCAGACCGGGTCTAACCTTCTTTCAACCGCCACTGCTGCTCATCTGGCTGACCTCAACGGGCCTCACCCCCACCCCCTCTTCAAAATTCCCTCGACACCTTCGTGCCATCTAGACCCGGTTGTGGTTTTTTTCAGGATGTCCAACTGGAACTTGTTCGGGTTTCGGGTTCGGTTCGGGTTCGGGTCCAGACCTTTAAGGTTCGGGTTCAGTTTCGGCTCCAAAGACACATTCTGTTCCGGTTCGAACCGGTTCGACTTTGCCCTATCTAGTTTAGACGGTTTCAGAAAAAAAAAAAAAAGGTTCGAGAGTCTTTTTTTAACTTCACATTTTTAAAACAGAGTTTTCTTTCCTGTTCTGGTACATAATAAAAGCTGAAAATTTTCATAGTAGTCCGGCTATCGTTTTGTCGTCAGATATGACGGTCTTTATGAATATACAGACCTTAGCAAAATGTTTATAAGGAGTGACCCACTATTAGAGCAGGATGGCCAAAAATATTGATTATTTTAATTGACATTTAATCAACAAAGCAATCACGCGCCGACAGAAAGTTAAAGGAAAATAATGATTCTTGATACGTTTTTCAGGTAAACAGAATTTCAAATGAATATTATTTTAGAGTGAAACCTCCGCTACTACATGAAACAACAATGTTTCGTCCGACTCTCACTAAGCGACTTTGAAATCAGATCAAGTTCGAACCAAGCACACCCCTCAAAGACTAAAGATGTATACTGTAGCATATGTGTGACTATAAATCGAACAGCACGCGAACGCCTTGGAATTTCACGTTTTTATGAAGGGTAAACGCAAAGAAAAAACGTGTTGGGGCCAGAAGGGCGCTGATAAATGTTCCCTCTGCCACGTATTGGGGTTGGAGTCATCGTATGTTCCTGTGAACCGGATTATTTGTCTCGCTCCTGTGGCCGCGACACTATGAAACCACCGTCTTGTTGGGGGTCACGGTTACTTGCTTTGGGGCACTATATACATTCTAGGACAAATGACGTTATCTAGGACAACATCGAGGCTAGACTGGCATGTTTAGTCGCATAATTTACAACAAGCATGATATGACATCACGGTTGCTTTCATATATAATTTATTATGGGCTCAGTAAATGCTACCAAGTGTTCATTTACCAGCATAGAAAGACCGAAGGAAGAGGACATTGTCGGAGGGTTGTTTGTCTTCCGGGGTTGATGAGTAGAGAGGACATCCTTTATTCTATAAAAGGCTGTTTTGACACTGAATTGCGCAGATGTCACAGCAAGAGTTGTATCTGGTGAACACAGTTCTGGACGCCGCAACTTCTTCTCCCAAAATTTCAAACGACTCGAGTCTGCTTAATTTGGGCACCTTTTTAAAAAGTGTAGAACAGGTTCTGTACTTTTCTATAGCAGACTAAACAGACTAAACAAATAGTTGGTGGTTAACAAGATCAAACGCCTTAGCGAAATTAAGGAATATGCAGTCGATGTAGGATGCATAGTCGATGGCTGCAAGGAGGTCGTCAGTGAAGGATATGAGCTGAGTCTCAAATGAAAACGTTTTGCGAAAACCATGCTGATGTGTCGTTAAGAATGAGTTATCTTCTAGAAAATTTACCAGATTGGAATAAACTAAATGATCAAAGATCTTGCATGGCACGCTAGTTGAGGAAATCGGTCTATAAGTAGTAGGTGAAAGCGCATCACCGGACTTAATATCTGGACCACCTTGCCCACCTTCCAATGGTTTGGTAACACTGAAGTATTAAAAGATTGTGTATACAGTTTAGACAATATTATAGATGTGTACATATCGGTACTCCTCAAAGATTCCGAGTTAATACCATCCGCGCCTGATGACGAAGACACCATTTAATTCCTAATTAAGTGTTGTACACAGACAAAATCAATAATTACAGTGTCCATTAGAGCAAAATTCTTGTTGTCAAAGTCAGGCAGAGAAACAGAATGCAGTCGCGAGAACATATTTGAAAACATCTCATTAAATGTATCACATTATCTTTGAGTGGGTATGAGAACGCAATTTTCATCAGATAAAGTTATCATGTTAGCTTTCGGGCCACATATAATGCTCCAGAATTTTTTAGTATCAGATAGCGGTACAGAAGGCAGGGTCTTGTGAAAAAAGACGTGCTTAGCACCCTTGAGTGAACTTTTGTACAAACTTTTTGCTGTCTGATAGGCAATTCAGTGATCGGACCTACTGCTATGTTTTGCCTTGCGAAACAATCCTTCCTTTTATTTAGTAGCCGTTTTATTGAAATGTAAACCATGAGGATCGCTGCCAGCCCGGTATGATACGTTGGGGTATCCATATATTTATTACACAATAAACTTTTTCTTTAAACAAAGGCCAGTTTTCTTCGATATTGCGAGCAAAAAATTTTTTAGGTATTCATTCACAATTGTTCCGAGTTCTCTGTTTATCAAACAAAGTCTGCGTTCTTGTAATTTATTATGTATTGTGGCGCTGGTGTTGAACGTTTTACCATTCCTTCAAGCAAATACAGAATAATACTGTGGTTACTGATCTGGAAGAAAAGTGAGTGTATGAACAACATCGGGCGAAGTAGTCAGATTCAGATCTAGAATATTGGAACTAGATGGAGTAGTTCGTGTTTGATGCGTTACAATTTGCAAAAAGTTGAAATCAGCGTACATGTTTAAAAACGCTGCGGTTTAAGATGACTGACCTGAAGCGAATGGAATGGCGGCGGACCAATTTATTTTAGGATAATTAAAGTCACTCAGTAGGAACATAGGTGAATTTGGGAATCTCAGGATGATGTCCAAGATATCATGAAGATCGGTGCAAAATGAAAAAAGGGCAGTAGGAGGGTGGTAGCATGTGCCGAAAACGAAGTGACGGTGATTAATGCGTATACACTCATACACTATTTCTAAGGAGGAGATAACAGAAATATTAAAACTGTGAATGTGGTCATCAACGGCAATTAGGACACCTCCACCAGATCTGTGAGCCCGATCACATCGATATATGTTAAAGGATTTTTCGCACTTGGAAAGTTTATTGTTAGAAATATTTGCGTTAACCAAGCCTCGGTAAATATGCAAATATCGGCGTTGCAAGTGTGAATTAGCGAGCACAGGCCATAACATTTGTTCACTAGGCTTCGAATGTTTAAAAAAAAATACACAAAAATCGCGAGCACAGGTTAGTTGTTAAGACAAAAGTGTGGCTTTTTCGTCGGATGAAGCTTCGGCTGTGTTGGCATCACTTTCACTTTCACGGACACTATCCGTCGAAGGAAGGTACATATAGCATTTCTTATTGATAAATAGTTTGCTGTATCGAACTGAACAATGCTGACAACTGGCTTTACCAAAATCATACAGCTTCTTTGTGATGCTGGAGTAGCTAGCCGAGCAGTAGTCTTCGCAGACGCTGACGCCCGTCGATTTCAGTTGTGACCTATCGGAAAAAATGGGTTCTTTGACCTAAAAGCTCGAAAACTTGACTATCGCCTGACGACACTTGCTTGGAACATATTTGCCTGACCTATCTGCTCTGGTAATGACTTCGTCACCTAGCTGCATGTTTAATGAAGAAATAGCGTCCCGAACTTTTCATTCGGATTCTGCCCGTGATTCAGACTGCTGATCAGGGAGACCGTAGAACAACGTGTTTTCACGCCTTGACATGCCGTCGAGTTCGTCTAAACGTCTACGAAGAGTGGTCGTTTCGGTATGAACAGCATTCGATAATGCCCGGGAAATATCGTCATCAGAGTAGGAATGTGAAGCAGCGATGTTAGCTTCAACTGCCGTTAGTCGGTCATGACAATCGCTCATTCGCTGTTCGAGGTTAATTTTTATTTCCTTCATTTCGCTAATCTGGGACAGCACTTCTGAGCAATATTTGTCCATTTTGCCATTTAGTGTTTCAGTAAGACGACGGCGTAGCTATTACTCTTGTTAGGAGCATTCTTAGGAGGCCCAAGGTCTAGTTCAAAATCCCCACTGCAAATAAGCAACTTGAACGTTCGCAGACATTCAGCACCAGTACAAAATAAAGCATTTGGACATGAAAAGAGCAGCACGTTTACATCGTTTGAGCGTTTACAGAACAAGGAAGGACTCCGACCAGCCTGCATTAGACAGCAGAAGCAGTTATTGCGCGTCCTCATGACTGCTGCTCATTCATGATCACTGAGGAACCAGACGTGCAGTACGCGGTTAAACGTACTGAAGGCCCTGATGCTTCCGCCGATGGAGCTGATGATACCAAGGGCAACGTGAACTGACACGCTTTGGTTGGTGGCGCCGAGCAGCGCTGATCCATCGTCGGCGATGCTGCAAAAGGCGGCACAGCAGGACATCGCTCTTCTGTCAGTAATGACGCGCTGCGCATGTGCTGGGTACCGCGTGAGATGGGTGAGATGCAGTCATGTGGAAGACTGCTGCAGCATCGGCAGGCCAGTAATATCCGCATTAGAAAGCCCAAGAAGTTTCGGCGCGTCTTCATGGCTGCTGCTCTCTCATGCTCACTATATTTAGTACCTGCGCATGAGTTATTTGCACGCAAGCGCGCCCACACACAAGCATAGTTGTAGTGGCGGAAAAGAAATAACTGTTTCGACTGAGAGCATCTTCTAAGGGCGAGTAAACGTTGATGTTTGTAGCTAAGCTGTGAAATTATATAAGAGCTTGCTTAGCTTATGGACAATGTTCCTTCATTATGCTTGTTTCAGATAACGGGCGTTACTTATGGTGCAAAAGCAGCCTATTAAGCCCTAATGCGCGCGCACAGAAGCAGCCAGCTTTTTAGCGCTTCTGCCGCTCAGGTCAAAGCAGGCCACACCTCACTCCTAGAAAAAATTGAAAGGAAGCAAGCGTGCATAATGCACTGTGCTCTCTCCAAGCCGTAAATGGTTTGAAATCGCGTCGTCTACGTTGGCTAGCCTGCCCACCCCTCCTTTCAACCTTTCCGCACTGCTAAGAAAAAAGAAGAGAAAGCTTTGATGCTGCTATGTGCTTTGCTCGCAGGACGGCTAGACACTCCCCCTCTTCCAGCTCGAAGCCGCGCTCCAACGGCCAAGCGCCTGCTTTTGTCCTTCCTGCGCACGGGACTTCACAGACATCTTGCAGACACCCTCTCATTCCCTCCAGTAAAATGAGAACCAAAAAAAAAAAAAAAACATAGACAGGTAACGCAGGAGTGACGTAGAACCTAAGTCGCTTTTGTGTCACCTGATTGCGTTCCTAGGACTGAGAAAATGTCCTCCCGTCATAAGTATTTGCATCAATAATGGTGGCTAAAAAGATAAAACGCATTTTTTTTGACATCGTATAATGTATCGGCAAACCAAATAGAGGTTGTGAATTAATACTTCTACCAGTAATTCCACTCAGCTTTTTGCTCCACCCAGTCTTCACATTTGAACACCGGAGCTTCTCTCCTGGCACAGTTTAGTTTGCGAAGGTAAATAAAACAAGCAGACATTGCAAGGGGCGAAATAAAAATAGACAAAAGGGGGAATCGACTTATGAAATTATTTTTGTGCTAAGTTCAGATACAGCTCAATAACAAAGCGGTAAATTCCTGTTTAAGGCGGCCTTCCCGCCATCAGTGTCGGCTTATCATTCTGAAGTCTCTGTCAACCAAATTGCATCTGCTGGCGTCGCAATACATACGGCTGCTATGCACGTGCCATGTGACCGATTGCTATGTCACGGAACGAGGGGAAAATAAAATGATTTCCGACATTCTTTTAACAGATTAATTTAGTTTTTGAGGTGTACATGGTTATATACTTTTTTATTTAAATGTATAACAGAACTTACGAATTATGTGCTATTGTTTCACTGCCTAGGAAGGCTCTCGCATGAGACAATATTCTACATGAGCCATTGCGCAGCGCAGCGACCACCCCTGCTCGGTATGAAACGACAGACCGACGCCACATTGGTGCTATGCATGTGTCAAAGTATTTTCCTTTGTTTTTATCGTCTTTTTGCAAGAGCTAATTTTTTAGTACGGTTGTGATGTTTGCGGTGCGCAGTTGCAGAGTTGCGCTTTGGAAATGAGTGTAAAGTTCTTTTACAAGCAACGATAAAATAAAACAATGAAGGTAAGTCGGCAAAGTAAGTCGACTGGAACCGCACCGCTAACTGGTTCGGAACGGTTTCTCCGTTTTGTTCCGGTTCATGTTCATTTCCAAGATGGTGCAAAAAATTCAGGTTTGGTTCGGTTTCTGTTTCGGGCAAAAATTCGGGTTCGGTTCCGGTTGCGGTTCGACACCCTGGTTTCTTTGATGTTTTCAGACAGCCTTGGGGAGGTAAAACGCAGAGAAGACTTTTCTGACCATGCTTAATCGAGCTCCCGCTTTGTAAACTAGGGTCAGCGGGGTTGAACCCCAGTAGCCAACGGCCGCAAACTCGGCGTGAGCAAGATCGCCACCATCCGCTTCTACCAAGATTTTACAAAAAAATCTGTTTGCATGCGTATACAAAGTCTGCGGCCATCTGTGGTTCCATCTCGATTTAATGGGCGGTCCCATGATTCTCAGGCACCCATGATTTGAGTCAACGCGCTGGACATTCGGTTCAGTAGTGTTGATTGGTTGAATACTCACTCCATTTCAAGTACGGCACTCGTACTGCGAGTTTGGCAACGTTCTTACAGGCTTGATTGCAATGTATTGTAAGAATTCATTATTCTCCTCGCCAGCACGAAGCGTTTTGTTATTCCTGCCATGTTAACTAATAATTAGTCGTGTATTGTACACACTCTGCATACTTTTTCAAGCAACTCAGAGCCCAGTCCTCAGAGCGCGTAGCGTGGTAATAACGTGACTGAGGCGGGACTAAAAAAGAAAATCTGCGAGAAATACACAAAGGCCAAAAAGATATCATGGTATCAGCTAGTGTCTGCTGATTTCCGGTGACTCAGTGAGGAGCTTTAAAACTTGACACTCGGTCACCGTAACCAATGCCTACTGAAAGATTTGCTAGCAGGGAACGGCTATAGTGTACGACGAAGACATGATCTCTTGGCTCTGCGAAGGAAGGGTTTAGTAAAGGCGCACAGAGTGAAGTGACAGTGTTCTGCTTATAGCATTCTCTTTAGGAACAATACTATCCGAGATTCTAGTACCTCTTTAATCTTTGAGGCAACTTGCGGCTTACTGTAAGCTACTGTTGTTTTATCCCTTCTTACCACGACATCCATTCCCCTGGTCGTAAGAAAATCTCTACCAGCCAAACGAGCCCATGGACAGCGTCGGAGTGGACAATTCATTTATAATGCTGAATGGTGAGGCACCCGAAGTATTTTATTCCACTTACGTCAGTACGATGCCTGGGTATTCTCAGCTTAGTGCCACTACGCAATCAAGGAGAGCGAGAGAGATAATAAACAAAAATTACACAAGAGACCGTAACGCAAATCCGGATAGGTTTGGTAGAGTACCCGGCTGACGCTCACGCACAATGACTGCAAATAAGACGGAAACAAAATGGCAATTGGTAAAGTAACGACGAAGCTACTGCACCAGCGCCTTAGCTTAGGGTAAATTGTTAGATATCGCCAAACCGCAAGAAACGTTTGGCTCAAAGTACACGGCAAACAAAAACAAAGGTCAGACTAATCTTGTTATAAAAGTGCAGGTAGAATTTTCAGTACTCACTAAACGCTCAGTACGGCAGCGGAATATATCCAGTCCAGTATTAAACCACTCTTTAAACTTCACATTGCGGCACCAAAAACTCTTCACAAATGTGTACAACAGAAATTATTAGCAAAGAAAAGTGCATTGATTGATTGATTGATTGATTGATTGATTGATTGATTGATTTATTCAAACGCTCGCGAAGTTATTAATCGGGATTAAAGAAGGGTTTATCATGTCAGAGCAACGCAGCGTGAACAGCGTCTTGATATATGGCTTCTGAGTGCCGGCAGCGGCAGGCCATATCATGGAGAACTTGGCAGTGACCAAAGTTGCTTTGTCTTCGTACGTACGTTAGAGAGAATATGGAGCCCAAGGTGACGCACGTAAGGGTATGCACACTCATGCGTATGGAAAGCGCTCGCCCCACAGCAGAGTTAGCCGAGCCAAGCGAAATGACTGATTGGGTGTTTTGTAAGGCGGGTTGATGGCACCGGTGGTGCCGGTGTGAAACGTGAACGCTTGTTAGCTCATCTATGCCGGAAAGCCAATACCTACCGAAGTATAAAAAATACGCCTACGCGGCTCTGGTGGTGCGCCTCAGTCTGACCAGGGAGCAGCAGAAAGCCAGTTAAAACAGCGCAAGCTCCCAAGTGATTTTGTGTGCAGCCCAGCCGGTTCAGCTGAGCCACCGTTCGACAAATCGTGACTGGAATGGAAAGCTGAACTTTTGACTGTAGTTTGTTTTCTTTTTGGTGTGTGTGTGCGCGTGTTTTTGTTTTAATGTAGAGGTCTGACCGATAGTCTGAAGTAAGCATTCAAGGAAAAGCAGATATGAAAAGGAAGTAAATAAACAGATGCTTAAAGAGGTGACTAAATCTAAATGTATGAATGAATGAATAAAGCTTTTATTTGATTGACGGGATGGCTCTCGGCCGCTGTTCGGGTAATTAGGGAATTACGAGGGATGGGAGTGTAGCTTCTCGCTTCTTCACGGTTCTTCAAGCTGTTTTTCGGTACTGCCATGCTGTGAATTGTAAGTCGACCTTACTTACAATACTCGAACACGGCCGTCCTAAATAAAAACAGGAAATGTCCACGCACACGCAATTTCACCTGATTGCGATGCTTGTGACAACAGAGCGCTCCGGCGAGGGAAGAGCAAAAGGGATCATTGGCACTTACTGATAGCGGTTGGGGTTTCTTGTGGCGAATTGTTTAGAACGCCTGACCTAGAGTTTACTTATGTGCGCTAATAAAATGATTAGGAAACAAAATGGAGTTGGCCTGGTGAAAAGGACGAAAGGTGTCCTACGTGGCTACCTAATACCAGGTATTTACATAGCCACAATATGGACGCAAATAAGAAATTGAGAAAAACACGATAAAACAAAGTATTATAGGAAGGAAAGCTCCAAGGTTTCTCTTATAACAATAGAGGCAATAGTGGTACACATGAAAAGTATACTTTACTTCAAGTCAAAGTAATTCGAAATTAAAACAATCGCAAGTAGGTTCAATACATGAAATGGGGTGGCGCAGTAGTTACGGCGCTCGGCTACTGTTCCTAAGGATGCGGGATCGAATCCCGGCCTCGGCGGCCGGTTTTCAGTGGATGCGAAAAGCAAGGCGCCCTTGTGCTGTGCGATGTGAGTGCACGCTAAAGAACCCCAGGTGGTCGAAATTTCCGGAGTCCTCCACTACGGTGTCTCTCATAGCCTGAGCTGCTTTGGGACGTTAAACCCCACAAACCAAACAAAAACAAAAACGCAGGAAATATCTTAAACAGCAGGAATTGTAAGCCTTGGGGAATATCGGTAATTTTAACTGTTCGGTCCAAGAATTCTACTTTCGAAATTGGATTCGAATGTTTGGCACTCATTATGACGAGGTATTCGCCTCAAGCGAAAAACTTGTGCGGAGCGCTTGCATCACGTTGCATCGACATAACACGCTTCCTCCTGGATAGCGCCAAGGCGCACGCTCAGCCTAGTAACCGACTATCCGACTCCATGGACACTTCCTAGGCGTACGCGCCGAGCGTTTGCACACCTACGCTTCTGCCGGAGCATGTCTGCTCAAGTGTACACAGCGGAAGCGTGCAGGCGCGAAAGCGGAGCTTAATTTGTAGCTTTCAGGTGCTCGCGCCCTCGTTAGCAGCGCCGTGCCTGCTCTGGAACCGACACAGCGGCATGCACAGCGCTGGGCGCCCTCGAATTCCGCTAGACGAGTCTAAGCTGACTTCTGCAGCCACTCTCGTTTGCATCAAATCAGCTAATTAAGACAGTGATCCCGTGCGCAGGAGGCAGATGGAAATGGATGTCTGCTTCCGACGCGCCCCGCCGCCGGTGCTCAGCTGTTAGGGTGCTCGACTGCTGATTACCAGGACGACGGTTCGATTCCGACCGCGGTAGCTTCGCTTCGATGCAGTGGACTTTAAAGAACACCGCATGGTTTGAATTACTCGCAGTCCTCCACTATAGCATCCCTCATACCCAATATCACTTAGGAAGTTAATATCTAGAAACTTAAATCAAAGTCGCCGCCGCGCTCAAGCGATGCAGAAACTGCGCAGCTGACATCCACTGGCGCTGGCTGAAAAGAGCGCACCATGTGATCCCGTGAAGGAAAAGAGAGGGAGAGAGAGAGAGAGAAAGAAAGAGAGAAATAAAGGTGCAGGGAGGAAGATATGCTCTTTGCCCTTCCATACGACGGTTACGGAACGCCGTTAGCGACTAGTGATTGTCTCTCCACGCGGAGCTGAGTATAATGATGCGGTTCTAGTGTGACTCTTAGTTTCGAGTGAGCGGTTCGTTTGCCTCCCAAAGATGTCTCCTAAGGAGCGCTGTGCATAGACGTTTGTTCGCACTGTATTCTCCTTTTAGTTGTAAGCATGTGCTTCTTGATTACGGACGAAGGGGAATCATTACAGCGCAGTTAAATCGCTTCTGGAGCTGTTAAATTAGATCTGAGCATCTCTTATGATCACCAGCATTACATATTGTTTATGTGCTGAAGTTCGAGACCGGAAAAGATAAGCCCCGCACCTGACGCACTCTTGAGACGTCGTTACTCATAAAGCTGAATATCTAGACAGCCCCCTGAATATTTCCGCCCAAATTAACTTTCTTTCTCTTTAAAGTTTTCTCTTCGTGCTCCGAACACTACAGATTGTGAAGACGTGCAGTGAGGATAAAGGGCACATAATGTATATTCCCCAATTTTAAAGCGCATGTTTCCGGCAAGTTCCTCCTAAGATCACGCAAACCATCATTACCTCATAAATCGAACTTCGGTAGCTAGTGCTATTGTGCAGGGCCGGCTATTCAGCTTGGGCTGAACATCCAGGCTCGAGATTAACAAAGCTTCTTTCCACTGCATACGTGCGGCGCAAAGAATAACACTAATGGCCTCCACTACGGCAACACAGGCTCATTTAATTCCCATTTTTTTTCGCTTTGGTCCAGCCAAGTTTCTTCAAACGCCCCTACAGCCAGAGGGAAAACGGCTACCGCTTTTCCTGGACGCCGGCTAAGCCTTCCCGAGCGTAAATAGACGAGTGCGTTTGTTCTGCTGGAATCGAGAAACAACGCTTCGCCCCGCGGATTCCGTGCGGCGCCGTGTAAGTGCTCTCGACCGTTCCTTTTTGCCGGTGACAAATGGATGGTCCCATCGCCCAAACGATGCGCAGCGGGCAGTTGCCAGGGGTACTTCCAGCTGCCATCAGCTACCCTTCCCCTGTAACCGCTTTTCATGGCAGTAAATAAGAAACAACCTGCGCTGTTTGTCTCTTCGGACGAGTTCTGTTGGAGAAACCACCAACCACAGTGCACGCTTCATCCTTGTGTAAAACACGGTATCCTTTTTTTTTTGTCATAATTATCCAAAGCGTTTTGGGGTGTTTGTGTGCGCACACGCCCGCCATTGATACTTCAATCGCAGGACGACCTTCTCAGCAGGTTGTTTGCCCATTCGCCGCCTACGATCGGATAATATTTCCGCCTGGCGTCTGTTTCGAGGCACGAAATGCTGCGGCTCTGAGCAACTCTATTTGGGGATAGCAAAGGAAGTCCTATATGTGCTGTGGGCATCACTGCTCACCATCACGAAAATCATATAGGTGCGTATGCGTCGGCATGAGCCTTTGAGAAAAAAAAAAGTACCACCTGGTGAAGATAACACCAGCACTACATTTCCGGAACCGAGAGCAATAAATAAGATAAACAAAGAACTTCGAAGCAATAGTGAGCATTAGTGCCCTGTATAGGGAGTATGCGCCGACGTCACAGTGGTGGCCAGTTTGTGGTGAGGTGCACGGCGAAAGGCTCTAGGCATATGTATTCGACTTGTCATCTATACTGGCTTGTACTGCTGAAGCTGTGCTCTGCTCTGGCGCCCATGACAACTTTTGGATACGCCATATAGCAGACTGTAAGTGCCCAGAAAAATAAGCAATATCCTTCCGATGTGTACCAGTGAGCGCCATTATTGTTGGCTGCTAACTTGACCTTGGCAACGGCGAAAATGATACTTGTAACTGGACGTGTTGTAGTTTGGCGTACTGGGTCTGTAGTTGAGCGTTTATTCCTGAGCATGTTTAAGCGAAGTACATAAGTTTATTACTGAAATGTTGCAATAACTAAGCCTGAAATCTTAGAAGCAAAATCTTCCTTTCGGGAGTACGCCACACATAACATAGCCAATATGGCCAGACTTCACGATTTCAGTTTTTTTTTTTTCTGTCTAACATTTCTTCACTTCTGTCACTAGGAATGCTACAGCGAAATAAACAGTAAAGTGTTAAAAAAAATCGAATTTCTTTATTTATCATCCTCTAATACTTTAAGCTAACCGTGCTTCTGGAGGTTTCTCGCACATCGTAAATTACCAGCGCCACTTTAATATCAGCGCAATAATATCTCAGGTTTCCGACTTAGTTCACTGCCACGTTTTTCTACCCGAATGCAAAATTAAACGAAGCGATAACGATGCATACGCGGAATAAACTCTAAAGCTGATTGCGTAAGGTTTCACTCTTTCTTCAATTACTACCGTTCACCCTCTGAGCACTTCGTAATGAATAATATTAGAATAATTCTACTTCGCTGGCTTGTTTGGTTTGCGAAAAACTGATTTTGTCGGCTGATGCCTCAGAGAGCAGGTTGACTGTGGCAGTCGGTAGGTGGCAGGTGAGATAGACGGGCGCTGATTGGTAGCCGAATTGGGTGACGTCGTATTGCCACGTGACATGCCTGAGTTGGCAGGCGCATGCCAACTCAACTAGCGCCTTTTATAGGAAGGAGAGACGGGAACTTAGCCCAGGTCTCTTCCATCATGCGCCAACTGGCAATGCTAGAAAGCAATATAGCCATGCTGGCCGCGTCCATACCTACGTCCTGTTGTCGTGATAACAATATGCGTGCTTACCACTCTTTTTTGCTTCATCGTCCCATAAGGCCCACTTTGAACTTAAAGTGGATGTCACATCTGAAACGTATTCGCAAGAAGAACATTTCATAATTTATTCTTCTAGGAAAACTTGCAGCTCGCAGTATAGAGCTGCTTCAAAATTATTACGCCCATCTTGCGTCACCTCAAATAAGGTACTATGCGCAGAGAAAATGTATCCAGCACATCCTGCAGCAATTGTGCTCTAAATTCTAAAACAAAATGCTAATCAATTTATCGAAGTAAACGTATTCTGATACCTTTTATGTTGCGCTCCCTTTTCGTACCTTTTCCTGCGCAAAAAAAAAAAAAAAAAAAAAGAAGACGACAATAATGGCTACAAGCCTTGCTTTCTTCCCGACGCTCGTCAGATAGAAAATATTTTGCGCATGAATGCATTCATTTTGCAGACCGGATCCAGATCACACATTGCGTCATAGCCAATAGGTTGAATGTCAAACACTATAACGCTGGAAATACACCAAAGGAAGGGCAAGCTAACATATGTGAGATCTTCGAAATATCCTAATCAAGTCGTCGAAGCTACTTTTCAATGTTGTGGAATTTTCGGTTTGCCTTCAGAGCCTGCTTACCGTGCTTGACTGTTCCAAAGGCGTTTTTCAATGCGGAATACATTTATGGCCTTCACTGTATTGAGTTCTGCGCCCACTTATATTGAGAAGGAATTTTGAAAATTTGTGATCGTTTTCAGCCCTCGTTATAGTAAAAGAAGTGCAGAAACAGGACAGCAAATAGTAGTCCCATAATATATAGATATTGAAAACAGTATTAGGGTGCTGGTAATTACAACTTATCTTTCAATGAATACTGAAACTTTCAACATGTTTTAAATTAGAAGTTGTCGGAGCCCACATTTTAACCGAAATAGGCAATCGAGTTGAAGCTTACTGACTACCTTCAAGAGTTCGTTATCACCATTTTTATGGTCTAACAAAGTGAGCAAATGTCAAACAGAAGTTCATTTTTGTAACAGAGAGTTTAAAATGAAGTAGTAACAGCAAAAATACGTATTTAGAGTGTATGCAGAAATGCTCGTGAATGACAGCACTGGTGTGCGGTGCGCTCGCCTTTTTTCCTTCTTTTTCTACCACTGCTGTTTTGTCCGCCTTTTTTCGGTCGGTTGTAAGCAGGGTTCCAGTGTCCTGCGCCATCCATTACGTACGTAATTTGTTAGTTTGTAATTTCACCTACAGGAAATGCACTCTGTAGCACACGGACTTACTGATAGCGAGTCTGAGCAGATTCGCTACCGTTATGATTGCTGAGAAGATTTTATGAGAAATATTGGATGAACTGGTTGCTTCAGTGCTACCTATAGATAAATGTATTTACTCCATGAGCAGAATAGTTGCTCTTGCGGCAAAATTCCCTTTGCCTCTTTGTGATACCTTCTCAATCCAGGCCCGGAAGGAGCTCCTTCCACGGCGTCAACTTATTATAGTGGCCCCAATCTTCGCTGTGACGTCGCACTTAGAGCCGCCATCTTAGATTTGGGAAACCGAAACTATATCTTCATTCATCCCCCTGACGTCATAATTATGTGACTCAACTTTTATTCGTTATATTGGACCGTGATATCATCAATAACACCCTAATTTGACCACCATCTCCTTCTTGAGATTTGAAACTATGCCTCTATTTTTTATTGTGACGTCTTTATTGGCACCAGAATTTGGTCGCCATCTCAGATTAAGACGACATAGTGGCATGGTGACAAAGGTTGGCCACCATCTTGGCATGATTATGACGTCATCAATTCATTACCGTTATTGGCCGAGATTTTGGATTTATATTTGACGTCACCAATCAATTTATATGACGTCACCAATCAGTGAAGTCATTAATCAATGGGTTGCTGTTAATGTATTATAAGGCCCATCATTTTGGATTGTCAGTGATGTCACGAATAAATCGGTCATTAGGTTGCTACATCGGTTTACTACGGGGACCACAATCTTGAATTTCTTGGGCCAAAAATTTCACGCGGTGGGAGGTGGTAGCAGACCCCAAGAAATCGAGAAATGGGATGAGTAAGAGTTAACTGTTTTAAGAATCCCTTAGAACTGCTCAGGATGGCTGAAAGTATATTACGTCACATGAATCGTTTCAAATGACGCTTTTGTTTTGACGCCACCATATTAGGCTCGATATTTCTGCCAATTTAATTTCACCGAAACAAGCAACATGCGCCGGAAGGAAACCAATTTTTTTCTTTTAAAATCTTGAAGGCCGGCTGGTTACGTTCTGCAGGCACGAATAATTATACGAGATAGCGCAGAGGGTTTTAAAGAAATTATAGAATTTATCTTCGGAAACAAACATTCATGGTTAGCCACGTAGTCTGTTATGCATTGTGCGAGCTGTAGGAAGCGCAATGAAATGAATGAAGTAATATAAAAAGCTGTATGGCTTTGTAGAAAATGGCCTGAGAAAGGCACGATCGAAGCATTTACTGAGGGGCAAGACTCCCAATACCAAGATATATATTGTCACGTAGCCGTTTAGGCCCGTAACCAGAAGGTTGGTTTTAATAGGGGGTTTGACCTAGAAGGCACAGAAGAGTAGGTCCAGAGAGCACTGAGAGACAGCAGCCGACTTCAGCTTCTTCTCAAAACGCCACGAGACCACTTCTTCCAGTCCGCGCACGAGACTCTCGATGAGCTGCCGCCTAGCGGCTGCTGTTGCACACGCTACATTACCCCCCTCTCTAAAAAAATAAATGCGAGTTTGATGAATTCAAAAGCAGAAAGAAAAAAAAAATAAAGCAAGAAACATGCGGTAGGCGGTGCGCTAATTTTCTCGCGAAAAGTACGGTTTCATGCGCACGACATGAGCAACCTCGGATTTCTGCTGACGACGAGTAGAAGAAAAGCCGTCCGGAAGCACTTCGTAAGTCACGTCACTCAGCTGACGGAGCACTTTGTATGGGCCAAAGTACTGTTTCAGAAGTTTTTCGGATAGTCCCCGACGTCGAATCGGAGTCCAGAGCCACACCCTGTCGCCCGGTTCGAAAGTCACTACACGGTGGCGGTGATCGTACCGCTGGGCGTCTCGACCTTGCTGGTTCCGGATGCGTGCCCTCGCCAGCTGTCGCGCTTGTTCTGCGCGTTGAGTGAACTCCTCGGCGCCAACTTCGAGGTCACGGCCGTCGTGGGGCAACATGGCTTCGAGCATTGTCGAAACTTCACGGCCATACAATAAGGAGAAAGGCGTCATTTGCGTTGTTTCCTGCTGCGCCGTGTTGTACGCGAACGTGACGTACGGGAGGACGTCATCCCAAGACCGATGTTCAACATCCACGTACATGGACATCATGTCGGCGAGAGTTTTGTTCAGACGTTCTGTCAAGCCATTAGTTTGTGGATGGTAGGCTGTTGACCTGCGATGGGTAGTGCCGCTTAGCTGCATGACAGATTCCAGTAGCTTGGCAGTGAAAGCAGTGCCTCGGTCCGTTATTATAACTCTCGGGGCGCCGTGCCTGAGGACTATGCGTTCGATGAAAAATTTCGCTGCCTCGATAGCCGTACCACGCTGGAGGGCCTTCGTTTCAGCGTAACGCGTAAGGTAATCTGTAGCGACAATTATCCACCTGTTGCCGGAATCAGAAATTGGAAAAGGACCCAACAAATCCATGCCAACTTGTTCGAATGGGTATCTTGGCACTTGAACAGGATGTAGTAAACCGGCCGGTTTCACAGGCGGTGTTTTTCGTCGCTGGCAATCATGGCATGTTCTCACGTAATGGCGTACTGCGGCCGCAAGGTTTGGCCAATAATAACTCTTCTTAATTCGGGCCAGAGTTCGAGCATACCCCAGGTGACCCGCGGTGGGCTCGTCATGACATGCCTGTAAGATTTCTTCGCGAAGAGACTCTGGTACGACGAGGAGATAATCTCTTCCCGTCGGAGCGAAGTTGATCTTGTATAAAACATTGTTTCGCATGCAAAACGACGAATGCGTTCTGGCGAAGAGACGGGGAATTTCTGTAGTGCGCTCTTCTAGAAAATCAATAAGTGGTGCGAGAGCCGGATCATTACGTTGCTGCTGCGAAACAGTGAGCGCGTCGACGGCTGCGATAAGGGGAAAGTCTGGTTCTTCGTCTTCCCGCGCAGCCTCGACAGGTGAACGGGACAAGCAGTCAGCGTCGTTGTGCTGACGTCCAGACTTATACACGATGGTCATGTCGAACTCCTGTAGCCGTAAGCTCCATCGTGCAAGGCGTCCGGAGGGGTCTCGCAAGTTTGTTAACCAGCACAGAGAGTGGTGGTCACTCACAACCCGAAAGTGCCGGCCATAAAGATAGGGTCGAAATTTCATCACCGCCCATACAACGGCCAGACATTCTTTTTCGGTGGTTGAATAGTTTGATTCGGCACGGGACAAAGTCCGGCTTGCGTATGCGATAACTCGCTCGGCACCGTCTTGCCACTGGACGAGTACAGCGCCTAGACCCACGTTGCTGGCATCTGTGTGGACCAGTCTCGGCATTCGCATCGAAATGGGCAAGTACAGGTGTTGTCTGCAAGCGGTGCCGTAACTCGTCGAATGCCTTTTGCTGTTCGTCCGTCCAGGTGAAGGTGACATCATCCCGGGTGAGACGTGTCAACGGAGCGGCAATGCGTGAAAAGTTTTCAATAAATCTGCGGTAATAGGCGCAGAGGCCCAAGAAACGGCGAACTGTCTTCTTGTTACATGGAGTAGGGAATTTGGTGACGGCAGCTGTTTTAGCGGGATCGGGACGAACTCCTCGATGGCTGACGACGTGGCCCAAGAACATGAGCTCTTCATAGCCAAAGTGACACTTTTGTGGTTTTAACGTGAGGCCGGCAGATCTGATAGCCCGTAGCACAGCGGAAAGACGTTGGAGGTGTTCCTCGAACGTTGGTGAAAACACAACAACGTCGTCCAGGTAGACTAGACACATCTGCCATTTAAGACCAGATAGAACTGCGTCCATCATTCGCTGAAATGTCGCTGGAGCGGAGCACAATCCGAAAGGTAGGACTTTGAATTCATAAAGTCCATCGGGCGTGACAAACGCTGTCTTCTCGCGATCACGTTCATCGACTTCGATCTGCCAGTAACCGCTCTTGAGATCAAGCGATGAAAAGTAGCGCGCGTGGCGCAACCGGTCTAATGAGTCATCAATGCGTGGCAGCGGGTAGACGTCTTTTTTTGTGACCTGATTGAGCTTACGGTAGTCCACACAGAACCTTAAACTTCCGTCTTTCTTCTTAACGAGGACAACAGGCGAAGCCCAGGGACTCCTCGATGGCTGGATGACACCGTCATTTAACATCTCGTCGACCTGTTGAGCAATGACTTCGCTTTCCCGCGGTGACACTCGGTAGGGGTTCTGTCTGACTGGTCGGGTGCGGTCGTCGGTTATTATGCGGTGCTTGGTCAAGGGCGTCTGTTTAACCGCGGAGGCGGATGAGAAGCAGTCTTGAAACTGAAAGAGTAGCCCAACGAGTCTGTCCTTCTCTGCCGGTGATAGAGCGGGATTCACATCAGGGTTGAAGTTGGGCGTTTGGCTGGCAGACGTGTTGGTCTCAAGAACAAAGCAGCCGTGGGCTGCTTCTGCGACACCTTCAAAGTAAGCTACCGTGGTGCCTTTAGCGATGCGTTGCCGTTCGTTCCCGAAGTTCGTAATCAGTACGTGAGCTAGACCATTAGTCAGATGAACTATACCGCGTGCAACACAGATTCCATGATGTAACAGAAGCTCTATGTTCTGTTCGGCAACACCGGCAGCACAGGACTGATCGTCGCATCTGACTGCGACGAGAGCAGACGAACGCGGCGGCATGAATACATCCGCGTCAACGATGCGTAAAGGTGCGTGGCGTCTTTCTGAGTCAGCGGTCATCGTTTCAGGCGTCGAAAACGTTACAGTACGGCGAGGAACATTAATAATCGCCCCATGCTCACGTAAAAAGTCCATGCCGAGTATGAGATCCTTGCAGCAGTGTGGCAGGATAACAAAAACGGCTACAAAGGCTGAATCGGCGATGGTTACTCGGGCAGTGCATCGTCCGATCGGCGTCATAAGGTGACCGCCAGCAGTACGAATTTGCGGCCCCAGCCATTCAGTTTTCACCTTAGAGAGCCGATCTGCGAAATTTTTGCTTATTATTGAGAAGTCTGCTCCGGTGTCTACCAAAGCTGTTACTGGGTGTCCGTCGACGAGAACGGAAAGGTCGGCGCTAACAACTTGATCGGCTTGAGGTTGATTGGGAGTTTCGGATTCATGTGGCGGCGGCGGCATCCTGGTCACAGCATCGGACTGAGTCGTCACGGGGGGGTCTTCAGGATATCGGTTCCGTTCGTCAGCAACCTGCCCCCCTGAGGTCGCCGCCTTCAGTTTCCCCGGTGTGGGCTTGGCGACCGGCGCCTCGGCGCATCATTAAAATCACGGCGGCTAGGTGACGAGTAGCGCGCGGGAGAAGACTGTGTACGGCTGATTGAAGAGGTTGCATGGGTTGCGAGGTATTCCTCGATTTCTGGAGGGCGTTCGCCGACCCGGGGACGCGGGGAATCCCGAGAAAAACCCCGAAGACCGAGCTCACGGTATGGACAACGACGGTACAAGTGGCCGGGTTCTCCACAGTGGTAGCACAGCGGCCGTTGGCGAGGAGTGCGCCAGACGTCTGCCTTCCGAACCGGTGGCTGCATGACGGGGCTCTGCTGGGGCGGTGGCTGGTAGGAAGGCTGGTAGTATAGTGGTTGAGGAGCGGACGGCTGTATGACGAGGCTCTGCTGGTATGGCGGCTGGAAGGACGGTTGGTAGAACGGTGGCTGCAAAGTGGGTGGCGGCTGTGCTTCGAATCGAAGCTGTTGCGCAGGAGGCCCTGCAGGCCGACGAAGAGCCGCTGCGTAGTTCATAGAACGTGGCTCCGATGGTGACTCAGGCGGGGACAATGTCTGACGTATTTCTTCCCGCACGGCTTCGGTGACAGCCACGGCAGTCGGGTTAGGTGATCCAAGGTTGAACTTGAGGAGCTCCTCGCGAACTACCTCGCGGATCAGCTCACGCAGAGAGTGATCGTCAGTGGATCCGTTGAATGTGGCCACACTGCTGAAGGGCTGACCACAGGCAGACTCCGTGCGCCGGTATCTTTGCTGCAGGGCTCGCTCAATGAGGGTAGCTTCATTGATGAAGTCCGCGACGGTTTGAGGTGGACTCCGAACCAGACCAGCGAAGAGGGGTTCTTTTACGCCCTGCATCAGGTGGCGCAACTTCGCTGATTCCGTCATGTCGGGATCAGCCCGTCGGCAAAGACGCGTCACGTCCTCAGCGAACATGGCCACGCTCTCGTTTGGTAGTTGCACACGAGCTTCTAGGAGGCGGCGTGCGCGATCACGGCGGTCATGGCTGGAAAAAGTGTCCCGCAGCTGCTGGCGAAAGGAATCCCAGCTTTGAAGACTGGCTTCCCTATTCTCATACCATGTTTTTGCGCAGTCCTCAAGGGCGAAATACACATTGTGCAGCTTCTGAGCAGGGCTCCACTGATTGAATTGCGCCACTCGCTCGAACTGGTCGATCCAGTCGTCGACATCTTCCCCAGTAGCGCCATGGAAACTGGGGGGCGTACGAGGCTGCTGAAGCAGCAACTGGTGCTGACTTGCCTGTGCCATTACAGAAGTCTCGAACTGCTGATCAGCTGGCGTCGGTTCAGGTAGAGGAGCGAACTCCGGCGCCAGACCTCGGAGGCGACGGCTGCAGCGATGAACGGGTGTCGACACGAGCGGAAGCCGGTTGGGACTCGATGAGCGGCTGCGAGAGGCCCGAGACATGTAATTCAAGGCCTCACCTCCACCAGTGTCACGTAGCCGTTTAGGCCCGTAACCAGAAGGTTGGTTTTAATAGGGGGTTTGACCTAGAAGGCACAGAAGAGTAGGTCCAGAGAGCACTGAGAGACAGCAGCCGACTTCAGCTTCTTCTCAAAACGCCACGAGACCACTTCTTCCAGTCCGCGCACGAGACTCTCGATGAGCTGCCGCCTAGCGGCTGCTGTTGCACACGCTACAATATGAAACGTTTTTAAGGGAATTCAACTACTCGAACAACTCTGATTCGGTTTTAATGCAGGGAAGGTAATTTGTAATCTGGAGGGTACGAATTTATGAACACCAAAAGGACGGCAAAATATACAGCTAATTGGGCGCGTCATTTTTGTAACTGCACGAAACAGAATAAAGCTTTATTCTTCCCGTCTTGGCAACACCACAGCGAAAACCCAACATTAGGAGCATCCGCCTCACATTCAGGAATGTCTCCACGGGGCCTTCGGGCAACCGCCAGCTTCCTTGTGCATCTATATTTTTCCCGGCCTTGCGCTCGATACTTCTGGGTTGTCATACTATAAGAAAGTTTGGTTGGTTAGTTTACGGGATTCAGCTTTCCAAAAGGACTCAGACTATGAGAGACGCCGTTGTGGATTGCTCCCGAAATTAGCGTGCACTGACATCGCACACCACACGGCAGAATGGAGCTTAGTGGTAATCAAAGGGTAACGCGTCCTGCCTGTGTCGCAGTTTATAACCAGATTGATAATAAATTTTCGTGACAGTTTCACACCTATAATGCCAGTCTTTCAAATCAACTTTTGGCGGTAAACGTTCGCCACCAGGATAAAACGTGGGAGAAACGAAGCGTCGTACACTATTCGCGTTTTGCTTCTATCAAGGGCAGCGAGCGAACCATGGCGTTTACGCCTTTAAACGAAAGACTGCTGCTTTTGCGGGAGCTGGCATGTTCCATGCCATGAAAGGAACGGCCCGGGATCCGCTGGGTCAATAAAAACTCTGCAAGGCTTTCGTCAGTTTATTGCCGCAGTAACTGTTCCGTACAACCAGTCCCATTAACACGTGGTGCTGATGTACATAGCATTGCACCGTAAGATGCTCGGTTAATATATTTTTGCTTACGAGAAAGATAAGGAGCAAAGAAAACTAACGACACCTAAACCCTATTTGCTCACTGAAGCAGCAAATGAACTCACCACTGAGAAATGTTTTTCGGCTTCGTTAGTTCCGTTGCAGCGTTCTTTTCCACAGCCATCCATTTGGCCATTTTTCTGTTCGTTTTCTTTTCCAGGATAACGAAGCAGGTCATAGAAAGTCAAGCAAGCAGGAACAGCCAGCTGGGGAACTAACAGAACGAGACGATGAACAACCAATGCAATCTTCTTGCGGGTTAGCAGTGGTTCGAAGTCTTTCCTGTCTTGCCGAAATCTTATGCGCCCAACTACGGAACACTGATAGCAGTTTACGCAATAATCTTGAGTGGTTTTGTTCGCTTTCTTTTTGTACAGAGAGCAATGTTTTGACAGCCTATCCTAGAATTAAGGCCAAAAGCAAGGTTCTTAATGAGATACAAAACAAAAGGTTCTCCAAATGTATCGTTGTCAGTAACTCGCTGATTTGTCATAAATGTAATAATAAAACCCAAATTTGAAGCTAGAAGCTCAGTTTCAACTCAATGTTCTGCAATGTTTGTCGTCCGAACATGCTTTCTGCTGTCAAATTAAATTACTTTCTTGATTCATTTCTTCTCCGAATAAACCTGAAACTATAAGGCGTATTAGGTGTGATTACAATTGTATTGCAAAACATAGCGCATCTCTTTTCGAGCAATGCTGCAAATGCAAAAGTAGATGCTCACCAAATAACTGTCGCGGGCATCCATTCTTTCCTTTTATGCAAATCGAGAGTCTATAAAACAGGACTCTCAAATGATTTCCCTTCTCGGCAATCGGTGACGGCGACACTTATTTAATTTCATTCGTTTTGCCCCTTTCGGGGCGAAATATATTGCAGAGAGAAGTATTGGAAAAGGAAGACACATGTTATAAATCAAGAAAACTAAATAAATTGCTCAAAATATGCAATGCTATAGAAAAGTTGATTACTTCTTGCTAACTAAAACAAAGCCATACAGTTGTTAACGTTTTTATTTACAACTTCAGTGGCACGGTGGTTACACTCCCGTGCGGTACGGAGTACAGATGACTGAGGAAAAGCTTTGCGTTATCGATAGTCGGCTACCAACTTTGAGATGATTATCAATGCGGTTGGCTATGTACACTGGGTAAGGGATGAAATGGTCGCGGAGCGTACTGTGAGGGTAAACTATGTGGACAAGGTCAAAAAAAAAAAACACTTTCCTACGCGATTATTGGGATGGAGTATCGAGTCCAGGGTTCAGTGTGGAAGAGTACTAAACTTATATTGAGGGGGAGTCTCAGTTCACAAGCCACGCCAACGTTTCAGCAAGTCCCGTCTTCGTCTGGGCTCAGACGAAGGCAACTCCTCTTGTAGAAGCATTGGCTCGGCTTACAAACAGAGGCGCCCCCTCAGCCCTTGTTTAGTGGTCTTTCATACTGCTTTGTTATAGTTTGATAAAATAAAATGAACATAATTGTTTTCAAGAAGCTCAAGTGAATTATCTTAGATTTTGTGATAGGGATTCCAAACCGCCGTTGCGTACTCAATTTTGCTTATTAGTGCCTTGTAACGCACTAGTTTTCAAGAGAATGGGGCCTAAGAAAAGTAACGGCATAGATAAGCTAACATGCAGTTAGCAGCTCTTAATATGCCCTGAATGTGAAGTGACCACATAAAGTGAGCGGTTCTATGAATCTGAATTCACTAATTATTAAGGGCGGTCATTTCGGTAATATTCGGTAATATGGGTCATTTCGGTAAACTCACACAATTCGGTACTTGTTAATGTTTGATTTCACTAGTCATCTATTTTAACATGTTTGTACGACATTAAATTCAAGTTGCAGGATGGAAAAGTCGTCTTAATTGTTTATTTCTCGATGAATCTCCCATCATGCAGTTATCTGCAAGAAGGTAAAGGTTAGACATTATGAGGGCAGAGAAATCATCAGTGTATATAATAAATAAAAGTCGTCCAAGCAATGTTGCTTGCGGTACGCTTGAGATTACATCGGTAAGACTAAGAACCTATAAGAACAAAATTGAAACCGATTTGTAATAAAATATTCAATCCACTTTAGTAAACTGCTATGTTTAAGTACTTCAATTTGTAAAGTAGTGGTTTATGGCATATCTTATCAAATGACTGAAACATCTAAGAAAATACAGTCAGCTTATGATAAGCGATCCTGAATACGGTGGGTGAGTGAGTGAGTGAGTGAGTGAGTGAGTGAGTGAGTGAGTGAGTGAGTGAGTGAGTGAGTGAGTGAGTGAGTGAGTGAGTGAGTGAGTGAGTTGGGGACATCAGTTGGGTTTCACAAGGCTACAATTCGCGGAAATTATGTTTAACCGGTGTTGAAAGTGAGTGATGTTACAGAAAATTGATGAAATGCAGAAATGTAATATCAGCGTTTGTGCATGTTTGCATGTCTTCTTCCTGGGCCAGCTTGACTACTATCTTCCTGTGGCATTTGGTGGCAGCTTTACGAAGCCTTTGTACATTAGCGAAAATTATGAATTTGGATTGCTACTGCACGTAGGACATACGCCTGGCTTCGGATCAATGACCATGAAACCAGACCAATGTAAGACCAAGCATAACCTCAAGAATAGGGTAACAATGCGTGCCATGTGTGGTTTTATATGGAAAAGTAAATGCGCAGCATCTCACCCTTCTCATTGGACACCTAAACCACATCGTCGGGAAAGGAAGAAAAGTGGGAGGCAAAGAATGAAAAAAAGGATCTGTAGTGGAGGACCATAATTTCGACCACGCGGAGATCTTTAATACGCTCTGGCATCGTACAGCACGTGGAAATTTTTGCGTTTCATCCCCTTCGAAACGCGAAATGCAAATATGTCCATGTGCTTTACTACCTCAGTGTAGGGGACGTGAGTGTGCTGGAAAGGGTACTGAAACACGTGAGATTGACTGCTAAACGTGAGGCTTGCCATGTGCGCAAGCGCGCTGGTTATAATCAAGTTTAAATCGAGTTAAATCTCCGCTTGACGACCAGCCGCAGTTGGGGATAGACGGAGAGTCTGGGCTAGCGATTATTGCTATGCTACATCCTGTAAGGCATTGGTTTGTCGCAGGCGTGCATGTCAATCTATAGGGGCAGTACTGCGGTACTAATTTGGCGTACCGCCTTGCAGTTGATGCGCTCAAGATGATGGAGCTGGGTCTCGTAATATCGCATGTGCGGATATGCTTATATGCTTTTGATGTTGTGATCAATGGGGCTATGTGACGGAGTTCAATTCTCCCATTCACGCTCAGAGAAACCGCACATAAGGTGAAAGGCATGATGACAACTGAGAACTATAGGTGCGCTGAAAAGGCAGCTTTTGGTTCCTCCACTCTCGCCAGTTAATATGCAGAGTGTACAGATTGTTGGTATTTGGCGAACGACTGAATTCCTTAAACGAAGTCAGGTAAGTTTGTATTCGGCCTCGCCTCGACGCCACTATCCATTCAGTCATATAATCGGCGTTTCCTTGGGAGCCTTGCCACACTCTTTAATGTAGCCGCGGACGGCAGTGAGGCCTGTCTGTACGGCTTGTTCTGCCTCTCTAAAAGACATTCAGTTTGTTCGCAGTGTTATATCGCCCGCGTACACGGCGTATTTAATATCGGGTATAGACATTATCGTTTGTGGGATGTCTAACGTAGAAATATTAAAAGGGCAGAAGATGTAACAACACATTGGGAGACACCGATTTCTTCACGTTTCCATTCACCCCGAGTATGTCATAACTATGCCATCCATGGTTTGTCTGCAAGAATGGCTTTAACTAAATGGTAAAGGTCCCCTCCTATCTTCACCGCCTTAAGTCAGGGAAATAAGGCGTACAGAGTTTGGCATGCAATGAAATTAATGTTTGATCCCAAAATCATTTTTTCTTTTCTGAGTTGTGAGCAGCTATGGCTAGCGATAACGTCATTATGAATCGTTCCGGGAATATCCTGAGCGCTGAGCCCATGGCGAACTCCTGCTTTCACAGTGGACGGTACGTTGCATATGTCTAAATGCTACTCGAGTCTACTTAAAGCCTTGCGTTCTATCATGTTACAAAGATACTACGTTCTGGTCGTTTAAAGTGAATTGTGCTTTTGAGACCACCGCACAGGGAAAAATGAGGAGAGAAAGTGAGGCGGAAAGGAGGCGCTGGCACCGAGGGGAGAAGGCGATAAACGGGGAAAGCGGCGTGCAACCTGCCGGGATTTTTCTACCTCCCGAACGTGAATTCAGCCCGGAAGGTACACTTCACGTTCGGAAGGTGCACTTTTGACGGAACGGCGTGCATGCATTGACTTCGCATTCTACAACTTGCAAGAGATCAGCGCAAACAATTGCGTCAGCTGCCATTTCTCGAATAGATATTACGTAGTGCAGAGGAACGCTCTAACGAGCAATTGACGCTAACGTCTAAAACGAAGGCGTGAGCATAGATACGGAAGGAAATTTAAAAAAAAAAATGTTCTTTCAGCGACTGATGGCGTCAGAAAAACACCGGATAACGCGTTTGGAGTTGCCTCATCAATGTTTCGCAGAAACGACACCGGCAACAAATCACAAAGAATAGCAATCGCGAAAACGGCACGGCAAGATAACGTGTCTAACGAAATTAAAGACAATAACGAACGAATGCGAAGGTCAGACATCATCATGCGCCAAGGTTGGAAGTCCGCCGAACACAAAAGCATAATCTGCAAAAACTGACTTGTATCGCAGATTCATCGCGTCAGATTACCTGATCATTATGAAGAATATTTCACACCACCTCTTTTGCAGCTTGCAGATTCACATGGGTGATGGGGGATTTCCTTTTTTCGCTGAGTACAGATATGCATTTCAGAAGCTATTACAGATACCGTGGTGTAGTCTGGATAGGTGGGTTGTATAACCAGACGTACAATTTATACGCTAAGCCGGGTGGTTCTTTTAGAGGGTCCACAAGTTATATACAAAGGGAACTTGCTTACTGCTTATTTTAGCACTGGGGCGGCGTTGAGTGCTACGACGAGCAGGGGTAAAGAGGCACAATTCCTTATCTATCATTCATTAACTGGCCAAAAGCATGTTTATTATTGATATTTTTATGCATGTCGTATTTGAAGAATTGCAGATTGTCCTTGCAGGGTAGAGGAGATAAACGGTAAATTTATAAAACAATATGCAATGCGCACTACGATGCGCACAAATAAGAACCGGAGAGGCGACTGCACACTGAAACGAGAAGATTGCTCCGCCAAGTGCTTGGGTCACAGTGGCGGCCTCACTCTAGGGGTTCGGGGCAGGTATTGTAGAAAAATCTTTTAGCGCCATTTCTTTACCAGCGTGTAAAAGATTATATGTTGGCGATCAGTAGTTCACGCCACGTTTTTAACATCAGTACCTGCTGTGGTTATGTGCTGCTCACTTCTGACTTCTGGGCCGCATCGTTTACGCTTTTACTTTCTCTTCGACGTTCACCTGCCAGTAGCAGAGGCACGATTTTCTCTTACAATGTAGCATTCACAGAGTTTTACTATTTTTCGGCATTAAAGACTCTTTCGCCGCTGAAATGAGTGTCTTCCAGTGGGGAGGATTTGTACCTTGCTCTACACTACGCTGTTGTGGTTGTGATGAATGAATGGCAAGCCAGCTGAACGGCTTTATCCACCTAATAACCGCCGGAGACGAAGACAAGTCCACAAGTTGCCCAGACGAAGGCAAGTCCACTTGTCGAAACGTTGGCTGACCTGCGAACTGAGGCTTCCCCCTCTGCCTTTGGTCAGTGCTCTTTAATAACTGCAGGGTGCATTGAAATGAGTGCTTGGTTACGTTTTCTGAGTAGCGCTAATACGTGCAAATCAGAAGATTATTCATCTCATCGGTCCATTGTTTTACTCTGGGAGATATTTTATGCCCTCATATGTCTTCAAGCTATGAAGGGTGGATTACTATAGCTGCACATTGGATGAAGACATAAGCCCTGATCTCTTGCTAAGCCGACGCACGTGCCTGGAGTTCAGAATTAACGGCAAATAAATCTATCTGTCGTTTTATTTCTTGCAGCCATTTAGAATCGATATTTGCTGCCATGCTTTTAAATAATTGTCATTCAAGCACGCGATGAGGAATGAAGGTCCCTCATGCAGAAGATTCCACTTCGATACTCTCGTTAGCTTCCAGCTTTAGTTTATGCTTATTTGTTGGGAGGTGGACAGCAGCACGTGAACGGTAGAGTAGTACAGGTAAATGAACTCAGTTCAGAGGTCAGCTAGAAAAAGAAAAGTGATGAGAAGCAGGACGGTGTGCTTTTCTCATCCTTAGTGTACAGAGATGAGCCGAGAATTTTGCGTATTTGTTTCTCTAATCTTCATCCAGGCTCACAACAAATTAGCAAAACGTATCTCGCTTGATAGCTTGGCGCAGAGTTCGCAGGGACGTTGCTACCTGAGAAAATTAAGTCATCCAATACTAACGAAGGAATTACGTTCGGTGTTATTTTAAGTATCATGCACCACGCGTGGAGATACAGTGCAATATCATTGCTTACATTACTCTAAGAGGCACTTTCATTTTTCACCACCCGGATACAGCCTGTGTTTAAAATACGAAGCAAAATCGAAACCAAAGTACAGACAGACACTGCGCCATTTCTATCACAATATGCTGGTTAAAACAACGTGTCCACTCAGTTGGCATGATTAACGTACTGTAAACCTTTTTCCGTACTTTGTATTAGCCACTTTCAGGAGCACTAATGCGCTTACATGAAATGCCATGCGCAGCGAGTGCCTTTTCACGAAGTTAAACTGCACAAATGAAGTGCCACCTCAGAAACGTGAACGGCAGACAGAGCGCATTCACGTAACATGCTTTTATATCAGAGTGTGGAGCCACGTTGGCAATAATTTGAAAGATACAAAATTTAACATAAGAAAACGGTACAAAGAAGTTTATTATATCCTGCAATAATATAGACTGACCTTATAAAAGCCGCACTACCGCTCGATTGTTGCACTGCCGGCGACATGTAACAGTTGTTTCTTTTTCCGATTCTTCATTACTGCAACAAGCGAAAGAACAAAACAAAGAATCGAGATCAGTGGCAGCTGCTTTCCACGTCAGTGTGCTGGGTGTCATCAGAAATTAGTTTCCTTTTTGAGAAATTATTTAAATTTGACTGTATCGCTGTTTTTGCACGGCAGAATTAATTTTCCTCTTTTCAATTGTCGACTTTTGTGTCTTTCTAAAGCAACATTAATTTTCTGGCGCCATTTCGTTATAACATACGGGTGACATAATGATTTCTTCAGCATCGCATAGCATAAAGTGCGCTACGGCACTCGAGGTGCCGCAGCGCATCCCAGGTGGAATAACTTAATTTTCATGTTTGACGACGGTTATTTTTGACCAATACTGGGGCACAAATGCTTATGAGACACAGCGGGGCAGAGTCGCTTACAGTATAATACACACACCACGCATGGCTCTCAAGGCGAAAATAAAACAAATTGAAATGCTAATCGGCTTCCTTAGCAAAAATTGAAGCTCTGCGTTATTTATCCGACCCCTTCGTGGTTGTCATCTTCCAAGGTAGGTATACAAGGTGACATGCGAGAAAATGCTTACTTAGTGGCTTTACTTCCGTTAAAGTGTGCAGAGAGCGTAGCACCATAATCTGAAACTTTCTTTCAATTGTATAGATTACAAGGTCTTACAAGGTCAGACTGGCAGTTCAAAGCGAGTGTGGTAGGCGTACAACCTGCAATGTGTTGTCCCCGTTATCATCGTTTTCCTTCAGCTGCTGCCGTTGCAAACGCGTTGTTACACGTCCATAGCTCCAGGTGAGCTCCCTGCTTTGGCATCTATTAACTGTGAAGAGACGACGACCAACCTAGAATTCAGTAGGTGTAGACACGAGCGTCTCTTCGCGCTTCTGTAAAGATTGTGCGTTTTCTATCCACCAGTCATCATCATCATCATCAGCCGGACTATATCCACTGCAGAGCGAAGACCTTTCCCATATTCCTCCAATTAGCGCGGTCCGGTGCTAGCTGCATCCACTTTACCTTTGCGAAGTTCTTAACCTCATCCGCCCACCTTTCTGCTGCCCCCTGCTACGCTTTCCTTCTCTTCGAATGCAGTTTGTCGCCTTAAGCGATCATCGGTTATCCTCTCTTCACACTACATGTCCTGCCCATGCGAATTTCTTCTTGATTTCCACTAGAATGTCAGCAACGAGTTATTTCTCTGGCCCACTCTGCACGCTTCCTATCTCTCAACGTTGTCCCTACCGTGTTTCGTTCCATAGCCCACTACGTCCTCAACTCAAGTAGAACCCTTTTTGTTAGCCTCCAAGTTTCAGCCCAGTAGGTTAGTGTAGGTAAGATGCAACTGTTGTATACTTTCCCAGCTGCTAGTCATAATCTGCGAGTATTTGCCAAACGCTCTCCATCCCAATCATATTCTCATTTTAGTTCCCTTTCATGGTCCGGATCTGCGGTTACCTGCCCTAAGTAGACGTATTCGCCTACTACTTCCAGTGCTTCACAACCTAACGTAAACTGCTGTTCCTTCCTGATGCTGTTGAATATTACCTTAGTCTTCTGCATATTGATTTTCAAGCCTACATTTCTGCTTTTCCTATCTGGGTAATCAACAACGTTTTGGAGGTCGACCCCTGAATTACTTAGCAAGGTAATGACATCAGATTACTGAGGTATTCTCCATCTTCCCTTATCCCCCAAGTCTCTCAGTACTCCCCCTAATCAAGCTGTGAATATTACTGGCGAAATCGTGTCTCCTTGCCTAACACCTTCCTTTATAGGAACATTTTTGTTTTCCTTATGCAGAACTATGGTGGCTCTGCTCGTCAACACCTTTATTTCACAATGCCTGCATGACCGCCGAGCACTTATAGTTCAATAATAAAAAGAACCTGTAATCTAATACTTGAAAATACGGCTTTGCAGCAGCCTTGGTTGGCGAGTTAGGCATTTCTAACTAGACTTTACAGCACTATCTATACTTTTACACTACACCGTTAGTTTCAAGTCTACAAGCAGAATAGCTAGGATTGAAGAAAATGAATGTTTAAAAACAAAAATAAAAATTGTACGCTTAGAGATTCGGCTTCGCAGACTGCTCAAGAGGTGCCAAATAAAGGCTCTTCTCTTGAAATAAAATTCAGCAAAGGAGATGCGGAGGGGGCGCAAGAAATGCGTATTCGTTGGTAATGGGCAATGTGCTACCAGCAAGCCCGAAATGCCACCTCAATAATCAGAAAGGAGATCGCCGCAGTAGCATATGCCGGGAGCACAGGAGTTGGCAGCAATGCAGCTGCGTATATATAGAGCGCCCTAGACGGAAAAGCGGATACAAAAGGGAGTCGCCGCAGGGACTGCGCGCCACTTCGCATGAATGTAATGGTTTCGCTGACATGGCAGACAATCGCAGACTGCCGACGTGGTAGCTGAGTTGCGCTAACAGCAGTACCCTTAATGAATAGTTGGGAACAAAGGTACGCGGACGCTCGTGTCAGTGACGCGTAAGCGAAAATCAAAGGCGTGGAAACGTCAACAAGCCGAGAGTAGTGGTGAGGCCGTCGTAACACCTCCCGCACTGGGAGGCGAGTCAGAACCCAATACAAATACTGCAAAGCGCCCATCGCTAGCATTGATCATCCGTATTATAACGGGTGTAATCATCTTCAACTTGTTTTTCCGTTTTCCGTTATTTATTCTATCCGCTTCCACTTCTACATACTGTTTTTCTTTTAACAATGCCGTTAGCTAGTCCCTTCCATTTCTATTAGTTCTTTCAACAATGAGGTGAACTGGATTGCTGGAATCCTTTTCTTAGTGGTTTAAAAACACACACGATTATAAAGGCCAGACACAAGGAACACCCACCACTGAATTTTTTCTCAAGAATGCGCCTACGTTTTTTGTCTATATGTTAGGTGTTTCAACATGCCGGCATCAATGTAACTCGCCCTCCTGGGAAGCAGAGATGCTAGGAGGGCTGAGTGACTGAGGTACTGAGGCACTGAAGCGTTTCCTATCGCACTGCCGACGTATAAAGGCTTCTGGCAAAAGGCCAGTCTCGAGGGTAGTAAGCGCTCAATTCGAAATCGGCTGCGTCAGAGTAGAAAGCAGCCAGCTGGAATACAGACCTGAAAAATGGTTTTAGCCCCACTACGGCAAGACACAGGAAGCACTTGAAGTGCTCAGTGCATCAAGGTCGCGAAATGCGTTGTTGTCATGGGTTAGTAATGGTGAAAATTTTGCAATCTTTTTATTGAGCATAACTACCAAGCATACAGTAGCTAATGGGATTTTCACCTCCTTCTTGGTTCTTCTCTTTTTCTTTTTTAGGGCTTGAATCGCATTTTAATGCGATTACGCTATTACGACCATCTGCTAATCGTGTCATGTTTTAGAGGCAAGTTATTTAGACAGATATGCTTTTAAATAGATGTCAATTGGAAGGCTTATAAAGACAGTTACGGCTTTTATTTTGTGTGATTATGGAATACATGCGCTAATGTATAAAAGTTGTGAAAGCATCTTATGCCACAATTTGAACTTTAGGCAAGTGTGTATTCGTTTTTCAGCCTCTTTTCTAGCTCGCTCAGTGACCGCATCAATACATTCGCTAGAAAGAATGTAGTCTAGTCCCCGCTGTAAGGATGCTGTGGGAATATTTGAATAGAAGGGGCAATTTGCTGTACCTGCTTGACTACTTTTTATTTGTTGTATGGCGCTTAGGCTAAAAGAGGTAAGCGATTTTTTTTTAAATAAAAAGAAAATAAGTTCTGAATTACATAACTCTTTACCTCGATAACTTATGCGATTAAATATTTATATTGCTGCTTTCCTAGCAGACTTGTCTCAGTGACAGTATGCCTTACTGCAAAACGTTGATTAACCACCTCATGAAGTGCATAACAAACACAAAATATTTGCATTTTTAGACACTTAACTTGATATTATTATCGGAAAATTTTCTACGAAAAGGTTTCGTTTTTCACGCATACGCACAATTTGACTACTTTCTCAAGTCAGGCCATTACTGAATACTTCCATGGTTATTATCACGTCCTATGAGTAACCCTTAATAGCGGCAGAGGCTACCAAAAATAATATAAACCTCGATTACTGTCACTGACCAACCCACGTCCAGTCTTAAGAACACATTATCGCGATGGTAAGCTGAGTGTTAATGTATAACATGTATAACATTAACATCCTCAAATATTATGAAGCTTACTATGCGATGATGGGTACTAAGTAGAGCTAATCTTGGCTGTATGATCCATGGTATCAAACTGGAAAAGCCATTTAATCCCTTCTAAGAAAGCCAACCACATACGTGGGCTCATGGCATTGAAAACAATGGGGGGACCGCTGTCGTTGGTCACTGTCATCACGAAAGCGATGAGCAACGGATCAAAATAAAGCAGATCTTCTTAGTGATTTTCACTCTTCAAATAAAATCACAGGATGCATTATTATTTTTCGCCGTTTCGTTTCCATCGTGCAGTAGTTACACTTACGTATCACTTGTTATAATCTGCTCAATATTGCTTGATTGGTCATAAATAGAGGAGACGGTTTTAATTGAGAGTGAGCAATGCCTAAGCTTTGGTTCCCGCATCGGAGAACCTGAAGGTGGCTTTCCCCCTGGAGCTTAATAAAGCCAAGGTATAGCTCCTGAAATGGACGTAAGTATTTGCGGTGCTTCTATCGGACTATAAAAGGCGGCAGCTTTTTTTCTTGGGTGATATGCGCATGCAGAGAGTAAGAAAATGAGCTGAGCCTCCATGACAATAAGATAGCTTATAACGGCATCAACTGAAATAATTGGTACTTTGTTAATCCAACTACCCAACTTTATTCCGCTTTCTGGACGAAGGCCTTGCTTAATTTTGTTTTTAACCTATGGAGTTTATATAATAATGCGCTTACTGCTTTGAAAAACTGCAGGCAGAGTGTGAGATCTAAAGTAAACTGAGCGCTTTGGTAAAGCGAGCTATGTCCATCATGAACAAATCAAATATAAGCACGATTTTATTTTCTCCCATTTCAGTCTATTTAGATGTGGGCTTCAGATGAATGAATAGTAAATAAAACATTCTACGCTCATTGAAGTGATTGTTATGGTTTGGATGAAATTCCACCTCTCCGAATCGTGTCTTTCCTGCCCACCGCTTTTCTATTTTTAAGAACAGGAAAAATATCAACAGTTGTTTTGCCTTCTTCTTTCCGCATGGTGGTTTCTGGCTGTTGCTCATAGTGTATTTTGCACTATAAAAGGTGTATTCACGGTCGTTTTCTTTTTCTCTTTTTTGTCACGAAAGCCCGCAGTTCCGTCTTCATTTTCCCCATGTGATATCAAGCGTAATATAACGAACCATTGCCCCTCATAACTTCAGATAAACGCATTTTTGCTGATAGTAGCCAATCTTTACTCGGAGCTGATCGGTCTTCTGCCATCTTACTTAAGGTATTAACAAGAAGTACAGCCCAAGAGACAAGCGCAGACTAGCAACTACACCTTATTTAGCCTTGAAAGAAGCTCGTTTCTACGTCGAGTTTGCTGATGTCTTGGAAAGATTCATGTTTCACTCTGTTTGGTGAGTTGGGAGCTAAAAACACTCCCAGCTCAGCAAGCGTGATGCGACGTTAGCGTGCATCCAAACGAATCTGTCAGAGAGTCGGAGAGAGCTTTCCCCGTCAGATGTTTGCAGAGACGCATCTGCCAACTTTCATGTGAACCGCCGCAAGTTTTACGCGGAAAGGCTCAGCGTGTGACGGCATGCCTATCCTAAGCATCCTCAAGCAGTTTCACGACGCGGTTGCGTACGCTCTGTTATTCAGTCGTGTCAGAAATTGAACCGTCTGTGCGCAAATTTCGGTAGCCTAGAGCGGCTCATAAAATTCAGAGACCTGTCTTATTTGCATCGCATTCCGATGCTGCCTTCTGGATTCCGAACTTGTCACCCAGTGTTAGATGTCGTCCGTGGGTGTGTTCAGATAAGAACAGTAATTAGAGGTTCCATAATCATTTCATGGTTTCACTGAAATTTTAGTAAGTTATGGGCACAGTTGCCAACACAAAGAAACTATCCATAGTTTTGCAAAATGCGAAGGAGTTCTCTCTCTCGAAAAAAAATAGTATGTCTCTAGAGGTGGAAAACTCAGTCTTTGTCATTTCAAAAAGATTCATGTTTGGAGCCTTCTTACTTATGCACTAAACGTTTGTAGTGCGTCATATTGTACTGAATAAATGTGTGAAACCTTTACTTTCAGAGAAGCTTCCCAGTCGAAAACACTACATAAATATTTTGTGGTTACGAAAGAATTTCTGTGCAGATTTTGACAGGAAACCTGTTCCGACAACAGACCTTTCTGCAGTAATATCAAAAGCTTCTGTAGTTAAAACAGAAAAGTAGTTCCGACAACAGACCTTTCTGCAGTAATATCAAAAGTTTCTGTAATTACAAGAGAAAAGTACTATACAACTACAGAAAAGTGTGACGTGTATGACAGAACTACTGAATGTTGGGTGGTATATTTTACATGGTATTGTAGTATTTCGGAGTGCGTTTAAGAACATTTTTTGTTGTCATAGATCTTTCACGAAAAAGATCGCAAACATTGATCCACGAGAGACGCGCAGCGAAAACGTTTAGCAAACCCTTCTGGTTGGCTTGTTATTAATGCATGCATTGCATTGTTACCACTGGATACTTTTCTGTGTGTTACGCGGGAAATTTGCGTCATTTTGAGGGGTACTTGTAGATCTCGATTAGAAAGGTTT
This sequence comes from Amblyomma maculatum, assembly GCF_055883805.1. Classification (NCBI taxonomy): domain Eukaryota; kingdom Metazoa; phylum Arthropoda; class Arachnida; order Ixodida; family Ixodidae; genus Amblyomma; species Amblyomma maculatum. The sequence continues at coordinate 84,717,894 of NC_139347.1, forward strand.
GTCACCACATTTCAAAGTCGTACAAATTTCCAATACATCAAGCAACGGAATACTTCGATTCTAAGTAAAAAACACAACAACAACATATCGACTTTCAATAAAATGTTCGTCAAAACGCCTAAGTACATCACAAATGTCAGGTACTAAAAATGTTTCAGTATATTCTTTAAAATTATGAAAATAAATAAATATCAGCACAACACAGTGCTCGAACATTTCTCTATAATGATGAAAATATAATAAACAGCGCATGATCTACAAATATAAAATTTTGCCCGTACATTATGACACAATGGACTGGGCTGTTGTCACTTAAGCTTTCTCTCTATATTATGTTGGTCCTGTCCCTTATATTCGGTGAAATTTGTAGCTCTAGGTTTGCAAGTTCTGTTTCCATGCCACATCAAATAGGCGATAATAATAATAATAATAATAATAATAATAATAATAATAATAATAATAATAATAATAATAATAATAATAATAATAATAATAATAATAATAATAATAATAATAATAATAATAATAATAATAATAATAATAATAATAATATAATAATAATAATAATAATAATAATAATAATAATAATAATAATTGGTTCACAGGAAGGGAAAGGCGCAGTATCTGTCACACTTGTTTCTGTGAACACCTGAACCGCGTCGTAAAAGAAGGGAGAAAGGTGGGAGTGAAAAACATCAAAAACCGACAAATTTCATTCGAATTAAAACATAAACAACACTGTCGATAGTTCTTAAAATCTCCCAAAGGCATTTTTCAATACTTGACAAATACCAGACGCTATAAATATTGTATTATATTGTTTAAAAGTGTAATAATAAATATAACACTTAGCGCCCGTTTTAAGTAAATATAATTGTCTACGAACAACTTTCTCGGTGTATAAGTTGCTTGGACAAAGCAACATAAGTTTGATTTAGTAATTTCTATATTGTAGTGAGATTTTATCTCATGCAATGTCCAATGACTTGTCAAAGCTTATACAGGCGCTTTTTGCGTTTTGGCACAATGAATCACGGCGCCCGCTTCGTCCTTTGCCTGTTTTAGCGCTTTACTTACCACCGTTTGTATTTTCCTCAATTCGTAGCGCACTTAAAGTTTATCATTGCCTTCGCTGCTTCAGGTACCTTAGCTCACGCCCTCCCTTCTACAGCCGTAGCGACACGTTCGGCCGCCTTCGCTTCCTTCGAGTGGTCACGTGCAGCGATTTAAACCCCTGTTGGGAAAATAAAGCAATCTTTCTGTTTCCTGTTCATCTGGCTTCATTCCACGGTCATAGTTAAACGATAATTTCCATGGACTCTTTAGAGGGGCCGAAGGAACGAATGGTGATTGAGTTCCTATCAAAAGCTGTGCAATATTTACAGTACGCAGCGCTGAGTGCTGTGCCGACCACCGAGATTTCCGAGGTGCAGAGGAATAAAGGCTCGTGACTTGTTCGGGTGCCACTCCTAATCTAGGAGTGTGGATATGTAGGCCAGTTGGTGTCGTCACCTCCCTCTGCTCTGTGCCTGCTGCGGTTTAAGTTCCCGCTCCCAATGTTACTTTTTTTTTTTTTTTTTTGCTGCCGGATTTCATTTGGATGAAAGTGTTCAAAAAGTTTGAAAAAAAAAAAAAGGTTGGAGTCATACATTTTCACGTTAGTTTCGTCGGAGGCTTCTCTGTATTTTTGAGGCCATGTCCGTCTCAATTTCCGGAGAATTTAAGCTGAAACCAAATTATTATTTAAAGGAGAAAAGTGAGATTTTCCGTAGTACACCCATGATAAAGAAGAACTCTGTTACGAATGCCTACATTTTCCCTCTGCCTAAATTGTTTCAAGCTCCTTGCAACAACCTACAACAGAAAATAATGAAAGAGTTCTGTCTGTGAAGTAGTCGGCAGTGAAACCTCCAGCTATTCATCATTCACTGTATTGAGCACCATGCCTTGTTAACTGCTCCAAAATTTATAACCAAGATTTTTTGGTCCTCCAGTGTGCTGTGCATGTGATCTGTTTGTTTTTTGTGCGTATTAGTGACAGCATCTTCTTTAAATCTCGTACGCATAAAGTTGCAGCGCTTAGAACAAACGACGCATTTTATTAAACTAAGCATCGAAAACTTGTGCGGAAGATATGCCACCGGACGTAACTCGCATATTGCGTTGTCGAAAGCTGACGTTTCTGACAAACTACATATATATATTGCCCAGAGGGATTGTATGTGGTTTATTGCTACTAATCCTAATTTGGGTATTCTTCTTCTTCCTAGTCACACGATTCCTTCGCGCATTCGAGGAAATACGGTAGGCAGGAGAGCAGCACAACCATACCAGAAGAGGGCAGCTTGCGTGGCTGACTACCTCGCTTCAAATGCTAGATGCCACCAGGTGGTTGTACTTCTGGACTGCTTGATATATATTTGTGCGCCATATTCCATAATCATAAAAGTTATAGTAACATTCGATACGAATGGTATTCGTAGATTATTGTGCTGGCTCGACGATGATTTTGTGCATCAAATGAAGCCGACACTACAGCCCATAAAGCGAATAACGGTTCGAGCTGTATACGATGCGCTGCCCCCACACCGCCCCTTCTGTAGCCTTTATCACGGCATCATCGAAAACCGGAATGAGATATCAGAATTTTCTAATGCTTAAATATCGCAGAAAAAAAGGACGCAACTACGGCGCGGACGTCGTCAGCACTGAATAATTACGGCGGTATCAAAGTCGAGGCCCTTAAAAAACTATTACAGACGCTTCACCGAAAGTTTCGCCAATGCTCGTCCTATGTTATGAAAAATACTAAACAATAACGATAATCTGAAGAGTCATATCTACATAGACCTGCAACCTCTTGGGTGTTTCGGACCTGAAAAAAGGAAACCAAATTTGGTTATTACTGTCGGCAATCAAGTGTTCTCGGCTGTAGCGTGGGCCGCATTTTATATTATTCAGGGGTACGGCGGAGCGCTGCGTTTGCCTCGATTCTTTTCTAGACGAAAATGCAGCGCGGACAATCTCTGCAGGGAATTTTCTCCCAAAGGAATAGCTTATCTCATGAGCAACAAAAAAATAAAAAACCTGAAGATATGATTTTTCATTTTTAATTATTTAAATATTTATGTGAGGCATGATAATTGGGTCATTGGGGCATTGGGTCATACTTTGGGTGATAAAGGTGCCGCAACCACGAGATTAAAAGGCGAAGCTGCATAAATGAGCAGAGCTCGTATTTTAGTTTGTGCTATTACTGACGTATTCTGGCAAAACCTTTCGCCTTCATTTTATGTGGGAGTGTCGCAAACGAGTCACGACTATTACGAAGGAAATGAACTCACCCGGTCGCGGCGTGGCTCGGCTCTGTTGATCGAAATTCTCACGAAGAGAACCTGATGCATACGATAGTCCTTTCTTCTCTCGTTCCCTTATCCCATTTTTTTCCATCAAGCTAGTGTGCTGCTGAGAGGGCGCGAACGTTTTTCTTTTGTTGTTCTGATACACTCTTCGTTGCGACGAAGGCAGCAGTGACCACTTTGGAGCGCCATTAACAGCCTCTGAATTGTCTTTATTCAGTTTAGGTGCTGTCATCTGCATGATTGTCTATCGTTTTTATATCGACTTACTTCGGTTCATAGGACTTGTCTGTGCCGAAGTAAAATGGACAAAACTGAGAATTGGTGTTGATGCTGAGGATTAAAACCTTGTCAAATAATTTTCCGGCTATGGTCACACTGAAGGAACAAAACACAGAAAACCTTACTTGCCTATTTACAGAATTACGTGCTTCCTTTCATTCGATACACCTGTGAAACAAGCGAACTATAGAGCAACAATATGTGCATTGTTGCATGATGTACAATTGAGATCACAGCTAACATTATCGTCACTTCTCTGACAGACTGTTCGTTGTAAACTTACAGGATTTCACACTGTTCCGAAATAAACCTTTATATTCATATCTTTTTTTCAGTAGCGCAACCTGCACCAATGTTATCACTTTGAAAACAAAGTTAGGTTTATGAAAGCGGAAATGGTCAATTTCCGACGATGGAAGCGAGGACATTTTGCCTCCCTTATGGTCTTATAAAAGTGCTGTCCTGAAAACATCATGAAAAAAGCATGTGGCCGTTCACCTTTGGACCAATAGGGTGCAGTGCACATGTGCATAATTTGTAAAGTCTGTCGATATTCGATACCAAAGCCGTACGGTAAAATGTGCAGAGTTGCTGGTATCTATGCTCTTCGTGAGTTGTTGCATGATTAGTCGTTATCTAGTTCTCATTTCACTTGGCGTGGACACAGTACGACGCTATAAGGAGAAACCACAAGATAAAGGGTCACAACTATGACGGTACTCTTTGCCAGTGAATTGCACGCACCGACTGACCAATATCTTCGTCCTGAAGCCTATGTTGCATGAGGTCCGGTGGACAAGACAGGCTTGAAAGCCGCGGCCTGTGACTCAAGAATAGTGACCAATGCCAAATGACCAAATTGATACTAAGTGGCAACAATAATGAATACATAAGGAATGCGGCTCATGCATAAGGACTTATTGTACATTTTCGGTTTTTATGAATGGAACGTGAAAACTTGCAAAAAAAAAGAAAAAAAAGAGAAAAAACACTGGCCCCATTCCTTACCGATCTATTATCTGAGAAATAAATGTGCAGGTTGACTGCAACCCCGGCCTTCGGCAACGTAATATTCGGGCACTATGTCCAATGCCATACTCTTTGCTCCAAATGAATGCTTAAGTTATAATTAAGCTGCAGTTGCATGCTAATCAACACGAGGGCCTGACGTGCGTGTGATCACTTTTAGACACAGCAGCGCATGTGCGAACTCGCCGAGTGACGTCACTAGGAAAGGTGCAGGTGGCCGGCTCTGCCGTTGCCGATGGCGACTCCGCTGGTCCACCTTCGCCGTCGACGCGCGCTCTGCGCGTGTTTACTGAGTGAGCACCGGCGTGCGCTGGGCTTCTGGCGCTGGGCTTTCTTTTCGCCCTCGTTTCGCCTTTCGCTGCGGCGAGTCTGATATTGCTGCGAGGTATATATATATATATATATATATATATATATATATATATATATATATATATATATATATATATATATATATATAGCGGCGCTCGTAGAAGAAATGCAGAAGCCTCGCCATGAAAGAAGATCCCGAAGTGGTAGCATGGAAGTTGGCCCAGAGGGAGCGATTATACCAGAAGCACAAGGCCAAACGAGCTGCCGAAACGCCACAAGAGCGGGAAGCGCGCCTCGCTAAACGACCGCAAAGGGATGCCGAACCGGCAACTAGCGAAGAAGCCGAACAGTTGAGCAGCAGAAAGGACGTGAAGAATGAAAAGGAGAGGACGAAACGAGCGAATGAAACAGCTCAGCAAAGAGAGGAACGCAGCTCTAAAGGGCGACGGCAAGATGCTAAAAGGCGGATATTAGCCGCGCCTACCATCAGTGTCAGCAGCCAACCGAGTGACGCCTAAAACGCCATGGAAGAAGAGACAAAGACTCGCCGGTGGGCAGGCTACACGTTGAAACTTTGTGCATCAATGAGCCTTTTCGCTTCGAAAATTCAGGCGTAACCTAAGCTAAGCCATAGCCATTTTCTTTTAACTAAAGTGGTATATATGCCCTATAAACGTCCATCTGCAGATTCTAACCGAGCTACTCTTGCGTACTGTACGTTTGTGTCGGCTGTTCAACTCATCCAGCAAAAATAAATTGGATATTGTTCTTTCTAGAAGGAAACTGTGAAAGACCTGTTTGTGAGAGAAAGAAGTGAAGAAACTATAATAGCATCCTCGATCCCAGCACACTGGGTGCGCCCCGAAACCGGCGTGGTGCCCTGTGCACCGCTGCGGTTGCCTGAGAAGGATCAACCTCGAGGACAAAACGCGCCCCGCAAGTGCATGCATGCAGCGACACCTTTATTCTGAAGCGCAAATTTGATTGTCTGCTGTAATCTTGCCAAACGCCGTGCCCCACACACACCGTTGTAGAAAGCAACAATATCAGCGGTACGAGGCATCATTCGGCAATATCTGTAGGAGAACTGAATGATGTCATATAAGTGGCTGCACGGTCGATTATCAAAAAGAGTGTGCTTTCTACTACGCCAAATATTACGGCGATGGCTTTGTTCGCTTCGTTTGTTTCCCGCAAACCATAATTGAGTTAAATCTAGTCATTACGCACGCAATTGTGATTAATCAAAAACAAGAAATGAAAGGACGTGTTTTCAGCCGTCGAGGGCCCCGCTGAGCCTAAAAGCACGGCTGCTCATAGTTGTGCCGATAACATTTTAGCAGACGTTCCTGCTCACCCAGAAATGCTTTCGGAACTGCATATAAGTCACACGATTCACGTCTCAAAGGCACATGTCGTACGTTACAAGCTTGACGTGTCGAAGGCTCTGCACAATGCATAGTGAAGCTTTGCGCTTAACAAACAAATGGTAAGGCTTTCTGTACTAAACACGTTGGGGTTCGTATTAACCGCAAAATAGCTTACTGCTAGAGAGCAGCATCGTTCATTCATGGGTCGAAAACTGAACCGCCGTTTTTGACCAAAACTTTCGCAACTATGGAGGTGAAAATTCCCCATGCGACCGAGGTACTTTGTGTAACTCGGAGCACGTTCGAGGTGGCTGGGACTGGTAGGTCACCGCCACTTACGGCGGGACTAGCCTGCCAGCGAATTTTTATCTGTTGTAGGCCGTCATTGCACCCGTCACCGCTTCGGTGGTGGATGACGGCTGTTGCAACGCGCATCTTTCTCTCCCTCTTCCTTTTCTTTCTTATCTATTTTCTCTTCTGTGAGCATGAGGGAATGAAGGAGGCCCAGCTACAGAGCCAGTAGCAGGCCCGTGAGTTTTGTTTTCCTTCTTCCTACAGTCATAACAACCCGCTGCTCTAGGGAGGATTTTTCTTCGTCATCTGCGCTCCGAGGTCACTCCGCGACCTTATTCGTGAATAGGTAGATATGTGGCGATGGCTGTGCCAGATAATCGCCTCTTTCTCGTGATCCACGCGCAGGACTTCACAATGAGAACTCTTGTTTTCCTACTCTTTGGGGTGTGGCGACGAAGCAGGTGCATTCGAGCTTCAAAATGGCAAGCGGTCGTGGGTTTTCCATTCCTTCAGAAGGGACAGCTTCTATACAGGAGAACGCCACCTGACTATCTCCTGCCGAACGTCATGCGATATTTGCGGTATCTGATCTCTTCTATATTATTTTTACTCCTACCGTTTTCACTTGTATTAAGGGGTGTTTAGGATTAAAAAGTTACTTTTCGGCGAATTCAGCACTGTATATAATCAATGTCTATATAAACAATAGTGTCTACAAAAATACTTATAGGTAATTATTATCTATCAGGAAGCAAAACGACTATTTCTAGTCTTCCTATAGCATACTGACCGTTTAAAGAAGCCGATTGGGAAAATACGACATTGTAAGTATTGTGTAAATTGTGAAATTTTACTGTACAACAATTCTTCATCTCTTTGATATACAAGGCCAAAATCTGTACAGGCGCAAAAAAAAACAATGGGTGGAGTGTGTTCTAAAAGACTGCATGTTGTAGCAAAAGCTGCGCTAGGCTAGTAGAAGCGCATTTCACCGAACCGGACCACTACTGCGCATGCGCCGTTACCATGGCAACCAGTTGCACCGGAGTTACAGGGGTGCGCTCCGCCGCAGCCTCCGCGTATAGTTTGCAGAGCGTAGACGGATCCCACCGACCGATTTGCGCAGGCGTCGATTTTCCGGAAGTTTCACCACCGCCATATTTGTTGTAGTCGGCTGTCGGCTGGTCAGCGTGCGCACATGCGACTACACTTCTGCGCGTAATCCCGGCATTCATCCGTAGTCGAATCAGCTATTCTACGCCATACTTACCCCTTAAGGCAGCAGAACGACAGAAATTAGAGAGCCTCATCCGCACAAGTATTAAAAGAGCCCTTGGACTCCCGCGCTGTACTTCCACCGCTAGCCTCCTGCAACTGGGCATCCATAACACATGGGATGAAATCGCGGAAGCGGTGCGCACTTCACAGGTAGAACGGCTCCGCCTAACCGCCGCAGGCAGATCCACTCTAGAAAAACTGGGCATCGACACTTGGGGAGGCGCTCAGACAAAATCTGAAATAGACATGGCTGTACGGGACAGACTATGGATACCTCCGCTGCCAAAAAACATGCATCCCGAACACCACACGGAGCGTCGGCAAAAAAGAGCTCAAATGCTCAGTAAGAAATTTAGCCGCTTGCCGCCGGAGGAAGTAGCCTTTGTAGATGCTGCCGGAGGGGCAAGCCCCTTTATGGTTGCAGCGGTATCGAATGGGTCGGGTAGACCGATCACCGCGGTCACCCTGAAAACTAGATCTCCTGAGGCAGCAGAGGAAGTGGCTGTAGCTCTAGCCTGCGCCCAGACAAAGGCGCGTTTCGTGATCTGCGACAGCAAAACTGCCATACGAAATTACAGTCGTGGGTTGATTGCTCCCCAGGCAAATCGAATATTACAGCAATCACCAATCTCGCAAACTATACAGCTGATTTGGACTCCATCGCACACTGGCGTTCCCGGCAACGAATCCGCCCATGCCCTGGCTCGAGGGCTCTACCACCGAGCCGGCGGCAGAGAGGGGGGGGGGGGGGGGGGGCTTGGGGCGGGGACCATAGAGTGTGCCACATCTTACACAAAAATTCTGCAGCATTAGAGACTTAGTAGACGGGTGGCTGCTGCGCCAGCCCCTACCCTAAATTTCAGGCAGGCCGTCGCCCGGCGTCGCCTTCAGACTGGGACATTTCCGCACCCGCTCTTGGTGAGCCATATGCTCCCAGGAGAAAGATCTGAATTCTGTGCAAACTGTGACTCGAGAGGGACCCTCGAACACGTCCTCTGGGACTGCCTCTTTTCTCCCGGGAGGGGTCTAAATCTGACGCCGCAACTCTGGGAGACCATGCTGCGCTGCTCGGACCCTGGGCTCCAGCTGGCCGCCATCCAGCTGGCCTGGGACGCCGCCGGCCAACAACGTCTGCCGGCCTGCGTCTGAGGCGGGGCACCCGCCATCCATCCCAAGCGACGGAGGGCCGGAGCCTCTTCATCCGCTGGAATAAATAAAAAGTTCTGCTCTGTACATTCTCCGTAATCTCCGCTCCACAGGCATTTAAAGCGCATTTCCCATACCTCACTGTCGAGAGAAATTCGTTGTCATTATTTCACAATATACAGTGGCTGTTAGTTGGAAAGCAAGGTGTCTAGGGGCCTTAAATTTGTTTTTGTTTTTATCCTGTAGCCTCGTTTAGTTGCGAAGAGCTTGTCGTAAATAATCGAGGGCTGCATGCAAAAAATTGTAACACGATAATTTATGGTTCTGGTGATTGATGGTTGAATGGTGTATGATACGCGATGGCGAGGTGAAGAAATCATTGTAATAAACTGATGAATTAAAGAAAATAAAATGAAATAATTGGATAAAGAGGAGTTCAACGGTGTTAAAATGCTCGGAATTCAAAGCCTATGCATGATGCCAGTAGAAATGTTTGATTATGTAATTGGTCAATTACTTAGTAAAATAATTGTGAAAATGAGAAATTGGAAAAATCGGTTTCAAAGGTGTCGAAATGCTAACAGTGAAAAGCGAATGTTTGATGACCCTAATAAAGAAGATTTGAATTGTGTATTCCATCAAATAATTGAAGTAACAAAAAGAAAACAAAATAGGGTTCTAAGGTGCTAACATGCATAAAACGAAAAGTGTGGGAACTGACCAATTATTTGAAACTGCAAAACTATAAATACGTGTCAAATACACAAAATGAAAGGTAAATGCTTGGTGACGATAATGAAACAATTTAAAGCATATATGTGACCAACTAGATGTTTCAATTATTGTATGAAATGAAAAAGTGCATTTAACAATGTCAAACTGAATTTCACACCTTTGATTCGCCTTTTCTAATAACACAAGATTTTCAATTATTTCAAGTATGTTTTGATCAGTTACACACTCTAAGCTTTCTTATTTAGCACCCTCTAGCACTGATATTTCATCGCGGGTATTTGGACACCTTTAAACCCCCTTTTCGGATTTTCACTTTTTTCAATTACTTCAGTTAACTAAACAATCACACACTTTAAATTTTCCTAATTTATATCATCACACGTTGGCTTTTTATTCCGAGCATTTTGACATCTTTCAACCCCCTTTTTCTATGTCCTCATTTTTGAAATATTTCCATTACTTAATTCATCAATTACACACTCAAATGTTCTTCCTTAAAATTATCAAGCAATGAATTTTTGGTCTGAAAATTGTAGCACCTTTGAACCCAAGATTTTTTTTAATTTTTCAATTCTTAAAAATTATTTGATCATTTACAAACGAAATTTATTTCATTCGCGTGATCAAGCATTGGCATCAATGAACAATTTTTGACATTTTTCAAGCTCCGTTCTTCAAATGTTTGATTTTTTTTTCATTTTAATACTACATTTTAAATTTTTTTTATAAACAACAACATCTAGCGCTGGCCTTTCATTCAGATAATAGGACACACAAGTTTTCATTTTTAAATTATTTCAACTTAATAAGTGGCAAGGTACACTCAATTTTCTAAGCATCATCACATTGTCTTGTTATTCTGAGCGTTTTCAAACTATTGAACCATTGCATTGCAATGCTATAGTTACTTTTTGTTTTAATCACAACACCGCATTTATATCATAATCAGATGCAATTTACAGATTCTAGCTATTTACTATGGGCCCCGCCGGGGTGGCGCAGTGGTTACGGCGCTCGACTACTGTTCCCAAGGACGCGGGATCAAATCCCGGCCTCGGCGGCCGCTTTTCGATGGAGGCGAAAAGCAAGGCGCCCGTGTGCTGTGCGATGTCAGCGCACGTTAAAGAACCCCAGGTGGTCGAAATTTCCGGAGTCCTCCACTACGGCGTCTCTCATAGCCTGAGTTGCTTTGGGACGTCAAACCCCACAAACCAAACCAAACCATTTTCCAATTTTTTTATTTCGTTATTCGTTCAATCACATTGATTCCATTAGCTCATCGTCGCCTATCAAACACCAATCATTTATCAATCAGTAGAAGGAAGAGAAGAAAGAAAAAGAAGAGGGAGAGAAAAAGCACGCCGCAATAGCCGTCGTCCATCACACTGCGGCAGCGGTGGCATCGTGAAACTGGCTGGTGGTATCGGTCTATTCGCTGTGTTACGCCGCGCAGCTGGGTACTAGGGCAGTGTTCGCTCCTCAGACGCGCACCATGGAAGGAGGAGCGCCGCCGTAGTCTTCACAGCTGTAGTGTATGCTGCGGGAAAATGACTCTTTCCGATCCAGAAGTCGTCGCATGGAACAAGGCCGGCCGACAGCGTGAAAACGAGGCGAGAAAGGCTACGCGGGTGGCCGAGACGCCCGAAGAACGAGAGGAACGTGTCGTGAAGAGGCGCCGCCAAGCATCTGAACGATAAATGCGGCGCGTGTTATTACTGAAATGTCAATAGACGAGTGAGATAAGACGTCGAGATCGACGAGGAGATTTACCACTTCAGCTGCTCTATATGGCAATGAAAGCATCCCAGCAGATGCGCGCACCGGCGCGGAAAGAAGGGTAGATTCCCTACTGCGTATGCGCGCGGCGTCGCGGAGGTCTGACCTAGTGGAGCAGGACAGCGTCTGCCTGCGTCGCATTCGCAGGGCATGAAAGTGCATTCTACCTAGAATGCCGGTAACAGAACACAAAGTTCTGTTAAGTTCTTTACGATAATTTGCTTTTATAAGAAATTTAGGACAGCGGCGCTCAACCTCCGGGACGTTTGTTATTTAGGGACCCTGTTACCGTTGAGATAAATGTGTCACGACAAGACTAACTGTGCACCAGTTCTTCTATGATCTGATGTTTATGCGCATCTAGAGAGCTCGAAACACGCATGCTGAGAACGAATTAACGCGTTTGGTACATTAGAAAAGTTCTTGAAACTCTTAAAAAAGACTCAACCCAGGGAAAGGCGAAAATATCATTAAAATTCTCTACGCGCCCACGCTCCAACGCGGTACCATGAATTTGAAACTGTGGCAGCTCTCTGTCACAGACATGAAGTAACGACGCATTCCAATAGTATATTGCTGCACACAATAAAGTATGGCCGTCTTTCAGAACGGAGAAGCCATAAACAACCCTCTCTTCCTCACGGTGAAATATTTGCAGGCTTGTTCGAGCACACCTGGCTCAGAAAACATTGGCTTAGCCCAAGGCTGCACGGTTCTCTTGTGCAAACTTACCGATATCGTTGCTACAAAACAAACGGTGCGAATCGTGAGGGTCGCGAATGTTTTTGGAAAAGACACGCGAAGAGACGACCATGTTATTTTCGCAATAACGCTTTTTTTTTCTTTTCAAAGACGTATAGAGGAAGGAATAAAGGGACGCACAAAAAGCGATATATTCGCTTCGTATACCGACGTATTGATTTTATCGTATCATGAAAGGCTCCATAATTTATTGGCCCTCCCGAAGTAGTTTTTGTTTTTACAGATGACAGAGTGCATACACACTCCTTCAAAATTGAGGCGCAGCGTCTCATGCAATGAAGCAACCGATATTGCGTTGCGTAAGTGGATCGCCTGCAGAGCGAGAGCATGGCTTGAAAGTCATGGTACAGATATCTGGGAATACAACAATCGACAGACCGCAACTACTTGAAAGATTTCGAGACGAGGCTCCGGCCAAAGGCGAATAGATGCAGGTGTTTCTTGAGCTCACGGGCTCTATGGGCGTTCAGCCATTTTAAAGAGATTAAAACCTTATAGAAGGCATTGACGGTACAGGGATTTACCTTTGCGAACGCCGCCTGCTACCTGTCATCGGCGAAATGTCTGGCCCTAGAGACGATAGAAAGGAAGGCTTGACAGTTTGGTAAAACTGAAAAAGTTTTAACCCGTCGTGTCACGCGAAAGTGTGCTGGAACGTTTCATTGTTCATCGTCTTGTTTTGAATGTCCAAGTCGGCAATAAAGAAAAAAAAAAACGAGGAAGGCTGGTCGATCAGCCCTCGACGCCCACCACAATGTCCCAAACGAGGCAGTACAGGGGGACCTGGTCTAGTCATCTTTTGACGCCCGGGAGGCTGTAAGCGAACATATGAACTGCGCCTCAGTAAGATGCAGGAGGGGCGATGGTCGCATGATTTGTTCAAGCACTTTCACCTGAGGAGCGTTAGCACCAAGTGGACTCATAGAACGAAGTCCCTCTCAGATAAGTACGGCCTAAGAGCCGTCCCACTCACTTGGTCCCCTCCACCCAATGGGAAGTAAAACATCCGGGAACAGGTGCGTCTCAAGGAACAGCTAATCTGGCGACTAACAGCCTGCGAGAAACCAGCCCTGAAATATTACCGTCGCGGCAAGATCGCCATAGAAAAAGAGCTTCTCTACGACAACTCGAGTAGCAGCGGGCTGCGGTGCGAAGCTAGGAACGGAGTGCTACGATCAAACTCGTCTCCTCCGGACCAAGTTCACGAAGGGAATGAACACGACGTGTTAACTTTGCAGAGTAGCATCAGGCACATCGTAATAGAATGTGCCTGCCTGCAGCTTCCGACCGCAGTTGCATATGGACCGACACTTTGCGGTCCTGCGCGCACTCCACAAAACCCAAACGGAGCTCGCGACGGCGATGGCGTCAGCGACCTCGGAGCACTGACGATGGCACTTGCTTTCCGCCGACCCGGCGAGCCACCGCAGTGGAAGGCAGTCGAAGCGTCGAAGAACCGGCTTGAGCACTGATGTCGCACGCGCAACGGACATCCTGTTTGAGAGCTCAAGTTGCTTTCGTATTTGTGTGTGAGTGCGTTTTAACGAGTTCTTTTTCAAATTGCGTGATCCGGTCTCGGACTGTGGATCTCCTGATGCAAAAGGATTGCCAGTAGCATCATCATGCATGTGATCACCGGCGACGCTCGAATTAATTTCGAAGCGCTCTCGGTACAGTTAACACGAATAACTCTTCTTTATTTTTCTTTCTCTCCGCACGAGGCAGCGGGGACGGTTCAGCTGCAGAGCCAGTGGGAGGCCCGTGTATTTTCTTTTCCTTCTTCCTAGAGTCGAAACAACAACAATGTATTCATTCATTCATTCATTCATTCTTTCATTCATAAACCTTTATTCATGAGGATGACCAGAGGCCTAGTACTGCGAGTGCATTACCTTTGGTTCATTCCGCTAGAGGCAGCAGAAGGTACTTCTTGAGACGCTAAATGAATTGAAGATATGGGAGTAAACCCTGACTGAACCACTGATTATTATAGTCTGTTTTACGTCGATCTCGGCTTTCAATATTACCAATAACTATGTAATCGGAATATAGTTAAGGAAGGATAGCATTGTCTTTTTTTTTTTTAAATGAGCGCCCCATGAAGCTCGTATTTCAATTCACTTGACATTGTTTGAATAGCCTCCATATACGAGATCCTGCTGGTAATATTTCTGGTAGCAGAAAAAGATCTTCAGGTTCGAAAAAGACTGAAGATAATTCTAATTCTGAAAAAAATTTCCGACGATTACGTTACTTCCTAATGCGAAATTTAAGCGCAGCTCATCAGCATCACCTTTTCGATAGATTGAGGCAAACATTTCGAGCAAGACACATATGTACAGTTACAGAACACCATTTTTTATTTTTCACTCGTATTCCTTCAAGAAACACTCCACTAACAGTTCTTGGCTGTCATGAAAGAAACTTTTTGGTCGGAGAAATGAAGAGAGCATAAGGCTATCAGGAGGTTGCGGGAGGCAGCGCGTGAGCCCATAGGAACTTTGCGCGACAAAGGGTAGCAGCGACTGACTGATGCCGCTGACGCCGCTTGCGAGTGAAGCGATTGAGAACGGGATGCACGCACCATGATCAGCCGGCGTTTCGGTAACTTGAGAGCACCCTCGCTGTCACGCAGGAAGAGAGGGGGGGACCCCCTTCTCCTCTTTCTACAATGCGGCGATGGTGTTCTACGCAGTCACGTTGCCTTGACTGGCTAGCGGCGTCGGCGGCATCAGTCAGTCGCTGCTAGCGCTGCCTCCGGCGACCCCCCCCCCCCCCACCCCCCGCCCCGCCTCCCCCTTCCTTTCCTCTTGTTCTCCTGTTGCTGCGCTCACTCCTGCCTCCATCGTTCGCCGCTGAGTGACCCCCCCCCTCTTCCTGCGAGGCTCCGGTTGCCGAAGCGCCGGCTCGAACTGAGGGGATGAAAGGGGGGCGCAGCCCGTTACGAGGCCGACGACGACGACGCGAAACCCAGGAACGGGCGACAAAGGGCTGCGTTCTAAGATACGCACCCGACACTGAACAAAGAGCGCTGGGTACTACATAGAGTAAAATTTGTAAGAAAACGACTACGAGGGGTAGACTCTATACTCAAATTGCGTACTGCGATGCGGCCTACGCCTAGAAGGGGCGGCTGTAATGTTCAGTAATCAATGGAGACTACAAGTCAGTGGTTACCGGATTCCTCAACACTAGAAACTCGCTCATAGCAGAAGAGGCTGCTCTGGCGTTAGCCAGCAGGAGCACCGAAGCCAAATTTATACTTTGTGACAGCTGGATAACAGTAAGAAACCTTAATAAGGGGATCGTTTCGAAAGAAGCATTTAGGATACTAGGACAATCGGTATTGGATAAAAAGATCTCCATCATGTTGGTCCCGGCTCACGAGGAGATTCCAAGCAATGAGGCTGCTAACAGCTTCGCCCGACATATCTACACCTTGGAGGCCGTGGAATCACAATTACCCGGGTCGAAGGATCCGCTCATCACGTACACGCAAACGACGGCTGCACACAGGAATGAAAGATTAGACCACCAACCTCCAGGTCGGTCTCTCACACCTAATGAGTGCGGAGACTGGATAAAGTTACAAACAAACCGAATCTTTACATTTTATGTATACGGGGAGGGAGAGGAACCTCCAATGTTCTGCACCAAATGCGGGATAATAGCCAATCAAGATAGTTTAATTTGGAAATGCCTCGATTCTCCCGGGCATATTGATGGAATCAGAGAGAAAGAAACCTGGCATACCCTCCTCCAGAGCCGGGATCCGGAGCAGCAAGCTGGAATAATCCGTTGCGAAAGACGTCCCCCTGCGGCACTCCCTTTACCTTGGAGGCCCCCTGTGGTCTTCCTGAGAGAGCAGATGGGCCTTTACATCGACGGAAATACAGGTATCTTGAACTTGAACTTAGTCTCCACATTTTTTCGCAAACAAATTTTACGATAACGATGTCCAAGCTCCTGCACCTTCATAGCGACTCATGCCGGTTGCCTGACGTACTTTGATAAGTTTGATTGGGTACGAGTTTGCGCAAGTATAGGTTGTTTATATGATTTGTAGTGCATGCAAGAGCATGCACTATAAGCACCTGAAGTATTTTATTCATGGTTTCACCCGTGTCCAAGCTAGTGAAAATTCCGACTCTTCGACAGAGCAGCGTGAGCATGTTATACCATTTTCTGTCTGACTCCATTACAAGCGTATTCCGGTGGCCATTTACCCATAACATCTCGTCTCCTCATCCAAACATGAAGCGAAAGGTTATTCATGAATCCAGCGTCTCTTATGTTCATTTCACTTTTCAAAAAACTGTTTCCAGGCTCATTTAAGCTTAGATAGTTTTCTGCGTTGTATCTACATAACGCCTGTGGGCATCGAAATGTTTATCAGCCGGTTAGTTTCTCTGGCGTACCATGACGAACGCCGGATGTGCCTGTACTAAAAATAAAGCTTCTCGCTTCACTGCTTTCTGGCATAATTACTTCAACCAAAACTGCAGTGGTTGAGCCGGAAATTTAACTACATTCATCGTGCTTCACACACAGGAAGTCTTTTTCAAGACACAGTAACATGAAAACGTAACCATATCTCCGCTTTAAAGTTATTTCATGTTTAGCTCCAGTGTACACATTATCCCATAAAGTTTCCTCCGCCAAATGAAATGTTAATTGGCCCATACGTGCCCGAAGTATTTGTCTCTCATGCACTGTAATGTTGCAAGGTATTTCTAATCGGATATTTTTGGGGGGAATTTCGTCCCCGAATAGATTGAGTAAAGTACAACTATAGTTGCTCTTAAACATATCCCGACAGAACATTTGAATTCTAACCATAGTCAACACATACCATCTCCAAAGATGGCTCAGTTAACTCAACCATTTTCAAAGGACCTGTGGTGATTCCGGAGACGTCTTTCTCAAAGATGGTGAACACGTTCTACCGCACTTCCTGGCTAGGAGAGGAGAAGGGGGATAGGTTACCTTTTGAACTGCAGTCAAGTTCATCAGGAAAAACTCTTTACACGGCAGGACAGCTTTCACTGATTCTAAAACAACTCGCAGCGAATATTCGCAAGGTGTCCCACGATACCAAACCAAAAGGTGATAACAATTTTCAACGTCTGCCAAGACGCTGAAGCATTACAGGAAACTATTACGCGAACGAGGCTGCCCGATCAGTCATAACGACGGATTTCAGGGCAATAATCCCTTTTCAAGACATCACGCAGCGTGTGCGCTTCGTATGTGGGTGCAAGAGCTCGCATTTTCTGAGTGAACATGGAAGAGGTAACAGCCTTCGCCTCAAGATACCGCATTCTGGGCTGCACCTTTATGTTCCCCACAAACTGCTATGCCGCTAAGCTTGGTGTTTCTTAAAAAATATATATATATATTCAGGATTGAATAGCGGACAGCCCTGCCTGGGAAGCAAGTGCAAAGATGTGTGAAGAAATTGTGTTCCTTCACTAAAGGTTTCCAATACATAGCGATTTATAAAATGCCTTTCAATTATTCCCGTGCCAACAATTTTATTGTATTCATATGCGCTTCACTGCATCATATTTCTAGATTTTGACTGCTGTGTATTCCTGAAAACCCCAAGAACTTCATCCTCTACAGTTACTTTCTGAGTAAGGGTGTTTTGGGCATGAAAAAGGACCCTTCTTTTAGTAGACATGTTGCTGAAACAGCGTAGTTATGGCCATGGTTCGAACAAATTACTGTAGTTTACTTAAACGATTTGATATTTTAGACAGCATGATGTTGTTTGTCTAAGCTGTGACTCATTTTGAGTTTTATCCCTGAAGTCTGGAATACGGAACTTACTGCACTATAGGTGCCATTCGTTAAGTGTGAAAGTGCTAATCCGAAGGTTCGAAGCCTTCACATGAAGATTCTATATCCGCTTCGTATAGGTGTTCAATGAGGACTGAGGCATATAGCGCGCTTCTCGTTCCCCTGAAACAATGAATCGAAAGAATTTTAGTTTATAGGGTTTAAAGCCTCAAAGTAAAACGACGAAGAAATATCGACCACCGGGGGTTTCGCAACGTCTAGTGGCATCGCACATTACACGGGTGCCTTGAAAACTCTACGCAAATTGCAAGCGTTGCCTGTTCAGGTGTCCGCAGAAACAAGTGTGACAGACGCTGAGCCTTTATCTTCCGGTGAATCAATTATTATTATTGCTTAGAAAACGTAGGGAGCATGTTCTTTCACACTTCTCGTAGGACACATGAGCCGGGTCGTAAGGGAAGACAAGAAGGTGGGGGTAAAAGAGATCTGGTTGGCCATCCAAGAAGCGCTTTGCTTTGTAGTCGCCGTTATCTTACTGCCTTTAGCTAAAATTGTCATCCGCAGAGACTCTCTTCAAGTAACATGTCTACTCAAAAGCGTCACTCGCAGCCCGGAAATCTGCCAGAATATATATTATCTGGGGCTCGCATCCCGCAAGCCACTCGAAATAGGTAGGTACCACGTGACCTACTCAGGGCACAAGTAAATTCGGCAGATTTTGCAACCCGCCTGGCGACCCTACCCTCATCAATGTCCCGGTTCCTTAGTATGGGTGATGCTATCCTCCTCCTCACAAGACGGGAGAATTTCCTGCGCAACGCACGTGTCTTGATCCTCCGTGTGTGGTAACGATCCCCCGTGGTCTTGTCAGCGCAAATGAAGTTGCGCTTCGGATGATCAGGGTAGGTATTGCCCCCACGCTCGCTCCCGCTCTCGCTAGAACGCAGTGTCACTTTCATATTTATATTCACGTCCAACCAGTCTTGTCTTCGACTTCTAGAGTACTGGGAAACACAATCATCCCCTGCTGTGGGTTTGCCCGGCGCTGAAGTCTACTAGAATTCAGCACCTGGCAGCAGTGGGTCTCTTGGCAAGCAACCCATCATCTATTCTTGAACGCAAGGTCAAAATCATTGTTGCCTCTAGGACATTATTAAATCGGCCAAACGTTGTTCTTTAATTTGGCGCCTTTTTTCATTTATTTATGTACATACGCAAAAACCTACGTTGTAAATAAAGACAGCTGCGGTAGTGCAGGGCTGAGGAATAATTTCCTTCCTTTTTCTTCGTATCTATGACGCGCTACCATACTGCAAAAGGCCCTTTGACAGCAATCGTGCACTGCATCGATTATGTCTCTTCACTAAACAATACCTCAATAAAGACGTCAATAAAGACCTCAATAATCCTTTTAGCACCCTTTCAATTTCACGCACCTTCTCAATTTCACCGTCCCTGCATACACTATTAGCCGCAACGTACTTAATTACATCCGTTGACTTGTACAGTTACTTCAGCATCCTTAACTACAGGGATTTAACTTGGACTGATCATTTTACCCACGTTACTAACGCCGCTAACAGTGTCCTTAGCTACTGCGGGGCAACCCCGTATTAAATATCTTCTTGTGACGCAAGCTGGAATGTGCTATGTCTATTAAACACCCCGCCCTCTACTTCCCTTTCAGACTTATCGAAGAAAATTTAAAGTCACTATCATGGCGTCCCATACCATCTTTACCAAAAGTAACCATGCAGGCTGTATGTTTTGATTTTCGCGTGGATTCAAAGGCAGTATGGCTTGCTAATAAGTTAGGAAAGGAACTCACCTTTACTTTTCAAGATTTGCAGCTTCAGAAGTGGTACAATTTCTCTACTAGCCGACTGAAAAGCGGAGCGCGCCGCCTTTGGCAAATACAGTACATCTCATCAGGCTACTTTTATCGGGCCAGTATAATAAGGCTATAGTGCCTAGAATATCTAGAATAATAAGGCTGAAATTTCTGCAACATTTACTCATGTTTATCTCTGCTCATACAGAAGCGCAACAGCACGTGTTTTTTAATCCCAAAGCTTTTTCATATCCCCGTCGCGGTGTCGCAGTGGTAAGACGTCCGACTACTGTGCCGCGGTACCTGGGTTCGATCCTGACCGCGGCGGCTGCGTTTTGATGGAAGCGAATCGAAGGCTGTGCGATGTCAGCGCCCGTTAAAGATCCCCAGGTGGTCGAAATTACTCCGTAGCCCTCCACTACTGCTCCTCTTCCTTTCTCTTTCCATTTTCACTTCCACCTTCCTCCCTTCCCTTTTAATATTAAAACTAAACTATTATTATTAATAAAGTTTTTTATAATGAATCAGCAGTGAACATAATCATCCCACGCGCATATTGCATTCGCAGCCATAACCAATCGTATCCTGGTGACCCTGAACGTGCTTCCATCACTACGGTTTATAGATATTTTTTCTTGAAACCAACCGAAAACTGATCTAGCCTTTTGTTAGAAAGGGGTGATGAATTCCAACCTTCAACTCCTCACACTTTCTACCAGGAAAGCACATCCGCCGTCAAAAAAATTCTGCATCCTCTAATAATGTGTAATATTTACACTCATTTTCGTCACGCCTGCCCCATGCAACGTTCTGTGTAAGGACCCATAATTGAATAATTAATAGATAAAGAAACTAAATAATATACAAACAATTAGGGTTGAAACTCACTGCCTTTACAAAAGGTCGCATGCACTTCCATTCACGTTCAAATAATGGTGCATGTCGCGAAAACAATTGCTTGTCTGTATATTTTCACACTGTTTCCAATTTCGAATAAATGTTATCCGGAAGTATAGTCCACTGCTGACTATAATTTTATGTTGGAAAGTCCAACTCATTAGTCACAAATAGTGCATCATTCATAAGAAAAACAGCTCAGGGCTTCGCAGAATACTTCAACATAGAGAGATGGAGTGCAACGATCTATCGTGCCACTCTTCAGAATCAGGTTCTGCACCAGAGGGTAAGCATTCGCTCGGATAAGGGCGCGTAATGACGAACATCGTCTTCAGTAATCTGCTTCTTTAAAATTAAAGCCAAGGAAACCGCATACGCATCAATTGCAGCACAACAGAAATGACGAGTGATCAAAAGTCCGAGAAGGCTCCAACGTACTAATATGTTATACCTTCCGTTGTAAAGCGTCCCTCTTACAGTTTTTTCGAGTAAAATCATTGAGTGAAACGTTGGGAAAATTTAACAGCTCCTCTACATAACAGTCAGCACTCCCACAAGGAATCACATTTATAAATGTACGCTGTCGCGACTTGCAGCGCCGTTTTCTGTATCCTGTACCCTGGTTATCGCGGTTGCTTGGAAATGCACGCGGCCCGAAAACACAACGTTACCTATACCGTTTTCGAACAAACAATTGCTGAGCCATCAACGACTCTGCACATATGCAAACCCTCCGATAGGCGCACGTGAACTGTTTCTAGATGAATAAAATAACCTAAAGAAAACGAGCACATGTGTCCAGAAAAGATCGAACCGCGGCAACCTTGACGAGTGAACTCGAATGGGACAGCAGAGCAGGCTGTCTGCTTGAATTGATGGTAATATTGCTATATGGCAGCCTCCTTTGGGCACTTTGGTCAGAGTAGCGGCATAGCCTGGAAACAGGTGCATAAACGTGCCGTCACCAAGCTGGATGAGTACAGAGTAGTAGTATATTGTGGTGGCGAGGAGGTGTCTTGGGGGGGCGCGTTCAGCGTTGCGCGCAAAGAAGAAAGAGGAACAGACTCGCAGCGGCTTCAATGAACCAGTTTTGTTTGCGGTTATTGTGGAAGCATGTTCTTCTTCCACACTGGTGACCTGGAACGTCGATAGCAACGCTGCACACCATGACGTTTCCCAGGCTACGCCATCCCACGCCCCCTTTGTTGACGCCTATGCCGTCCGTGTTCCACCGTCTAGGCACATCTCGACGTATCCGAAGGCCGTTTTCCCCTGACGAACATTACTTCCCAGGAATGTCGGTTCCTCCACCTTCAGGCCTCGCTGCCTTCCGAGGTCGCGCTCGATATCCGCGACAATCTGGCAAGTCCTTCAGCAGCGGCTCCGTACGACAAATTGAAAGCAGCTATTCTGGAACGCACCTTGCTATCCGGCCGTAAGCGGCTACAGCAGCTCCTTTTCGAGGCAGATCTCGGCAACCGGCGTCCATCGTAACGTCTTCGGCTCATGCAGGGCCTGCTTGGTGACCACGAAGCCACTATTAACACTCAGCTTCTTCGGGATCTGTTCCTGCAACGCCTCACACCTATGGTGAAGATATTGCTGGCGACGGCAACCGACACGCTCCTTACCGCTTTAGCCGACCACGGGGATGAGATCATGGACAAAGCTGCACTCCAACAAAGCCCCCATCTGTGACATCCGCTCGTTCTTCAGCTCTGGGAAATCAGCTGACACCGAGTACACAACTATCCGTGGCGATTCCTCATGAACTTGCCGAAGTGTGCCATGACATGCGTAATCTACAAGTTCTCATTGCTGGCGTCCTGCGGTTCTCCAGACAAAGTATTCCTAGTTTCCGAGACCATCCTCAGCTGCGTTATCAGAGCCTTACCCGCCACAGATACTCCCGTTCCTCCTCACCGTCAATCTTTCGTCACCCTGAGAAGCGTCTCGAGGAGCCGCTCTGTAGGAATCACCGGCGTTTTGGCGCTGCTGCGGAGCGTTGCACACGCCCCTGTGGATAGCAGATAACGCGCCGAGGAATCACTAATCGCGACGAGCGATTTCCAGGACAATCAAGGTCATGTCTTCTGCGTTAACGACTCTATTAGTCGACTCCAGTTTCTGGTGGACATCGGTGCCGAGGCCAGTGCCAACGCTGTGGACCGTACTGTTCCACCACTGTGTCATCTCAAGCTTGAAAAAGTCACAAATTTCAGTTTACAGGAAACGCTCGCTGCTCCTCACCCTGGGCCTGCGCCGGTCATTTCGTTGGATTTTCTTGGTTGCAGAGCGTAGCCATGCCATCATTGGTTCGGATTTTCTCTGTCATTTTTCCTTCCTGGTGGACATGGCACGCAAAAAAGCTCTGTGATTCGACCACCAGCCCCTCTGTGATTGGCAGAACTTCGCTTTACACACCTTGGCCTTTACCATCCCCATTACCATCCCTTCGCTTTACGGGGACCTGCTAACAAAGTTCCCGTCCTTGACAAGTGCCCCTGACTGGACGAAACCTGTCAAGCACGACAATGTTCATCGCATTATTACGGATGGTCAACCAATGCATGCCACAGCACGTCGCCTCGTTCCTTAAAAGCTATGCATTACCCGTTAGGAGATCGAGCACATGGTGGAGATTGGTATCGCTCAGCCATCCTCCAGCTGCCCATGGCATCAAACACATCATGCGACTGGCGCCCATATGGGGAATACCGCGCCTTCAACTTGAGCACGCATCCTGACCGTTAATCCTTGCCGAATATCCAGGACTTTACCCGCAATCTTCATGGTTGCAATATATTTTCTAAGCTTGATCATCAATAAGCGTACCATCAGATTCCGGTTGCTCCTGGTGACTTACACAAGACAGCTATCATCACGCCTTTTGGGCTTTTCGAACTCACAAGAATGATTTTGGCTTCCAAAATGCAGCACAAATCTTTCAACGTTTCGTCTACGTCCTTCTTCACGGTATTCCATTCGTGTTCTCATACATCGATGATATACTTATCGCTAGCTCTTTACCGTCAAGCAGACCCGTCATCAGCGCCTCTTCTTCGAACGTTTTACCGAACGCGGGCTCATTGATAACACCGAAAAATGTATGCGTGACGTGCGATCCTTGGCGTTCCTCGGCCATCTCGTCGCCACCAACGGTATCAAATCGCTACTAGACAATGTCAAAGCATTGGCGAATTTCCCCCACACGGTCTTATTACTGCAGCTCCGGCATTTCTTTGGGCTCACGCGGATCTTCTTCATCCACTGAAAAATTTACTTTGGCTGGTCAAACCAAAAGCACCCGCTTTCACTAGTATAGCCGCTGCCAATGCTGCGTTCCTTGCAGTCAAGGACCGCCTTGCCTCTGCCGCTCCACTCGTTCATCATCATCATCGTCATCATCATCATCATCATCAGCCTGACTATACCCACTGCAGGGCGAAGGCCTCTCCCATATTTCTCCACTTAACCCGGTTCTGTGCTAGCTGCATCCATTTGACCACTGCGAACCTAATCTCATCCGCCCACCTAACTTTCTGCCGCCCCCTGCTACGCTTTCCTTCCCTTGGAATCCAGTTTGTTACCCTCAGCGACCATCGGTTATCCTCTCTTCGCACTACATGTCCTGCCCATGTCCATTTCTTCTTCTTAATTTCCACTAGAATGTCGGTAACTTGAGTTATTTCTCTGACCCACTCTGCACGCTTTCTATCTCTTAATGTTACCCCTACCATTTTTCGTTCCATAGCCCTCTGGGGTGTCCTCAACTTAAGTAGAATTCTCTTGGTTAGCCTCCACGTTTCAACCCCATAGGTGAGTACAGGAAAGATGCAACTGTTGTATACTTTCCTCTTGAGCGATACCGGTAAGCTGCTAGTCATAATCTGCGAGTGCTTGCCAAATGCGCTCCATCCCAATCTTATTCTTCTTGTTATATCCTTTTCATGGTCCGGATCTGCGGTTACTACCTGTCTTAAGTATACATATTCACCTACTACTTCCAGTATTTCGCTACCTAATGTAAACTGCTGTTCCTTCCCGAGGCTGTTGAACATTACATTAGTCTTCTGCATATTGATTTTCAAGCCTACCTTTCTCCTTTTCCTCTCTAGGTCATCAATCATAATTTGCAGTTCATCCCCCGAGTTGCTTAGCAAGGCAATGTCATCAGCAAATCGCAGATTACTGAGGTATTCTCCATATACCCTTATCCCTAACTGCTCCCATTCCAAGTCTCTGAATACTTCCTCTAAACAAGCTGTGAATAGTACTGGGGAGATTATGTCTCCTTGCCTAACACCTTTCTTTATGGGAATTTTGTTACCTTCTTTATGCAGAACTGTGGTTGCTGTGCAGCCACTATATATATCTTCCAGCACTTTCACGTACGGCTCGTCAACCCCCTGATTTCGCAATGCCTGCATCACCGCCGAGGTTTCTACCGAGTCAAATGCTTTTTCGTAAGGGCTGGTTATATTCCGAGCATTTTTCTATCACCTGATTGATGGTATGGATATGATCGATTGTAGAGTACCGTTTCCGAAACCCTGCTTGTTCCTTTGCTTGATTGCAGTCTAAGGTTTTCCTGATTCTATTAGCGATTACCTTAGTAAATACCTTATACGTAACAGACAGTAAGCTGATTGGTCTAATTTTTAAGGTCCTTAGAGTCCCCTTTCTTGTGAATGAGGATAACGTTTGCATTCTTCCATGCTTCCGGTACCGTCGATGACACCAGGCACTGCGTATACAGGGTGGCCAGTTTTTCTAACACGATATCCCCCCCCCCCCGTTCTTCAGCAAATCCGTAGTTATCTGATCCTCTCCAGCTGATTTCCCCCTTTTCATAGTTTCTAGTGCTTTCTTGGCCTCGTCCTTCGTCACTGGTGGAACGTCTGACTGTTTTTTCCTACCGCCAATTCCATTACGGTCCTGACTACTTTGGCTACTGTAGAGATCTGTATAGAACTCATCGGCTACTTTGACTATCTTTTCCATATTAGTGATGACGTTGTCCGCCTTGTCCCTTATCGCATACATCTGGTTTTTGCCTATGCCAAATTTCTTCTTTACCGCTTTAAGTCCTCCCCCGTTCTTTACAGCATGCTCAATTTTCTCCATGTTATACTTCCTTATATCGGCCACCTTGCGCTTATTGATTAGCTTTAATATCTCGGCCAATTCGATTCGGTCTGTTGTATTGGAAGCTTTCATACTCTGGCGTTTCTTAATCAAATCTTTCGTCTCCTTAGGCAGTTTACCGGTATCCTCTCTAACTATCCTACCGCCTACTTCTACCGCGCACTCAGTAATGATATCTCTGAAATTATTGTTCCTTGTCTCTAGGGTAATGTCGCCATCCTCAGTTAGAGCTGAAAACCTATTCTGCAGCGAGATCCTGAACTCTTCTGCCCTCCCCCTCACCGCTAATTCGTTGATGGGTTTCTTTCTTACTAATCTGTTGCGTTCCTTCTTCAGATTTAGGCTAATTCGGGACCTCACCATCCTGTGGTCACTGTATCGCACTTTCCCGATTACCTCTACATCCTGCACAATGACCGGGGTTGAACACATTATGAAGTCGATTTCATTTTTAGTCTCTCCGTTAGGACTCTTCCATGTCCATTTCCGGTGCTTCCGTTTGCTGAAGAAGGTATTCATGATTCTTAAGTTATTGCGCTCTGCAAACTCAACTAGTAACTCCCCCCTGCTATTCCTGGAACCAATGCCATAGCCACCTAGAGCCTTGTCTCCTGCCTGCTTTTTCCCTACCTTGGCATTGAAGTCGCCCATTAGTACAGTATACTGCGTCTTTACTTTTCGCATTGCCGATTCTACATCTTCATAGAAGCTTTCAACTGCCTGGTCATCATAACTACATGTAGGTGCATAGGCCTGTACAACCTTCAGTTTATATCACTTATTAAGCCTAATTACGATGCCTGCAACCCTCTCATTAATACTATAGAATTCATCTATATTCAGTTCAGTTCAGGCATTCAGTCGTGTCCGACTCTTCGTGACCCTATGGACCATGTCACGCCACGCTTTCCGGTCTCTCACTATCTTCTTAACATCACATAGCTTCATCCGCAATGCCTCGAGGATGCCATCTAACCACCGCGTTCGCTGCCTACCCCTTCTCCGGCGACCCTCAACCTTTCCCAACATCAAATCTTTCTCCAGCGACTCCTCTCTTCTCATCAGATGACCAAAGTAGCTGAGCTTTAACTTTAGAATTTGACCCTCCAATGAGCAGTCAGGGTTTATGGTCGACAATATCGACTGATTTGATCTTCTGGCAGTCCAAGGAACTCTCAAGAGTCTTCGCCAGCACCACAATTCAAACGCGTCAATTCTTCGGCGGTCAGCCTTTTTCACAGTCCAACTCTCGCATCCATACATCACAACTGGAAAGACCATAGCACGAGTTATACGGATCTTGGTTGGCAGACTAATGTCTCTGCTCTTTACTAGGCGGTCAAGGCTAACCATTGCTCTCTTTCCCAGAAGCAGGCGTCTCCTAATTTCATGGCTGCAGTCTCCTTCCGAGGTAATCTTGGCGCCCAAGAACAGAAAATCTGTCACAGCTTCCACTTCTTGTCCATTGATGCTCCAGGACTTGATAGGGCAAGACGCCATGATCTTCGTCTTTTTAATGTTCAGTTTAAGCCCAAACTTCTCACTCTCTTCTTGTACGCGCATCAGAAGTCTCTTGAGTTCCGCTTCACTTTCTGCCATTAAAGTGGTATCATCCGCATATCTAAGGTTGTTGATACGTTTTCCAGCAATCTTCACTCCAGCTGAAGACTCGTCCAAACCGGCCTTCCTCATGATGCACTCTGCATATAGGTTAAATAGGCAGGGCGACAGTATGCAGCTTTGCCTCACCCCTTTCTCAATCGGAAACCAATCAGTAAGACCATGCCCAGTTCTGACTGTGGCCTCTTGCCCTTCATACAGGTTCCTGAGGAGACAGATGAGGTGAACTGGAACTCCCATCTCTTGGAGAGCTTGCCACAATCTGCTGTGATCTACGCATTCAAACGCTTTCGCATAATCAATAAAGCAGAAGTAAATGGGTTTCTGGAACTCTCTTGCTTTTTCCATGATCCAGCGAAGGTTGGCATCTCTGCCCTTGGTGACGCATCGAGGAGGGTGTCACATGTCCCATATCGAGACTCCAAGCTCACTAGGCTACTACAGGATTCCCTAGGAGGAAACAGCCGCACCTTGATGATTGCCTGTGTCTCTCCGTGTGACCGGGATTTCATGGAGACACTGAACACACTCAAATATGCCAATCGAGCCAAGAACATCAAGAACCGGATCACGGTAAACCAGGACAAGTCAAGCCAGACGATTGCTGCCCTGAGGCACGAAATCCAGGAGCTGAAGTTGGAGCTTATGGAATACAAACAGGGCAAGCGCCTGGTTGGCGAAGATGGCACGGAGCAAGTGAATGACATGTTCTACGAGAACACCATGCTCCAGACGGAAAACAACAACTTCCGCACACGAATCAAGGCCCTGCAGGAAACGGTGGAGCGGCTTACTGTCAAGAACACTGAGCTGCTCGCTGAGCAGGCTGCCAGCGCTTGGGTTGGTCGTGGGGACTCTGACACCAGGGACGACGTCAAGAACCTTATTCAGGGCTACCTCAAAGAGGTCGAAGAGCTCAGGACCAAGCTGATGGAGTCCGAGGAAGTGTGCGCTCAACAGCGCAAACAGCTTCAGCGGTACCAGACGCGCCTCTCCATGTCCCCCTGTGCAACTGTTGCTGTGAGTGGCACCTATGATATCAGCGGCGATGTTGAGGAGACCAGCGTGGAGGACGTCCTAGCGGAGGCCAAGAGGGACGTGGAGAACCTCAAGCGGAAGACCAAGCACCTGTCATCCAAGGCCAGCAAAGAGGAAGAGGAGGATGAAAAAAAGTCCGACGCTGATGAGGACACGGCGGAGATCAGTGGAAACAATGAGAGTTCTGAATCAGAAGCTGAGGAGCTGGATGAGGATGAGACGATAGGGAAAGACTTGGCGAACCTCACCACCGAGATCTCGTTCAAGCAAAAGCTCATTGACCAGCTGGAGCAGAGCCAGCGCAGGCTGCAGACGATGCGCATGCACTACGAGGAGAAGCTGATGCAGCTGCAGCAGAAGATTCGCGAGACAGAAGTGGAACGGGACCGCATCCTCGCCAACATGAGCTCAGCAGGTGCATCTAAGGACTCCGAGGAGAAAGTGCGCAAGATCAAGAATGACTTTGAGCGCAAGCTGAACCACCTACAGGGGGAGCTGAAAAAAATTCAGTCAGCCAAGCGTGAGCATGCGCAGCTCATGAAGAACCAGGCCGAGTATGAGCGGCAGGTCCGCAAGCTCAAGCAGGAGGTGGCAGACATGAAGAAGAACAAGGTGGCGCTGGTTACAAAGATGAAAGAAGAGAGCAGGAGGCACCAGGAAGCCGAGAAGCGCCGGAACCGTCAGATGGCACAAATGCTCAAGGAGAGCAGACAGCAGGAAAACCGGATTCGGTCCCTTGAGGCCCAGAACCGGACCAAGGAGACTGTGCTCAAACGGCGGCACGAGGAGATGGCTGCTCTGCGCCGTCTGGCACGACCCATGTCGCAGCGTGTCGCCGGGCGTGTGGCCCCACAGAACCAAGCTCGCCAAAAGGTAGTGACCATTTTTCCAAAGGTCGCCAAGCAGAAGTGGCAGACGCTTGAGAAGAATATTGACAAGCTGGTCCTGACAAAACAAAGCGTCTACACCTTGGAGAGGGACATGGAGCGTTCACTCATGGACCGGGAGAGAATGACACGCTACTTGGAGAAGGCCGTGCGGAAACGAGACAGGGCGCGGAAAGCTGGAAGAGACCAAGATGTCAAAGACCTTGAGGACCAGATTGAGAATATGCGGGCCAACCTCGACTACTTGAATGAGAACATCCGTGAGTGTCAGGCGAACATCCTGCAGGTTGAAGAGACCAAGGACGACACTGACTGCCTTGAGCTGGACTCTATTCTGGAGGGAATGGTGGACTCAAAGGCGCGCTATCTCGTCGACAAGCTGCTGCACATGGCCATCAACCAGAGCCTCCAAGCTGCGCAGAGCAAGGCTGTGGTTCATGAGCTGGAGGCCCGGCTGGAGCAGGTAGAGGCCAACAATGCCATCCACCAGAACCTGCTGCAGCACACCATGGACCGCATGCAGCTGGAACCAGTGGCGCCCCCCAGCTGGTCAGAGGAACCGGATAGTGTCCCCAGCACAAGGTCAACCTCGCCTACAGACATGTCTACCTCAGACACTCAGTCACAAGGCACGACGGCAACTTTCTCCAAGAGCAAGGCGCGTCGTAAGACGGCCACTCCACAAGAACTGTTGTATGCTTGTGCCGTGCCGATGGATGCTTCGTTGCCTTCTCTGCCTGGCTTGACGGAAGACGACGCAAACAGTGACATGGCATCGTCTGTTATGACATCATCCGTCATGACATCTTCAGTTTTTGGAGACATCCCAGATTCTATGATAATGTCCCACCCTGACGGTGGCTGCCTCAACCTGGGAGCAGACGGCAACCTCCAGCGGGTGCTGAGCGCCCCAGGGTCTCTGAAAGAAGTGGGCGTTGATTCTCTGCCGCCTCCGCGGGGTGCCCCGGGACTGCGCCGGAGCAAGCCCCCTGCCCGACGCTTGCCCCTCGAACTCTCCCCGCTTCTTAGGAGGAAGTTCGCAAACTCTAATTCTAACCAGCTGCGAAAAGATGCTGGCATCGATGTCACACCGCCACAGTCGCCACCTGTAGGTCGGAAAGTGCGGGAGAACAATGTCTTCTCAAGACTAACCAGCAGCACCTCGACGAGTCCCTTAGTCAAGCCGGACAGAGGGGTGATCAACGTGTTTGCGGGCAAACCATGCTACACACGGAGCTCTCCTCTGGTCTGCACACATATCGCCGAGGGACACAGTAAGGCCGTCCTCTCGCTAGCCGTCACGGACGATGTCCTCTTCAGTGCCTCAAAAGACCGCACAGTGAAAGTGTGGAACCTACACACGGGCCAGGAGATCCACAGCCTGCGCGGCCATCCAGACAATGTGGTGGCAGTGCGCTATTGTGAGTACCACCGGCTCACCTACTCGGTCTCAACTGCCTTCATCAAGGTGTGGGACGTCCGGGAGAGCCCCGCCCGATGCGTCCGCACCCTTTTCTCTTCAGGCCAGTGTAGCAGTGGTCCTGTCGTGGCAGAGTCCGCATCACGCAGCCTCCAGATTCCACAAGGAGAGACTCGAATCAATACCATTGAGCTGAGCCCATACGGTCATCTGCTGTTCTCTGCTGCCTCAAACATTGTTCGCATATGGGACATCCGCAGGTTTGCCTGTGTTGGCAAGCTAGCCGGTGGGCACCAAGCAGCTGTGATGTGCATGGCGGTGGACGACGTGGATGGCGACTCCAGCCTCGTGATCACTGGCTCTAAAGATCACTACATTAAGGTGTTCGAGATCCCCGAGAGTGGGAGTGGTGTGCTGACGCCCAAAGTGAACCTGGAGCCGCCACACTATGATGGAATCCAGAGCCTGGCTGTCTGCAATGACTATCTCTTCTCGGGCTCACGCGACATGTGCATCAAGAAGTGGGACTTGGCCAACCGGTGCCACATACTGTCGCTAAACCAAGCGCACAAGGACTGGATCTGTGCGCTCAACTTTATGCAAAATTCCGGAGGCCCACCCGTGCTGCTGAGCGGTTGTCGCGGAGGCATGCTCAAGCTATGGAACGCCGAGAACTGCTCGCTGGTTGGTGAGCTGCGAGCGCACACCTCACCTATCAATGCCGTCGCCACAAATTCGTCGTGCGTTTTCACGGCATCCAACAACAGCGACATTAAGATTTGGCGAACTCCGGGCTACTATCTCGAAGCCGAGGCATGCACCGAAGATGCCGAGGGGAACAGCACCAAGTTTGGGCCTGGGACAGGCTAGGATGGCAGCGGTCCACTGTGCATAGTGATAGCACTCATAACCGGCCCCTCCCTCGTTTTAGTTTTGCTTTGGTGTAACCCTGCCTGAACTTTTCACCTTTTACCAGCCCTTTATTTTCTGCCTCTTTTCGTTGGTTTTGTGCGTCCCTGTGTGTGCTTATGGGCATGCCACGCGTACAACCCCTGCCAAACAATCTAGTATATGCTGCCTTCCGCATTGCTTCCTGCTTTTATTTTATGTGAGCTAATGCAGCCATAGCTACCTATTGATGTAATCACTTGCAGTGTCACTGACTCTTTTGTATGAAATAGGCTTTTATGGTGAGCCAGTGGTAATGCAGCAACATATAGTGGGCATCTATATTACCTGCTATATACTTATTGACAAGGAAACCTACTCCCAGTTGTCGCCTCTCTGGTAAACCTCGATATTATAGTACATGCCCATCCTTCAGTACAGTATATGCCTCATTTGGCCTCCTAACCTCACAAAGCCCTATGACATCGCATTTCATGCCCTCTAGTTCCTCTAACAGCACTGCTAAACTACCTTCACTAGCTAGGGTTCTAGCATTAAACGTTGCCAGGGCCAGTTTCCAATGGCGGCCTGTCCAGCGGACAGGCCGCTTCTCGTTCACCTGGCCAATAATGCACCCACGAGCCTCATGGTAGATGCTTCAAGCTTCGCCGTTGGCGAACTCCTGCAGCAATTTCTTAACGGGGAATGTGGTTCACTGGAGTTATTCTCAAAAAAGCTCTCATCGCTAAACAGCGGTACAGTGCTTTCGGCCTTGAGTTGCTCGCGGCCAACCTAGCCGTGAAACACTTCCGTCTTTTTCTCGAAAGGCCGCCATATTCTGATCTTCACAGGCCACAAACCCCTCACGATTGCCTTTTCATCATCCAAGACCATCTACTCGCCTACGGAAATTTGGCATTTGGCTTTCTCTAGCCGAACCTTCTGCCGACATACGACAGATCAAGGGCGCCCATAACATTCCCGCCAGAATCTTCAGCTGTGTATCTGTCTTACGAGCACCATCTGTCACATTGCAATATCTGGCTCGTTGTGAACGGCAGGATGAAGAACTTCAAGCACTCTGTTCATCCCGTTCATCATCCTTACACCAGCGTTCTGTACATTGTCCTGGCATTCATACTGGCGTCAGCCTTATTTGTGACGTGAATCCTATCACAAGACGCACATGCCCTTATATTCCTGTGCCAAATTTACGCTACACCCTTTTCAACAATCTTCACCGCCTTTCTCATCCCGGTATCTATACCTCCCAGCGCCTGGTTGTGGAGCGTTATGTCTGGCCTGACCTCAACATGACGTTCGCAATCGGGCGCAACTGTGCCTTTCCTGTAAACAGTGCAAGATTCATCGTCACACTGCCACACCTTTGGGAAATGCTCAGCAGCAGGACTCCCCTTTTTTCTATTCCATAATTGACCGTTTTACACGCTGGCCGGAAGCCACCCTGTGGAACGGTTGCCTCCGCACTAATCTCCATGTGGATTGCCCGTTTCGGCGTGCCAGCGAAGATAATCACCGACAGAACCCGACAGTTCAGGTCCACACTCTTCGCCAGTGTGATCCAGCTTCTCGGTATCACCCACCTCAAAAAGACAGGTTACCGTCTCTAGGTCAATGACTTCGTCGAAAGGCTACACCATCAGCTGAAGGTTTGGTTAATGGCATACTAGCTTCCGGAGCACTGGGCCACTTCCTTGCCAATCGTCCTTTTGGGAATTCAAACGGCCATAAAGCAAGGCCTCGGATTTGCCTCTTCTCATCTCGTCTGTGGCACATCGTTGCGTCCACCGACTGATTTCGTGTCTCCCCCTGCCAAGAACGCCATCTCTCCTCCTGCCATACCCTAGGTTGACCGGCTAACTACTCTCCCGTCTCGTGCATCCATCCCTCCTATATGTGCACGCTAGTACAAGTCGAACTTTCTCCACCGCGATTTGAAAGACAGCGCCCACGTTTTCGTACGCGTGGATTATTTTCGCTTCCCACTTCAGGCACCCTATACTGGACCCCATCTCATCGTCGCGCGGGGCGACAAAACTTATACGCAGCGCTTCAACGGTCGCGACACCGTTGTCTTCCTCGACCGCCTAAATCCAGCACATGTCGATACCGTCGTGCTACCTTCACAAGCTGCCCTTTCGCTTCTTTCTCAGTTTTTTTTTTAAAACGAGGCATCTCCCTGCAGCTCTTCACCCCGTCGGAAGACAGTTCGCAGGGATGACTCCATCCCCTGAGGGAGAGGCACTGTGGTGGCGCGTGTAGCGCCGCGCGATAGGAGGTGTGTGGTGGTGGCGCGTTCAGCGTAGCGAGCAAAGAAGAAAAAGGAACCGAGGCGCAGCGGTTCAATAAATCGGGTTTGCTCGCGGCTCTTGTGGAAGCATTTTCGTTTTTCATAATATAACGGAAAATAAAATTGTTCCCATTTCTATATTTGGTGCTCGCAAAGCAAGCGCGGAGTGTCACAGACGTATGTGGCCCTGGAGGCAATTTTGTTTTACTTCTGCGGTTTCGACACGTGTGCAGAAGACGCATCCAGCTCATTAACGCTTGACTTGATTCGCTCAAACAGGAGTTTTCTTCCGTGTCTGTGGTCCCACTACCACTTGGAGCAAAGAAAGTTAACCGAACTGTTCGAGCGAAAGCGACATGTACGTTTAGAAATCACGAATCTCGTGCACAAGACATATAAAGAGCTGCTGCGGCTCTACTCTAATGACACAGCTGCGATCCACTGTCGTGCAGCTTGGATAGTCCTAGTTTTTAACAAGAGCGATCTCCTTACTTCATGGACTATTTAGCTATCGCTATCCTGCACACCCGCTCGATCAGTTGTTACTGCTCTTGTGGCCTGTGCTTAACAGAGCAGCCTTCCATGAGGGGAAAAGAGTGGAGGATGGGTATTGGTAGTCCCTGTAGGCAGTGGCATTTCCACAGGAAATAGAACATGGTGGGTGTAGGGTTGATATATCCATATGCTTCGCCGAGCGAGAGTGCACTGCTTTAAAACGTTCACTGCGTAAGCGCGCAGCTTCAGGTGAGATGGGAGAGTACAAAAAAGAGGAAATGAATCTGTCTTTTGGTTTCTTGTTGCTGTCAGCTTTGTTCTGTCCAGGGTTAAAATGCCATCCTAATCGGCTGCAGTTCTTTGAGGTATGTGATGCATCGTGGCACAACACGGACGTACGAGCGATGGGATGAAAATTCATTTCATTACTCAGTTAAGGTAAAAACAACAAGCGAGAATAACATCATAGGCGGAAGGGAGAGTATCGAAAAGATGTAGAATAAGCAGACCATACAAGTGATGGAAAAACTCAGATAATTTTACGAGAAAGCAAGGTGACATTCGAAGAAC
Source organism: Amblyomma maculatum (assembly GCF_055883805.1). NCBI lineage: Eukaryota > Metazoa > Arthropoda > Arachnida > Ixodida > Ixodidae > Amblyomma > Amblyomma maculatum. Next base: position 84,753,144 of record NC_139347.1, read on the forward strand.
TCACGTGCTCCTTCTGCAAATTCCCACCTTCATGAGGTATTGGATGGAAAAATAGAGCAAAAGACGAACACCACAGCAAAGAAACACAAGACCAGCGCTGTCTTGTGTTTCTTTGCTGTGGTGTTCGTCTTTTGCAATGTTTTTCCATCCGATATGTTCCACCAACTCACCCGTTTGGCTATAGCGGTGAACGTCATGAGGTAGTTAAGTAGAGGCATACCATCTTGGTCCAGCCAAAAAAGAAGACGGCAGTCTCGGCATGCCTGCCAAGAACGCGCAGTTCGCTCTTCGTGCACCAGCATAGCGCTGGCATGAGATCGCTGGCACGTGACAGACGGCAGCTATCATGGCCTGGCACTGATTATTCGATGGTTAGCCCGACTTAATGAGACCACATGCTATAGGAATGTTGGGAAGAGCTGCCCAGTGCTTTCCAGTGCTCTTGGAGGCCGAGGCAGCTGGATACTGTACAGCTAGGTTACCCAGGCACGTTAATACGGTTTGGTTAAAGCGTGCCTTTATGCGTCAAATGGCCGACTGCGTTATCGCGCCATGCCCTTAAAGGCGGAGTTTGAGTGTGCCCCATACTTTTTGTTTACGTTTTTTATGTTACAAAAAAACCTAGCTCATACAGCACAGCGGAGCTTCCCCCGCTGTTCCCCCCACTAGTGCACTGGAGCAGGGTAGTAGCAGTGGCCACGAATAGACCAATACTCATATAATATCCGAAGGCTGCTGAGTTGGAGGTACGTTCTTCGCTAATTTCTTGAGTTATCTTGGATGGTGTGCTATTGTGCTAGGATGGTGTGCAAAAAAACGCCTTTTCAAAGGTGGCGACATACGTAAATCAGTCCAATAAAAGGCTTCATTGAAGTGCAACGCCACTGTCTTTATTTGTAGCCGTTGGGCTTGTCACCACTTCGTGCAATATCGCACATATTGCATGCTTAAAGCATTACCACATCTGCTAAAACTTTTCCGGGAAAGTTAGATACTTTTATTTCGAAAGCAATACCACGCCAGGTTTCGGCCCGTCGCGTAGTCCGTGGCCGCAGTCAGTAATGATCTTGAACAGACGCGAAGAAGCAGGTGTAGAAGATAGGGAAGAAGAAGAAGTTGAAAAAGAGGAAGAAGTTGAAGATGAAGAAGAAGAAGAAGAGGAATAGGAAGAAAAAGAACAACACTCGGTTACCTGCAGCTAATGTTTTCGCTCCATATTCGGTTCGGCAGCGTTGAACCTTTCTCATCATTTTTTTAAAATAAACTATTATGAACTCTCTGAAACGAGACAACCAAGTCCACAATGTTATCCATTTAGAGGTGCTGCCATGCGGTCCGGCTCAGTTCACGAGTTCCCACTTGTGCTCTTCATCTATCCGTCTAGGATGTCGGTTTACTAAACATGCAGGATGAGTTAAAAAGGCTTTTTTATACACCTTGCCGGCTTGCCGTGACAATGTCATCAAGGAGCTGGTATTTACGATGACTCTCATGACGAAGTATTTTTTCCGCTTTGGGCTTACCTGTGCAGAGTGTCTTGCTCTATACGTATTGTGTGAAAAACTGCCAGCATGCATAACAGGACATCAATTCGCGGTATGCTTCTTAACAATTATTTCTCCTTGAAGGTAGGCTAGAAGTGAAAAAAGTAAGTGTAAGTACTGTGGAAATCGCGCAGAGAAACGCATTGCATCTCCTCCCGAAAGTATAGAGCCGCGTCATGCAACAGCTACAAAAGACCTTTCGCACGTTATCCTATATACACTGAGTACGCAGCGTATACTGGCGTTTGCTTTGCGTATCGGAAGTTCGGCATCTTTTTTGCTACGAGTGGTGGCATTCCAGCTGCATTCCAGACTACAATCCTGGCTAAGCTATAACAGCCATTGTTATTGAGTGTTCATTAGGTGATCTTACCGGTATGCTTCGCAATAATTGAGTGGAAACGACTGTGTTTTTAGCAGGAATGAATCACAAGCCTGATATATAATGCTACGGCATAAGAAAAGCTGTGTTTCTTTTCTTCAGTGCCGAAGAAAAATTGTTTAAAGTTAAGGAAGCCAAATTAAACATTTATAGCATTTTTGCACAGTTGTTTTTAACACTTGTGTCCTTTCTCTTTACTTCAATACGTTCTTCTCTTTTTTTTTTTTTGCGTAGTATCGCAGGCTCTTTTCAATCCCACACAACAAGTAACGAGATCCGTGATTAATTATTTGAAAACTTCCTTTTTGCCCACTAAAACACAATCTAGGAATACAGCTCGACATTTCCTAATTAGAAGCGCATATGGCCCTAACGAAGCTCTGTTGTTGAGCCCTTCAGCGGAAACAATAGCGCCCAGGCGTCAGCAAAACCTTTCAAAACGCCTTCTCATTATCCTCAAAGGTTGCCGTTCTCTTTATATTTTTTAAGAAAAGCGTCTGCAACACGAGGTGATCAGCAACACAATGTCCCCTCACACCTCTTAATGTAAGAGCTTGCTCGTACCAACGAACACCCGATTCCCTACGTGGTTCTCGGATATTGTTTGATGATGAGAATAGCAAGTATGTGGAGCCATTAGATTACCTTTTCTTCTGGCCAACAAGTTGAAATCTTTATGTTTAAGTTGCTTGTGTTGATTTCAATATTTAGGTGGCATTAAGGAGAATTCTTTAGGGTAGTGCAAGTTGTTACAAAATACACCAACCACATCTATCTAAGCCATCGTTACATACCTGAGAAATACAAACAAAGATACAAACAAATCGTATGTTGCTCCAGCCTCTGCCATTTGCAGCAGAGGCAGTCGCGCGCACGCACGCACGCACACACGCGCGCACACACGATCACACAAACACACACGCCCACGCGTACACACGCGTACGCACGCACGCGCGCGCACGCACACACACAAACACACACAAACACACGCAAAAGTTCCCCGCTATCCTCACAGGAAACGGCTCCACAAGTAGGGATTGTCTGCTTTGACCACAGGAAGAAAAGCACCAAGTGTAAACAAATGACCCTAGTCGTTTTTATTGCACTAGGCGTCCGTCGTAAGGCATCGATGCTATAGAAACTTCCTCACAGTCTGGAATGCCTAGCATAATCGTCTTCGGCAAAAGCAGTATCCTGCTGAATCGCCGGTCTTTTTATTCGGCTGGAAACGATAATTCGGATGCCATGGGAACTCTAACTGCTTTCGATCTTGCTGGTATGCATTCAGGCGAACTGGCTATTTAACGATGGATAAAGAAAGGCCAAACACAACTCTCGTTCAGAGCTACTAGGCAAAACACCCCATCGGCTGCGCCAGGTTTATTAACATTAATTTTGCTTTAAAATTTCTGCCGAGAAAGAAAAGATACACAAACGTGACTTAGAGTTATTTCGATACCTGAAAGGCTACTCGATGCTTGATATGTGAGTTTCCCTTTCTTTAGGAACTCTCAACCAAGCTCACGGGGATATTTTGTTTACTGCTTTCGTCTTCGTGTATCCGATGATTCTTTATTTTCTCTGGTTCAATACATAACGGGGAAAGGTTTGTCATAAAACCTATTCTTTTTTATTCGTTGTGCAATCTTCATCCTTTCCACCTAAATTTCTTTACTTTTTTATTTTCATTATAGTAACCTGAATACTGCAACGACCGCTTTGAACCACCTGACCGCACTTTAATATAGCGATCATTATGGTTGCGGAGCAAGAGAAGAATACTAAGTGCGCGGTGTTTTGTTCTGTTTTTCAGGTGAGGACTTAGCATGAACAGTTCACTCTCGGCCCAGTAATGTCAGTCAGTTCAGTCAGTTCAGGTCAGTCGTGGCCGACTCTTCGTGACCCTATGGACCATGTCACTCCACGCGTTCCGGTCTCTCACTATCTTCCTAACATCACATAACTTCATCTGCTGCGCCTCGAGGATGCCATCTAACCATCTCGTGCGCTGCTTACCCCTTCTCCGGCGACCCTCAACCTTTCCCAACATCAAATCTTTCTCCAGCGACTCCTCTCTTCTCATCAGATGACCAAAGAAGCTGAGCTTAAACTTTAGAATTTGACCCTGCAATGAGCATTCAGGGTTTATGGTCGACAATATAGACTGATTTGGTCTTCTGGCAGTCCAAGGAACTCTCAAGAGTCTCCGCTAGCACCACAATTCAAACGCGGCAATTCTTCGGCGGTCAGCCTTCTTCACAATCAAACTCTCGCATCCATACATCACAACTGGAAAGACCATAGCATGAGTTATACGGATTTTGGCTGGCAGACTAATGTCTCTGCTCTTTACTAGGCGGTCAAGGCTAACCATGGCTCTCTTTCCCAGAAGCAGGCATCTCCTAATTCCATGGCTGCAGTCTCCTTCCGGGGTGATCTTGGAGCCCAAGAAGAGAAAATCTGTCACAGCTTCCATTTTTTGTTCCTTGATGCTCCAGGACTTGATAGGGCAAGACGCCATGATCTTTGTCTTTTTAATGTTCAGTTTAAGCCCAAACGTCTTACTCTCTTCTTGTACGCGCATCAAAAGTCTCTTGAGTTCCACTTCACTTTCTGCCATTAAAGTGGTATCATCCGCATATCTAAGGTTGTTGATACGTTTTCCAGCAATCTTCACTCTAGCTGAAGATTTGTCCAGGCCGGCCTTCCTCATGATGCACTCTGCATATAGGTTAAATAGGCAGGGCGACAGTACGTCGCCTTGCCTCACTCCGTTCTCAATCGGAAACCAATCAGTAAGGCCATGCCCAGTTCTGACTATGGCCTCTTGCCCTTCATACAGGTTCCTGAGGAGACAGATGAGGTGAATTGGAACTCCCATCTCTTGGAGAGCTTACCACAATCTGCTGTGATCTACGCAGTCAAACGCTTTCGTAAAATCAATAAAGCAGAAGTAGATGGGTTTCTTTAACTCTCTTGCCTTTTCCATGATTCAGCGAAGGTTGGCAATTTGGTATCTAGTTCCTCTGCCCTTGCGAAAACCAGCTGGCACGTCCGGAAGCTCCCGATCTCCATACTGCTGCAGCCTACCTTGGATGATTTTCAACATCACCTGGCTAGCATGCGAAATAAGCGGGAATGTGCGGTAGTTGGAACACTTTTTGGCACTGCCTTTCCTTGGAATGGGGATGTAAACTGACCTCCTCCAATCCTGTGGCCACTGCAGGGTTGTCTAAATCATCTGACATAATGTATGCAGAATGTTAACAGCGTCACGATTGAGGTTTTGAAGCAACTTAGCTGGAATGCCATCAATTCCGCTAGGTTTGTTCTTAGCAAGGCTGGCTAAGGCCCATTCAACTTCACTCTTCAGGATGCTCGGCTCGAGATCAGTAATCCCAACCGTCTTATGTTGAGTTTGCACATCCGGATCCTTCTTGCACAGTTCTTCTGTGTATTCCTGCCACCTCATCTTTATCTCTGAGGCTTCAGTGAGGTACGTCCTTGCCTCGTTTGTCCTTTATCACGCCCAGCTTAGCACAGAAGCTTCCTTTGATATCTTTGATTGTCTCATACAGAGCTTTTGTGTTCCTGAATTGGCGGTTGTCCTCAACTGTTTGGCACTGTATGTTCAGGAAGGCATTCTTATCTCTCCTTGCTATTTTCTGAAAATCCACATTGAGAACCTTGCATCTTTCTCTTTTCCCCATAACGTTTACCATTCTCCTTTCCTCAGCTATTTGCAAAGGCTCTTCAGATAACCAATTTGTTTTCTTGCATTTCTTTTGCTTTGGAACTACCTTAGCAGCAACTTCTTGTATTATATCACGAACACCAGTCCACATCTCCTCAGGCTCTCTGTCTTCTAGATGTAATTCTTGAAATCGATTCCTCACTTCAACAGCATATTCTGATGGAATTTTATCCAGATCATACCTGAAATGTCTTCTAGTTTTCTGCGTTTTCCCCAATCGGAGCTTAATTTTGGCAACATAAAGCTGGTGATCGGTGCCACAGTAGGCCCCAGGCCTTGTTTTTACTGCTTGTATAGCGCTTCTCCATCTCTGCCGGCAAAGAATATAATCGATCTGATTCCTGTACAGAACTTCCGGTGAAGTCCATGTGTACAGGCGCCTCTTGTGCTGTTGAAAATGAGTATTCGCTATGGTCAGGCTGTTTTCTTGACAAAACTCTACTAGCCTCTGCCCAGCTTCATTTGGCTCACCAAGACCGAACTTGCCTGTAATTCCGGATATTTCTTTACTCCCGACCTTAGCATTCCAGTCTCCTATGAGAAAAAGAACGTCGGATGATGGGGTGCGGACTAAAAGGCATTGCAGGTCCGCATAAATTCTCTAAACGTCAGCTTCTTCAGCGGTAGTGGTTGGTGCATAGACTTGGATAACTTATGTTGAAAGGGTGACCTTGGATTCGAAGTGACATCATTCGGTCGCTTTTGGGGTTGTACCCTTGCACACTTTGCCCATTCTTCTATTTATTGAGAGAGCGACCCCATTCTTTCTCTTGGATTCGTGCCCACAATAAAAGACATAATGGTCGCCGGAGTTAAATTCTCCCATTCCGGTCCACTTGAGCTCGCTGATACCCAAGATGTCAATGTTCAATCTGTGCATTTCTCGCTTGACGACATCCAGTTTACCTTGCGTCATAGATCTTACATTCAATGTTGCTATGTGATATGTCTCCTTGCAACATCGGCCTTTCCGGTCGCTTCCCGACACATCCACAACTGAGCGTCCTTTTGGCTCTAGCCCAGCCACTTCATTCGTCTTGGAGCTACTAGGAATCGCCCTTTGTTCATCCCCAGTAACATGTGGGACGCCTTCCAACCTGGGGGGCTCATCTTCCGGCGCCATATCATTAATGCTATTGTGACTGGCCATAGCGTTTTCTTGGCAGGAAATACTGGAGTGGGTTGCCATTACCTTCTCCAGTGAATCACATTTTGTCAGAACTCTCTGCCGTGACCTGTCTATCTTGGGTGGCCCTACACAGCAGAGCTCATGACTTCATCGAGTTTCGCAAGCTCCTTCGCCACGACAACGCAGTGATCCATGAAGGGGATCACTGTCAGTAGACAGCAAATGACTTCTTGAGTTGGGCGTTTAAAAAATATTTGAAAGAAATGGCTGCCTTCAATATCTCACATTTTTCAGTGCTAAAGAGGAGGGAATGAAAACAGATGGATGATTGCTAAAACCCTATCTGCTCAAGCGCTTAAGGCAGCTGAGATGACCTAGGACATTTCGACCATTTGCATGTTTCGTTTAGTAGGGTGGGACCTATTAAAAATAAAGAATGTGTACACCTCTCCATATTTCCCGTTACGCCGACCAGATATGCTTTATTACAAAAACAAGCGATCATTGCACCTGAACTCGGACGGTCACTCGAAGACAATCATGCTGAAGAGACTTTTCTTTTTTATGTAGTCCTACGCTTTACGAGCAATACCTTAATTTGCAGCACACATCGTGACTAGAGCTACGTTGTTTTTATGCAAAAATTCAGCAGTGAAAGACCTAAGGCGCATGGAAGGTACAGTTGGATACGTTAACTAATATACCAGTTTCTCTTCGATACAGAAATTGTCAGGAATCTCAATATAGTATTTTTAGGCGAGGCTAAGCAATCGGATTCAAGGTTGGAGTGCGTTGTGAGAGTGATCAGTGGTACACCGGTTTCCCCACGAGACCCCCTTGTACGTTAACAGGTTGAGCTCACACCTGCTATGTTGTAGCCGATTGAACTAATTTGTCCAAATGCAAAGTATCTTCGTAGAGCATTGTGTTTCGTATTACGTTAGGCTCAATTCAGTAATTTAAATCAACAGGCTTGAGGCATAGCTCGGACAAATTCTTGACCAAGTACCTCAGTGGTATCGCAATATAGCATTTTGAGACCGTGTAATGCACCTAAAAGGAAATGAGCGGTGTGTTGGGTCAATTGCTCACACACTGAAGTTGGTCAAGATGACGACAGGAAATGCGTATCGACAACATGTGATGCACAATGCACGCGGTGTGATTGACTGCAGTGATAGCATTGTGCTTTCTGGTAGCGATCAGCAAAGAAAATCTGATCTTGCTACCGCAGGACCGAAACCGAGTCTCCGCGCAGTTTTGACCCCATAATTTTTATTTCTTTGAAGGTCAGAGCGATTAACCGTTAACCCCAGCTGTTCTACTCTAACCGAACGGGGCAGCTGCTGGTGACCAGAGACACACACGTCGGCTTAGGGACTCATTGTGTTGTCTGATGCTAGCTTATAAAGAAACACGGCCGAACAGAGCAGAAAACCTCGATAAGTATGTAGTCCTTACTTTTAGTGTTCTGCAGAGGAAACTAGAGCTAACGTTTTGTGGGAGATGTAGCAGTGTATATGGCATCGAACTCTGTAATAGAAAAAAAGGTACGTCATTTTAATGGGCAACACACAGCAGCGGCGAGCCATTAGTCTTAAAGGAGCGAAATACCCAGCGCTGCTGTCGACAACGTAAAGGCAATGTTTGTGATCTGATATCTCATCTATTTTCTTATGGAGGATTGAAACGAACTGCTAGGGAAGTATTAGCGCTAATGCATTCATACAAGAAGTTTTTGATGAAAAGTCAAGAGTAATTTCGTTGGGATCCCTTAAGAATTACAAACATTCAGCGCTGTACTAGCGAGAATCAGAAGTTAATTTATTGTATCTTTCGCTATGAGCAGATCTGCTACTGCAGAAGCAGTTCAGTGCAGACTGGGTTTTCGCAATCATTGGTCTGTTTTGATAGCCACACATTTATAAGCAGGCAGTAGAATCCTCAAGTTAGGCACTTCGTTGAAGTATTCTTAAAAGGGTCTTTTTTGGAGAACACAAAGCTGTCTATTCACTTCACAATCGTTAGGCATGAGTGAACAGCCACCTGCCTGTCTCTTAGAGAAATTCCCGCCTATTCCCTTCTTCATCTATGTCTAACGCTCCCAGTGGTCAATTGCAATTAGATGCACTAAAGCGGTCGTTTTCTTCAGGCCACCCCCGTGCACATAAAAAGAACAAAAATTAGTCTTGGGAAACGGATTAAGACCAATAAATGACAAGAAGAGGTTTGATGAAAACACTGCCTAAGGCCAAAAATCGTCAAGGTTATGTGCAAGAAAACGAACACATTACACAGACAGTTAGCGTCCGCCTTGTTGAGTGGCTGTGGCAAACGCAGGTTTGGACAGACGAGCTAATATATTGCGTCGAATAAGTTTCAGACGACAGAACAATATAAAACAGTCACAAGCGTATCTTGTCTTTATAAAGCACAAGTAAATCTGAATCAACCTGGTGCAGCAGATATGATGTTTGGCTACAGCTAAGAAAAATAATTGCGTTTCGCATCAAATATATTCTTGATTTTCTAACTGAATCCATGGGAACGAAGCACAAATGATTGAATGTTCCCATTATAACCGAATCATCGTGTTTAGGTTAGAATAACAAGACAAGCTACTTAGCCTGGTCCTAAATTGCGGATTTTGCTTACGTAAACATTGAGTGTTCTAGATTACAGAGACATGCCATCAGAACTGATGCTTTTTAAGGGACACCTATGGTTAAAAATACATGACTGGTTTGTCTATTTAATCACGACGCTTGTTTCTATGGTAAGACTGACAGCACTTAGATGGCATACCATGTCCTGCGGAACGTTGCTGCGATGTTTCCTTTATGCGATGTAGGTGGCAGCCAAAGTAACACCATGCACTCGATATGTATCGCACCCTTTCATTGTAAAAGCCTCATCACTGTAAGCTATGTAATGATAGTCTCGACGACTGCAGTTTGTTCATAGGAGAATACTTAAATTACTTTCGAAAGCGTGTCGTAGTGGGCTAAACAATTCTGCGCAAGTCAACCTAAACATTTAACTGAGCACAGGCAGCCTGAAAATGAAATTTGATGTACTTAAGGGCACCAAAAAGATGTATCACAGTTCTAACACAATGGCTGTGCTCGCCAACAGACAATCTCCAACTGCTTGGTAGGTATTTGGACGTTCGTTGGTACGAGCATGTACGGCCGTTGCGGCCTGAATGGCAGTGTTGTTTACCATTCACCTCAAGGTGCAGAAACGACGTTAAAAATAAAATGTGCACTGTTGTTTATCAGGACGTGCATTCAAAGATTCAATGAGTACCTCTCCGGCATTGTTCTCGCGCATGGGCTCAACAATAGAGCTTCGTTAAGGCGTCGCGCTTTTCATTAGGAGATATCGCGCTGTCTTTCTGCCCGAGGAGGAACCCAGAAATCGTTTATCAAGCCTTGCGTAATTTGTTTGTTGGTATTAAAAAGAACCCGCGCCGACTAAGTAAAAAAAAAAGGTTTTACTGCGTCAGAATACTCTTATGTGTAATATAGCTCAAATAATATTGTTACGAGGTTAATTTACAACGTAAAATGTTAGGATGCGCTGAATGTTAGCACAGCCAGAGGTGACAGGTTCAGCTTTCTCTTCCTCTTTTGCCTCACCTGCCACAACCTATCTTCCTTCAATACACGACCGCGGGAAGTGCGTGGCACAGCCCTCTTCACAGACGATACCAACCGGGTCATTCAAGAGTCATCACGTTGATAGCTGTGCTTCATGCGAGCCATGTACATTGCTTTTGTCTTCCGAGAATGGTGGTCTTGGGGTTGTCAGGTGAGAGATTGCAATGTTGGGTACGCTGAGGCGTTCGAATACAACAAAAGGGCCAGTATATGGATTCAACAGTTTCTGGAACAAACCGCACTTACGCCAAAGCCCCATCAAGTCACCAAGGGCATAATTAACACCTTGGTGATGCTTGTCGTAGCAGTCGGTAGGCGGGGAATTGTCTGTACTGAGCACTGCCACTGATTCAACAGCGTCTTCATCAAAGCTGGCAACTTTTATGCCAAGTGGTAATACAACAGGTTCATTAGGGCAGTTAGTCGTCCACAAAGAAAAATGGCCATTCCTGACTAAGATGATGCAAGGGGGGAATTAGAACACTTTTCTTCGTGCAGTAGTGGGTGAGCGGAATTCTACTACAGCGTCGAACGCATCACTAGCACAGCTTGAACTAACCATTTCTGCTGACATTGCAGCAGCGACATTGTCGCCCGAAACTGAAAACGTGCTAAGATTGGTCGGCGAATTTTCACACAAAGCAGATTAAATACGAGTACTCACAGAAATGTCTCCGTTGCGAAAGTCGAGTGGTCGAACATTGTTCCGGAAAATCGAGGCCAAGAGTGACGTCATGTGTTGATCGAGCAAGTACTGCAAATTCAGTTCGGAATTTGTGTCCGCTAATTACAATCTTCACGGAACCAACAGTGTCGCCGCACTATCCCGAGCAAACAATTTTGCGACCAAGGCAGTTTTTAAAAACGAGAATTATAACAGAAGTAGTTGAACCTGTGTCCACAAACGCCATAGCAAGTACACCGTCCACAAATGCTTCAATTCAATTCTTTAACATTGAAACGGGCAGAGGCATAGGTAAACTTAAATCATTTGCGACCTCACCTCTCTCGGCCGCACTGACTAGTTTCTCGGAGGTGGCGACCGCCGTCGGGGAGAAGGGAAGCGTCGCAGGCGCCGAGATGGTGGTGTCAGGCTTTCGGTGATTCGTTTCGGTTCAGCATCGTTCCGTGCTCCTGTCGGCTAGGTGTTGCTCTGTACTTATTTCGGCCAGATGTTCTTCCATATGAATCATCATTGTTAGCAAAAAAAGCTTGTACGGGAGTTCACCCACTGTCAGAGATAATGCTGGTACGGACAGCCACTGCGGCAAAGACGCCAAATGTGGCCCATTATTCCGCAGGCATAACAAACCAGCATCTCACGTTCAAGCGATTATTAAGGCTCATCGTCGCTTGGGTTAAACGATTCATGATCTGTGTTTGCTGTTGTAGGCGTTGGTGGTGAGAGGTTGGATGTTCGGGCGATGAGCAGCAGAGCATCGGATGTCCCAAGGAGGTGTAACAGAGGAAGCATAGTAGGCAGAAAATGGACTATTATCTGCCGACGAGGTACCACTGTAGATGGGTGTGACGTGGTCCCCAATATATTCATGCCTCTGAAGCTCTTCGCGGACGATCTGTCGAATTGTATCTGTCATGGTCGTCGCTTCAGTCACATCCACACAAGCGACAGTTGTGACATTCGGCAACCGACCAAACTTCGGGATGATACGGCGTTGCTTCAAACCTCCAAACGTGCGTCAGTGTTGTGTTACGTCAGGGGTGGTATTCAAATTGCCCTTACTGATGATAAAGTTGTACACGACTTCCGCTATTCCCATGAGGAAGTGGTCCACTTTGTCTTCCTCTGTCATCGGAGTATTAACTATTCTGCACCGCTTGAGGACTTCTATGTAAGTTGTGCAGGTCTCCCCTGGTACGTGCGCTCGCTGAGCCAGTGTCGATTCGGCGCTCTTCTTTCGAGCATAGGCAACGCCTAATCTAGCTCTATTTTCTTCCATGAAGTGAAGGTAAGGGATCCCAGGTGGTAAGGGCTAACATGATTGTCAAATCATGTTAGCCGCGTTTCTTCAAGAAATAATACCGCATTCGCCAAATTGATCTTCGCAACCAAGCGGTTGTATTTGCTCGCCCGATTGTAGTGGGGGAGCCAGTCATCCACGTCTTCCCCACGCTTGCCATAAAATTTCCGGGACTACCAAAAAGGCGATAAGGTCGCTTGAGCTGCTGGCATTGGCTGCGTTGGACCATCTGCTTGTTCCATCTCCGTCCTTAGGGAGGTAGCCCAGCAAAGTGCTTCGGCGGTGTGGGAGAGGTTCCGTGGTGATATACCTAGCACCTCCATCACAGTTTTATTTACACGTAAGATGTTAGGATGTGCTGGATGTGATGTTCCGTGACACGCACACCAAGAGCGGACAGGCTCAGTTTTCGCTTCCTCTTCTGCCTCACCTGCTACACCTTATCTTCCTCCAATGCATGACCGCGGAAAGTGCGGGACAATATTTAACCCTATGTTTGGTTTGGTTTTGGGGTTTAACGTCCCAAAGCGACTCAGACTATGAGAGACGCCGTAGTGGAGGACTCCGGAAATTTCGATCACCTGGGGTTCTTTAACGTGCGCTGACAACGCACAGCACACGGGCGCCTAGCTTTTCGCCTCCATCGAAAAGCGGCCGCCGAGGCCGGGATTCGATCTCGTGTCCTTGGGCACAGTATAAGTAACTATTAATCGACATCCACTCAAGTGCAGCCATTCAGCTGAGAAAAGTTCTTGAGGCACTTATGGCACTTTATGAACGATAAACCAAAAGCCTTAAAGGCTGATGCTACTGTACTGTGTATTTGCGAAACCCACCTGTCCTACAGTGCTTCTTCGTGACGGATTCAAGGTGAGTAGCTCCACTGGGCAGGATGGTTCGCGCTCGTTGCAGCCCTTGGTCTTCATAGGTGGCGGCAGATGGCGTGAGCCACCTGCCCTCCTGAAGGGCACCACATAGTGTGGACCTGCCCACACAATCCTCCGAATAACCCAGATGCAGAGCCAACAATTGAGGAGTGGGAGGCTGCCCTATCCAGCTCTGGACTAGGGCCCCAACGGGCCCTCGTGACCCGCGCGTGGATAGCAGCGGCAACTGCTGGAGTCCCGGACTATTGACCGAGCCTACACATCCCCCTCCCTTATCTCTCCTCAATAAAGGTTTTCATTCACTGAGCGCACGTTAAAGATCCCCAGTTAGTCGAAATCACTCCGTAGCTCTCCACTACTGCTCTTCTTTCTCTCTTTCCACTTTCACTCCCACCTTCCTCCCTTCCCTTACGGCGCGGTTGAGGTGTCAACAGAAAACAAGTGAGACAGTTTCCGCGCCTTTCCCTTCCTCCCTTCCTATAAATCAATCAATCATTCGCTGCCCTCCTGGAGACCGGGTTGAGGGCGTCGTCATTGCGCCGTAGGTTGCCATGGAGACAGCTGGAATGATAGACAAGGAGTACTAAGATGTTTTGCCGGGTGTGGCGTGAATGGTTAAGGCGCTCTTCTGGGGATCGGAAGGATAGGTGTTCAATTCACTGCCATGCATTCGGCTACAATCACTCAATGGACAATAGACAAGAATGGCGTTTATAACTCAATATTGTGTATAATCTCTCTGAATCTGTAAGCAGATGCGTGTGTTTATTCACATGAGTACTTTTCGTTCACCACATTCATTCACCACCAGTTGGCATGAAATTGCGTGAAAATGTCGCTGCAATAGTAATAGGGGGCGCTCAGAAACACTTCCTGTGATTGAAGTGCCCGAAGTCAATAGAGGTCTGTGCTAATAGCTTGTGAATGCCTATAGTTCACGTAAAAGCCTTATTTGAAGTTTCAGACGTTGGCAAACGTTTACCCGAGGGTTCTTCCTCCGAAACATTAGATGGGTTCAACGCTACTGAACCGAATGCGGCGCGAAATCCTTGGCTGTGGACGACGAGCGTTGCATCGAACACAACCACCGTTCCGTTTAAAGCATCTAAGTGTACTAGCGTTTACTGCAGAACCAATTCTTGCGCCCTGTGCATGCGCTCCTTCCCGCTGCAATCGGTCAGCTGCGGAGGCGCGCGGTGCGCCGTGCGAGTGCGTAAACTACCCTCCTCCTCCTCTCCGCGCCGGCGCGCCATCCAATAACCCTATGTTGACCCATCTGCAGGATGTCGTTGCCCTCCTTCTCTTCTTCCTCCTCCTCTCAGCGGCGGGCATCACGTACTTGACGAGCCACTGGTTGAACCACTCGACACACTGGCGAGAGTAAAAGTAGTAGTAGTAGTAGTAGTAGTAGTAGTAGTAGTAGTAGTAGTAGTAGTAGTAGTAGTAGTAGTAGTAGTAGTAGTAGTAGCGGAAGACTTCCTTGAAGCACAACACGTAGGCACATCGATGGGCAGCTGGATGAACAGGTGCTGTTCTTCCTCGCCCTCACCACCCAGCCAGTCCACCCTGGTCCATATAGTACAGGAGGGGGTAGGAAAGAAACTCGATTGCATTGAAACCGGGCATGAAAATAGGCAGTGGGAAAGGTTGGCATAAGGGGAAGAGCAGTTGGGGCATGAAGGATCGCGGCGGAATTTGTACAGATACAGCCATGCAGGGGTTATGAGCGCATTCAGCTGTAGCAATGTTACTGGATAGTTTGGCGAGAGCGAGCCGCTGGAGCGATAAGCGCTGCGGCGGACGTACATACGTACCTGCGAAGCACATTTCTGTCTGCATGCGAGCAGTGCAGCTTCAATCGAAACTTGACTGCGTACGCCAACGCCAAGCAGCGTTGGCCTAGATGTTAACACGATCGATCAGTGTAAGTATTACCCGGGTTCGAACCTGACCGGTGGCAACTGTGTTTCGATGGAGGCAAAACAGAGGCGTCGTGTGCTGTGCGATGTCAAGGCTTGATAAAGCTCTCAAGGCAGTCGAAATTACTCTACAGCCCTTCATTGCAGCGTCTTTTTCTCTCTTTCTGCACTCTCGCGTTCCTCCTTTCCTTTACGTCGTAGTTCAGGTTCCTGCGATGAGAGTGCGACTGGTATAGCACCTTCCCACGCTATGAACCATTTCTTTAGATGTCACTTCTAAGTGCCAAGGTAACGTTTATTTCAGGCTTGGAGATTGCTTCAAATTGAATGTTTTATAGGCAGTATCTGCGGCACACTGTTGAAACATGAACTGCGCCTTAGAGATCGCTTCTAAGCCTGATTTGTCCATCCCTTCTGCATGCGAGAAGTGTAAAGTGACCTCATTAAAATACGCAGCCTCATATTTCATCTGCCGACAGTTGAACTCCTCTGTAGAAGTGATTTCAGTCTGATTTTGCCTTCAGTTCTTCACGCCAGAAGTGCAAAATAACCTCTAGTGGAATTATTTAGAGGAATGGAAGGCGCAGCATCTGTCAAACCTTCTCTGTGGACGCGGCAAACCATGCCACAGAGGCAATTTCCAAGGCTGACCAGACCCTCAAATGATTTCTAATAATAATAATAATAATTGGTTTACAGGAAGGGAAAGGCGCAGTATCTGTCACACTTGCTCTGTGGGTACCTGAACCGCGCCGTAAGGGAAGAGATGAAGGTGGGAGTGAAAGTGAAAATAGAGAAAGGGGAGCCATAGTGGAGGGCTACGGAGTAATTTCGACCACCTGGGGATCTTTAAAAGAAATGGTTTATGCTGCACTTTCTCCGTGCGCAACTTGTACCGCGACGTAGACGTCAGTATTCAGGTGTGCATCCGAGAATTGGAGCGTCGCTCCAGAACAGCCCTCCATTCTAAAGATCGGCGCCATCAAGAAGGCCCTAAGCCTTTCTGTATCCCCTTGCAACTTGCGAATAGCGCACTCGTCATCTCAGATACTATGACTACTCGTGCATGTAAAAGAGGCTACCAGAAGGAAAACGAAGAGCTTGACCGCTGCAGGGGTAGCAATAACAGCGTTGGTTCGTGCTTTTAGTTTAATCCTAGGTCCCTATCTTGGGAATGAAAGTGTACATCACGAAACAGCAATTTATTTCGTGCCACCCGCACCTCTCTATAATCATTGATTTGTCCGGGATGGCCCCCCAAGGGTAGCGCCCATTACGATTTTGAGGAACTAATTCCAGTGCGATACCTCGCCCATATTAGGATTCAGCTATGAAACATTCTGCGCGCCATATGGCACCAGTTCATCTGACAGCACTCGGAACACTGTATCTCAAACGGGTGCACCTCAGTTTTGCCACCAATGGTAATTGTAAGTGCCTATACACACCCATTTCCAGGTGAAGCATGTAAGGCCGGTCAATAGTGTAGTAGGTAATAAAGATTTTATGGGCTGCCTCAGCAAGATGTCACACATGGTGGGCCATGTGGTTGCCTTCATTGTATAGATAATCACGTGGTAGGTAAAAACATTATTTCCAATTCTGCAGCTAT
The DNA here is from genome assembly GCF_055883805.1 of Amblyomma maculatum. Lineage (NCBI taxonomy): Eukaryota > Metazoa > Arthropoda > Arachnida > Ixodida > Ixodidae > Amblyomma > Amblyomma maculatum. Next base: position 84,770,015 of record NC_139347.1, read on the forward strand.
GATCACGTGACTTGGCCGCAATCTTGAATCTGAGAGCGACGGAGAGGCAACGAGAATTCGGCAACTGTTAGTAGAAAGAGTAAACGCTTTTAAAGAAATGATGTGCCGTTGTAAGAGAAATTCGCAAGCATTTTTGAAGTGCAATATTTTATTTCCATTAAGATATAGTAACGGGTAGCAAGCAGAAGTAAGATTTGTTGGAGGCACTTCAGTTCAGTTCAGTTCAGTCGTGTCCGACTCTTCGTGACCATATGGACCATATCACTCCACGCTTTTCGGTATCTCACTATCTTCCTAACATCTCATAACTTCATCTGCAGCGCCTCGAGGATGCCATCTAACCATCTCGTTCGCTGCCTACCCCTTCTCCGGCGACCCTCAACCTTTCCCAACATCAAATCTTTCTCCAGCGACTCCTCTCTTCTCATCAGATGACCAAAGTAGCTGAGCTTTAACTTTAGAATTTGATCCTCCAATGAGCAGTCAGGGTTTATGGTCGACAATATCGACTGATAACCTACCACTGTCTATATATTGCATTTGAAGAATAAGCAGTGGCTCAGAGAATATGAAGTATACATTTGCAAGTCCGTCTGTAAAAAGCGCCGTTAATGTCGAAGTTCTTCCACTGACTGCCCATCAGGCATGCCAACCCCAGTTCATCAGTGCCTTGAGTTGAGTCCATGCTTAACGTGCCAATTCAGTGTTCTGAAATTTAGATTTTTGTTTCTGGCGGGTTCTGTTTTGCAGTCAAGTCAACAATATCAACTATTTTGAAGTTTTATACAAATGGGAACCGCAGGTAGAAAAGTGCGGTTTATAAATTCAATGGGCCACAAATACATGCTTTGCTTCATTCAAAAAAATACGTAGCTTCATTATTTGTAGTAGCGCATAAAAACTTGCTTTTCTTATATACGAGCTTTCAATGTAGGGCCTTTATTTCTGGGGGGATTTCATGATCTGTCCAATGTTTAAGTTTTCTCACACCTATGGTTTTATTAAAGCGCAGAGTATTTAAAATACTCACCATAATATAGAAAGCACTGCGGAGCTCCTCAGATGAACGATGAAAAATGATCTGTGCTGTTCGGTTATAAAAACACATTTTCTTGACACAGCGAAGCAGAAGCTTAAAGTTCTATACCGTATTTTTCGAGAATACGGAATGTGAGTGCTGACATGGGAACGTATGGTGTAATTTTTTACTCGAATAGCTTGTGGTCGCCGCGCAGCGCACAAAAGCAATGTGTTTTTGCGACATTGCGGCGCTATTTCCGTGACAAAGCTTGCGAAACGCCAGGCTTGTCATATTTATTTTTAATTTTCAAGCACGATTTTTCTGCCTTCTTCAGCATGCTGGCCGTTACGTTATCCTCCACCAGCGCTTGTTAAAAAGCATCATTCATATTCGTTTTTTTTTTTCCTAGTGTTAAGAGCGAAAATTCAGGAGGCACTCTGGGTCAATGCTTGTTGTTGTTGTGGCTGTAGGAAGAAGGAAAAGAAAATGCACGGGCCTGCTACTGGCTCCGTAGCTGAGCCATCTCCGCTGCCTCGTGCAGACAGAAAAGAATATAGAGAAGAAAGAAAAGGAAGAGGGGGAGAAAGACGGACGCGCGCCGCAACAACAGCCGTCGTCCACCACCGAAGCGGTGGCGGGTGCAATGACGGCCTACAGCAGATAAAAATTCGGTGGCAGGCAAGCCCCCGCCGCAAGCGGCAGTCACCTACCGGTCCCAGCCCCATCAGGGGAGGGCACTGACTGCGAGATCGTTTGTGATTGTGATAGAACTGCGCCTTTTCTTTGCTCTCAACCAATTTTAAACGGCGCTGATGCTTGCTTTAGTGCGTCTATTTCTATATATGCTCTGTGGTGCGACGTTCGAGCAAGCGCCAGATGAAAGGAGCCGCACGGACGCCTGGATCGAATGCCCGACGGGGTCAGTTTCGTATCTGAGTGAATCGCCTGGAGACGTCATCACCAGTCATGACGTCATTACTGGATGGGACGTCATTATCACTTCAGCTTATGAGAAATGACCGGATGTGACGCCATGGTGACGTTCCGTTCGGTTATGACCTCACGTCCGATGACGTCGATATATGTGACGGCGATGAACGTCTCGAAACGTCTAACCATTACAACTGATTAGCGATAGTCAACCATGACTTGCACTTTCTGAGTACTAGTTAATACCTAGTTAGTTTAGTTACACCCCTTAACTAGTGATAGTGACAGTTACACTGACCTCCAAATGCATGGGTTCCGATGGGCATCTGCTTACCTATTTTATTATGTCATAAATTATCATGAAGTTATCTTGTACTCAGCTGTACTCACCTATGGGGCTGAAACGAGGAGGCTAACCAAAATAGTTCTACTTGAGGACAACCCAGAGGGCTATGGAACGAAAAATGGTAGGGGTAACATTAAGAGATAGGAAGCGTGCAGAGTGGGTCAGAGAAATAACTCCAGTTGCCGACATTCTAGTGGAAATTAAGAAGAAGAAATGGGCATGGGCAGGACATGTAGTGCGAAGAGAGGATAACCGATGGTCGGTTAGGGTAACAAACTGGGTTCCAATGGAAGGAAAGCGTAGCAGGGGGCGGCAGAAAGTTAGGTGGGCGGATGAGATTAAGAAGTTCGCAGGGGTGAAGTGGATACAGCTAGCACAGAACCGGGTTAAGCGGAGAAATATGGAAGAGGCCTTCGCCCTGCAGTGGGTATAGTCAGGCTGATGATGATGATGATCTTGAAAATGCCTCAAATTATGTTGTGATTCCATCCGATTGATATTCATTAAGTATCGATTCAATGATGATTGCCATATGCCCATATAATGCATGTACCTGAAACCTGAACACATCTCTAATGACGTTTGAGGCATTAAAGGCTTTCGCCTTAAACGTTCTCGAACAACCGCAAACAGCAGTTACAGCGCCGGAATGTGGTGGTACAGTGTGGGAGTTGTGTGATTCTTTTGGGCTAAGCGTTGGCTTTTTGTTAGACTAACTTCGTTGCCTCAGCCATCAGTCCTCTCTTATAATTTTGCCTCATGTCAAGTGTCAAAAAAGAAATTTACCAGGCCATTGAATGCGTCAGTGGAGATATCGTTTTTGGTACTAATTATCCTGAACTACGTGACACTTTTTTGCCACGCAGGTCATCCTGAATGACGTGACACTTCTTATCATGACATTGGTATGACGTTCCATGATTAATAGGATGTTACGTATATTACTCGCATGACGCTACGTAAGCCTTCTCTACCTTTTTTTGTGCCTAATGAGCTATGACACATCATGGCATAAATGGCTAGTCATGATTACACTGATGTTTGTAACGTCAGATGACTGAGTATTATTATGCGACTTTACACTTCACAACTAAAGATACCATGATATGTGACGGATGAGGAGACGCATTTTATGGTAACACATGGTCTTTTGAGAACAAATTCGGGCGATACACTATATATATATGTGGAGACATTTTGCGGACACTTCCGGTGACGGCTTTTCTTGTAGATGATCTATATAAGGCTTTCGCAATAATAATTAAAATATGCGAGGTTAACCTTATGACTGAATCGTTCTTCGGATCGCAACAGTTCTCTCAAAATTATCAAATTATGGTAACGACTGTTAAAAAAAGAGAAACGTGCTACTAGTGTCAGCATGGGACCAATATATTTTTATTCGTGAGGTCGCCGCGCTATCTATTATCCCAAAGATTATTTGTTCCTAATTGCCTTTAACATTATCGGTCTTTAATAATAATAATAATAATAATAATAATAATAATAATAATAATAATAATAATAATAATAATAATAATAATAATAATAATAATAATAATAATAATAATAATAATAATAATAATAATAATAATAATAATAATAATGCTTATTTACATCAAGTAGATCACACAAGATGCAGGAGGCCTGTAAAAAAAGAGGTCGAAGACAGTTTGACGAGGCCGCAGGCCCGCTTATACACTGGTCATTTTACAGCGTCAACAAAACAGGAGGCCACAGAAGAAATCTTAGTCATATTATTAAGCACTGAAGCAGGAATAATATGAAGCATGAAGTATAATAAACATGAAGCATCAATAAAAAAAAACTTATTAAAACAGTGGTAAACTGTATAGCACATAATCAATATACAAAATTAAAGCCCCGCAACAACAATAAAAAACACTACGCAAAACTACACAAGACCTGATACAAAATGAAATCGGCAAGTAAGAAAGAAAATGTTATGCACTGCCATCACTTGGGTTACATTTCCTTTTCTACTCCCTAGCATTTATTTTTTTTTCCGATGTAGTTATATATCTCAAAATCTAACATCTCTGCACCCCATTTCTTGGCCGATCCCCCTGTGTGGGTATGTGCCATCACATTAGAGGAGAACAAAAACAACGACAACTTAGGCACGAAGCAAGTAGCAAAAACAAAACACTAAGAAAATAAGTGTGAGATCATAAAATGTGCTTTTAAGTCTTTTAAAGAGGTTTTTCCGAGAGAGATTTGGTAATGTTGCAATTCGTTCAGTATCATAGGTAGCTTGTTATGAACTGTCTGCATTCAGTACATCGATCTGTATGCATTTACTTTCCATTCTTCGTTATGGTGCAGGTTAGGAGCTTTAACATTTTTTTTTTTTCAGGTTTCATAGAGATCGCATAAAGGACGTTTCCCTTTTTAGTTCTTGTTTAAACGTTCTACACAACATGTAGACATGAATCCTTTGTTCTGGCATTAAATCGTATCTTTTTAAATTGTTCGTGAGTGTGTTAACGACTATGCACATTCTGCGCGGCTCGGAGGAACTTTTTCTGTAAGACATTCAGGTTTTGTAAATTTTCTTTGGTCGTAGATCCCCATACCAAATGGCAATAATTAAGTCGGGAGAGGAAAAGAGCATTGTAAATTAACATCATTACTTTGTAAGGTAGCACACTGCGATGCCAGTATATTAAATCTACAACAGAGGATAGTTTTCTGTCAAGTATTTAATATGTGCATTCAAAGAAAGATTCTCCTGGAAAATTACGCCCAGTGTCCTAAATGAAGGCACTATTTCAACCCCGATAGAATGTAAGGTTAATTCGCTATGTGCCTTGATGATTTTGCCTTTGCCTCGGAACAGAATGCACTTAGTCTTGGGTACGTTGTTGCTTAGAAAATTATTTTTTGTCCATTCTTCGAGCGCAGCCATTATTGAATTCGCTGTGTCAAATAGGCCTTCAGAATTATTCTCTGTTAAAAAAAATACTTGTGTCGTCTGCATAAATGATGAACTGTGCAGTGGGAGCCATTTTAGTGATGTCATTGATATACATATTAAACAAAAAGGGGCTGAGAATGCTGCTTTGAGGAACGCCTCTAGAAATCTGTAGTTAATCCGACTGGTAGCCATCGATTCCAACTATTTGGCTGTGGTTCTGCAAATAAGATTTTATCAAGCTTGCCGCCTCGCCCCGAAAACCATGCCGTTCCATTTTCTGAAGTAATAACTGCAATTTTAAATGATCGAAAGCTTTTGCTAGATCAAGAAATATTGCGAGTACCAGTTTTCCTTCTTGTAATGACATCAGAATGCTTTCTTTTTGTGCAAGGAGAGCAAACTCTGTCTTAAGGTCTTTGCTGAAACCGTATTGAGAGTCAATCAAAAAGTTTTACTTACATTTAAATTTATTAAAACGACTCAATTGAACTTTCTCAATGGCTTTGGTCGGAGTGCGTTGACTGTACTTGACCATGGCTACTACTGATTTAATCTTATACACGAGTAATGCACAAAACTTGGAAGAGGTAAGCGCAGGTGAGTCGCAATTGCTCGAACCTTTCCTCTTATTCCTTTTGCGTCTGGGTATTTTATTGTCGTACACCTTAGAAGCAGTTTTTCATAAAACCTTCAAATGCGGACGGTGCACTTGCGACGGCGTTTTCCGTACAGGAAAAAAGCGTGATCGAGCCGTGTGTGCGTTGAATCGCGGCACTTGATTTCCTGAATACACACACGATGCGACACCGTTCTCAGCGTCGATCGCTTCATACTGTGCATCTGAGTAGCATGTCTTCTTTCGTCGACCCCGCTGCGGGTGTCCTACCGCCGAGCAAGGCGATACTGCAGGTTATTTCTTCGAGTGAACGATGTCGTGACAGCTACCATAACTTCGCATTTCGAGTCTGCTCTTCACTGCCAGCCACTGTGAAACTCTGCACGATACATAGAACAATAAACTGAAAATGCGTAAATCCTGTACGGGCACCTGCAACCCCCTCCATGTGTAGTTCAAAAAGCATCGTACGTCCAATTCGCTCTTTCTGATCCAACTAAGCTTTTTCTGAAGTAACATTGTTGGACTCAGCACAGAAAGCGACGGTGTTTTTGTTGACGAAAAAATTTGTAACGTGGCTTCACTTGCTCTCTGCCACCGCGGACCGAATGTACAAAAGCCACAATTTTTAGCACGACACCATTCCATCAAAGTCGGTTTCTCGTGGTGTAGAACAAGAGGGTCGAGATTACATCTTTTATTCTTCGGCTCGTTTCCTGGGTACAGTGTGCTAAACATTTAGCCCTTCAATTGTGTACATGGGCTGTCTCGTACCTCCGTTAACCTATCGGGCGGTAAAACTGCATCCTCTGAGACTATCACTGCTGATCCCGAAAGAACAAAATATAAGTTGCTTAGACTGCAGTCCACATGTCTTGTTTCAGAAACTTTGAATTCATGCACTCTGTTGTCCTAACGACTCCTTAAATACCGCATTTGCTTGCGTATAACTACTGTTAAATGTTATATGTTATTTCTTTGGCTTGTCATCCTCGACTTGAGCATAACTACGATCCCTGCAAGACAAATAATTCGACCACAGCTCTCTAATTCACTTTGTCCTTTACCAGTTGCGTCTCCCCCATAGCATATCTGGCTCTCATGCGAATGATAGACGATTCGAATTCTTTTATAATTTGAATACATTCCTTAAGCGAAATCAATTTCTTTATATAAATACGTTATTGAAACCCTTGACTTCGGGTTACATGTGAAGCTTAACATCTTTCATTCCAAGTGTGACGTCCCGAATAAGGTGAACATTTGCTGCTTTTTTTTTTTGAATTACTGAGCAAAGCACGTGGTTGGGACATCATGTTCCTGTCTACCAATCAAGATATTTTGTTCGCAATGCAAAGCCATCAACACTGAAATTTCGGCAACATGACCGGTATAACGCTTTCGCATTCAAAAATCCTACTCTCCATATTTCTTATGCAACAAAATTTAGAAAGTAATTCAGAGTGACTAAATGCATCAAAATATTTTATGAAGTCTGCTTAGGCCATGGACTTGCGGACGCTTAAGCCAGCAGAAGGCATGCAAACGTATTGACCTTGTTACTGCTGGTAATTGAACATTGAATAGTTTCTAACTGAGCAAACAATGAAAACTCTAAGTGAATCAATCACGCTTGATTGCAAGAATAAGCAGTGAAGTAGGTCCCTAACCCGCGCAAACAAAGCCTAACCAATTCTAGTAAGGTCCACTCGACAATAGAAACGAAGCGTCTTCTCAAAAAAAAAAAGAAGAAAAACCAAAGCAGTCGGTGATGAGCTTTCTATGACGAGCGCTTCAACTACATCCCTCGGCCTAAAACATTTCTTAGTGGCGGAACCACGCAAGAGACTTACAGTTTGAAGAATTGTGAGTGCAGTCCATGAAGTTTTGCCAAGGACCATTTGTTAAAGCTTAGTCTCTCTATTCAAGAGCTACACATTGCAAGCCGTAATGTCAGCTGAATGCATGGCATTTCGGCGGTTGCTTGAAAAGTAATTCGAACTGGGCTACCGAAATGCAAGATAGCACTGTACATACTCTGAAGTAATTTTGTTTAGTGGCTAACCGCCGATCATTAATCAGCGTTCTTTTCGACCTTTAGTATTTTGCGGCCAGAAACTTGCCCTAAGAAGAGTATCCGCAAGCAGAGCTTGAAACAAATGGCTTCAGCCGAGACCATTATTCTAGATGGTTTATGCTGGGTTTATGCCGAATAGACGTATTTAAGTTCTTTACTGCCTCATGCTTTCTTTTTATTTTACCAAGTTAGGCAAAACTTCAGAACTTTCACGATCTCAATATGTTCTGTGAATGGGAAGGCAAACTTTCGGAGAAGCATTTTCTGCCTTTTCTCTTTCCGTTACTGATTTCCGAAAAGGTGCAGTCAAAATTGTTAAACTATCCAATGTTTTCAATCTGCCTATCGCCGACAATAATGAAATGAAACTGTATGCATGTTTAAAGTCTCTGATATTTATGAAAGTGCATGAAAAGAACGTAATTACAGTGCGAATTTATGCAATTTTCTCAGATACCAAGCAAATGATTTCAGGTCTCCATTTCCAGTTTCAATGAATTATATCATAACTGTAGAGTAGTGAAGCACAGCAGCCAAACACAGTCTTTTGCACAAGTATACACGTATTTTCCGTTAGTATTGCATAACGTCTGTAAATAGGTTGTACTTGGGATTTCTTGCATGCATGCCCATCTTTGAATTTTCCACGTGCACAGACACTTCGCATTATGTACGAGAATTGGACCGTATTTAGTTACCGTCTACAAATGCAGATGCAGAGAGAGAACAACAAAGAAATTCGAGGAGTTTTACCGGTAGAAGAAATCGGTTGGATGCCCTGCACTGGGATGAAACCGATGAAAGCATATGGAAGTAGACGAGTAGAGGCGGGTAAAAATGCAAGCGAAGACAGTAGGCGGAAGGCGCAGTACAAGATTTAAGGCCTCTCGTTAAAGCCCGACACTCTAAAGAAAAGGAAACGTCCATGGCAAGCCGTCACCACTGAAGATCTCCGCTGCCACTTTCTCTCAGTCAGCGGGCATCGATCAGGACTCTCCAGTGCAGGGCGTAGACATCGTCTTCCGACAAAGTATTTGGAGTACTCAAAAAGAAAATGTAAAATAGTTTCTTCGCAAACACTGAGGTCGCGCGCAGAATTATCAGCCATATGGATAACAAAATTAGGGATTTGGGAAAAGGTAACTGACACCAAGCCAAACGTGATAAAGCAGTTTCTGTCATGATTCAGGTCATGGCGCAGGGATAATAGACATGTGTCCGAAAAATTTTCAGATTTTTGTGAGGAAATCATGATCATCATCGCTAGAGTTTGAAACGTACTCGCTGCGCCTACTTTAAAAATGTGATGGGCACATAAACGCCACTGTGGTGGTCCATTTGAGCGGCCACATGCCCTATAGGTGAGTGCCTCTGATGCCAGTGTGTACAAGTAGCCACTGGTAAATAATGCGGCGCTCTTATTGATGACTGAACGGTGTAGCTGACCGATTTCTGTCAGAATAGATATTCAGCTCTAACCGAAGATGGCGACATTACCTTAGAAGCAATGAACAATAATTTCAGAGATGTCATTACTGAGTGCGCGGTGGAAGTAGGCGGTAGGATAGTTAGAGAGGATACCGGTAAGCTGTCTAAGGAGACGAAAAATTTGATTAAGAAACGCCAGAGTATGAAAGCTTCCAATCCAACCGTCCAGATAGAATTGTCCGAGATATCAAAGCTAATCAATAAGCGCAAGGTGACCGATATAAGGAAGTATAACGTGGAGAAAATTGAGCATGCTGTAAAGAACGGGGGAAGCCTTAAAGCAGTAAAGAAGAAATTGGGCATAGGAAAAAACCAGATGTATGCGATAAGGGACAAGGCGGGCAACGTCATCACGAATATGGACAAGATAGTCAAAGTAGCCGAGGAGTTCTATACAGATCTCTACAGTAGCCAAAGTAGGCAGGACCTTCTAGTGGAAATTAAGAAGAAGAAATGGGCATGGGCAGGACATGTAGTGCGAAGAGAGGATAACCGATGGTCGCTTAGGGTAACAAACTGGATTCCAAGGGAAGGAAAGCGTAGCAGGGGGCGGCAGAAAGTTAGGTGGACGGGTGAGATTAAGAAGTTCGCAGGGGTCAAGTGGATGCAGCTAGCACAGAACCGGGTTAATTGGAGAAATATGGGAGAGGCCTTTGCCCTGCAGTGGGTGTGTGCCAGGCTGATGATGATGATTTCTGTGACTATAGTTCCTCGTGGGAAACGTGCCTAACAGCAGTGTGTGCGCACAGGAGCGCTCCTTATGATCTGTGAAAACAAACAATTGCTGATGAACTTAAAGGATGGCTGTAATTAATCGCGTTGCGATAAGCGGTACGTTCTGTACCTGATCCTAAAGACTTTTGTAATGCCTTCTGTTAGTTCTGTAATGCATTACTGCGATTACCACGTAGTTGATACAATTATTGGGGTTCATTGCTCCGTCGGTGTAGACGCGATGTCGGTACCAATGAATTCAGATATTCCAGAGCAATTTGTTTTATTTCAGATGACGAGAAACGGCCATCTTGATGTCTTGTAGAAAAAAAACTCACTAGAGGGTACTGAAGACTGCATACAAATAGAAGGGCCAAGAAAAGACGATGAGAAAAATTATCTAGCTGGACAGCAGCGGTCTTTGCGAATGATGCCTACTGGCTGTTAATAATAAGGTTTGCAAGATTGTGAGATGGAATACAAGGGAGAGAGAAAAGGTTTCCACAAATATGTGCTCTGAGGGCTCCGCCTGCCATACAGGTAGGCACGGAAGCTTCCTCACAATACTGTTGAGACTGTAGAGGCGCATTTTGGCAATCGTAGGTAAGCCCGCAGAGCATGAGTTTGACTGCTTTTTAGACATCGTATGTTTGATTTCCTCAATTTTCCTGTCACATATAGGCTGTATTGGTGGAATTGCGTACATAATGCGTTGTTGTGTAGCAGCATCGACCGCACTGGTGCTATTCACGAATTTTTTCCGAGAAAGAAGTGTTTGTGAACAATAGCTGTCAGTCTCTTTGTCAGGTACGGCACGTGTGGTGTGCACGATAAATTGCCATCACGCCAAGGAAGCGATACCTTCTTATTTTGGGAGCTGCTACGCCATCTTATATGCGGTGTAAGGATAAATGCTCTCGCGTGTAACAACCAACAATGGCACACTTTTCTGTAGAATTCTCCAAGCCTTGTAGGTAGAGGGGGACTGGAAGAATGCTTGCCGCCTTTGGAAGCCTTGCTTGAAGTTGTGGTTGCGTTTCTCATGACTCCATATGCAGATGTTTTTGAGACTTTGATTATCCCTACATGGCATCAGTTGATGTTACACATGATGGCATAGTAAACCTGATAAATAACCTTAAAGTGTATTCTTTCTCTGGTGTTGATTATATTAATTCGAAAATACTGAAAAATACAATTTCTTTCTATAGCGGCATCTTATTTCATATCTTTTAAGCAGTCGATATCAAAACTGAGCGCCCCACTGATTGGAAAAATGGGAAAGTTCGTACTTTTTTTTTAAAAGCGGCCACAAATTTTCGCACGAACATTATCACCCCCATCTCAAAACATGTATCTGCTTTGTACAGTACATGTTATTTAATTTTGTTAGTTCTTTACTTTTGATCGGCCATGGTGGACTAAATTAAACGGCATCACTGAAATGAGTATAATAACACCTTCTCACATACTCCGCGGTAGCAAATCGCTTGAGCTCCTGCCAAGTAAAAATGAAGCATAATCAGGAAAATGGTGGAAAGACAGGGCATTTTCTGTGTCCTGTATTATCAGGCTAGTAATTTTAAAAATTCTATGTCTTTTTATTATTTGGCTGCAGGTATCGAAATGCAGATAAGGGGCAGAAATATAAAGCTTATCCGGCAAGTTTCCTTCGTGCCTTCTGTTTTTCGATGCGTCACACATGCTTACCTCTGCATCGTCTACACCAAGCCGTGTTTTCATCTTGATTAAATTTTAAAGGTATGCTAGCGTGACGCTCAAAGGAAGAGAAACCAAAACATTATGCTTTAAACCTGACGTCCTCTCTTGTTTATAGCTCACTGTAAGTTTTAGCGTGCCGAGAAAGTAAACAACAGCTGTCCGTGACGCCCGAAAGTGAAAGCTTTCCTCCTGTTCCGAAAGTGCGGTGTCAGTTCAACCGTGCCATGTACTACCTTGTCTTAAAAGATTAACTGCTCATTTTGTTGTTTGTTTTTCAGCAGGGGTGCGCTTGTTAATACGCCTCAAGCGCAGCTTCGGAAAGTGCAGATAAACAACGTTGACATATATTTTTGTTGTTGTTGTGAGTGGGAGCTGCACATAACTGATATCGTTGTCTTTCAATGGCAGCCTGAGCGAAATGAAACGGAGTTCCGGCCTTCCGTGGCTGTTTGCTCAAAAAATCAAGTCAGCCTGCTCCTGTGCAGAAATATTTGATCATTTTGTAATTGGTTAGTATGGTAATTTCAGACTTATATCCTATCCATAGTTGCAGACCATCAAACATCAAGGGCCAAAGTACGAGAAGGACACATATAGCGTTGTATCCTTGTTGTTAATCATCTGTTGTGGTTTGATGCAGTACAACGATGCATACAGGTTTGTACCAACAAGGCCAAGTTTGGAAATTTGGTCGCAATTTATTCACTCAAGCGTTTACTTTCCCTATTATGTCCTCTAATAGACAGATAACTATTATTAGCATTTGTGGACAATTTTTCTTCATTCCTAACCAGCTTTACAACGGTCGCAAGATGTCTTGAGTTGATGTCCGGAAACGTATTAGTATGCTGTACACAGTTTCCTTAAAAAGCTCGGCTATAAGCTACTGGACACCACTGTTAAATTTCGGTTACGTCCGTTGTCTCTGACTTTAAATGTAATCCGGCAATACGAACCAACATTACTACTTTTATTGCGATGAGTCATCTTTCATACCAAAGCTAGAAATCTGACCACATGGCAGTAAAATGTGACTAATTTTCTCCGCTCATCCCCTTGAATCGAAATATCAGTACAGAGAAAATCTCTGGTCAATGCGGATCATTTAGAAACCAGCCGACGATTGTTAATGTATTTCAGCTTTAACAACATGTTTGGAATCAGCGTTTCAAACTTTTCTTCCGTGTTTATAGAGTTCGTGAATTTCTCGCGATGGGACATTGGCGAATAGATGACGGACATTCAGGAAATGCAGGAGTTCAGGAGTTACCAAAAGTGAGTTTCTTGTTTTTCTTTCTTTGATATTTGTATGCGGGAAAGTTCTGAAATATATTGCCGAGCAGAGATCTATAATCTCATTTCCATGCATCGTAATCAACGACGCGCGTTGTCACACCATGCAGGAAGATTTATCGTGCTGCCTGAACGAGCCCCATATTACTGCTGCGCGGAAAGTCAATTGATGGTTTTTTCGCCCGAACATCGGAGGCCTTCACAGCACTCTCTCCACATCGCTCTTCTTACATTGCTTTGCTGCACTTTATCGGAGAGATGCTGATGCCCTGTCGAGGCAGGCGAATGAGGGGCTGATCTTGAAATATAATGATCTCTGGTCAAAGGTACAGTAAATATACGTAAGAGCAAAGGCACCCGAAATCGACCCATCTAGAAGTGCTTTCCGACCGAAGGCCTCGTGGATTTTAGCATGGTCTGCTAGGCGCAGGGCAGGGTCCCTCCAAAGCATACATGTTTAACTAGAGTGGAAGTGCTACCAGAACGGTTTTGTTCTCAGTGAATAAAAGTATGATTTTCAACGAAGATCGTTCCCAGGGCCCGCAGTGGCAGCGAAGTCGCCTCAGAGAATCGTGCCGCCTATTGGGGAAGGTATGTTGAGAAAATAATAGACGAGGAGACAACTGTCTTACATCCTCTACATCCTAACGTTTTACATCCTCCCTGTATTGGACCCGCCGGGGTGGCGCAGTAGTTACGGCGCTCGACTACTGTTCCCAAGGACGCGAGATCGAATCCCGGCCTCGGCGGCCGCTTTTCTCTGGAGGCGAAAAGCAAGGCACCCGTGTGCTGTGCGATGTCAGTGCACGTTAAAGAACCCCAGGTGGTCGAAATTTCCGGAGTCCTCTACTACGAAGTTTCTAATAGCCTGAGTCGCTTTGGGACGTTAAACCCCACAAAACCAAACCAAAACCTATTGGAGTCGAAGCTGGGGCGCACAAATGCATGCAGAAAAGTCAGTGGACACGGGGACGCAAGAGAAGACACTTCGGAGAGAAGTAGACAGGATAAGTGGAGTGAGCGGTGCCGGTCGTCGTGTTCACTATTGTGACTTAATTACATTGTATAAAATTGTGATAGCTTTTTTTCTAAGACACGTCGGACCAATATACCCAAACTTTTGCCCGAAGATAGTTATCATGACATCTACTCTTAAGGAAAAAAAAAAGTATTCATTGCTCATATCCGTCTTTCACTTGCGCGTAGCGACTCTTTAGAGATACTAATCTTGCCCAACACCACCCAGAACGCGTAGAAGGCCCAATCCTGACCTCCTCTGAGCACCTACTTTAGTTCTCTGAGGGGGAGTTCATTCTACGGCGCAATCGAAATAATTAAGCTGGTATAATCCAATCAGTACTTCGTGGCACGTAGGTTGCCCAGAAATCTCATGTGCCTGCTGCTTGCAGCTGCCCGTGTTGTGGAGATCGCTACGACTAGAATTTTTCCAATACAACTGACGTGTACTCCGTATAATCATCGCCGTCCGATAGCACAACTTATGTAGAGTCGTGGAAAGTGATATGCAATATGGTTCGGCATTCGGGTACATCGGATACATCATCTAGAGGAAGTTTGAATTTTTATTATGAAAGCAAATAAAAGAACTGTAATTTTTTGTTTTGCAGCTTGAGGAGAGGAGCGCGCTACATACTATTCTGCCCATCAGAATATTTGTGCAACAAGTGTGGCGTGGCAGTCGCAAGCAGCGTAGAAGCGTTGACATGAGACACGAGCGCCTGTTTATTTATTTGTTTACCCTTTGCTTACGTCAGAACCGTGATTTGCAGTTGTCTCTTGCTTGGCATATAGCGCCAATATTCCCAAAGCGGAGAACTTCGATCTCTTCCGACATCCGAGGTTGCCTGAAAATGTACCATAGTAACAGCAGTGAGCAATGGTGACCTCGATTCCGTATTCACTTCTTCGATTTTCATCCTCGCAGAAATGTGAGCACCAGTGCTCCGGTTCAAATAACGGTGTGCTTTCTATATCTGTTGTGGGTATAAAGATCTCGAGGTTGCGTAGATAATAAACGAGGGGAGGAAAATGTTGCTCTTTGAAGCCTTATTTATCGTCATTTTCTGCGTCTTCCTGATGGACTGTGAAAAACCCTCCCTTCCCTTTAGGGTGCTCGTGTACAAATTTTGGCAAAGGGTCAGTCGTACAGCGCATTCTTAATCATTACCTCCCAGGAAACCGAACAAAAGCTGTGGGATTCTCTGGATTTGTAAATTGATCTCCACGGTAGCTGACTCGATGAGCCAGCAGCATTCCATTGCTGCAAGCAAGTACAGTTATTTATTTGTTATGCAATTTATTTATCGACGAACTGACTGATTGAATTTATTGATTCGTTCATCCTTTCATGCCTGGAATCGCAAAGACTGAAGGCTTGCTCGTAGGTACCGAAGATTTTGCTAGCCACAAGCACTTGCAAAACAGCCGAAATGTTTTTACCATGATGATCTTCCCATAACTGAGATTTTTAAAGGCCAGTCGACGACTTGAGAATAATTTGCAAGTAAACTCAGGCTAGTCAACAGCATTGATCTTTGTAAGCCAGATAAGTTGCTGCCATAAGGCCTGATCAATGCAAAGTACAATGTTTCCATCCTTAAAACGCAAGAAAGAAATTTCTGTTTCCAAGCACTGCGATAAGGGAGAGCCGTTTATGCTTTTTTAACCTAATGAAAAGCTAAATTATCTTACTGCGCCTAAAGCTGTGCCCTAGAGTACAAGACAGCGACTAGCGTACGCTAAAATAGCTTTCGTACCGCTGAGTGTGGCTAGGCCGTTTCCTCAGGTTTCCCAACTAGTAAGCAGATGTGACTTCTTTATTTCATCCCACAAGTTGAATCACACCGTAAGTGGTGCATGAGTGGGGTTTGCCGATTCCCCTAGTCAAGTTTTAACAGCACGATCTTCGTTTTCTTGTTTCAAAGAGCACTTGAATCACATCTACTCGTTTCATGAGTGAGGCTTTATTTTTGTGCTTTGACCTCACGCACAACCCCAAAGTTCATCTTTCTGCCAGGAATTCGTTGTCTAGAAACCATTACTGCAGAACTCTGCTTCATGCTCGTTCAAATTTCTTTTTAAAAATCCTGTGGAGGCCAAGCTGTGAGCGGCTCATGAAATTACAGGTTTGCCTATGCGCCACTGATTAACGCTTCTGCTTGCGTTGGAAGCGCATTCTCAAACTACATAGAGGGCGGTAAGGTTGTAAACCGCTAGTTATTTCTGACGCTTGTGAGAATTAAAGAATATTAGGAATCCTTCTCTTCTGTTGAACAATGAGTGGGGAGGGTGGAGGGAAGAAATCTACAAGGGTGGTAATATCGTTTGGGATGGAAAAAGACGAAAGTTCTTCGGCACTGTTCAGACGCGGCCAACACTAAAATTTGTGATCACCATTATACCAGCCGATTTGAAAGGCGAATGCTTCACAGCGAAAAAAAAAAAAAATACTTGTCAGAATGTTATACCAAGTGATTTATAGGGCGAATGCTTTAAACTAAACAAAAAATATTTGGAAGCAACCGAAGTCGTCTAGAAAAAAGAGCATTCCCAAACCATTCAAAATGTTGTCGTCTTATTTTTGATCCTTTTTATACATTCGCATTTCAAGAGTAGGTACTTATACAATTAATTAATTAATTTCTTATGGACACACACACACACACACACACACACACACACACACACACACACACACACACACACACACACACACACACACACACACACACACACACACACACACACACACACACACACACACACACACACACACACACACACACACACACACACACACACACACACACACACACACACATTTCACTGACTGCGTCAATAAATTTTATCTCAAAACGAGGCTCACATTTTCCTTTCCTTATCTGATGCACAGCGCGCACATTAAACGTGACTTCGCACTTAGAATGACATTAATTAAGCATGGCTTGCAATGCGAATTAAAGGCCGCGCCTGGTGTAGTAGATTTACCTTCATAATGTAATTTATTTTGATTATATAAGCAACTTGCTTTCGTGCCTCTACCCAAAAGCCTTTAGGTGATGAGCCAGACGGGCAACCGACTACAGGGAATTCAAGGCAGGCTTGCACGGCATGAGAACGTATAGGGTGTATGTTTACGTCGTGTGCGTAATGTAAGATCGCGACGAAACTTATAAGCAGATATTGTTGCTTCCCTATACGCAGCCCGAAACCGCAGTTAAATGCCCATCCTAACATTTTTTTTACTTTTGAGAAATTAGTATTTGAAGAACTGTGAGGAATTTTTCGGTGTGGTCTATGCAGCAAGGCGGACAATAAAATGGTAGGCGAGTTATAAACCTGACTTATCTAAAAAAACTTTTGTTTTGTTTTTATTTTAACGGAA
This sequence comes from Amblyomma maculatum, assembly GCF_055883805.1. Classification (NCBI taxonomy): domain Eukaryota; kingdom Metazoa; phylum Arthropoda; class Arachnida; order Ixodida; family Ixodidae; genus Amblyomma; species Amblyomma maculatum. Next base: position 84,787,565 of record NC_139347.1, read on the forward strand.
AATATTACGCAGCGAAATTAAAGACTATCAACGTCAAATGTTAGTTTATCTTTTAGACTTTTCGTAATCGGCAATCGCGCAAGAGATATCCAAAATCAAAAATAAGAATCTTGTTTGTTTTTAAAATTTGCACACTAGTGAAATGGCGTTTCTTCTCGTGGTATTATCGGCAAAATCTTGTTCACGTTTTCTGCTACATCAAATGCACAAACGATGTCCTATTCGGTGCATCAAAAGATTCAAGATATATAGCATTATAACAGGAATGCAGTGAGGAAAAGGCGTCGCCTTGCGAAGGTTCAGAACGGTGATTCAGCAGACGATGGAATATGACAAGTCAGGCAGTCTTGATGTTGAACGAAGAGGGAAGATATATTTACAGATTATATACAAAAGACAACTGAATTTACACTGGTGGCCTCACATAGAGCTGCCCCCGTCCTAGCACAAGGGTACATCCCAAGCACAAATCATCTCACAAAGAGAATCACTTACCTCACACAGATAAAAGCTTACGTGCCGAGCACGGAGTCGCCAGCTGTGTTTGACTAGACAGAACTACTCAGCCAGGTGTAATGGCCGCTTTTTTATGGCAGCGACAAAGACATGAGGGCGGTCGCTTCACATAATCTTCCTCAAAGTTACGCAGCCAGTCAAACCCATTGATAATTAAGGCCCAACCCCGGTGGGTTGGCCATAATCTCGGACCCAGCTCCTTAATTCTTTAAAATAAAAATGCAGCATATACACGCTGCACGCTCTCACCACTAGAGGGTTCATCCTATCCCCACCGGCGCTCGTCCTCCTTTCTCTAGCTCACAGTCCACATGGAAAAAGAGCCATGCCGCTGCCGCGTCTCCCGAAGAAGCGCCGAAAGCCGAAAGGTTTGAGACGAGGACGCTATTTCGTTAGCCACAGGGGGCCGGGGAGAAAATACAGTCAGTGGCATAATTACTTTTGCTGCGAAATTACTGCCAGACAGTAATTCAATACATTACTAAATTACCAAACCGAAAAAGTAATTCATTGCATTAAAAAGTACTAGAAAAGTAATTAAATTACAGTAATTTCATTACTGTAATTCAATTACTGCATTGTATGGTCAGTGGCCATTAGCGGGAGGGGCTCGTCGCCGTCACTGCTGCCCGAACCGGGAGAGGCAGCTCGACTGGGCAAGGTCAGATCACGCTTTCGTTTAGGACAAAGCTCGAAACTGCTCTATAAACAGGGCCGTCCCGCGCACCCAATTTTCCGGCTGAATAGAGTGCAGCTGGGGTGTCTCCGAGACGCCATGTGTCGAACAGCTTCATTAACTGCCCCGTTCCTTCGTTAGCGGCGCCACGTGGGGGCCTGCTGTGAAAGCTTGTCCTTTCGACACGGCGCGGGGCTACGCGTAACAAAAATCTGCCGTTTATCGCGGCCTTACAAGTGCAATGTAAGAAAGTCAATTTAAAAACCTTTTCGGTGATGATTTCTGACATTCAGTATTTCGAGCAAATTTGCCGCCTGAAAAAAAATTAAAGGGGCTCACCTTTGATAAGGATGGCCGTCAATTTCATAATATTGTAACGTAACGTTACACAGAAGGCGCTCTGGCACTCTGGCACCGAAGAACACCAACAGTCAGTCAGGGCAGCACAAAAGTGGAGCAGCGTTTCGCTTCGTCGTCTTCTCCGAATCGCCCGTTCAAATCTTTGTCGTCTATGAATGGCATGTGTCATTGCCCCCCTTCTTGGCAGCATCGCCTCGATGCTGCAAATGCTGCTTGATGCGATGAGCTGACAGATATTATGCTAGGTTGGTGTGGGATACCACAACACAAAACGGGGCACCAGCAGTCTCAAGAATAGTCAGCGGGGTGATCGTGGTAGGGTTTCATCCTGACGACGTGTACAACATCAGTGAACTTGCGTCGTCTGCGGCTTGAGGGATCTTGGGTCGCGGATTCAACTTCGTAAGTAACGTCGCTGAGGCGACGGAGGACACGATATATGGGCCGAAGTAACGGCGCAGCAATTTTTCAGAGAGCCCACGATGACGAACGGGCGTCCAAATCCAGACATAGTCTCCAGGCTCGTAGGCGGCGAAGCGCCGTCCCTTGTTATAACGGTCAGCGTCTAGTTGCTGTTGTAGGTATATGCGCTGCCTTGCCAGCTGCCGCACTTCTTCCGCACGCTGGGTAAAACTAGCGATGTCCAGGTCAAGCTCATCTTCGTCGTCGGTGTATACGGGCAGCATTGTATCCAGTGGAGTGGTCACTCGACGGCCGAAGACAAGCTCGAAGGGTGTGAGCCGCATCGTCTCCTGAAGTGCCGTATTATATGCGAACGTGGCATATGGGAGGATTTGATCCCAGGTCTTATGCTCTATATCCACGTACATAGACAACATGTCAGCCAGAGTTCTGTTTAGCCGTTCCACCAAGCCATTAGTTTGTGGGTGGTATGCCGTGGCCCGTCTATGGCTAGTGTGTGTAAGGTTCAGTGCAGCCTTAGTCAGGCGGGCCGTAAAAGCTGCCCCGCGATCGGTAATGATAACAGCCGGAGCGCCATGACGCAATACGATGTCGTGGACAAAAAACTCTGCGACTTCGGTGACAGTTCCATTTGTGAGCGACGCGGTCTCAGCATATCGGGTAAAGTAGTCTGTCACGACAACAATCCAACGCTTTTCATTACTTGACTTCAAGAAAGGACCAAGAAGATCCATCCCCACTTGTTGGAAAAGAGTTTTCGGTGGAGCGATCGGCTGAAGAAATCCAGCTGGTTTCACGGGTGGAGTCTTTCGGCGTTGACAATCACGGCAGGTTTTAACGTAAGATTGCACTGAAGGTAATAATTTCAGCCAATAGTATTTCTCCCGAATTCTTGCAAGCGTACGACTAACTCCCAAGTGGCCGGAGGACGGTTCGTCGTGACAAGCGCTTAAGATGTCAGGCCGTAGGTGCGTAGGCACTACGAGTAGAAATGTCTCTTTTGATCTTTCAAAATTGCGCTTGTAGAGAACTCCACTTCGTAAAGCGTATGACTGCAAGCCACGACGAAAAACAAGCGGTACTCTACCACCGCGTCCTTCCAGATAATCGATGAGAGGCGCCAGCTCCGGGTCCTTGCGTTGAAGGTCAGCCATATGGGATTGGGTAATGGCCCCAATAAAGAGAAAATTGGCGGCGTTTTCCACTGCAGTGGAGTCCAATGGCGCGCGTTACAAGCAATCCGCATCTTGGTGTTTATGTCCCGACTTATAGACAACAGTGACGTCATACTCTTGAAGACGGAGGCTCCAACGGGCTAAGCGTCCAGACGGGTCTTCAAGGCTTGCCAGCGAGCACAAGGAATGATGGTCGCTGACAATACGGAAGGGTCGTCCATACAAATACGGTGGAAACTTGCTGATGGCCCAGATTACCGCAAGGCACTCCTTCTCCGTTGTCGAATAGTTCGCCTCCGATCGTGAGAGTGTTCGGCTCGCGTAGGCGATAACCCGTTCTACTCCGCCTTGCCACTGAATGAGTACCGCGCCGAGGCCAACGTTGCTGGCATCAGTATGTATGTCGGATGCGGCGTCTTCATCGAAATGGGCGAATATTGGGGGTCTGTGTAGGCGGCTTCTAAGCTCCTGGAAGGCTTGTTCTTGATCGTCTCCCCACAGGAAGGGTATGTCTTCTCTGGTTAGTGCTGTCAGTGGTTCAGCTATCTTAGAAAAATCTTGGACGAAGCGTTGGTAGTATCAACAAAGACCTAGAAATCGTCGAAGTGCCTTTTTGTCGGTGGGGCGTGGAAAATTTGACACTGCGGTAGTCTTCTCGGGATCAGGGAGAACGCCCTGTGCACTGACAACATGGCCGAGAAAGCGTAGTTCTTTGAAAGCAAAGTGGCATTTCTCAGGCTTTATGGTTAGTTGCGCGCCTTTGAGTGCTTGAAGCACGATGCGCAACCGGTCCAAGTGTTGCTCGAAAGTAGGCGAGAAAATAACATCATCTAAGTTCACCAAGCACGACTGCCACTTCAGACCTGATAAAACCGTGTCCATCATACGTTGGAACGTGGCCGGTGCAGAGCAAAGACCAAACGGAAGCACCTTAAACTCGTATAGGCCGTCGAGCGTCACAAATGCAGTCTTCTCTCGGTCTCTCTTATCCACCTCGATTTGCCAGTATTTGCTTTTGAGGTCTAATGAGGAGAAGTACCTGGCGTCGCGTAGTCGGTCGAGGGCATCATCAATCCTGGGCAGCGGATAGACGTGCTTTTTAGTCACGTTATTTAACTTTCGGTAATCGACACAGAATCTCAAGGTGCCATCTTTCTTTTTGACAAGGACCACTGGCGACGCCCATGGGCTTGTCGAAGGCTGGATCACGTCGTCCGCAAGCATTTCATCCACTTGCGTTTTAATGGCGTCACGTTCCTTAGGAGAAACCCGGTACGGGCTCTGGCATACCAGTAACGTGGTCTCATCGGTGATGATGCGGTGCTTGGCGACAGGAGTACGACCGACCTTATAGCCTGTGGCGAAGCAGTCTGCGAAATCGCTCAGAAGAGCCGAGAGAAGATTCCTCTGATCGGGCCTCAAGTCGGGGTTAATTTTAACGGTTTGCAGAGCATGACAAGGTGCGGCCTCTTCTTTAGGGTTCGCTCCGGCGGTCCACAAATGAGGCAAGGCAGTAACATCGTGAAGGACGGCAACAGCCGTGTCCTTGGCGAGATGCCGCATCTCCTTAGCAAAATTTGTCAGAAGGACAGTAGCACAACTGTTCTGGAGTTGTACGAGTCCTCGAGCAACGGCTAATTCCTTCTCGAGTAGTAGCGGAAGGTGCCCATCCGCGATGCCCTCGTAATCGTGGAATAAGTCATGCTTTACAAGAACCAACACACTAGAACGTGCCGGAACTCTCACGTCATCGTCGACTATACGCAAGACGTTTAGACCTGGATCTTCGTCTTCAATGCGCGCCACGGCTCGTTTCGTCGAAAAGGAAACACGCGCTTCTTTCAGGTCAATGACAGCGCCGTTGGTCTGCAGGAAGTCTAGACCAAGGATCAAGTCTTTCGAACACTAAGGAAGCACGATAAATTCTCCGACATACACGAAACCACGGATGCCGACCCGCGCTGTGCACTTGCCTGCAGGTTCGATCAAGTGACTTCCCGCCGTGCGAATTTTCGGGCCGGACCAATGTGTCAAAATTTTCTTCAATTCTCGGGTAAGACCACGGCTCATTACTGAATAATCGGCACCAGTGTCGAGTAACGCGGTGACATCCACTCCATCAATCGTTACACATAAATCGGAGGTAGTATGCCGGATGCTGTCGCTACCTGACACAAGCGAAATCTCGTCGGGTCGGCCTGACGATGACGGAGGATCTCCACATTTCTCGACATCAGCGACCCTACCTTCGAAGGCCGCTGGTATTAGTTTTCCCGGCTAGGGCTGGGAAAGAAGCGGCGTCGGGAAGAGTGGGGACTTGTCGAACGGTAGCTGGTCGGGGACGTAGACCGACGGTCTTGGTAACCGGACGTGACGGGATACCGTCGCGCTGCAAGGTCGCTTGCAATCTCAGTAGGCCGTTCGTCATTTCGAGGGTAGAGTTCCTCCGAGGCGAAACCCCGCATGTTGACGCGGCGGTACGGGCGCGCCCGGTAAAGGTGACTGGCTTCCCCGCAATGATAGCACAGGGGCCGACGGTCCCGGGGCCGCCATACTTGACTTTTACGGGGTCGCTGGTAGATTGGCGGAGGGGAGTAGTGAGGCTCCATGCGGCTCCATGCGAGTCCCTCCATGCGAGGACCCTGCGGCTCCATTGCTGGAGCTGCGGCGTTGATACTATGGTCCGGCGGGGGAGCCCTACGTAAGACGGACGCGTAGGTGGGCCTCGCGTCGAACGTCTGGTGGGGAACGCGCTGCTGAGGAACGTCAGCAACTTGCTGAGCTGTCATACGCACCTCGTCACGGACGACTTCAGCCAGTGAAGGAAAAGCTGTTGTGTTGCAAGGCATCCGGAGCGCTTGCAGTTCCTCCCGCACGACAGAACGGATGAGATTTCGTAGTGTGTCCATGTCGCTGCCGACATGCATAGGGGGTGCGTTGGACCCAATGATGTTCACGTCACGGTTGTACTGACGGGCTCGGTATTGCAGCGTTGTCTCCATGGTCGCTGCCTCGCTGAGAAACTCCGCCACAGTGCGCGGTGGACTGCGCACCAGTCCCGCGAAAAGTTCTTGTTTAACGCCCCGCATCAGGTGACGCAGTTTCTTATCTTCAGGCATTTGTGCGTCTGCACGCTTGAAAAGGCGTGTCATGTCCTCAAAGAACATACGCAAGCTCTCGTTCTGGCGCTGAATGCGCGAGTGCAGCGCAGCTTCTGCTCGCTCCCGGCGGTCGGCGCTAGGAAAGGTGGCTTTCAAATCACAACAGAAGGTTGCCCAGGATGGAAAGGAAGCCTCATGGTTTTCAAACCATGTCCGTGCAGACTTTTCAAGAGCGAAGTACACGTTGTGGAGCTTGCGCTCATCAGTCCACCCGTTGTAACGAGCAACTCGCTCGTAGTTCTCAAGCCAGTCCTTGGCGTCCTCAAACACGTCGCCATGAAAAGAGGGGGGTGTTCGCGGCTGATGGCACAAGATGTGGGTGGGAAGGCTGCTCTCAGATGTCATTGCCGCAGGTTCTACGGCCGTCCGAGGGTGCGTCGTCCTGGTAGCGGCCGGAAGGGGTCCGAATTCAGGGGGCTCTCCCCGTAGGCGGAGGCCGAGGCGTTGATGTACGGGGGTAAGCTCCGTATTGACAGGTTGATTATGCAGGACTGGATCGATACCCCGCACCTCCACCAGATTTGTAACGTAACGTTACACAGAAGACGCTCTGGCACTCTGGCACCGAAGAACACCAACAGTCAGTCAGGGCACCACAAAAACGGAGCACCGTTTCGCTTCGTCGTCTTCTCCGAATCGCCCGTTGAAATCTTCGTCGTCTATGAATGGCATGTGTCAATATAATGCTACAAAGCGAGTGGACGGAGTGAACTACGACTACGAGGGAGATGTTTGTGTGTTTTTGGCGCGTGCTTGCTGGCCTGATTCATAGCGGTGGCCTGTGTCTTAATATCCTCGTTTGCCTTCCGTGTATGCCATATGTGGTGTGTGCTTTGATGCTTTTACGTGCTGCGAAAGCTTTCTGCGCATTAACAATATTATTGCCCCTTAAAATAAAAGCTAAAACCAATTAGCTGTTAATCGCCTAAACATTTAGCCCTATGTTATACGCAATGCCATCCTTTCTGACCTACAACCTAAACAAACCGTGCAGAGGCATTTATCAGATTGTTTGCAATACAAACTTATAACAAGCAGAGGAGTGAACATTACAGCACACTGGGCATATATGCAACTGCAATAATAAAATGGAATGTGTCTAGAATCACTGCAGTGGGCATTTTAGCAAATTAACAATGAAATAATTGGTTGCCGCGTTTATTGTTTTGGTAAAAACTACAGAATATTGTTAATTTTCAGAGCACAGTATCTTCTACACGATAAAAAATGTATTATTCCGACTGCCTAAAGTAAGCCACTGAATGTTGCTTACAACTGAAGAAAACGTGATTTTTTCAACAAAAGCGAGCCTACTTTTGTTTTTCAGACCCTTTCTTTTTTCGGCACAAAATAGCGCGAAGGGCAGTTCGACTTCCGCATTATTTGTGCAAGTTGAATGGCGTATTATTACTGCGCTAACAAATCGCTAAACCAATACATTGAAATTATCTCTGAGATTTGAAAAAAAGTGTCATCGGGAACAGTTGCTGAAAACATATGTTTAGCCTAGTAGCGTTTTGAAAGCCTCCTCAGTACGTTTCGCGTTCTGCGGACGTTACTTAATTTTGGATCTATCAGCAAATTCTATGTTGTCCACAGGTTATGAAAAGCTCAATTCACAAAGCTTTCCTTGTCAACCAGATGTCTTTATAGGAAGTGTCAATGCACCTTGGCCAAGTCAAAACGAATAAATGAACTGCACTCCCAGAAGCAAGAACTCCGTTCGGAATGAGTTCATTCAAGGGATACCATTTCTGGGTGGAGAACCGATTTAATTTACGATCACTCCATCTGAAATATAACTGAAAGCATTATAGCTAGTTACAACCCCAGAAAAGTAGCTGTATAATTGCAAAAGAGAAATTGATTACTACTGAATTTCTTTTTTAGGAACTTTATTACTGGGGAACAAAATCGCTGAAACTGCAACAATCTATAGTGCAGCTTGCTTGATAAAAATATATGTTGATGTTCAGCAGAAACTGTTTTTCAAAATTGTCTTTGTTTTTACAACGTTTCCTCGAGAAGACATCTGCCTCTGCACTGAACACTTTTTCCATTTAAACGCCGCTTTCACTAAACGCCGCTTTACCTTCAAGTGGTCGATGCATATTTCTGCGTACTCTGTGAGCACCATGCTTCGTTGTTGGCGCTGTGGACAGGGATTACAGGTATACGGCGCCCGAAAAGCACAAAAAATTGCAAGTGTTTCTTTTAGAACATGCGACACGGCTTATGATATGGACCTTTAGCAAGGTCAGTTCATAATACAACCGAATACTCAAAACAATACTTAGTACAAAAATTAAGCCTCAGTATACCTGTATATTGCTCAGGATACTGCCCGAAAGAGTTCACGAGCTAACCCCGCAACTATAATGACGTAGCTACAAGGGTACAACACACCCTTCCTTTCTGCGCATCAAACTATAGTCCCTACATACAGTTAATAATATATTCGTCTAGAACGTTACTTGCTGAGAGTTCCTTGGGTTGTTGTCAAGTGTTTGAGAACCATAGCCGAAATCAGAACAAGTTTTAGAGGGCTGCCCACAGCTGCAAGCTCAATCGAGTTTCCCAAGTTTACTCGTCAAAAAAATTTTTCCTGCGCCCTTCGACGAAATATATAGTGGCAAAAATAATATAAATGAAGGCGAAATGAGGGAGGGGGGGGGGGGTTCATTTTACATTTTGCGAACATATAGGCGACCCCTCCCGCTCACTTTGGCCATCGCGATTGTGAAAAAAAAAAGGGTGCTAAGAATCTAGTTTTTGATATCTCTGCGAAAAAAGAGGCGGAATCTTTGCTGCTTGTACATTACCATTTTCGTGGGCGCCGCTTACTCTGAAAACGCTTAAAATATTAATGCCGTGCGAACGTTATTGTTACATCTAATCATAAAAAATAGCCCTGGTGCATTTTTTCTTGCCGTACACAATGTTAGACGATTTTAACCGTATTCTTCGCTTTCTGCAATAAGCGCTTTATTCCTAGAAATAAAATTCACTTGTTTCGCAGTAACAGAAGCGTCAGCCTGGATTAGAATTAAACAAAAGCACCTTAGGGCAACACTCTGGAAAAAAAAAATTGTGACACTGCACAAAATCGTCACGTAAAAAGTTAACGCATCGTTAATATTTGCGAAAAACAAAGTAACAAGAACCTGCTGCTCGCGACTAACTGAGCAAATGTCACAGCTCGTACAGGTAATAAAACGCTTGTTTTCCAAAGGTGCGTCTTGTGAGTGGATTACCACGTCCTTATTCATTATATTTTCTTACCCAAAAGAGTGCACGTACAATATTTTTGGTTTCATGGCTCCTCCTAAGCCACTTGTGCGTATTAAGACCGTAAAAACATAAGTGCAGGCCCCAAGAAGACTGAAACGCATGCCGCAATGACAAGCGGCGAGACATAAAGATGAAATGTGCTTGCATGGTTGCAAGGAGTCTGCTTTTGTGGCTGTCAAAGGAGGAGGAGGAGGAAGATGAGGAGGAAAGGCAGGGAGGTTAACCTGTAAAAGAAACCGGTTTGCTACCCTGCACTGGGGGATGAGGGTGAGTGGATACAAAAGTTTTGAGAGAGGGATGGATGAAGTTAGTACAGTCACATCATAGGCATGCCACATCACATCACGTCACAGTCATATCACGTAACATAACAGCAAACTCATAGTCTTTCGATTAGGCCTGTGCCTTTCATAAAGCGGAACAGTGCCTGAGAGATCTTCATCGCAGACGATCGCCCTGGTCAGGGACCTAAAATCGTAAGTTCAGTCAATGGGCGTCCATCTAAATGCTACACCGTACGGCACGGACACTGTCTTTCCTCACTGTATATGGGGCACTCACAAAGAATGTGGCCTATAGACTCGTCGCACCCACAGTTTGTACACGCAGGGCTGTTTGTCATGCCTATCATAAAATAATACGAGCTTGTGAATGCTACACCAACCCAAACGCGGCACAGCAAAGTTTCTTCGCGTCGGGGTAGGCCAGGTGGAAGCCGGCGTTTCAGGTCACGGTCCAGGGATTTTAGGCGGCAGTTCGCAAACTGGCTAGAATTTCATAAGGCTACTTCAGGCATGTTGTGTTTCGCGCCACAACTAACGTAACAGGTCCTATTTGAAAAAAAAAAAAAGAAGCGTGATTTTATTCTTTCGTACTCCCCGCTGTTATATATGCTATTGCATTATGTCATCGAACTAGTTAAAAATCGTTTTTGTGCTTGTCCAACGCATTTTACTGCGCTAACCATTAACTTCTATTTGCAGCATTTGCATTTCCTCAGTTTGAAATCTTAAACACGACCTCGGGAAATCGAGCATTTATGATACTGTCAATTTTCATGCTCGTTTGCGCTCTTTTCTGTGAGCTTCACTTTGTTCGGGAAGATAATTTCAAAGACACCACGAGTTAAGCTTGCTTGAGTGCACGACGCGTACATCCAATGAGAAGCCACACCTAGCATCCTAAACAACGGTGGACGAAGAGGTGATATGCTCGAAATCAAGGCTTTCCAGATTGTAATAATTGTAATTAAGGAAAGGTAGTGTACTAACAAAACGTCGCATTTGACGTGCGTGTTTTCTTAATGTTAGTTAAGCTGCCCTGCTCTCCAGTGCTATTTCCATATTTTGTTCAACAAAGTTCCTTTCAGCCACGGCCCTATGACATGCAGGACGCACAGTTACAAGTAAAAGGTGATTGTTACCCTGCACCTCGTTATTTGACGCTGCTTTGCTTGCCTAGAATTAACGTAATCCTTCCTTCTATTCCATCGTGCGATATCTTCGTTCTCGAAAAGATGTCATTGCAACTGTTTCATGACTGCAATTTGTGCCAGTTCTCACATTCCGGTTCCGTGTTTCGATAGAAAATCTGCTCACCCACCAAGCGAAACATATAGGTGCAGTTAAACCGTGAGGTCAGTCCATCAAGAGTAAACATCACACACTGCATAGGCATATTTCCACTCTCAAACAAGAAGTAATTTTCTTTCTTGGTTTCCTGTTCCCGAAATGATTCCACGTGAACAATTTTTATTCTGCCAAACGTCAGTGGGATCGAGTTATCCTGGTTGCATCCCGGAGCACGACTTGGCGCAATTTTTGCCCTTTAAATTACAAGCGATTTCAGTGAACAACACGATTTATGAGGCCTAATTTTATATAGTATGAGTATGAAAATAATGAGTGCATATTTTATTTTAATATTTAGTGCCAGTTTAATGTCCGCAGCGTGTCGTCTGTGCCTTCCTAAGGTCCATTTCACATTTACATTTGTTAGCGTGTCAAAGAGAACATCTACCACCAGTTGAAGCAAGTGCCAAATCAGATGTTATTCTCTGAATCATATGCAACGTTTTAGAATGACGTGATTGGCTAGCGGGCTTTTCCTCTTTTAAAGAGCAGATGACACATACATCGGCACACCCGATACCCATCCCTTGGTTCCCGAAAATGTTTTCCTCCTTCATCACCACTTCGCGTGTTTTGCACTATAAGCATGAATTCACAAGAACAGTAGTAGACACGATTGTATGCATATCTATTTTTTAAATCACAATAAATCGAACGGTTCGAATTCTGGTTACAAAGGATATCACCCGCTTTATCCGTTTCAGGCATCTCTGTTAGTCCCATTCGTCGAATTTCAGGAACTTGAATCTTATTAGCTCTAATATTCTAGCCCAACTCGTGGATTTGCCGGTTAAGAAGTAGGGCTCATTTGCATCATGGGCAACGCTCAATCACGTGTATCGTAGACAACGCATAGGACTATGTGGCCCGTGAGTAACCGTCATAACATTACCCGTAGTAAAGGACATAGGTGCTGACTCTACCATTTTGCGTGCCGTGCGTTGCTTAAACATCGCATTTTAGTATTTTCACTGAAGACACCGAACACGTCTTCGGCGCGGGACTGATCTGCTCCAAATTATTTTTATTACCCAGTCGGAAAAAACTACAGAAACTTTTCTGATGTTACGACAGAATTTCTGTGCGGTTTTTGACGGGAAACCTGTTGTGACAACAGAACATTCTGTAGTAACATCAGAAATTTTCGTAGTTACAACAGAAAAGTGCTACAGAACTACAGACAACAGAAATATACTACAGGAAAACTACAGAACTACAAAAAATTACTACAGAACCACAGAAAAATCTCATGGTTACGACGGAACTACAGGTTATTTTGTCGTATTTTTGACACAGTTCTGCAGTATTTTTCGACTGGGTACGATGCCTGAAATTGAGACTCTGCCGGGATAAATACTTTGTCCAATACATTGATCTTTATATATATATATAAGGCATGTATCTGTGTTCTACGAATGTCACTTTACCGCCTCATGGACGGCAGAAGAAACGCTGATCAAAGATTTTTGCAGTATGCAGGACAAAAGAAGGAGCTTTTTGAGCAAGAGCCTGACACTTTGATAGATATGATTTTTTGCAAACAACAAAGAAAACGCGCCTAGAAATATCTGATTAATTTAACGACCATGCTTGTGCTTAATGCGTACTCGATCATTACAGAAACCGAAACATTTTCATTTCATTTCTCGTAATCCACTGGAAGTTTTGTTGGTTCAAACGCGAGTAAAAGTATTGCACTGGGACTTCGAGCTAGTGAAAAAGCAAAAAATTTAATTTGCAAGGCTAACGCAGCGAAAAGCCACATAACAAAACTAGACATACCGTTCAGGATTGTCACCAAAAAACAAACATCAGATTTTGGGTTAAGAAACGAATTCTCGCCCTGAAATTTTTTTATGGAAAAGTTATGACAATGCACTTTAATGTTCGCAAAGTTTGCTCCAAATTATGCGGGCAAGTATTTTACGGAATTCAGTGGTTTAAGACATAAGGGTGCTACAGGCTCGTTCGGGGTAAGATTCTCCTGCTTGTATTCATAAGCTGGAAGCCATAGCAACTGCATCACGACGCTTTATTGTCGTTTCTTTCATCTGGGCTCATCAAGACGATGCAGTGCGGAGCACAGTTACGCAAAATATTAATTATGATTGCTTCCAGAGCATCTAGGATTCTCATATTAAGACCGCTAAACGGAGGCATCAAAGGCAAAGAGCGTCGTGTGTCTTTAGTCATCCGTATATTAATTTTTTTTGGAGTTTTCGCTTTATTCATTCTACATGACACAGACTTCCGAAAGCCTTTAATTGGAAACAAACACGCGCCTTTACTCGAATTATCTCCGGTCGCTGAAGCAAATTCCATTTTAATTCACTGCTCTTATGACATAGAGAGAGAGCAGGTTCTGAACAGGCCTTCAGTTTTACGACGTATCTTGAGATCTCCACCTGCACCCGTGGGAGGCTCTTGCGAAGCACCCACACTTTTATGGTTGTGCTGTTATTCATTGGGGGCTACGGAAGGCTTAGCTCCGCTCTTGAAAAAAAAAAAAACAACAGATAAATAACAAGCACCCCTGTCGGCAGGGGTTTGCAAACACAAGAAAAGGCACAGGAGCTAATCTTCTTGGCAGTGAAGATGGAAATGCGGGTAACGCAAAATACTGGGTTATTCTTGAACCAAAAGATTTAAAAATATTTAATTTTATTTTGTGTTCCCCTGTCAACAACCTGAGCTCCACGCAGGGACGATACGGTGCTTGAAACTGCAACGACAGCTCATGCGCATAATGGAATTGGATTTATAAAGAAGACTGTTTCTTTTTTTTTTTTTCACATCATGTTATAAGGCCCTGCGTCCATCTCTGCACTAGCGAATATGTTGATAGAGCTCTGATTAGAGAACTATTCTGTTTTGATGCTGCTTTACACACTAATACTTCAGGACAAAGCGACAAACTCAAAACTGGTGAAATTAGCCTCTATTCATGACGCAGTTGCCCTGAGTTTGGAAGCTCATAGTGTGCACTTGCTAACGGCAATTGCAGGAGCAGTGGTGTTGACCGCGACTTCATGCATATATAATCCGATACAATCCGCTGCCGGGCTTCCTCTCAGAGGCGTTTGTCGCTTCGTTTTTATGTTTTATGCCACTATACTTGGAGCTGGTCTCTTTTCAGATGTCGTGGCGTTTCGTTATGTTATCAAGTGCGAGATTGAAGATCTATCGGGCATTACTCTTGCTATTCGATTTAGTGTAACAGGGCAGCAACCTGGTTGCACGCGAAAGTTGTTTGTGATAGATGGGTGATTATGTGCTGGCCATGAAAAGCACCGCTGAAACGTGAAGGTTCGATATCTTTGAGCCGACGCGATGTCTATAGGTCCTGACAGGGAGGATGTTTTTGTTTTCTGCTTTTGGTACGAAACACAAATCCATCACCGTGGTAAGACCGCAAGATTTTCATCCCACTATGGTACAAAAGACGCTTAGTTTGGTTTATCGGGTTTACCGTCACAAAACGACTCAGACTATGAGAGACGTCATTGTGAAGGGCTCCGGAATTTTCCACCACCTTGGTTTCTTTAAAGTGAACTGACAACGCACAGCATAGGGGCGCCACGATTTTCGCCTCTATCTAAAAGCGCCAGCCGAGGCCGGGATTCGATGCCGCTTCCTTGAAAGCAGCAGTAGAGCTCACTAACAACTGCACCACCGCGGTAGGGCACATAAATATGGTCATTGAACATAATATATTGAAAACAGTCCGTTTTTGCTGTTTAAAAAAAAATAAAAAGAAGCTTTAAGGATGGATGACTATCTCAATAGAAAAAAGTAGTGATTTTGTGAGCACTCGGGAAATTATAAGAACTAAATGCGGTATCGTGATCCAGCCTTGATAGCATAAGTAGATTTGTATGTAGGGGGGTAGGGACGTATGAATTCAATACGAACTATGGCTTAGTGCTTAAACAACGTTCATAAAAGAATTAAATTTCAGTTTTACTTTTTCTTGAGAGAAAGAAAGGTCTGGTGTGGTGAGTCTGAGTCAAACTGTTAGTTTGACTCCGTCGAACTAGCAGTTCTTCAGGGGGGATTCCATAATACACGGGAACGGGAGCAGCGTGAGTCATACTTTATTTATAAGTTTAGGATAATTAATCCTGGGATAAATGAAAACATTGGGGCAATGTCGTCCTTACAAGCCCTGCAAGTTTAATGCTAAGCACATATATCAATCATTATCCCTTGACAGTTTTCCTCGGTTTTTTTCTTCCCCCCCCCCTCCCCCCTCTTTTTTTTTCCGCTTCTTTGATACGCACATCCCACTTCTCGTAAAAACCTTCTTCATGCTTGGCGCTCACATCTTTTAGCGAATACCTCAAAGTATTTCACCAATCTACTGTCCCCCCTTTTTTTTTCTTCTTCTTTTCTTTCTCTGAGGTTCATCTCTTGTCGCGAGTTGCTTACCGCTCGAAGCAGACTCGAACTTTACTCGCCGCTGTCAGGTTCTTCTAAAGAGCAATGCCCACCTGGTTGTCTTTTTTTTTTTTTTTTGTCTTTTCATCCTGTTGTGCCGCGGGTCGGAGCAATGGTGGGGAGGATAACAGGTACAGCAGAGAAAAAGAAAAAATCTTCAAAGCCAAGGCCTTGACCATTGATAGTTGACCACTTCTCCCAAAAACCTCCTTCACGCTTGGCGCTCTCATCTTTTAGTCAGAACGGAAAAAAATTTTTTCACCATCTGCAGCAAACACGTTCGCCCACCTGCTTTTTTTTTTTCCCCTAGGTTGTTCTGCGGCTGCCTGTATTGTATACAGATGACTCCCGGCGGCGGGTGCCTTGGGTGTATGACCCTTTGGGCCTAGCCTGCTCTCCACACTTGTGTGTGTATGTGTGTATTGTGCGTGCCCAGCTGGTTCACCTTTATGTGCCCATATTCTGTTTGTATCACCTCTTGCCAACTTTATAAGAAGACGAACAAGAATCATGTATCCTCTGTCTTGAGAAAGGCAGGGCTCCTGCCGAAACGTCGACTCCAAATAAACTTGGAAACAGTATGAAGCAATATTTCACTTGTATGTAACCTCTAGCAACCAAGTACGTCTATTTACTTATGCTATATATATATATATATATATATATATATATATATATATATATATATATATATATATGTGTGTGTGTGTGTGTATATATTTAATGGACGCACAAATCTTTTGCTCAGTAAGCAAGTTTAAAGCAGACTTTTTATTGATGCTTCCAAAGGTATTCCTAATATCTAATTGTGTTATGATCGATTTCAATCTGCTTAACTGACCAACTTTGAATGTTTAGCCCCTACTCACTATATAATACTTTTCTTTGGAGGGCCTCTAGTGGTAACGTATATAAAATAAGTATTCAGGTAAAGCATGTCTTGTGGAGGTACCATAAGCAAATTTGTAGTAGTTACCTGAAAAGATTTTTCCATAAATGATGACATTAGATTTTACAGGATGGTTCCTCAAGTGATATCCTAGAATAGAATATTGGCGATGGCTTATAATTTGTCCTTATTGTAGCTATTCGTATTGATTGTAATATGTGTACTCTCGCGTCCTCAGTTATTTAGAATTTGGAATGCACTGAAGCCGTAATGCAGGTTCAAAGATGTGTATAAAAATTGCTTTGTATTCTTAATGCAGAAATAGCAGCCACCTTGCAGTTACAATGTGAGGACATGGAGCAATAGCTCTAAAATTGCGCATAATATGATATATTTCGCTTTCCTTAAAGGGAATACCTGCTTCTTGGTAATTTTGACACAAAGTGATTGACTGACCGTTACTGTTCCTCTCTTGGTACGACATCTGAAAATGTTCATCATTTAGTAGAGGCTGTCAGAGGAAGAATAACTTTCTCGTTTTGCGGTTTGATAATTCTTTGTCTGATTTGTTTATTATTACGAGTGCCGATTTTTGTTTGATTATATTAGCCGCAATTTTATGAAGTGTGTGGATTTTGTTTCTAGATACAACTGCGAAATTCTTTACATGACGCGTTTTTCTTTTCATCAGTGTTATTATGGTAGCTTCGTGAAGTGTCTTTGTAAGCATTTTTTATTTCTTTTTCTTAGAGAAGGCTTTGCCTTCGGGTAACGAGACTCCATTGGTCCTAATCCTTAAGCGACTGTAGGGAATATATTTCCCACCTGATTCAAATAACTATACAGTCCGAAGAAGTGCATGTTCCCCCACAACATAGTGGCGGCCGATAGTGTAACACCTTGTAAACACTAAAAAAAAATCGCAGACATTTTCTCTATAAGCTACTTGATTCTGCTTCAGGTTTTCTCGAACATCGCGCCACATTTCCTTTCAGAACCTTCATGCGCGCGTGTTTCTCCACCCATAAAGTAAATTACAAATACCAGGCCGTGTTTGGTCAGAAACGAAAATAAAGTATATACAACTGACACTTTGAAGCTCCCTGTAATGTACAATGGTGCTTTAGAGTCTTACTTCAGCTTTAACGGAATGAATGAAGGATGAAATGAAAGCAATATTACCCTGACCTCTCGGGTACGAACGTACTTCGCTGCGGGTTTGGCCAAATCTCGAGAGCTTTGCCTACCTTCTTTATACGTAAACGGCTGAGCGATTGACGGCAGAACTGGCTTTAGATTTGTTTTTATAGTACAGACCAGTGGAAAGGTAATAAAACAGCACTCTTGGAGAACTAGTAGCTGTTGCTACCCGCTGGAAAGATAAAGCCGCCTGTACCAATTCCTTATATGCACAGGCTGTCTCAAAAAAGAAACAAGTTTTCGATCTACAGTTGACCTCCAGTGTCCTGTAGCTGTTGCAACCTACATATACATCAGGATAAAACCAGTTCAGTTTTATTAGCTCCGAAAGTATTACAGTGTAAACCGAAAGTATCGAAAGTGGCGGATGTGCCTCCTTTGCTTCATTTCAACGGAACTCTTGAAAATGACTATTTGCTTTACCGACGCACAAATATTGGTTCTAAAGATCGCCTTGGCTTTGTGAGAAAGCTATGAAGGAAGCTCGCGAAAAGGCTACACAAGTATGGAATGTTCAGATGACATTGCTACAAGACAACCCTCTATCAAAATGCCGGGAAAAAACTATTTTTTTTTAGAGCGGTACTTCATCTAAGCGCTGAGGATACTATTCGACTGCAAAGGATGACAACCGGCCAAAGCTCACGGACTCATGTAGTATGCTCACCTCTCTGCTTCTCCCTGCTTCGCGAACTTTCCCCAAATGTCGGACACCCTTCTGAGCCCACAGGAAAGATTATTGCTATAGCTTCAATTTCTGCTTCATATATGTTCGTGCAATTTCTGGCTTGAATATCTGATAAATACAAATAAATAACATTTTTTAAAGAAACATTTAGTTAATTTAATACTACAAGAAAATTTCCAAATATGTAAACCAGTACCACATAGTAATTTTTTCCTAATTTCATTCTTTGACCCTGTTCAAGATCTGATGTGCTAACATGAGCCGCCCAAGGCCCTTCAGCAAAAATGGATATAGCGTTGGTCGCACTGTCCTTCTGTCGATAATGAGTCATCACAATTATCACCTGTTGCATATTCTTCACGGACGGAGAATATGCATAGCACACGGTAACGACTAAATGGACGGAGAGCGCCTGAGCGACAAAAACACCTATCCCTCTCTACCTAGTGAATATCACAAATTGCATTAAAATATTTAGATGTCACTGTTGCGGTCGCGTATGTATCCCGGTAACTATCAAAACTCCTCTACGGAAGACAGTAGAAACATTTATACGCCACAATCATGCCTGTGATATTTTTTCGAGCTCCTGCAGCTGCGAGCTCTACCGTGAGTGCGGTTATCAGCTAAAAAAGGGCAACTGTCCGTTCTTCCAAGCCCCAGAACACAATCTACATGTCAATTCGCTGCACTTTGTATATAGATCATTTAGTCGTTGGGCACTAGGTCACACGTGAAAATATTAAAGGCAGAAATGAGAACACAAGTGCTCCTGTCCCAGATATTGAACTTGGATGTGCGTTAAGTTCTAACCTCTACGGGTGAAAAGAAAACTCGCTTTGTTCGGGATACTTGTGAAAAAGACTGTAAATTACCTGCACAGTAAGGCGCCTTTTTTAGTCCATAGATAGCTCACAAGAGAATCTTAGGCACCATCATAAGCTTAGCGAGGAAAAAGCCTACAAGTAAATGAAACAGCATCTCGTACGATCATCCCGTAATTTTGATCTGTTTATTAGCACATACAGCTCTAAGAATTTTTTCTTGTCATCGCCAATGATAAACGTTCTTTGCCCAGATTTGGTCACTTTTTGAATGCGCGTCGCTCAAAGCAAACAGATGGCATGATGCGCCTTTGTGACAAATGGAACTGGAGATCGCAGGCGACGTTCCTGAATTCTGGGTCTTTGCGTGGGCACATTGTCTCTCCTCGAGGCAGTTTCAGCGAATCAGAAGTGCGTTCTTCCTTACGCAAGCAGAAAAGAAGTGGGAGGAAAAGCCCTCGCATTCGGAGCAACTGCGATGACGTTCGCACTGGAGCCATAAATACGCCTTTAAAAGGAAGAAATGGCTGCGCGGAGAACAGGCCTCGGAGATGGTGCTCAACGTGGTCATCGCATTTGCTTGGCTCGAGCCGAGCCACGAATAGTCGGTGTTCTGGAGAAGACAATCTGGGGCATAGAAGAGTGGGCTGAAATGCCGCATTTTATTTCCGCGAAGTCGGAGAGAGGCGAAGCTGGATTGTGTCTCTATCTTTTTTTTCCCGTGATGGTGTCACTGCGAATGTGACTATAGTAGTCGATTCCGGGGGCGATTCTCCACGTGTCACGCTTTCTTTGTGTTTGTTTTTATTCAAGCATATTTATGCTGGTAGGTTCAGATTTCGTTTTTCATTTCAAAGTGTGTGCGCATCAAACTGTGAACTAGTGCTGTTTCAGCCAAGCCCTGCGTGGCGAGGTATTGGTCATATTCTGTTTTTGTTTTGTTTTTTCTCTCTTTGCAATTTTCTCTATCCTATTGTAGCACAAGCCCAAAACTTGCATCTTTTGAGACAATCTGTTGCTTTATATTTTCCTTTATTTAGCTTTTTTTGGAACAAGTAAGTATCCGCAAGTGTTTAAAAGAAACAAGGATTGTTTTCCTCTGAAGAATGAAACCTTTTCGGAAGATGGAAGGTAATCAGAAATGAGTAAAACAGGCTGAGAAGGATTGACAGCGTAATCTAATCAAACATCATAAGCATGAGCATATTTCGAACGACAGCTGAAGACTGATTCCAGCCGTGCCTATTTGGAAGAGATCACGTAGAGTCGGTCTCGACCGCAATGTGCAGGAAAACTGCGCTGTATCAAAATGACTCACCCTTGTATATCTATTGCAGCTGTTTGTGCGAGCGGAATAAGACCAGCCAAACTCCAGTTGTTCACGTTTGTTCAGACGTGTAACTTTAGGAAATAGGACGTTGGCAGTGTAGGTCTGAAAAATAATTGTAGTTCCTGACATTCTAGTTGAAATTAAAGAGAAGATATGGCATGGATATGATATGCAGTACAAAAAAAAAAGGACCTATTTGGAAGAGATCACGTAGAGTCGGTCTCGACCGCAATGTGCAGGAAAACTGCGCTGTATCAAAATGACTCACCCTTGTATATCTATTGCAGCTGTTTGTGCGAGCGGAATAAGACCAGCCAAACTCCAGTTGTTCACGTTTGTTCAGACGTGTAACTTTAGGAAATAGGACGTTGGCAGTGTAGGTCTGAAAAATAATTGTAGTTCCTGACATTCTAGTTGAAATTAAAGAGAAGATATGGCATGGATATGATATGCAGTACAAAAAAAAAAAAAGGATACGTGACGATTGCTAAGGGCAACAAATGGATTCCCAGGAAAGGAAAACGTAACAGGGGGTGGCAGAAAATTAGGTGGGTGGCTGAGGTTAAGAAATTGGCAGAGGTCAAGTGGAAGCAGCTAGCACAGGGCCGTGGGTTAAGAAAATAAAATGGGAGAAGCCTTCACCCTGCAGTGGGTATATATTGTTCAGCTGCTGCTGATACTGATGCTGAGACGCATACACCACATGTACTGTCCAATAAACGACCGCCTTCATAAATAAAAATAAGTCAATGTTTCAAGCGCGAACATGGATTTTGATTGTTTGATTGAGTTTGATTGAACATGGACCGCGGACATGGAACTGATTGTTCAAAAAGGCAGGTAAATTACAACAACGTTAATAAGTGCCTAACACCGTCTCAGGCATCTATACACGTATGTGTGTCATTCCAAACATGGATCAATCGTTCTCCCTCACTTCCATTACTTGTACCGACATTACTCTTTCAAAAAGATGGCAAAGTCATTCTGTTCAAAAAGAAAAACAATTCGCTCTAAAAAGACCAGTATTTTCTGACGACCCTCCTTTCCTGCTGGGCAGTTGACTGCTGACTGCTGATTTGGAATGCTCGCTGAATGATGTTGCCACTTGTCTGGAATTCATTTCTGTTCAGGTCGCTGTTATAGTCATCCAGACCAAAATATTTTGTTTTGCTACTGGTTTCCATTCACGTCGTACTGATTTCACAAAGATATTCATAGTGCCTTCAACATTTACGTAATTCGATCATGCACCAATTTCAACGCAAGTGACGGACATCGGTTTATCAATGTACGGAGGCCAGCCATAAGGTTAGACACTAAACACATGAGCTATACTGCTGTCAAAGGCACAAAGTAAGTGACCATTTAAATAAACTTACAGTTGGCGACTTTTAAATCAGTAAATAAATAGAAAATCATACCCAATAAGGCATGGCTCATATATAAAGTGTAAATGAAGGCATTAAAAGATTCTTGACAGTTGCGTAACCAGCTTTGACCACCATTCAGCTATTCAGCTGGCACTATTGGTGTTTCCTTAGGTATTAAACTAGATGAAGTTGAAAATCTATATATTCCTCCAAAAACAATTTTAGCTACGATCTATACCAGATCAACATAGCAAGAAACACAACAAAGACCAGGAAATCTAGGGAAGAATGAAGCCTAGGGGATGGCGACACACTATTAAACGGAACAAAACAAGATTTGAGAGGGAGGATCAGTTCGCAAGCCAAGCCAACGTTTCGGCAAGGGGAGTTGTCTTCACCTACGCAGCCCATTACTATTATACTCGCCTTATCTCTGATCCGCGTTTTCGGGCCACTGTTATGTTAAATATCTCTATTATCGTACCTGTTACCTTACAAAAGCCACTTTTGATAAAATAAAACATGCTTAAAGCTGATCAAGCTTGTCTTGAAGCTTACTGATCCAATGGAATTGAAGTAATATTTCACACACGGCACATGCAGGCAGTTGCACTCCATACTCGAAACCTGAATACATAAACCACTACAGAGTTCCCGCCATAAGGAGTAATAGTTGGCGGCTAACAATAAACCATCAATGGAATAAATTATTAAATATTGATGAGATGACTTCCATGTCCAGTGCACAAAACCTTTCCACAGCTTCTAAAATGAATGCAAAATAATCATAGTGGGCAGTGACATCACATTTTTATTTTGTAAAACGGGTTCACTCCTTGCAATGAAGCAGGACGTCTTCAACATTTGTATGTTTGTGAGTGGTTATTTAGTGCATTATCGAGATTGTCAACAGAGTTTTATTAGTTTCATTCTGCGTCACTGAACACCTTCGTTTATATTTCTGAAGAGCTTTTAATTAACATGGTGTGAAAAAAACAACTGTGCTTCTTATCTTTGAATCAAATAACGTTCTTTTTCTTCTTGTCTTTTGTGATGCCAGTTTTGTCGCTGCCGATTCTTCACTGTGGACTTGTTACCTTTGTAAACTTGTCTTGAAGATTATATATTGCGAGACAAGACGAAGCACTGGCAGGTTAGCTTTATTCCTGCGAGACAAGACGAAGCAGCAGCAGCAATCAGCAACGTCCGGTCAAACTTCGCCTTCTACCAAGCCGAAGACGATCAATGATCATGACTGCTTACAAATAAAAGTCATGCTCACGCACGTAGCTTACAATATTCAAGATGATGTGACATAAGCCACGCCTCAGCGATGCGATCTGTAATTGGTAACTTTTGTTGTTTTTAGTGATGTTTCTTGTATGAATTGCAGTGCGGCGCAGAGGCTCTGTCAGGCATACCCTTTCTTCTTTCTGTATCTGGTCGTTTCTGACACCATTGGTCAAAGATAGGTAATTTTGAGGCGAAAGGCACTAAAATTGGTCTTAAGGTCGGTTGCAGTAAATAAAGCCGACAGGCATACAGTAAGAATTCTAAACAGACTGCATGAAAGCTAAGCTCGCTGTCATCATCAGTGCATACATGGATATCCTTTCTCCTCATTTCTTGAAGCAGATCCAAGAGCCATAGCACAATACAAACGGGTTCTTTAACGTGCACTGACATCGAACAGCACACAGGCGCCTTTTTTTTTTCGCCTCCATCGAAAAGCTGCCGCCGAGGCCGGGATTCGATCCCGCGGTCCTGGGAACAGTAGTCGAGCGCCGTAACCACTCCGCCACCCCGGCGGGTTAAACTGGAAACGTAAGAAGGTGTAGAAAGGAATACTTTTCAAGAGAACTTTAGAGCGCGGGCACGTAATCAGGTACAGTATGTCGCTACTATTTAGACATTGATGCAATAGTACTTTTTTAACACAAGCGTGCAAGTTTACAGAAAAGTTTGACATCTTTCTGAGTTAACTTGTTGTCGAAGCTTAGTGGCTTATTTAGCGCTTAGGAGGATGCAACAGCACGTACGACTGGGTGTAAACGTTGGAAATGGTCTATTGTAAAGAGGACAAGAAATCTGATATTGCGGGTACAGGAGGCACACGGCAATTATAGCTTGTGCCAGATGACGTGCTTTTAACCTTGTATTTAGCAGTTTGAAAATAGAGCATCGGCAAAGTGACATATGGATGTCTTGGTCATCTAGTGTCAAAGAAAAATAAACAAGCGTTGAGGGGAAGCCACAGTTCGGAAGCAAACATTTCATCAAGACTTCTCTTCGGCCCAGGTGAAGACATATCCTCTTGTTGAAATGTTTGCTAGCGAACTGAGGCCGAGTCAACTGCAAACTGAGTCAAGCTTACCGCAGAACATCTTTTTGTCCCCGCTCCCGGCATTCTTTTATAAAAATGCAGAATAAAGATTGAATTGAATGCTCCTTGCTCCCCTTATTTGGTTTCTTTGATTCTGCGCGTAAATTTTTCCCTTATTCTACCCCAGTTATGTAGTGGGTGCTTATGCACGTTTGCAATATCCTCATGCACTGCACATGTAGAAAAATGTTCTCAAGAAGGTGTAGAATTGACAGCTTGACAGCTGTTTTAAGATTTTTAGCCTTTAGAGCAGCCGCAAATAATTTCTTGCGATAATTCGCCAGGTGTCCAAGAAAGCACACTTTACGTATATGTAAGGAAGGTTGTGTGCATCAGTTCTGTACGGCCAATCTGCATTCACTTTCACTTATTCACAGGTGTCATTGCTGCAGTTGACATTGTGATGTTTGTATATATCTGTAAAATCATTTGTTTATTTAGTTTCATTTGCTTGACTGATGTCGTTTTCTTACTCCACTTTTACTTCAGCATATAACATGTATGTATTATCCTAGAACTAAACTTGATTGGGGCAAGGTGGATGAAAGGTACGTGTGAAAGGCCATTAAGAACTTAAGTTCAACAGAGGAGCTAATCTAAGTTTCATTTTGAGCACTGGCACAGATAAGTTGTTGATTTTAGTATATTTCTAAGTTAATTGAACAACCCCTAATTGTTTGATTTATTTATTTAGAATACACCCTAAAGGCCCCAAGAGTGGGGTATTACATGAGGGATAGCGGCATAAAATCAAAGTTATATATTAGTTATCAAACAAAAATTATTTTCTCTATGAACTTTCTAAAAGATTGCAGATTGGAGTGGAGCACGGCTTGAGGGGAAAGATCGTTCCAGTCTTTTGCAGTCGGAATAAAAAATGAAAATAGATACACAGTAGTGTGGGCGGATGATGGATAAACGCTTTTGTTGTGGCTGACACGTTGTAAAGTCCGGTTACAGGGCATAATGACGGAGTCGGATAGCTGTGAATGATAAAATTTATGAAAATGCAAAGTCGGAACATTTTACGTCGGTGAACGACAAGTGGTAGGTTAGCTTGAGACTTTAGATTATATACACTAGTGAAGTAGCTGTGGTTAAACAAAGCGGACGGCTCGGTAGCGGATGGCGGAATATAGTAATTAAGCTAATTTTTATTCTGACCTTTATTCTGACGTATGTATATATGTACAGTCGTGGTCAGAAGTCCTGAAGCCAAATGGGTTTTGTCCCAGCTGCAAAATGAAGCCGTCACGGTGCCATTAAAGAATAAATTGCCGTGAAATGCTGTCACACAGTTTCTGGCTGTGGTAGTAAATTATTTCGCCAGATTCTAAGTGTCTTATGACCTTTAATGATGGCGCGACGGGTTCATTTTGGGCCTGAGAGGATCATTTGGCTTCAGGGCATTTTACCACTGCTGCGCTGATAATTGGCGAGGTGTGGTATACTCATGCAAGCACTTGACCAAATGAGCGCCCTGCAAGCGAGCTTTGTCGCCGGCGAATTACAGCTTTATTTGAGAATATCTTAAAAAAAGAAACATGTACTGGCTTGGTCAATGCACCGCGGTCGTCAAAGACCTGTCGCCGACTTATTCAAGGGTGATAAGCTGCAATGCGAAACGTGAGCAACCGCAGAGGCGAGCGCGACCACATAACGAACCCAGTTCTTGTAAAGTGCGCGGTAGAAGATCGAGCGCGGTGTCACGCGCTGCATGGTCTGCAGATCTCGACACGCTTCATGAGGCAAAGAATTCAGCAGATCGTCGTTACGCGCATTTGATGATGACGTTCTTAGCAGAACAAGCTCAAAAAGCGCTAGGATCAAGCTGCCACAAACTAGGAGTTGTTTATATACGTGCGCCGATCGAATTTTGTACGCGACGCGAGAAGTCGAGCGATGTATTACATATTGTTCACTCGTATACGTATCCTCAGGGGTTCAGTGCGTTAGGAAGCTTAGTAGAAGTTGATAGTTGGTTAGAGGAGAAGTTGATTTTGCTGAGATTTAGTCATGTGGGCTATTACATTGGGTTTCTGCGCTAGATAGCGCCTCAATTGTTTTAATGCGATTTTCAATCGCAAATTAAAATTATAAAGCCTTTTTTTCTTTGATATTCTAGTGCTTGATCTGTACTATATAATGCAAGATCTTTTCATCTCCACCATAATCTCATGACATATTTTGGCCAATGTTCTGTTCCTTTAAGAAATGAAAGGTCGCCCATATCCCACTCTCTGGGGACAGCTCGACCCCGCCGCGAAGGAAAAGATGGAGCAAGAAGAGGGGGAAGGAGAGAAAGAAAAAGGTTCCTTAGTGCAGAGCTTCGAAAAAAAAATTACCGAGATCACTGCAGAATCTGCAGTGGAGAAATACGTAAGCTGAGCGTTGCTGTGTTGTCTGCGAGCTGATTGATTGATTGGATGTCCTTTATTGAATGGGAAAGCTCATGGCCATGGATGGGGATAAAGGGGAGTAGACAAAATCTTCATTATTTAGGTCGTCACTGAAATCACATTGCTCTAATCAGGCCACTGAGCGAGCCATACTTGGCAAATATCATCTGTGTGTTAGCATCAGTTTCTAGAAGGGAACGGTAGTTCAGGCGGTAGGATTGTGTCAGCGGGATTCAGCGAGTGACAGATACTGCGCCTTCCCTTTCCTGAAAACAAATTATAGGACGCCGGAGAACTTTGATGAGCTCAGGTTGTGTTTGACGAGGGGCGCGCGATATATTGTTAGTTGTAGTGGATACGAGGGAAGAAATCGCAGAACAAAATCTGACAAGACTTTATATAAATTGTCGACGGTACTTTCAATGCGTTCTGCGCAGATTGGAAATGCATCGAATCTCTGGCGCCGAGCGCTGGAGCAAAAAGGAAATACATGAAATGATGTTCCACTGTACTGACACGCGCTGCGAAACGGCTGCAGAATCGGTTTTCCGTTGTTTTATTTCCTTTTTCGCGGTGCTATGAGCGCTGTGCTAGCGGGTTTTCATAGCACGAGCAAGGGCCGTTTGCTGCTGGGTCTCTTCGGCGCGTTGCATGGCTTTGACGCCAGGTGCTGCATGGATTGCTGAAATCGCGAATGGCTCTTCTTGTGGAAAGAAAAACATGCCATAAAATTTCCAAATGTAAGTTCAATGCGGCGCGTTTGCTCACACGTGCGTGAGGCGATATGCCGGATCTCTTTGAAGCTTTGGCCTTCCATATAACGCATAAAGGTTCGATCGCGATGCATGAGAGCGCAAGCGGCTCTTTTTACGAACGGCTTCTTATTTAAAATGCATTGATCTTGCAACAGCAAGCTGATGCGACACTCGAAGTCAGAAATTTCAAACCAAAGCTCAAAGAATGTCTTCTCGGGAACATGGTTCGCAGTTGTCCTACATAAAATCTTTATGCCTCAAAAAATGTCTGAAAACTTTCAAAGCTTGAAAAGAAAGGCTTAAAAGGTATATAAAGCTAGTTTATCTACCGCTGTTTTTAAAACTTCAGCCTAAAAATTGCTCATTTTCGACTTCGCGAGAAAAACTATGTTGGCCACACTGATGAGTTTGATAATGGTGGCACTACACGTGGGAACTTCTTGTTGGTCTCACCTTTTAGCAACTTGCTGCATCCATAGAATTTCTTACCAAGAGGAAAGCTGATGCCGCAACCATGAGAGTTTGTAAAAAGCTTCTTGACGACCCCCGTTCCCCCACCATGGGCGCTCTAAGCATCATGGACCTAAATCCCCTGAATAAACTAAAAGTAACGACATCTCCTCTCTCCTCATCCTGCGTTGACGCTCCTCCTCTCGGCGCATCCCGGGCGCCGACGGTGGGACCCCCTTGGTCTGGGATAGCAAATAGATGCTTCCAGTGCTTCCCTTTGACCTGCAGTAGGCCGCGTGGTCGATTGAAGTGTTCGTTGTATTTTTGCCTTAGGTTTCTACGTAACGTACAGAAGCGTGTACAGCCACAGTAACTTAATACTCTTGATCACAGTAGCATGCATAAAAAATTCAATCGCTGTAAAACGTATTTATTCAGGATTATCAGAGCACACACGTTGGTTTCTTTAGGAATTGGCTGGAGCGATTAGGAGTCTTCAGTTATGTGATCCTAAGAGACAAAAAAGATTTGGTATGGCATAATTTTATACAGGGCGCGGAAGAAAAATCTAAACCATGATTTTTCATAAATAACTTAAAAGCGCGCACAATATAACGTCAGCATGCCACAAGCATAGTAATAACGTATTTACCTCTCTATAGTTAGTCTCAGTCAATGAGCGGGTTCACTCTTTTGCGATCCCTTTACCTATATCAGCGCAACGAAAGTGGCAATCCGCCAAATTTCAAAGCACAATTAGCTGCAGCGACAACGACTATGAAACCCTTGCAACTATATTTAGCTGAGGTCTTCGGTTGCATTCTCAAATACTATGTGCACAGTTATGACATATTCAGGATAGCTGCCTTTAATCTGCACGGCCTACTTACTCGGCTAGAACAAGTATGACAAAGTTCAAATTTGACCTGTACCGCAAGGAGCATGCATATGTAGTGGAATCGATATATGCATACATAGCAAATAGAACCGCCACTTTGTTCATAATTTATAAGCAAAGCAATCTTACTACAACAAAACGAATGTGTTCTGCATGCGCGCTACTCCAAATCGACATGCATTCACAACGAGAGCCTTGAACTTGGTAGCTCGAGAACCTGAAGTACAATTGTCTTGTAGCGAATGGACCCAATCATAATAAAACGAATATATGTCGCAATGCTTACAGCAGCAAAGATGAACATTCAAGTGGGTGGCATGAGCGGCGGAGCGTAAACAATGTGAACACATAAAGCGCAACGTTCGGGTCGAGCCCTCCGCCTACCAACCAAATGAATGCACTTCCGACGATGAGTGCATCTAATCTGAATGGGCACAGCGAGGAGGCGGTGAGGAGGCGGAGGAGGGTGGCTGATCCTGGCCCTGATGGGGCTGGTATAGGTGGTCACCGCCACTTGCGGCGGGGGCTAGCCTACCACCGAACGTTCATCAGTTGCAGGTCGTCATTGCACCCGCCACCGCTTCGGTGACGGGCGACGGCTGTTGCGGCGCACATCTTTCGCTCCCTCTTTTTTCTTCGTTCTTCTCTTTTTTTTCTTCTGTCCGCACGAGGCAGCGGAGGTGGCTCAGCTACAGAGCCAGTAGCACGCCTGTGCGTTTTCTTTTCCTTCTTCCTACATCCACAACAACACAACAGCGAGCGGCGGGAATGACATATCCCCTATTGTAAAAACCAGCGTCTCCAGTGCGAAACCAGTAAGATTTTCGCGCTGGTTTTGCACTGGATCTGCTGGGCACGCTGGAGGTCTGCGATATTCACTGGAGCAGTAACGGGAAGACACTGGCTGCACTGGTGCGATGGGAGAAAAACGCTAGGATTAGACTTTTGACGCTGGGTGTGTCGCTGGCATCCGCGATGCACTGGGAGAAGCGCTGTATATGCGCTGGGCCGCACTGGTCCCAGTGCCCCAGTATAGCCGGTGCGGCCTGCGGCGTCAGCCGGAGTAGCATCCCTCAGGGGCCAACAGGGCAACAGCGTACTTTCAATCGACCATCGGGGGGCATATGAAAAATAGGGTTCAAGCAAGCACTTTTTGCTGCGAAGTCGTTGCGCATTTGTAAGAAAACAAAGGCAGTATCTTTTTTCTAGAATTTCCATGTTTCGATGGGTCGTTTCGAGCTTTTCGAGAGAGACAACGACCACCGCGCCTCGATCTCATGACACACTGACGATTAACGCACTACTAAAGCTGGAATTGAATAATGTGGGCTGCCATGCATAACCAACTTCACAGCTGATCTTAAGGGCACTCTAACACAATGATTACTGCCAGAGTGTTCAATGCGGGCTCAATCGCAGGCGAGCGTAGCCTGCACCCCGGCCCAATATAAACAGCAGAAAGAAAAACTAAAACGAGGAAGAGAGTAGTTTACCGAGCGATGGGCCCATGACAGAAAAAGCAACATACAGCGCTTGTAATACATAATATTTGGCGTGTTTCTCAAGCTTTTGCGCTCTTTCTTAGTCTGCGTATCAAGCAGCCGATCCCTCGGTCATCGCAACGCTTCCCGCAATGTTTACATACCAATAAGGTTTAGTTACACGCAATTAGGGTCATCGCTGCGGCGCTTGCCGGTATTGAAGCTCGGTCGCACTTTTTTCCTTGAAGGCTTCTACTAAAGCTCCGTGTTCAGCGAAAATTACGCCCACGGTAGCAGAGCACCACCCAAGAGCCGGCGTTGGTAAATTTGCCAGTTATGTCAAACTCCACATGTGAAAATGATTCCAGTGCACAAAATAGCGCGCATAGGCACCCAGAACATTAGTTGCAAGCCGTGAGAGCAGACAGCAAGCTAAAATGATCAAGAAATTGCAATTGTTAGAGCGGTAGCAATGGCCTGTAGACTGCGAAACATGAAGTCCCAACCTTATAAATGCGGGTCATGACATTAAATGCAGAACTGTTTAACGAAAACGAAGTTCTCGGCGTGGCCGAGTAGTTAGCGTGCTGAGCTAGTGATTGGTATGTACCTAGGGACTTAGTTCGAGGCACGCTTGGTGTACTAAAACCTAACTTGTTTCGTTACTTTTTACTTTTTAATTTTTATCCCACGCCTTTTTCTTTCGGGCAAACAGTGCCGCCAGTGCGGAGCGTCCCAGTATGCCGCGTCCCAGTGCACCCAGTGTCCAGCGTCATACTGGGATCATAATCAGGTATGGCGCTGGGGCGCTGGCATCCAGTGGCACTGGTTTTTGCAATAGGGTCCTTACTTACGAAAACACACGAAGCACAGCTTTCAGGACGAGCATGCGATCGAGCCACCATATCACTACACATGCCAGGCAAGGCATACAAACAATGTAGAAACTGGGCTGCCACGGCGAGCCGCGTGAACGGCGCGCAAGACATGAACATTCGAGCCGAAGCCGAAATAAACGTATAGCCTGTGAAGGGACGGTTCAGGTTACAGTCGTTCAGGCTTCGCACAGCCTCTTCTGAAGAGAAAAAAAAAACATGTTTGAGAACTGAAGAAGGACGTGTTACCGCATATAGGCGCGGATCCTGCAAGTGTGCCCGTGAATCTTCCCGGGAAATCCTGAGGCCTCAAAACTTTCGGAGAGCAGCGTTTTTTTTTTTGTTCTTTTCGGGCAAGAACTACAAAAAACACATTTCTTCTTGCCTACTAGTTTGTTGCAGCCAAAGCACAGCAGAAGCCTGGCATCACCGCTACACGGAAATGCTTCCCACTAAAATGTTTCTGCGCGTCAGCAAATTGGGCGACCCGATAATGGCGCCGGCGTCTGCTGCGCGGCAAAAAATAGCGCAAGCTAACACGTGACCAGGTCACTGCAGCCAATGGGAGGCTAGCTCCTTCAGTGGCATGCGAGGACAAGGAAGAAGCCGGTGAGTTGAAAGGTTATCGCTTGATACAAAACTACAATTTTTGGAGAAACATTAATGGGAAAATAAACGTTGTTCTACAATAAAAAATGTGCTCAATATAGTCAGCCTATGTCGCAAAAAGCCAGCAAAATAGAATGTGGGTATAAAATTTGTAAAAACAAAGTCATGGCACTCTTACCGATTTCCTAAGTAACCAGTATCACGGAAGCCAATATTTCGCACCTAATAGGCACAATTTATATGTAAAGGATCTTTCACAATATGCATGGTTTCTTAATCACTGAAAAATTGCTGGTGGCATTTCGGAAAACAGAAACCTTTTATTGGTGTCGTATGCTTTTGCATCTTCATTTAGACGACTTTTGCGCTCTACTTTCGCGCTTCCAGATAATGATAATAATGAATGAGGAGGAGTAGGAGACAATTAAAGAACGCAACTCTGTATTCTCGAAAACAAAATCGAGTGTCCCGCACAAAATAGCCACTGGCCCATGATGCTTAGCACGGGCATGGTGCCTGAAAGGCAGCGCCCGCAGCTTTCAGGACAGATTAAAAAACTTTATGGCTGCATATGTTGACTTAATTACTGATCTCTTAATATGTGCTTCTAATATCTTATATTCTTTTTAGCAGACAGTCCTAGATTTCCCTGTTATGCAGCCACTGGTCGTAAGCGACTACCCGACACAGATATAAAGCATCATTTTAGCCATACCGCACGAACGTGCATGCTTCGCCTAGGAGTAGCATGCCTAACTTGGCATTTCTAGTTCTCACTCAGGATTGGTCACAAAGGCTTCAGTTGAACTGGATTTTTTCCCTGCGACTTTCCCAACGCAGCGCATAAAGCAGCAGTTGCTTGGCAACCTGTAAAAGCTAGTTTGTCGTCATCATGGCCGTAGTTGCAGTGTATTCTTTGGAAAGATCCCATGCGGCTAGGGGCTATTGAGTGGAGGTGTGCAGGGGGAAAACGAGCACATCTTTCACCCAAACCACGGGGTGTGCCTCCTATCCCCCCCCCCCCCCCCCCCATTCCTTTCTGTAATTTTGCGCGGGCATGAAAATGTGACCTCCTATTGGACATCATGCGTACCTTGCGCCAACTATTATAAATGATCAAAGACGGGCGTTCTTTGGAGACAAAAAATTTCAGCCTATGGCCATTTTGCAATCGTGAAGCCGAGCGTCAGTGTAAGAGAGAGTGGAAAGAACAGTCGACATAGGTAGATTTTGGGCAAGGCGGAGGACCGTGATTGTGTAATTGTTTTCAGCGTGGCATTCTAGGTAGAGCTGAATTTCCCATAAAGGTTATATTATTAACACAGTATTTTCCGCTGTTTTACATCTGGATGCTAGGTTATTTTCTATTCTGTGGTGACACCATCCCAAATTATTTTCCAGATTTCTCCGCATGTACAAATTCCAACAGCTGCTGCTCATAGACTTCGTCAAGCTGAAGCACTTAGCAGAGCCTGAGGACAAACGTGTGTTGCGTTTCAGGCCGTGGATTCCGTGTGTCAGTAGAGATGAAACGCAAGGCGCGCGCATAAAGCGCGAAATGAGTGCACTTTATCGACCCCAATGTTTTAGAAATTATTCCAAAGTTTTGAAGTAAGGTATCTTCATAGCTCGTGTTGTTTTAGGACTGTAAAGCGTATATAACCCGTACTAAACCAATTAGAAGAACAGATCATATAGAGAGCTTCTATTTCACGAATTGTCGAACCTGCGACGCTGAATGACACCCCAATTCAATCCGTTTCCCGATGCTGGTTTTTTTATATACGGACACGTCATCATTCAAAAGCTGTGCCAATATGAACATGTACTTTTACTCTATCAGCGAGTAATTGCATGGAAGATGAGATGCTTTGTTAGTAGATGCAAAAGGGAGCCAGCAGGCACTGATACACAAAGGAAAACATGAAAAACGATGTGTGGGGAGGGGGGGGGGGGGGTCGTGCCTATGATTGTAAACAATAATTCAATCAGAATCATCGACACGAAAATAGAGCTATGCTTTTCTGTCTTTCTCAAACTGTTGCCTCCATCCGTATATACTTTGACTCCAGACATGGCAATGTGGTTCGTGTGTCCACCCGTATGCTGAATGCTCAAAGAGGAAAACAGAGTAGAAAGACATATTACGCAAACAAAATACTATTTTATATACTTCAGACAGGGTTCCATTAAACAGCATTGATCGCGCGTAATTAAGGGCGTACGGTATATTACCGCTGCATATTGAAATGCGCCGCTCTTGATTCGTGTTCTTCAGAAACGATCGCATGCTTTTTAAATTTGCCATTGGCCACCTTGCCTTCAATGACTTCAATTATAACGGCCGCTTCGCTGAATAAAAACTCTTCCAATTCGTGGTTCTAAAGCGTATTTGAAAGGCATCCAATATGTGAAAAGCATTTTCTAATGAGAATTGGCGTCACAAAAGATTTACTTTTAGGTTTCCTCTGCTAAAATGTGCATTTTTTAGGCTATGGCACTGCGCCCCTGGGTATGATGAGAAATGCCTCTGGCAACAGTTTTGTTCCATTACCATTATATAAGCATGAAGTCGCACTCTTTTATATTGCAGAATTTGCAAAAAAAAAATCATGAGTTCGAAGTGAGGCTTGCCGAAACCGATATGACCTTCTCTTATTATTATCCAAGTTGAACAGAAGTACAAGCCTTGCTTAGTTAATTTCTGCGGGGAAAACACGCCGATGGCAAAGATTTGTCGGAGAATTTATTGTATGAAGTTTTAAAGCGGCAAATGTTTAAGGGATACATTCAGATAACTCAGGTCATCGCCGTCAGCGTAAGCAGAGAAAGCCAAAACATCACAAAATGATGAGCGAAGTACTGAATAACTGCTTAGTCTAGATTAACTCCCGGCAGATGGAGGCAATCTGGCTTCACTCCCATTGCCTCATCACCTGCGTCGTCCAACGTTTTAAGGTCTATTTAAAAGCAGCAGTGAAGGCGTTTGGGCTCTTTTAGAAAGCGTACAAGGCAATTAGCGAGCATGAAAGCAGGGGAAGGAATTATAAATAAAAAGTGGCGCATTCTGCGAAATTTGATAGACGCATGGGTACCTGTTACTAAAAGGCAACTTATGCTAAAGAGTAGTGAATGCTCGCAAAGGTGTCTTAACAAAAATGAAGCCGATCGCTAGTAAAAGCTAATGACTTTAAATTCAAATGGTCAGCTTTTAATACGTTATTCAAATACGCACCGGCCAATCTATATCTGGCAAGTTCCTCCAGCAACTTCAGAACATTTTTGATGCTGTTGAAACAGCTAAATTAACGATTATATTGGTCCTCAATGATCAATTTCGTAGACTAAATTTCATTGTTTTCATTGTACTGAAAACAGGGCTAAATTTTAAAGCAGCTATGAAGCTCCTCTCCGTCAGTTATATTCCTTCAATATTTTACCGTTTATTTATTATAAAAATCGTCTATGATTACGATTTTCGGCTAGCACATTTACGCAAGAAGAAAGTGCAACCACAGTGGCGTCACATTGAGGCGCAAATATTACAGGAAATGAAATCGCTCAGTGCATGCGTGCTATGCACGGTGAAACCAGTAAACTCTGCATACCTTCTGAAGTGGAGGATACCCGAAGCCGGTGCAAAGTGCTACTAGCTTTAAGTCATCCAAAAAGCACGGGACACGGCAAAAAACAGCCTAGTGGTCCATATTTTTTATTGTTATTGGCGCCCAAAGTTATCTTCATTCCAAGCCTGCCTCGACCAAAACTCCGAGCCCAGAATAACACATCACGCGCAGCGGGCTCTCCGCTCCCCTACGGTCCTTCGCAATCGACTGAAGAATACAAAAAAGCACTATAAGACGGAATTGAATATCGCTTGTCAGGTACAAAAGCTGGTTGAATATCAGGTTGATGTTCTCATTTACTTAAATTTGTTCCGCGAGTCGATTTAATTTTTTTCTTTACCACAAAGGCACGCCGTAGAGACATACCCTTGTCTTGTTTTCGTGCAACTTTATACTGCGATGTGATTTCCATACAATTTAGAGTGTACGAGTGTACGATTGCAGTCTCTAGAAATGTGCACTATATACCACTGATGCCTCGCTTCTCTCGCTCCTTCCGAAATAAAAGGACAGCAAGAGACTTTTCGATATTTTTTTTTATTGTCTGATGGCCGCGTTTGTAATAAGCACGCGCATTTGCATCCAATTCTTTGCTAAATAATAATCTGCTTCTTTAGAAAATGCTGTGTAAGCTGGTAGTTCGTTAATATTAAATTTAGTAACATAATGTTCCTTATAAAGAATACCGCAGGCTGTTTCCGTGGGGATCTGCGTCCCGCATTTGTGACGGAAAGACAAAATGGCCACCAGTCAAGATTAGTCCCTGAGAAGCTGCTTTGAGACCTATAGATACATTTCAGCAAAACCTCAGTAGGGCACGATTTATGCTAGCGTTCGGCCTACCTCAGCGCCCGTTTACAGCATCAAAAATACTTCTGAGAGCACTGCTGAATCTGGACTGGAGAAATGAGAAAGCTTGAGCGTTACTGCTGTACACGGTACATCGCTAGCCACCGCACAGCTGTATTAATGGCCAAAAATATTTACACCACCTCCACCATCTGCACCCTGTGTACAGATTTCGCTATAGCAATGCCTGGACTTGTGCTACAGAGAGGAAATTTCATTCCCTTGGCGCGCGTTCGTTACAGAGTTGCATGTGTGTGATTGGCGATACTGCGTCGCTCGTCGTCGTGATCCTTTCGCTGCCACGGAGATGGCAGGAACGCTAGGCGAGGAGAACACATCTCACAGAATCTAGCGGAGTGAGCTCGCGAACAGATCGCGCAACCTTATCTCGTGCACGCGAGACTTTCACTATGAGCAAGGAAAGGCCTTCGCCTTAAAATATTGCGCCAAATAAAACAGCCAGATTTGCACGCTCTAAATAAATCAGGCAGACTAAAAGAAGGCCGCTTTATAAGAATGAAGTTACCGAAGAAAGTACACGCTCGAAATAAACGATGTTACATGCTTGCACCTGTGGTGGTTTTTTTCCCCAATATGGTAGGGTGCATTATAGGCTATCCTGAGCACTCTGGTTTGTACTTGCTTGAGCGGTTCTGTAGGCTTTCATTACCGTTCAACAGACTATATTTCGTTCCTTTTTAGTCTGAATTCTTCCACATGTCGCTGTGTACCACACAGCCTCCTGGGCCCAAATGAATTGTCTTCAGTCACCTGCATTTGGATTCACATTTTACGGTCATTTATATTGGTCCCTACATTATGCAAATTGACAAAATGTAATTTTCAATAATGTTGTTTACTAACAAATACAAAAACGAAATTTCGGACGGCCTACATGGAGAGCAGTTTTTATGAGGCGCAAGACCTCCCAATAATGTCATTGTTATGCGCGCAAATTCGGTCCCGAAAAGCCATTTGGAACAAGCCGCCCTGCTTTTATGCGACGGCATTTGACTCTATCGACTAGTGCAGCGGAGGCGGCTCTTGAGTGGCAGAGACCGCCTGGATTTCATGCACATTAAACCAGTCTTTGTTGGCAGGTCGATGGGAGCGGCATTCACTGAAGATAAAGTGGTGTCCTCCGCGTGGAATCACCTTAATTTGCTACTTGGTCTCCTGGTTGATGTCTGCTCCGTGTAATTCACATATGTCGTTAGGAAAGCGACGCCAGTTCCCTAAAGAATAAGTTTTATTTTGATGTTTTACACCAGCAGTTCAGTATGGGGGAGCAGGGCGCTCCTGTAATGACGGCTCATTTCAGAAGTGAAATTTGCATCGGTAATTCGGGTATGCTGTTATGTGCCCACCTCGAAGATTTTGGAAACCCGCTATTTTATAGCTTCAGCGTTTCTCACCCCATGTTTCCACTGTGAAGAGTTGTTTAACTGTTCTTTGTTTACAACTGCTTCTTGGCCGAGTGCACTTTTTCAAGTAAATTGAGACTCCAGAGCTGTATAATCTAATCTCTGGCGAGAAAAAAATTATTTTCATGATGCTCGAACCCGACACGCTGCCAGATACTTTAAAGGCATTGTTTCCACCAATCGCTCCTCTCGTTGCCTAAACAGCAGAATTGCGACATGAGGGGTATTACAAAACCCCGCTTTTCATTCACCTAAGAAAAGCATGATAATGGCTTGGAAGTCTTCCTCATGCTTCTTTTCTGGCAAGCACCTGATAACTCATACTGTCTGCAATTCCATCCAAAAATGATCCAAAAGAACTTCGAAATTATGCATGAAGCTGACTTTCGCAAACATATCAAAGCTCATTCAGAACTCACAATATATAACTCTGACACAAAACGCTCATCGAAACCGCCAGGGAACATTCATGCTTAAAACGGACACTAAAAGCCTGTAGCAAACTTTTACATCTAAAACGAGTTCAGAAAATTTTTTATGTGCATGTTTACATTCTTATAATGGGTGTTGAATATCAATAACGAAAACCTCTGAGCATTTACAAAATTCGGTAATGCGAATTTTCAACGCCACTTAGGCGGTGTTTTGATTTCACGATATATTGACGTAAAAAATTTGAGAACATGCATACGCGTATATTTACAAAATATTAGGTTTCTTTCAGAAATCTTCCTTAACTAGCACTTTTCTGACAGTCCCGTCGTTACGAAAAAATCGTTTTGGCCTGAGATTCGGCAGGAGATATATTCGATATGTCGAACCAATCGATCATTACAAAAGACGAGTCGTCCATCACAAATAGTTAACCCCAGCAGCACGGCCTCCCTCTCCACTGTGGTGTATGCAGCTGCCATTTGGGCGCCTTTACATTAAGCAAATAATAGAAAAATCAAATTTATCAAAAGCAGCCGTTAAGTAACCAACACTGACTATGCTACACTTTCGCCATTGGGACCGCACTAACCTCTACTACTTATGCATACGCCGTGGTCGCTCCTACGAAACAGAACAAAATTAACCGAATAATTTCGCATAAGACTACCTCTGCTAGGAAATAACTTAGCATAACTCTCAACAAACACCTCAAAGATAGGCTGTGTCCTTTCACTCTAGAGCTGCCCTACAAAGTCATCAATCTACCTTCAGCCATGGCGACCATCAGCATCTTGTATTGGAGATGCGACATCTGCACCACCAGGCAATAGAAGGGAGATGTGATAGAGTCCACGTGATTGTACAGACATCAACAAAATATTTATAATGAGTGAGCGAAGATTAGAGCAGGAAGAGGAAAAATGATTATTTCCATTTGCACAGGACCAACTAAAGCTGTCATGCTCTGAAAGAGTGTTGAAAGAAAACAATGTTTCCTGCTGCGCTTTTCAGGTGCACAAAGTTTCTCTTGAATTTTAGTTTAAAGCGAAACCTAGATTTGGAAATAAAATCAAGGTCGAACCAAGCGCACACCTCTATACTAACAATGTGAATACAAAATATGTGGCTATATATCTCAGAGCTAGCGAGCGCATTTGCATTTCGCCTTTCTATGAAGGTGAAACGCGAAGGCACCCGTGTGTTGTGGCCTGAAAAATGCTATCAAAAGTCCCCTTCGCCACGTATTGGGGTTTGAGTCGTCATCATATTTGTTAGAGAGCCGAATAATTAATTGTATCGTTCCCGTGGCGGCGACGCGATGCGACCACCTTATTGTTGCAAGTCATGCTTTCCGGCATATGCATGCTATATACAGTCTTCTGGAATACTTTGAGGCTAGACTGGCATTTTATTTGCATAATTTACAACAATTATAGAATGACATCGTGGCAGCTCGCAAACACTTCATGTGCTCATAAATGCAGTCTATCGATCCGCTTGACTTCGTCCCTCTTCCTGCTTTCCAGAATTTTGTCATCGCGCACCCCGCTGAACAGCTAGCTTACTCATTAGTTCCGTTTTCTCTCAATTGTGCACTTCTATAGCTTTCAGTGCCACTTTTCTGGACTGTCTTCGGCATTCGCATCAGTAATGGTGAATAAAGCGATGAAATGCCTTCTGTTATACTGCGTAAGCAATACTACTCCAGGCGTCAGTCCCTTCGCTCAGCCACGACCAGTAGCCACGGTGACCTTCAGAGCAGCTGCAGATGGGCGCCGTCCGGTGGGCGCGGCCGGTAGCCATGGTGCGCCTCAGATGAAGAAGGAGAAAAAGAAGCTACATCAGCTTTGCTTACGCATTACGCAATCTACCCGGTTTAACTAAAGCTAAACCTCTGCTAATTTTTCTGACACCTTAGTTGTACGGGCCGAAACGATAACACACTAATAGAGCTCATGACTTAATAACTTCTACCAGTAATTCTGCTCAGCTCCTTGCTCCACCCAGTCTTGACATTTGAACATCGGAGCTTCACTCCTAGTATATCTTAACTTGCCAATGGCAATAAAACTAGCCGACGTCGCAAAGAACGAAACGAAGGGAAGACGAAAAGAAAAATATGACTTATGGTATCTTCTTTGTGCCAGTTCAGGTAAAACTCGAGAACCGACCGATAAATTGGTGCTCATGGCGGTCTTCCCACTATCAGCGTCAACTTATTGTTATGAAGTCTCGTTAACCAAATTACACATGCTAGCATTGCATTGGATACGGTTGCTA
This sequence comes from Amblyomma maculatum, assembly GCF_055883805.1. Lineage (NCBI taxonomy): Eukaryota > Metazoa > Arthropoda > Arachnida > Ixodida > Ixodidae > Amblyomma > Amblyomma maculatum. The sequence goes on from NC_139347.1 coordinate 84,828,003, forward strand.
TGCACGTGCCATGCGACTATTTGCGACGTCGTCGAACGATAGAAAGGTAAAATGGTTGGTGTGAACGTTTTTAACAGAATCGTTATGTCGTTCGGCTATATATCTATTTAAATAACGAAGTAATTACTCCCTGACATCCCCCAAGCGCAGCCATATGACAACAAAGATTTAGTTATATAAATATGTAGCTCAACTTATGAATTATTTGAAGGCTCTTTAATGGGGCAACCTTCTCCACGAGCGGCGCCATAGCTCATTACAGCGGCCACCCGCGTCAGAAATGAAAGGATAGCCCGGCACCAGAGATTGGTGCTATGCATGTGGAAATATATTTTTCTTTGTTCTTGTAATCTTCGACGGAATAAATGTACAGAAATGTACAGAAGTGTACCGGAGTTTTCTTCCGATGAAGGCCGGTCCGCGGGCAAAACGTAAATACATTCTTTTCACCACATCTGACTTTTTTTGAACGTGTTCCCCACCAAAGCCAAATAATGCCCCCTTTTTTTCATATATATTGGATCAAGTGGTTGTTGCCTGGTAATTTATCATTCAGCAGCGAAAGAATGTACAACGAAAGGCCAACTGAGCAGCAAAACGTAGGCACCAGAAGGCACAGCGTAACAGGCTACGCATAATAGGTCGGATAGGACCTCCGCAAGATCAAGGGGAACCAACGACAGTGACAGAAGAGCATGTAAAGGCCCGTCGTGTAACTTGGCTGCTGATGCCAGTCGTCTTGAAACTAATAAAAAAGCCGGAGTCTTTGTCTACTTGAGGCAAGATGTCACTGCTGTCAGACATCTGCCTTCAATCGCGGTGAATAATGGAGGAGCCTGCTGTGTTGACCTGTGGAGAGAGGCATATCGGCATAGAAGGAGATTACGGGGCGCCGAAAACATCTGCCGAACGCACGATTAATGGGGTTGGCGCTTGTGTGCCAGCTTACGGCATGGTTTCAGAGTTGTGCGTGACTTGGGGTACTTCAACAGGGAGGAGGATTCGCTTAGTCATCATATGAAACCGAAATTCGACTCTAATTTGGCATCAAACCCCAGAGTCCAAACCGCACAGTGGGGGACTGCCATTGATTTCATATAAGAAACAGAATCTCCACACTAAAATTCTGCATACGTTCAATTAAAGCGGCCGCGTGATACTATACTGAACGCCATGCCGTTTCATGGTGCCATGAAATAAAAAAAATAGTGTGTGATGACCGATGTTTCTTCATTGCTAATCAATATAAGCCCAACAATAGGCTCCGCAACATGCCGAAACCAGAGGAAAGTACCTACCCAGGCAGCACGGATCATTCGCTTAACATTGGCACTATGTTGGCGATGTCTAGTCCTACATAGGGCCAGTCGATTTCCAATATCGTGCCAATTGTATGTGCTGTATGGGTCTCGCTACGTATATCCTGGTGTAGCCGAGCAAAACCTCTGTCGATTTTCTGCCTGATCTTTCGTTGCCTTTGGTAGATCTCCTTTCTTTGAATTCATTCGCTTTCTTGTATTAGCATATATGCTTCTTTGTGAACCGCAACAATATATTATTTTACATAGTATGCCATGAAGTCATATTCAGTTGTCTATACAGATTCCTTTCCCACAAAAGGAACATGAGGACGTACAAACTAATGAGATGCCGCTTTAAAATCATAAAGCTGCGACACGCAAAGAAAACTGCGGTTTCAAATGCCAGAAATGGCTAAAAAAAATTCAGATGACAAATTCGCTTCCCCGGTTCGCAAGGAAAACGCGTTTGTCCACAGCTATTCTTTGGCGCATATCCAAGAGGCTACGCTACACCGCATTCATATCCAATGGCGGAAACCCGTCATTTTCGGTAAGGACGTCACAAGTCCGGATCGACTTAAAGAAAGGGATTTAAAACCAACCTTCTCGCCGACCAATACGTCTTCCGCACCTGTAAAAACAACGTACAACATATTCAGAAAGAGTCGGGAAATCGATTCCCAGTTTTCCTTACGCTTATCGATTTCTTCCCATAGCTAGCTGCGTTGTCTTTGCAAAAATTCGAGTGTTTTATGCTAGCCTCTAAACCATGGTCCCAGTGGCGATTATTTACAAGGGATACTTCCTGACGGCATCGACGTGGTGCCGTAATAGCATCCCAATGGTTTCTCAATGTTTCGTGACAAAATGCTTTTTGGCCTCGCATCTTTTTCAATTATGCTGCCTTCAGTTCAGTTGAGTCGTTCAGTCGTGTCCGACTCTTCGTGACCCTATGGACCATGTCACGCCACGCTTCTGCTCTGTCCCTGGACACATGCTGCGTGATCTGCCTTGAAGATAAGAAGTTAGTTTTACTTTATGCTCATTTCTTGTCTTTTTTTTTATTTGACTGCTATTTTAGAAAGCAGGAGGATAAAACATTCTTTAATTAAAATTAAGGTGTATACTTCCAGGAGGACTCCTTAGTACAGGAGTCCTCTGGCTGTTCCCTCTAGCTTGGCTCGCTCGGCCAGCTGTAACTGATCTGCGGGTTCCGTGGTCAGTAGGGTGGCCTCCCAGGAGGAGGGGTGGGGTTTTGGATGGGGCGAACGCGGATGGGATGCGGGAATTCCCATAGAAACGCATTTCACGAAGTGTTAAACATATTTTGCAGAAAGGCTAGCTTGCCAAAGAGTTATAGTTGCCTACCCGCGTAATAGAGAACGTGTTGCCCTTCACGCTTCGAATGCGAGTTTGACTCTGCGTACCATCGGATTACTTCAGCGTGCAATCTTGGCGTATTCTATTAGTATATATAGTGACTGCAGATCGCTTGATATTACCCATTTGTGGTGATGCATACAGTTTAAACTGTTTTTTTAAGTGAAGTTTTTGAATATCCTTGTCCCCCTCATGTGACTCCCGAGCACATTTACATCGGTTTTCTTTGCGGACATTATCCATGACAGAAACCTATAGGCGAAAAGTGGCAAGTAAGACTTTCGAAAATATGACGTGACCGCTGCAAAAGCAGATAGATCTAACTTCTTTAATTACTTTTTTGACTTGGACATACGCTTATTGTATGAGAGAATTCATAATGTTCCATCCCTAGGTACTCTGCGTACCGACTGTTTTTCCAATGAGCACAACCTTACCTTCACCAACGTGCTCGCGTTTCGACCGCTAAAATGTATGTGCCTTCGATCAGCTCCCCTTCGACGGATCATTGTTGAGTCTACGCTCTAATTATGTCTTTAGCGGCACAGTAAATTTCAACACAATTACAATGTCCGGTCAGAACCCTTCAGGCAATGTATACGCAGGCGCTGCAGCCATCCTCCAGGCAAGGGATTAAATAACAATAAGAAAGGAGTGTTTTTGCGCTTATTGTAATATTGTATGCAAGTGGCTAGAGCACAAGCACGATGGGGCCGCAAGCCTTTAAATCCAATCCAACCACAGTGAGACGCCTCAATCAGCCTTTTTTACAAACTGTGGTGCCCTCTGGTAGTGGTTAAAAATTTGTCTGCTATTGGTTGAAAACGTCCTTGGCTCCGGCGAAATGACGGTGTTTGTTCTTGACAGCTAACGCCATCTATAACATACGCATGTCACAAATATAAACTACACATGGCCTCCGAGATCAGCTACAGCTGCGCCGATCGTGGAGGCTAAGAACTGCGCATGCGCAGCTGGGGTTGGTGGTTTGCTTTCAACCAGGGGAGAGGCACGCATGCGCAGAGCGGCCTTGTCAAAAAGGCGCATTGAACGAAACACTAACAAAGGGATGCGATTCCCAATTTTGCTGAACGACAATCTGTCAGCAAACTGTATTGAAAAATTCCTCTGTGGGATGACGGTCTACGAATGACGGTCTACGTGGGCTGCCCAATTTCGCCGCGATCGGTCCCAAACTGTATCCGTGTGGGCAGCCCAAATGGGGCTGCCCGCATTCAGCCCAGGTAGACTAATGTGGGCAGCACACCAGAACCCGGGTCCCACGTTTGTGCAGGCAGTGACATCCCATTGATCAAGGTTTTAATTTTTAAGTCGATTAATCCCTCCAATACTTCAATTGCACAGGCGCGGGATTTGCAAAAGGCAGTCCGTTTTGGGCTGACCCACGTGCTGCCCTCACGGGTTTAATCGCGCCTTTTCAGGGCTGCCAAAGTTCCAATAATCAAGTGTGAAACATTAAGCACTATTTTTTTTTGCTTGTATGCTACACTCAGTAACATGAGAGAAATTTATTCCCAACACTACAACAATGCGGGCTGGCCCACATCACCCCAACATGTTGGTCTGAATATTTATTTCGGTGCTGCGTGCAGACTAGTAATGCCGTAGGAAACATTTGGAGGCCATTCAGTACATACTCGTAAAGCGGAACAGTTACTGTTGCATATTTTTTCTCGATACTGCATAATTAACGTAGTTTGTAGAGTAAACATAGATAGTCTTTATTCATTGCATAGATGTGCTTAGGACAGTTATGCGAAACCTCCAGAAGAGGCAATTAGTGGCCGGTATAACATGATTTACATAAATAAAATGGTGCCTTAAAGATAGGGTGGAGACGTTTCAGAGCGGTATGCCCGCCTACGGCCAATTTGGGGCCCACTGCGGCCTTTCATGGGCCGCCCCAATTGGGCTGACCTTATTTTTACCGCATGGACTACGAATATATGTTGCATTTTCCCGCAAGTACCACAAGAAACACCCGTGTGGGCAGCTTGGTGGTGTGCTCGCTTTTCAGCCCAGCCGCAAACCATGTGGGACCTATTCGGTTTTTGCGTGGGCAGCCCCAATCGGACTAGCCCGCCATTTATTTGCTTTAGGCCCACATTTGCATCGCATCTGCCCTAAATTCCCCGCAAGAGACCGATTCGGGCAGAAGCGGGTAGGACTACTTGCCTGCCCCGCTAACGGCCATGCGGAAATTATCTAGGTTTTAGGTGGGCAGCCCTATTATGGGCTGCCCAGGAATTTCCTCCATGAATTCCACATTTTCGTCTGACCTCCCCTCAAGTACCCCTTAAGCGTCCCATGTAGGCAATGTGCGGGTGTACCCGTATTTAGCCCCGCAGCGGCCCATGCGGGACCTATTCGGCTTTTGAGTGGGCAGCCCCAATTAGATTAGCCCAGGCTTTTCCTACACAGAGCCCAAATTTTATTTGCATCGGCCTTAAAATTTCCCAAGCGGGACCCTTGAGGGCCAGATGTGGGAATATGTAATCAGTTAGCCCTTTCCGCTCTATATGATGCCCAGATGGGCATCCCTAAAGGTGGCCCTAAAGGGGGCCCTCATGGGTGTTATTGTGGTTACCCAAGCCCAGCTTGCCCATACGGGCCCCAGGTGGGCCACGTAATGTGTGCTACTCCATACAGTCAGTCACGTCCGAAGTTCGAGAGAGCGACTGCAATTATCAACAACTATACATCTGTTTATGTGGCCAGTAAAAATTTGAAGTTATATGCCCGCTGGTTTTCTTTGGAACGATTGGCTTCACTTGTTCTAACAGCTTTCACATTAATTTTCTTTTAATAAATATTTTAGCAATTGCTTTAATGAATTGCGTCGAGGATATGTTATATAGGTCTTGGCTCGCAAAAGAACAATTGTTTATTTATTTATTGTCTTAATCCAACTTAGTGCTCCCGCATTTCAGAACAAAGACATTTTACACTAAAAGAGAGAAAGACCGGCACCTGGGCTACACTTCTTTACTGTTCTCGTGGATTCTTTACTCTACGTATACCCGACAAAGTCGAAATTAAAACAATTTTGTAAGCTGTACAGAGCTGCTATATATTATTGGATTTAACATGCCTGCGTTCACAGAACACTTCATTAAAAAATAGGTTGACACTTATTATGCTGCAATGACAGTGCACAATCCCCATAGCATATTTAAATAGACATCATGAAAATTAAACGGCAAAAATATGTTTAATTGGTCTGAAACTATGAAGCGCCTGAAAGTTTTCAGCCCGCCGAATTTTAGGGCAAAAGATTTGCCTATTATTGCAGCCTGTATGATTAAAAAGCGATTGCTCCAACACTAATTAAGAGAATGTGTATTAGTTAGTTTTAGGCGTAACCTAGCAAAATAAACGCATGATGCTGATTGAATACCGGTTTCTCGACCTCTCAACAACAGCAAGTTTTCTAAATGCGAGAATTTAGGAGAGGCCCTTTTTCATTTTTTTAGCTGACTTATTGCAAGCTTGCTTGTTAATCTGTTTGAAAGCACCTAATTACTGGCCGCAGTAGAAAGCTGGCATTTGCAGACGTTTCTTGTCGAGAAAAGCTCTCTAGCTAGCGCCAACTCCAACTCTTCTTTTGTGTGTTTTTCTCTTTGCCCTTCTTCGCAACTTGGCTGAATTAAGTGCGTAACACTTTTAAAGCGAGCCTTAGCGCTCAGCGCAGTCTCTCTGCTAAGAGCAGCCCTCCTTAATGGTATTCAGGGGAGAGAGTACTGAGATATTGATCACCAGTTTCTAATTTCTACGTCACAAGGATTAACGACGCTTTAAAGCGTCAGCTAATGAAGTGAGCTTCGCGGACGATTGTCTTTTAGGCGCTGCCCACTCTACGGAAGACACAAAATTTGCACGGGATCTTTCGCGGCAGCAGATATTCTATTGCGAACGCCTTTTCCAGTGAGCTATTTGCCAACTCGATCTTCCATTCTCCGCGACAGGCTTTAAACGTGAGCATAATGCTGACGCTGCAATTGACTACAGAATTATACATCGTATAGCAACTGAATTGAGGCAACGTTGAGGCCAAGAAACATGTCTACCAGGACATTTGTGCACAGAGATCATGGCCTGTGAACAGCGGCCTGTGGTCTTAATTACCCATATGCTTATTAGCATGTAAGATAGCAAATTGCACTTTGCGTGAAATACCACGCGACGTACTTATTACCCCGCTCTCTCCCAAGCGTGTCTTGGTGGCCATGGTGCATCATATCCGGCTGCCTTTATGCATCTGTTTGTCTCCCGAAATTTAGAAGTGAAGGCCGTGACGCCAGGGAAATATGCGTCAGGTATACACATTTTGCCCGGCTGTCTTTAACCGATGCATGTGTTTGTCCCCCGGAATTTTGAATTGCGGCAGAGTGGCAGCAGGATGTCGGTGTGAATATTGTCATGTTTTATAACAATGCCGTAGACGACAAACGAACTGGCAGGTTTAGTACTGAGATAAACTTTATATTGAAATGACTTGCGCCCTCAAATGAACTAACCACATCGGTGGCATCGATAGGAGCAAACGGGCTCTCTGATCGTTGAACTACGAACATATTTTACACTGGTTAGTGTTGAATTTAAAGTCTACAAAGAAAACGTTAGGTAAAACATCCAAATGCGACTCGAACAACGTGTAAAAATGTCGAAACACGCAAATGGCTGCAATAATTCCATATACATCTCTGCGCATTTGCGTGATAGAGAAAATAATAAAGGCCACTACCTTCGACACTGCAGCGTGAACGAACAGAGTACAAAATTGTTCTGCATTGATCAATGCGATCAAAGCGAAGTGATCAAAGTGATAAGGCCGCATGCGGGCGGCTGTAGATAGCAACCAATAAAAACTAAAATTGCTAGCAGTAGTACGCAGCATTACTCCCCTCTTAAAAAGCATGCCTTCAATACCAAACAAAGAATAGCAGACAAACATCAGAAATTCAATCATGAATTGAAATTAAAACCGCGAGCATAACATGGCTTCAGATGCGCAACATGCACGATTTGTGGTCGCGCATGCCGTCACTGCGATGTCGTCGCACCGTCGGGGATGACTTCTTAGTCCAGTTCTCCGATGCGGGGAAGTACTTTGTATGGGCCGAATTACCACCTTAAGAGCTTTTTCTTCAGTCCGCGACCAGGTGTCCGAAACCAGACTCAGTTTTCCAGTTTATGCTGTCCTGTCACGCCCTCTTGAGTTGTATCATCCGGCGTAACTGTGCTTCTGGTCTTTAATGCGTAGCTAGGCGAATCACCTGAAGGTAGGCAGCGATGTCCAGGTTCTCCTCATCTGTTGCAGCATCATTGTCTGAGCTCCCTGTCATACGCAAGTTTGAAACAGGTCGACCTAATTTTCTCCTGGGCGGTATAGGTGAAGATAGCGTATGGTAGGATGTTGTCATGTTTTGTGTTCGGCGTCAGCCTACATGATGAGCACGTCAGCTGTAGCTTTATTCGGACGCTCAGTAGGTCCGTGTTTCTTCGAATGGCAGGTGTTCATCTTCCGGTGGCTTGTCTGGCTGTAGTTTAAGATGGCATGCATGAGCTCCACTGTTATTGCTTTTATCCTGTTCGTGATGAGCCTCTTGGGGGCACCCTGTTGCGGGGAGAATGTGCTCGAGAAAACACTTTGCGACTTTTTCTGCGATAGCATTAGCCAGTGGTTCTACTTCGGCATAACGGCTAAGGTAATCGATGGACACGATGACTCGCTTGTTCTCCTGAGATGAAGTCGGAAATGGCCGAGGCGATCCATTCCAATTTGTTTAGAGGGTTTTGTTGATATTAGTATGGGGTTCAGTAGCCAAGCAGGTCTCATTGCAAGAGTTTTAGGTCGCTGACACTCACGGCACGTTTTCTACATAATGTGCAACGTCGCCAGGTAACCGCGGCCATTATAGTACATCTCCTGGATTTTATACAAGATTCGTACTATCCCGACATGCTCTGTTGTCGGCTCATCGTAGAAAGTCAGAAAAGTTTCCTTTAGGAGTTCCTTAGGCACAACAAGAGTATGCGGTCTATTCGGGGCGAAGTTGTTCTTGACGAGGACCTCGTTGTGTGACGCGAAAGAGGAACAACTGACGCCTGAGTGAACACGGTTGGAGGGGAGTGATAAAAGCAATATGATCAAAGTGAAAATGCTGCATGCTGGCAGCTGCCAAAAAAACAAACAGTAATAAGTTCTCAGTGGTTCGCGCCACTATGTAGACAGGTTAATAGGATGCAACCTGCTTAAGTAAGGGCCACATTTTTAAGCACTCTTTACCTAACTAAGTGAGGGCGACTTAAGAGCGGCTCGCCTTCCTTCAGTCAATTATTAAACACGGCCTACTGAGGAGCGTTTTAGCGTATAAGAAAAACAGCTAAACCTATCCATTGTTCAGTATGACCTAAAATAAGTATCGAGTTGGTTAAAATTTTGTTCATGGGACTTAATACTAAAATATTTAAGGTTATGCATAGTTCAAATTGGTCTGCTGATGTGAGTCTTAGTCTCTACAATTTCAGGCTCTGTAATGAACAGCAAGCACATGTAAATATTCAGGCGGTCGTATAACTGCTAACCTTTAATGGTAGGCGCATGTCGTTTATATTGCTAACAATGCTAACCGCGCACTTGGTTATTTGCATCGCAACTTTTCTAAGGCTTCATATTCTTCAACGCTGCTGCTCTACAAATCTCCAGTGCGATCACAGTTAGAATACATGTGCTATGTATAGTATCTGGGACTCGAAGCTCTCACTAATGAATGAGAATAAATATTCAATCGTACCGCGGTCCTTTCATACAGTATAACTTCGCCAACAAAACCAGATTAATTGCAACAAAAAGTACTTTGAACCTTCATAGTCTTTCCCTTCGTCGAAAACTCGCGAATGCTAACTCCACAATATTTACTACTACAATCACCAACCAAAAGGGGATCTTATTTATGAGCCTATTTTCATGTAAACTCACACAGGTCATCACAGGAAGGTACGCCTTCCATACTACCGGGCAAGTGCATTCTTTACCTTATTTATACCAAAGACAGCGAGCAATTTGAACCAACTGACCACCTTGGCTTGTGGTATTTATAGCATGTGTTTATTTAAGTCTGCCGCTGAAAACTTTGTGTTTGACTAATCTGCCTCGTTATTTAATCTGATTTTGTATTCTATATGTAATAAGCTAGGGCTTTTTTTTCTCGCTGCTCTATTAAATTTTTGTCTGCCTTGCTGCATTATGATTTTGCTTTTTATTCCACTCCCTTTACAATGCCTCCTGTGGCCTTTAAAGGTACTGTACCAAACTAAATACAAGTAAATACATTAATTAAATACATTAATAACACACTTATAGAAATGGTCTACGTTTACGATGGGTAGGAGAATTTCGCTCATGAAGTTTACCCTACGCTCACAACGAGTAATAAAGACTGCCGTATAAAACAACAACTGTGCGTTTTCAGGAAGCGCGAATCAATACTAGCATGTTCTAAGAGACATTCGAGAACACATTTATAGACATGGTGGATTATCAACATGTAGTTTTTGCTCGGCACTCACAAAAAATACGCCAAACTAGCGCTGAAAGCCAATCGGGCATATTTTCAAAATTAATATCAAAACAACTGAACGCCTCCTGAGGTACAATCTGTGAATATATTGGCTGTTACTGCGACATTGCGAGATATACAATATGTCAAAGTATTAAGCTGAAAATCCCTTTCTCTAAAACCGTCCGATAAATTTGGTTATTTTATTACAGAATGGTAAGTGGGGGGGGGGGGGGGGGGTGTTACGACATATTTATGCAAACAGCGCTCTTCGTTGAAACTGATGCATAGCCTGGGTTTCAGCCTTATTTCTACAAGTCCCACTGAGAGCGCGGATTGTTGAGAACCACCAGAGAACACGAGCGGTTGTTACCCAAGCGGGCGTAGATGGGTTCTGTTTGTGCCTCCCGGCGCAAAATATGCCACTGAATGACATTATTCCAACACCTGGCAAGCAGTGGCTTGTTAGACACTTTTGTAAGAGCGGCAAGAATCACCGCAAGCGCGAACAGATACGAATCCGTGATCCCTCGCTGTGCTTGCGTAACGACACAATTCTGAGGAATATCGTGCCAGACACACACATGCCGCTTTCACAAGTGGACACGATCTCCGACAGTGTAAATGCAGACTCAAATAAGGAAAGTCTGCGCTCGGTAACAAGGTCATATCAACACGCCGTTGGAGGCGTTACTCAAATATCTACATGACAAAGAGCAGGCTCAGAGAGGTTGCACAACGGATAATCTGTTCCTTGCGGGGATGCAAGAATCGCGCTACTAGTCCGAAATCCAGAATTGAATAGAGCTGCTTTTTCGGCACATTTCAGGTTCTGAATACTGCTATATGTAATATATTTCTGGGGGTTGTTTATGTGTGAATGCCACAAATATGTACTCAGGCATCCAACTCTGAGGTGGAAGACGAAGGTGAAAAAGGAAGACAGGAAAGAGCGGTGAAGTTAAGAAGGAGAGCAACGACCGGGGGGGATGAACACTACACATGGGGATAGGAATGAGATTATATAAAGTAGAAGGAAAAAACGAAATAATAACATACAGCATACAGTATAGTCTAGCACTATCGGATAATTCCGAACATTCCGATATTCCTTTAGAATACGCTTGGGGGGGGGGGGGGGGAGGGGACCCTGAATTTTTGTTATCGATTGGAACGCTTTCAGAGAACTTAAACCTTGATCGGTGCGTGCTCATATTCGGCCAGCTTATAACAGCGCCAATGCTCACGTGATTTCTCAACCTACCATGCTGCAAACCACGATTAATTACATAGCTTAATGTAAATACACTTCGAAGGGATTATTGTGTACTGCTATATAGGAACACAGAAAAATAGGGAAACGCTTAAGTATCTTTGAAAATGGAAGCAATATTATTGCCCTATCTATGTTATCGGTTGTTGGAAATAAATTGTTCCTATCTGATTGATTTATGGTTTCGTTTGCAGGTTTAACCTCCAGAAGCGATTCAGGCTATGGGGAAGCCGTAATGAAGGGCCCCAGTAAATTGTACAGGGTGCCCTGACATCACTGAATATCTGTGTCAGTCTTTTGCACCGTTGTGTTTTTCTTGACCGCGCCTGACTAAACTGCCCTGCACGACGCTTCTCGTCTCTCCTGAGATGGCTTTTTATTGCGTTGCTTTACCGCGGATGAGAATAGAACATTTTATATCCGTCCCAATAATAGCTTGGATATGTGTAGTTGAAGCACACAACAATGCTGTCCCTTCGTCCTCTCCTTTTTCTGAGGGTAATATTATCCTGGCATCTGCTAACCTTCCGCATAGCTTGTAGCAACTGCCTCCTGTGGTGGTTTAGGCTCCGATTTCGAGGGCGAAACGAATTTTCATTACATTACTGTAACCTAAAGATCTGCAGAGTTTCACGGCGAAATCGCAAGGTTTCGCTGAAAGGCAGACTATACGATGATACCTAGATACTTTGTTTGTGAGTTGGTAAATATTCATTGTTAATCTAAACAGCATAAACAGGAAGCCACAGGACAAGGGCTTGTCCTGTAGCTTCATTTTATCTTGTCCTGTGTCTTCCTGTTAGCGCCGTTTATATTAACGAAGAGGCCTTTTTTTCAATGTGAAGTCTTAACTAATTACGCAGCTTACAAACGAAAATATTGAAAAATCTGTTTCTTAAACGTACCATCTTTCCATTGTCTGGTGCTCAATGCCGATCGAGCCTGTCTAGAAAGTACAGCACACACACAGAACAAAAATAGACGACACAGGCATGTATTGTGCTTGTTTGCCCTGTGACAGCGCGGTTCCTTTATGTTATGCACCATTAACTTGACCGCAGCAGATCATTTGTGAGTCCTGTGTGAGAGGTCAATTAAAGAGAAAAAAATAGGGTGTTTAATTCCGTTCCATTGCTTACGAATGAACATTTATATAAATTGAGGCAGTTCTCTTCAGCCACCCTAAATATGCAGCCACTATCAAAATATCTTGCGCTGTGCTGAATCGAGACACAGACTGCCTAAAAACTGACGAGAGACTTTAGCGACTAAAGTAGTGAAAGGCGAAAGCCTGTGTGCCGAATTCTGCTACGCAACTGGCACTAATTAGTACATAACTAATTATTAATCTTAAAAAGGTTTATTGATTAGTTAGATACTAAGTAGGTTCATTATGTACTTATTTAGTAAGTAAGGTATATTACTTACTAAGAATTACTCGTTTAGTCATTAATTAAAATAATTAGCCAATTATTTAGCCTTTACTTAGTAATTGAACGTCAATTGGCACATGGCCATATAAGGCACGCATTCGCGCATACTGTGGTACTGCTCTGTCATTGGTCGAGACAAGTATGATGTCTTCCCTCCTCGGCCAATCAGAGCCACCGCAAAAGTCGGACACATTTTTTCCACGACAGTATTAGCCATTAAAGGTTTTCGCCTTACAATCTGTCCATTTAGAAATGTCAGCATCAGCTGACCTCTGGTCTCGTAGGTTCAGTTTGCCATTCTGGAAAATGTGTATATTTTTTCGTATCTAATAACTAGATACAGTGCCACCGAAAGCATGTCTTTAGACCAGGATCAGATGTTACAGGCTCATATTACTAGAACCGCTACGGAAGAAAACGAAAGTCGAATACGAATTAAGCAAATGAAAATGGAAACGAGGTGCTGCTTGCACCGGTGAAATAAGACGAACTTCCTCGGAAATAGACAGAGCCCGTGGATAGAGGCACGAGGACAAGATATTGTGACATCTTTTGTCCTGGTCTATGCCACCGTCAGTCATACGCCTACTTCGATTCTCCCACTTGTAAGCCCCTTTTCTTTATTCCTTGCACAAAGCCAGCTGCGATGTGGAGAAAAGAACGCAGTAGTACATGCAACGCGATACGAGCTTCTTTCAGGCCACCGCCATTAAGAGTCTTTGTAGTCGCGTTCCGCTGCTTTGGAACCTACAGTTGCCGGTCCAGTTGCGTCGCCCTCGAACACGTGGAGGAAAGCTTGCCATACAATGCGGACTTACGGCAAACGCTCACACAATGAATGCAAGAAATTAGAAAGGCATGCTGCTGTGTAGGCAATGAAGCTGATTGACAATCGTCTCGCCTTGAGCATGTTCCGCTTCGAACACAAAGTTCCTGCCAGAAATAAACAGCGATAAAGGTTTTCACAAGAAACTAGTAATTTTGTTTCTTTACTGCAGCGTTATTTGTTAAAAGCGGTGAAGGTCGATATTGCGTCACCACCTGAGTAACCCCCTCGCGATAACTTAGAGCTCGGGTACTTGGCTGCTGAGCCGGAGTACCCAGGTTCGAACCCGGCTGCGGCCGTGTGGTTTCGTTGGAGGCAGAATACAAGAGCCGTTCGTATGCTGTGCGTTGACACAGCACGCCAAAATCTCTAGTATGTATGTTTTTATCCATTTTGATGTCTACAGTGAGAGAAGCTATTATGACGGATAAATTACTTCACGCAGCAAAGCCAACATAACATTAAATTGGTACCTCCAAAGGTGTAATTGGTTGCAAAGGAGAAGAGAGTTCCTGAAGATAGTTTTTTTTTATTAATATTTTCGTGGCGCGCAAGGATCCTATGTGATCCCGTTCCATCTCACCTACCCGTGTGAAAGGAGCCGCCCAAATCGGCGGCTCCTTTGATCTCCACCAAGTTATTTGGTTGTGTAGCGTCGAATAAAATGTCGAGTGGTCACACATCGACCGATTATCAAGAGCGAATGAGAAATGAGCGCAGACGCCTTTTTGCACCTCTGACCTATCAGTAGCCAGACTTCTCCCATGCCGGCTGCCACCTCCTAGAGGCACTCTCCTAGAGTTCCAAAGCTGCCACGCTTTAAACCGCGGTACCATAATCTACCGGTATTTCATCTGCTAGCCACCTCCTTCAGAGGCATGCTCGTGGATGTTTCCAACCTTCTCGGGGTCATCGCCGATGCTACCGAACGGTTTCTGACCACATCAGGTTACTAACGCTTTTGTATCGAAAGCATGCCAATGGCATTCTCATCATTTTACAAGGTTTCAAATAGTCGATGCCACCGACACCAACGCCATTGACCGACAGTTTTTTAAAGCGAAAGATTCACTACGCAGTGCGTCGCCCAAGGTGAAACTGTTCTTTGAACTGGCCAGGGGTCACAATGTTGCTAATAGCTTAACCATGATACCATGTTGAGAGTACCACCATTTAACCTTTGGTCTTTCATGGCAGGTACGTATCACGTGTTGCCTCTTGTAGTTAACGGCATTCTGAACTTCATATTCTTGCCAAATTAACCGCTGCAAAACCATGTTTACCCATCTATTTAAACCTAAAGTCAATCAAGACAATACCAAGAAAGATGACGCTTTCACTCCACCTAAATAGGTTTAGAAGGTTTAAACCATAGCGAGTTTTTTCGAGGTGAAAATACTAAAGGTTTGTCGTTAAAAACAACTGAAGACAAATAAACGATAATCATGAAGAAAAGCATGTTCTAAGCCCTGTCGGCAAAGAGCCTAAATATAGCTCCTGTATTCAGTGCCTTCAAGAGGTCAAGTTATCCTCAGCATGTTCTTGTACATTCATTCTCTTTGTTCATTTAATTCAAATATTACTTTCGACAATGTTTATAACGTTTCTACAGGTTGTTCAATATCCCAATCACCTGACCTTTTAAGGTAACAAAGTGAACACAAATTATTTGAAGTACACATGCTTCCACAGATCATGGCAAAAACGCTGGTCCGTTTACGTTGGTGCTTCTAGCCTCTTATATTTGCCGCAGAGAGAGAAAGAAACAAAGATCACCGACACACTTTCACAAAATTCCGTACAATAGAAAGACCAAAATTAAACAACGCCCCCGGTAAGGTCTAGCCTGCTTGCTCTTCGTTGAATCGTTAGCGAGAAGATATTTGCCCTTCTTCGCGGCCACTCTCGACAAGTGCTTCCGATGGAGCGAAATTGCAAGGAACGACATTACCAAACCCGACCTGAAGTGCTTCTTTCCATTTTTGTTCGTTACGCCAAGTGAAAGCAGAATGTGCTTCCGGGCTTGATTGCTCTTGGTACGCCACAGTGTTCCGATCCACGTAATATCGGCTCACATCTGAAAGGAAAGAATAGCAACACATCAGTGGGAAGGAAGTGAGGATTGCGCGATAAACCAACGCGACAAACATACTGCCTCTTTCCGATTCTACTTACCCTCTTCCGCATTACAATCCATTTATATAGGTCGGGGTTTTGACGCTCTGAAGGCTATGGAGCTTGCCATGTTTTGTTTGCACAGGAGCATAAAATATATCGCTATTTTGTTTTTATTTTATTTTGCGTGAAAAAGCTATGTGGAGCCGTTTCTATGTTGCATTAGCGCATGAACTAGCAAGAGGAAAGAATGAACTAAGAAATAACTAGAACAAAATTCCTAGTTTAAGAAAGATAAGACCCTTTGGGAATGCTCAAGTGTCACGAATAAGGTAAATATAACAAGTTTAGCGTGGGTGTATACGACTGCCTTTCTCTGATCATTCACCAGCCTCAGTGAGGTTTAGTCCGAATGAGCTGAAGGTACTTCCACGTGTAAGCCACGCACAGTTCATGACTATGCAAGAGGTTTCCGTTGTAATTACACTGTAGAAAGAACAACTATCAAAAACGGCTTTGTTAAATATCTGCGTCATCTTAGTACATCCTTGCCGCAATGCACACAAATCCGGAACAATCGCGGGCGGCATGCGACCTCTTAGACCGCCTTTATTGAGCGATATGGTTGGTTGGTTGGTTTGTGGGGTTTAGCGTCCCAAAGCAACTCAGGCTATGAGAGACGCCGTAGGGGAGGACTCCGGAAATTTCGACCACCTGGGGTTCTTTAACGTGCACTGACAACGCACAACACACGGGCACCTTGCTTTTCGCCTCCATCGAAAAGCGGCCGCCGAGGCCGGGATGAGCGATATGTTACCTCGATATATGTAGGTTTTTTTCTACACAGCCCACAGTGTCTGTGATCCAATGGAATGCAATGTCTCGTTAGCCTAGTAAGTGTACGACCACGGGTGGTTTAGCAACATTGTGAGCAATGCACTGTGTTTCATTAACAAATTTTCGTTATCTTCAAAAATGGATTTTCCAATTGGAAGCCTTCTTACAACGGTATAGCACTTCCAGCGGTATTGTGTATAACAATACAGTCAAAATATACCAACTAGGAGGCTAGGTGACTAATGTCTGTAAAGTTAGTCCGGAGGAGTAATATTGCATATTCATTTTCCTAGTTCCACAAGCTCAGCAGTGAGATATGTTGTTTTGTCATCGGAGATTCTTGCTAGCTTAAAATAGAACTACAAGTAAGTGCGAAAGCGTAATTGGAATTATCGATCGGAATCACCACCCACATTTTTGGTTGTTCAAGATGGTGCTTTGACTTGATGTCATGCTGGTACATCCTCAACATCCGAGCGTAATGCTACAACAGAGATTTGGCTATTTTTTTGTGTGAGTTTTAAAGAGCAACCATAAGTTGAATGACTTCGCAGTACCGGACATGTATTCTATGTTTTAATATTTAAAACATGAACGGGCAACAACGTGCAGCGAAAGATAAGCCAGATAAGCCAGTAAATTATCGTGTACATTGCGATATAAGGTAGCAACGAATGAAATATTAAGTATAGAAAAACTAACCTGTTTCGCGGGTCTAACGGCACTTAACGAGAGTGGCCGTCGCTACGTTATGATACAGAACCAGCCATATTTTTAGCCAACTGTTTCCCTCCACTTCGCATGTGTCCCACCTTCCAAACAGGTATTTTTTGCGTATATCTTTTTTTTTTTGGTAGCGAGATGGCGCTAAGAAATAAAGATGGAGCCAGAAATAAACGTATATTGCTCAAAATAATTCTCCAGCTATTTCTCAGAGCATTAGGAGAGGTGCTCGCGGAGTGGCAGAGACGCCCCTTTTTTTTCCTGATTTACAACTTTCCGCGAGACGGCCATCGAAACCGTGTGGTTTCTGAGTCAGCACAGACATCGCAGTGTATACTGTCCTTCTTATTTATATTCTAACCGCTTGGACCGTCGGTTTACCACTATACCCCCCAAAAAAGCAAAGAAATAAACAAAGAGGAACAAAGCAGGAGAAGGCGCTGAGTCGCGCATTGCAAAAACACCCGACTGTGTGATAATAATGAATGAATGAATGAAGCCTTTATTGAAGGGAAGGGATGGCTCTCGGCCGCTGTTTGGGTTCTTGGGAGTTAGGAGGGATGGGGGTGTAACTTCTTCTTAACGGTTCTTCAAGCTGTTGCTTGTTTCTTGCCACGCGGCCGATCTTCGCGCTTTAAGTCGACCTCTCTCACACTACCCGAAGCAGGCCGCTCTCACTGCCGTATGTAGCAGTGGAGTGTTGTATTTCGGTGCTTGATATAACCTGACCTGCTAATGTGGGTATGTCGTCGTGTGGAATAGGCGTAATTTTGTTTCTTCCTCGTGAAAACGATGGACATTGCCATATAAGATGTTCTAAGTCTGCTGTACACTGTTCCTGACAGTGCGTGCATATGTTGTGTTTGAGTGTTTCGTGTCTTCGGAGAAACCACTTGTGAAGTATGTGCGGTGTGTAAGCAGCGTTTGATATTACTTTGTTGAGAAATATCTCTTGTGGTCGGGTGAGCCCTTTCGTGTCCTCAAACACCGGCGTTGGTGTCGCTTCATGTAATCTGAGCTTACTGTCGTGTTTTATTTTGGTGCGTACATAGTGCATCATCGATCTGCCAGGGGAGCCTTTAGTGAGCATTGTTTGGTAAGGATTTGAGTCTATCGGTTTAGGCATGGAGTTGGGATGTGGGGCATTGTACGTTTCAGCAAGCCCACCCGCTTGCGCGGCGGCCGCTTGCGCGGCTGCGTTTCCCCCGTACGTGCCAGTATGTCCCGGTGTCCATATAATTTGAATTTCTATTCCAACTTCCCGCCTTCCCTTCAGCCTCTTTCTGATGTCCTTGGCCACTGCGTCGTCTGTAGTTGGTGCCGTCAGCTCTGCAATCGCTGCATATGATTTGGTTAAAATTCGATAACCATTGAAGTTATCTTTTCTGGCTGCAGCGGTCGTAATGGTATTTATGGCTCCCCATATGGCAAGCAACTCGGAGTGTAAAATTGTTCCTCCAGGTAGGTGGCACGTGTGCTGTCCGTTGTGCTGAGGCGCTGGCACACACACCCATGCCACACTCACCCTTTCATTTCTAATTGCAGCGTCAGTGCAGATGTCTATTGTATTGAGTGGTCTTGTGAGGGCAGTTCTCTGTGCTAAATGTTGCCTAGCTACACCATTCCGCCTACTAATAGGTCGTTGTGGCCTTAGTGCGATTACCGGCGCCTCCCACGGGGGTGAAGTGTCTGTTCCCAGTGGCCGCGGAGCAATATTGATTCGGTTGTCCCATGCCATGATCTGCTGCCCTTGGGTCGTGTTTTCGAGTCGGGATCGCATTCTTATTTTTGCTTCTCTTATAATGTCTTGTATGGGAGGTATGCTTACCAGCTTAAGCAGCTCTTCATTCCTCGTGTGCTTAGGAAGCCCAGTAATGGTGCGAAGAGTGGCCCTGTGTAGCTTTTCGATGTCTTTAACGTCGCGATTAGAAAACTCATAGACAGGTGCCCCGTACAGAATCCTGCCGACAGCAACCGCTCTAGACAGTGTTTGGCACGATTTTTGCCGGGCTCCACCGTATTTGTTTGAAATCCGGCGAATCATATGCAACATCGGGGTCCAGTTACGTTGCAATGTACGAATCCATTTACAAAAAGACACTTGTTGACACGACCATGCTCCAACGGCAAGACAGCCCAAAGGCAGGGAACTTCGAAACCTGGTTTAGGTTATCATTCCTGTTCTCCTATACTTCTTTCTCGGTACTTTTTCGTAGCATTTAAAAAAGGCCAGTGAATTATGAAAACATATCACATAACTACAGCTCATAAGGTTCAATATTCGCCCGCGGTCAACCATATTTTCAATACACGAAGCATACTCCAAACGTATCAAAGTGTCAGCCCGCCGCCCAATTCAGCGGGCTGCGCTGTGGTACAAAAAATTACTTCCTCCCCGTAATCGGGAGTAGCTGTGAGCATGAAATGGTTACGGGTGTACCACGTTGTCGGCAGGGGCGAGCTCTGATGTTCTCTGATATGCAACTCGCAAAGCGATCCCTTGAGGAAAGACGCTTCCTGCCTTTTCTTTCATAAAGCTCTTTTGCTCAGCCTAAGCAGCTGTGGCGGTGACGGCATTGAAATGAATAACAATGCAGGGGCGTTTGCAGCCACGTTCAGACATTTGCATTACGAGAACATAACAGAGGCAGCGCGTTAAAGTGCTAGCGTATATAAAATCATCTGCTGAAGATGATAACATGATGAGCTGACACCGGAATACACTAACGGATTTGATTCCGCCTGAACGCATTTAGAACGACTAGCGCCCTTTGAAGAAGGAACGAAAGCCTTAAAGAGAGGAGGAGTATATTTAAACCTTGTTTAGTGCCCGGATGTTAATGTTTTGCTACCGGGATGAAGGGAAATCAGTACCCGGATGAAGGAGAATCGGTGCCCGGCTTTTGGCTGTTTCAGCTCAACGTCATATACAGGTCGTCAAAAATAGTAGCTAAAAGCATTTCATGCTCAGCATATGCAGACTACCTTGTTTGCGTTGCAGTTGTACGAAATCTCTGTCTGAACTGCCTGCTGCGGGCCGCCTGTAATTTATTGTAGAATACCGCCTCAATGTTCCTGCTCAATCATCTGCTGTCACTTTCACACCTATTTGCTTAAAGCAGCATCGGCTGCGCAATTCGAGATGGCGAATGCGTTCATTCAATCGTAGTCACATTTGGAAGTGCGTCAATATGATGAAGAATTCAGCGCTTTGGATCTAAAGGCCAACATGGAAGAGACGACATATACAACAGCTTTCGAACTATGTTTATTCAATGCATGTACAGTCGAGCACAAAAGTGAACAGACCATGGTTATGGCGTCAGGCGTGGTTGCGGGGCCGCGCCACGTCGATGCTATCTCGCAACAGGCTTTTTCCGCTGGTCTTATTCAGTTTAAGTGGGAAAAAATGTCGGGTGGTTTTTTTTTTACTCCCACGTTCGTCTCTTCTTTTCGCTTTAGGTGTCTACCTTGTGGTAAAGCAGTTACCCATGAAGCTGATGACGGAAACTGAGAAAGCACTCTGACAGCCTGCTATTATATAGCCGACATGCCTGTGCTTGTAGTTACAAGGCATATGAATAGCAGTGTTCAAGATTAGAATAAATAGGAGGGCATAAGTCTAACTGGTAGAAAAACCAATAAAATAAAATTGCTCAATCCGAACCACCTAAGGCACCAACAGCTTAAATCGAGACACAGACTGGACAAGACGGATCTGGGAGGAAAAAGCAGATGAAGAGACGCATCCCCCTTTATCCTGCCCCTTCGCCTGCTTATTCATGCGCTTGGTTAGCGTTCTCACCGGAGCATCAACTGGGACCGGGTCGGAAAGCAACCGACCTACTTGACACTTTGTCGCGCAGCCGAACGAAGTCTGTATCCACTACTACCAGGTCGCAAAGATATTACAGCTGTCGCATGACGGGAGGGCTTTGTATATAGTGTAATGAACGCCTCGAGCTGCAAAACGGATTAGAACATGAAGCAATAAAAAAGTGACTTTCGAAGTATCTTTGTATGCTTAAAAAAGCGTAAATTTCCCTCTAGTGCTTATCACAGAGCTATCTGTAGCAAGTGCTATCACTGGAAAAAATGGCTAATACCTAGGCCGAATTTCTTGTACTTTTTGTGCCACATATAAACGAAATATAACTTAGATGTACTTGCAGCTGGGCTTGTTCGTGCATGCTCAGGAAGACACAGGAGCGCAAAACTAAACAAAACAAAAATGTTAACAGATGCAGGAAGGTAACAGGGTGAGCGCTTTCATCATTCTGTATTCAGAGAAAAAAACCTACAACCTGTAGTGTAATTTATTTTTGCTATTCAATTCCACATCAGTATATCTTGAAATTTCGTTTCGTGCGTTACAGCATGAGTAAGCAGCATTGTATAAACGCTTCCTTTAAATAAAGCTTGCTGCAAGTTAGCTCTCGTCCCGTTCCCTTTTTACGTCCACGTACCTTTTCTGCGCTCCTTTGTCTTTCTGCACAAAAGACTAGAAATTTAGCATGATGGGAAAGGCTTCGGTTTTTAATATAATTCACACTATTTTGGCAATGGTTTAAACTTCCTTACGAAGGTTTCTTTAATGCAGTTTTATATAACAATCCTCATCATGTTTTTGAAACATGCAGCCATTGGAAAACTTCGACGGGAAAGCTGTCGTTTGACAAATTTGCTCAACTAAGAAAAGCATATAGCGCACCGATTTAAATATAATCCTGTCTGTAACACTGGTTCAAATAACACGCTATTTGGTTTTGGTTTTCCTTCCCAACAACGTTGCCATCTGAACTAAATCGTTTTTGGCCGTGTCGATAATCCTGGCCTGCTTGCATCCTTGCGGTGCGCTTCCCTGCACTTGACGCGTTTTTTTTTTTTTCTAGGAAAATGTGGTCCCATAAATGAACATAGAATTACAAAGTATTTAAGATGCTTGCTGAGATTCTTTAGACTCTAAAGAAAAAATATGCTTTGGCCTAAGCAAAACAAAAGGCGAAGCAAAAAAAAAAAGGAAGCAAACCAAGAGGGCTGCTCCAGGAAGCAGAGAAGCAGGGAACGAAGGCAGGCAAAGAACTTAAGCGCATCTCTAGCTGAGCCTTCAAACGGCTCTTTAGTCGTTCTTGAGGTGCACGTACGCACTTGATATTGTGCATGCTTCGTATCTCTTTCGAGAGTAACGATCAGGCTCGTTAACGGAACAGCGAATTCTGATGGGAAATCAATGGCCGCTAATACTGCAACCTCGCTACAGTGCGGAAATTAAACTGGATATAGCATCTCCCTCACGTTCAAGAGGACCGCGATTTGAATACCGGCGGCCTGATATACTCCCCGAATTAAAGAAAAACAGAGCATGACGTAGATGAAATTTGGTAAGCAGGCCTGAACTGCGCCTGATCCCGGTGGCCACAGCACTGCCATCAGCGCGCTCCGTCGTCATAAATGGATTTGACTATCACTTGAAGAATGGCACTAATTCTTCTACTGGCCGCAAATGAAGGGAGGTATATATTATCAAGAATTCTCTCGGCGACCTGAGACGGCAGTCTAGAAGGAGAGGCCCAAGGACAGGGCCAGGACGCAATTCAGGCGCTATATGCTTAGACATGAGATGAAGCCGATTCCATGCGCACTCCGAGTGATCGTTCTCTCCGCCGCCGACAGCAGGCAGCAGCAACTATTGTTACCACTGGTGACAATATATCACAATTAGGTCCAACGGCACAAATTGGACGGGATTCAAGCCTATATGTGCTTAGTTCCAGCTATGTAGAGCCGAGAGCTAAAAACCTAAATTCTGTTATGAGCGGAACGTTCGCCGACCAGTTCAAGAAAGTGACGACCCCTTGGGATGCCCCTCTAATCCGCACAGCTGGTGGTAACCTTGTTACCCCGCCCGGGTGATGCACTGCGCTAGAGTGACAGTGAATGGAAGCACTTACCCTACGAGCTTCGTGGTCTTGCAGCAGTGCTCGCGTAACGTGATTTTGGATATGAACTTTCTTAATGAGCATAGGGCGATCATCGACCCCCGCTCAAAGCTGAAGTTCTCCACGGACTAAGCCATACCTTCCAGGACGACGTCGACGTAACATGTCGCTCTAAACGTCCTCAACAAAGTATTGAGTATACTACCCCGATCAAGCATCGTTGTCTCCGTGGTTACCAGCGGCATCGAAACTACTGAATGTGTCGTCGAACGAAAGACCATTTTGCTTTTGGAGCGCCAACTGCGGGTCGCAAGAGGCGTCGCCCGTTTCCGTCATGGACAAGCTCAAGTGCTCGTCACAAACTTCACCGAAGAATACCGGCATCTGAACAAGGGCATAACGATTGCTTTCCTTGACGAGATAGCGGACACTCATAATCTCTTCGCCCTCCACAGTCAACTTAACGACAATGAACCCAACGGAGCCAAGCAGCCCATCTTCGACATAGACAAGCACTCCCCCGAAACAGGCAAGACCTGATGCACACTCTTCTTGAAAGTTACAGCGAGGGCTCTTCATCAGCATCGAAGGTGCGGCAGACGCTTTTGGCAAGGTACCGTGTCATCACGGATGAACACGCGCGACCATAGGTCAAAGCCCCTACCGTGCATCTCCGCGAGAACGACAGGCCGTGCGCGATCAAGTTGAGGAAATGCGGCGTGATGACTTGATCTAGCCATCGAAAAGCCCCTGGGCGGCACCGGTCGTTTTGGTGAAGAAAGACGGCACACTTAATTCGCTTCTGCGTTGATTGCCGCTGCTTGAATAGCATAACGAAGAAGTATGTCTACCCGCTTCCCCGCATCGACGACACACTGAACCGTCTCTGTAACGCTAAGTACTTCGCGTCGATTGACCTGAAGAGCGGGTACTGGTAAATCGAGGTCGACGAAAGAGACGGCGAGAAGACCGCGTTTATTACGCCAGACGGCCTCTTCAAGTTCAAGGTAAGGTCATTTGGCCTCTGCTCTGCACCAGCGACATTCCAGCCTGTAATGAATACCGCGACTTAGACGACGTTGTTGTCTTCTCTTCGAACTTTGAAGACCATCTGAGAAGGCTCAGACCAATACTTGACAATATCAAATCGTCAGGCTTAACTTTGAAAGCAGGGAAGTGTCACTTCGCCTAAGAAGAACTGTTGCTTCTAGGTCATATCGTCAGCAAGAAGGGAGTGCGCCCCGACCCACAGAAAACAGCTGCGATCGGACGGTTTCCACTGCCTGGTGAGAAGAAAGCTGTACGCCGATTCTACAGACTGTGCATGTATTACCGACAATTCTTCAAGAACTTTTCGTTCCTCGCGGAACTTTTGACGCAACTTACAAAGGCACACGTGCCATTTCATGGGAAGCACCGCAAGCGGAAGCCTTCGAGGAACTCAAGCGCCGCCTACAGTTCCCTCCTGTGCTAGGCCACTTTGATGAGAACGCCAAGACTGAGATACATACCGACGCGAGCAGTCTGGGCCTAGGCAGCGTTCTCATTCAGAAGAATGCGGGACAGGAGAACGTAATCGTCTACGCTACCAGAGCCCTCTTGAAACGAACGAGAAAGAGTGCCGTGCGATCATCTGGGCCACTTTAAAGTACCCTCCGTACTTATACGACCGACCATTCAAAAAGGTAAGCGATCATAACGTGCTCTGCTGGCTGGTAAATTTGAAAGAAACCTCTGGCTGTCTTGCCCAATGGAGCCTACGACATCAACAATTCGACATCATAGTCGTCTACAAGTCAGGCGGCAAGCACTCCTATACAGACTGCATGTCACGCACCCCATTGATGCGCCGACGAAAGAAGATGAAGACACCTTTTTTGGGACCGGTAAGCGACAGGACTTTCGCAGAACAGCGATCAGACCCTGACCTGGATGCAATATCCGATGACTTAGAAGGAAAGACCACTTCACCGCCTGCTGTATTCAGGCGTCATTTATAATCGTTCGCGTTAAGTAAAGCCCTTTTTGGGAAGAACTTCGCACCCAAAAGGACTGCGTAGCGTGTTGTTGTTCTTAAAAGGCTCCGGCAGGAAATTCTGCACGCGTTGCACGATGAGCCCACCGAAGACCATCTCGGGTTTGCGCACACTTTGCATCAAATCCGGAAGTACTACTGCCCGCGACTGCCTGCCAAAGTTGCCCACTATGTGAAGACGTGCCGTGAGTGCCAACGACTCAAGACGCAGCCGATCAGAGCAACTGGACAAGTGAACCTGATTCCGCCCCAAACCCTGCCCTTACAACAAATTGGGATATATCTCCTCGGCCCCTTCCCATCTTCATCTACAGGTAAGAGGTGGATCATCATGGCCACCGATATACCTTACTCGTTACACCGAAGCAAAAGCGCTACCCAATGGTACCGCGGCAGAAGTCGCCAAATATTTTGCCAATACAATTTTCTTGCGACACGGCTCCCGAAACGTGCTCATCACGAACACGGTAACGGCGTTTAAGGCAGAGGGGACGCAAGCCATACCAGCCATCTACTAACAACTTGCGTATCATCCCCACACCAATAGACTTAAGGAGTGCCTGAAGAAAACGATCGCGGTCATGATCGCCCCGTACGTCGACGCTGAACATTACACTTGGGACGCCATCTTGCTGTACGTGATTTTCGCATATAACATTGATATCCAGGAGACAACCAGAGCGACCCCGTTCATGCTTGTGTACGGCAGGCAGCCCACGACGACGCTCAACGCGATGCTGCCGCACGTGACAGAAGGCAACCCCAACGTCGCTGCCTACCTGCAGCGTGTACAGGAAGCCCGACGACTTGTCCGGCTGTGCATCAAAGACCAGCAACACACGCACGCCAGGCGGTACAGCTTGCGACGATGCGACGATGCGGCAGGGAGACCAAGTGTAGGTTTGGACGCCTATACGCCGACACGGAGTGAGCGGAAAGCTCTTGCGGTGGTATACTTCGGCTCATACAAAATTCTTTGGTTCATCGGACCGCTTAATTATGAAGTCATCCCCAACGGCGCGACCACTTCTTAGAGGCGCAAGACGCGCCAAGAAGTCGTCCATTATCTGTGCCTAAAGCCTTCTTACACGCGCAAAAGGCCCTAGCTATTTTAAATTCTCATATTCTGTTTACTTTTTGGTCTTTGTTTTGTAAACATGGAAGCGATGCCTCTTTGATAGGGGAGAAATGCCGCGAAAAATTAGAATCTTTGTTTGTTCTTTTTAAAAAGCCACTGGCACACGGCCTTATCACCATGCATCTAGCACAAGTATCGATTCTGTATCGTTTCTTTATTCATGCCTGTTGTCCCGAAACGATGCCGTATGATTTTATTTGTCGAGAAAGATGCGCGGGGATATTTCTCGAAGATTCCGACCACCTGCGTGTGTTCGTGTAATGTTCTAGACAGTGTTGAGCCGGTGGGGTAATCACACAGTGGCCCACTGTCAACAAGGTTGTTCCAAGGGGCTGGTTGCGTACCGCTCGTCACCCGTTTCGTGAACGAGGGCTGTCAGCACCCTGGGCGGTAGTGATGAATCCGAATCGGCGCTGGTGAGATGAAGAAAAAGCTTTATACACTATTTACAGGTATTCACTCAAAGAGATCGGCTCTGGGGCCGAAAGCAAAGATAGCCATACGCGACTGTTCTCGCGCAGCGACGGCCGGGGAGATTCCGCCTCGTCCGCTCTCTCACAGGGCGAACTGCTCCGGATGGACGCTAGTGACGATCTCGCAAACCGAGTCTCGAGCGGAAGCACTTGACGATCCGTAAACGAGAATCCGTTGAAGCTCAAATGGTCCAATCCGACGGCAGCACTTTCTCAGGGCCAATGGGAGAACTTTCTTCGCTCTTGCTTCAAATATTCCGCGGGGCAAGAAGGGTCCACCGCCAGGGCCACGGCGCTGAGCTGTCTGGATGCTCAGCTCATGTTCAAACACGTCGCTTCTCTCCCCTTAGCACGGCTCACCTCCAGTGCACCGGGGCTTTGCAGAGCTGTATCCGGATTTACTTAAGGAGGCGTTAGCCGGAGAAGTTCGGCGTCCGGCTGAATTTCTGGGCGGCTTTGGCCGGGCACAGCAGCAAACCCGCCATCAGACAATGCGCGGGAATACGAGCTGCTCGCATGTGGCTCGGATGCCAGGCGCACTCATTCGCCAGGTTTCCCACGCTCACGTCCAGTGTCCAGGCGCCAGGAGGCCTCATGTGCCTCGAGTTCCATTTGCCAGTTCGGCAATCTCTGCCGGCAGCCTTCTTGCCGGGGCACGTCGAGCAACTTCACTCGGGTCACTCCGATGCTCTTGCCTCTCGCCACTGGTAGTGGTAGACTTCTGCGGCTTGCAAAACCGACCGACAACACTCAACACCAAACACAAGCAAGTACTCTCGGTCACCCGTGAAATACCAGGCAGAGGCAAAATTTCAAATTAAGATTAGCTAAATTGTTGTCCCCTTTTTGCTCCCACTACAACAAGAGACAAGTGTATAGGATGTAGTACACAAGGTTCAGACAACAATTTTGCACATTCATCATCATCGTCATCAGCCTGACTAAACCCACTGCAGGGCGAAGGCCTCTCCCATATTTCTCCAATTAAACCGGTTCTGTGCTAGCTGCATCCACTTGACCCCTGTGAACGTCTTAACATCATCCGCCCACATTTCTGCCGCCCCCTGCTACGCTTTCCTTCCCTTGAAATCCAGTTTGTGCTAGCTGCCTCCAGTTGACCCCTGCGAACTTCTTAACCTCATCTGCCCACCTAACTTTCTGCCGCCCCCTGCAAGGCTTTCCTTCCCTTGAAATCCAGTTTGTTACCCTAAGCGACCATCGGTTATCCTCTCTTCGCACTAAATGTCCTGCCAATGCCCATTTGTTCTTAATTTCCACTAGAATGTCAGTAATCTGAGTTATTTCTCTGACCCACTCTTCCCGGTTCCTATCCCTTAATGTTACCCCTACCATTTTTCGTTCTAGAGCCCTTTGAGTTGCCTTCAACTTAAGTAAAACCCTCTTGGTTAGCCTCCATGTTTCAGCCCAATAGGTGAGTACAGGTAAGATGCAATTGTTGTGTACTTTCCTCTTGAGGAATACCGGTAAGCTTCTAGTCATAATCTGCGCGTGCTTGCCAAATGCGCTCCATCCCAATCTTATTCTTCTTATTTCCTTTTCATGGTCCGGATCTGCGGTAACTACCTGTCCTAAGTACACATATTCGCCTACTACTTCCAGTGCTTTGCTACCTAACGTAAACTGCTATTCCTTCCCGGGGCTGTTGAACATTGTATACCTTAGTCTTGTGCATATTGATTTTTAAGCCTCCCTTTCTACTTTTCCTACCTTGATCATCAATGATTATTGCAGTTCATCCCCCAAATTACTTAGTAAGGCAATGTTATCAGCAAATTGCTGATTACTGAGGTATTCTCAATCTCCCCTTATCCCTAAATGCTCCAATTCCAAGTCTCAAAATACTTCCTCTAAGCAAGCTGTGAATAGCACTGGGGAGATCGTGTCTCCTTGCCTAACACCTTTCTTTATGGGAATTTTGTTACTTTCTTATGGTTGCTGTGCAGCGACTATATATATATATATATATATATATATATATATATATATATATATATATATATATATATATATATATATATATATATATATATATATATATATAGGGGATATGAGGGTGCTCGTTATAATACATGAAGGAAAGAAGCCAACAGCACCCTCATATCCCCTTAATTGATCTGCTTGTAGCTTACGGGGGTCTCGGTTCTGGCAGTCTTGAAGCCATAGGTAGCGTAAGAGGGTTCTAGCACAGCTTTCGCCCTCGCTCTTGATCACGTTCTACGTGACGCTGGCGGTAACAAAGGACGTCCCACGTCCGCCGCTAAGGCTGAGGGTGGCGCTGGTGAACACTCTCAAGGTTCGTATACAGACAACATAAATACCCAAGAAAGTAGCAGGGGGGACAGCGGCCGATGTAGCTCAGTTGGTAGAGCACCGGACGCGTTATTCGGAGGTCGTGGGTTCGGATCCCACCATCGGCACGTTGTTTTTTCTTCTACTTTGTGTCTAATTATCTTTCCCCTAAACAGATTACATTACTAATTTCTGTGGTTATCGAAGTAAACATTAAAAAAAAAATGACATAAACATACCATCCCCAACGCTTTCCTTGGCCTCGCCGACTGTTGGCTTCTTTCCTTCATGTATTATAACGAGCACCCTCATATCCCCTTAATTGATCTGCTTGTAGCTTACGGGGGTCTCGGTTCTGGCAGTCTTGAAGCCATAGGTAGCGTAAGAGGGTTCTAGCACAGCTTTCGCCCTCGCTCTTGATCACGTTCTACGTGACGCTGGCGGTAACAAAGGACGTCCCACGTCCGCCGCTAAGGCTGAGGGTGGCGCTGGTGAACACTCTCAAGGTTCGTATACAGACAACATAAATACCCAAGAAAGTAGCAGGGGGGACAGCGGCCGATGTAGCTCAGTTGGTAGAGCACCGGACGCGTTATTCGGAGGTCGTGGGTTCGGATCCCACCATCGGCACGTTGTTTTTTCTTCTACTTTGTGTCTAATTATCTTTCCCCTAAACAGATTACATTACTAATTTCTGTGGTTATCGAAGTAAACATTAAAAAAAAATGACATAAACATACCATCCCCAACGCTTTCCTTGGCCTCGCCGACTGTTGGCTTCTTTCCTTCATATATATATATATATATATATATATATATATATATATATATATATATATATATATATATATATATATATATATATATATATATATATATATATATATATATATGTGAACGGCGGAAGTGGGAGCACAGCTTTCGCCCTCGCTCTTGATCACGTTCTACGTGACGCTGGCGGTAGCAAAGGACGTCCCACGTCCGCCGCTATGGCTGAGGGTGGCGCTGGTGAACACTCTCAAGGTTCGTATACAGACAACATAAATACCCAAGAAAGTAGCAGGGGGGACAGCGGTCGATGTAGCTCAGTTGGAAGAGCACCGGACGCGTTATTCGGAGGTCGTGGGTTCGGATCCCACCATCGGCACGTTGTGTTTTCTTCTACTTTGTGTCTAATTATCTTTCCCCTAAACAGATAACATTACTAATTTCTGTGATTATCCAAGTAAAACATTAAAAAAAAAGAGAAAGTACCATCCCCAACGCTTTCCTTGGCCTCGCCGACTGTTGGCTTCTTTCCTTCATATATATATATATATATATATATATATATATATATATATATATATATATATATATTTATATATCTTCCAGCACTCTCACGTACGGCTCGCCTACCCCCTGATTTCACAATGTCTGCATCACCGCCAAGTTTCAACTGAGCCAAATGCTTTTTTGTAATCAATGAATGCTATGTATAAGGGCTGGTTATATTCAGAGCATTGTTTTATCACCTGGAGGATGGTGTGCACAATAATGATGCATTAACTAGCATGAAAAATTATTAATCAATAATAGAAAAGAGTCCCTTTGAAATCATTTGGATCGTAAACCACAACTGAGGAAGCAAGGAGGTCATTCAATTTTGCCCCAATCTGCCTACAACATCGCCATTAGCGACGAAACTTTCGTCGAAGGTAGCTCTGTCTCGAATGCATGACTCAAAGCATTCGAGTTCGCACTGTGCTGCTCTTTTCCGCAAGCGGCAGAACGCCTAGCATTATTCGGGCGGTTTGGCTCTCCTCCCTCCGCTACAGTTTCGGCTGTCAATTTCTCCATGACACCTTTCTTTTTTTTTTTTCACTTTATGCGTGAAAGAACGGGCGAGCTCAAGTTACTCGCTTTGATGAACATTATGTCTCGTTCCTTACGTTTTGCGCACCACTCGCGCATTCTCTTAGCGCGGTTGCATTTGTGCAGCTGGGATCGCCACTTCTTTTCCTTTCGCGATCTTTCGCGTTTTTTGATCTTTCGATGAGAGCATTCATTCATGCACCTGCCTTTCCGCTTTTTTTGGTGGCAGCACTTGAATGTTTACTTTCTTTCTTTTGGTGCCAGCTCTTTCAAGCTGCCGGTAACCGTAGCGAGTATGGCGTCGGC
The DNA here is from genome assembly GCF_055883805.1 of Amblyomma maculatum. Taxonomy (NCBI): domain Eukaryota; kingdom Metazoa; phylum Arthropoda; class Arachnida; order Ixodida; family Ixodidae; genus Amblyomma; species Amblyomma maculatum. The sequence continues at coordinate 84,859,529 of NC_139347.1, forward strand.
ATCGTCGGAGTGCGGCGCCGCGCCTGCATCGCGGCCAGCAGCGCATAACTCACTGCCAGTCGCGTCCGAACAAGGACAAGGCTCGCTCACGCCATCCCCCGAGCTAGGCATATCCTCTGCAGGCTCGCCACTCAAGTTACCCTGATCCGCCGGTGTGCCGCATCGCTCAGCGCTACCGGCGCACAATCAAGTTCGTCCGACAGCTGGGGCGCTTCGAATCGCGTGAGGTCCATGTTCGCACTAGGGTTGTTGTTTTCGCCAATACACTTGAGCGTGTCAGGACACGAAAATTCATGGCTCCTGTCATGCTCGTTGTGGACTTCACAAGTGTGTCTCTCGACAGCCTTCGCTGTTCAACACTCGTGGGCTGCGCAATTTCCTTCAGCGCCACTTCGTTTTTCCGCGAGTGATGGTCTACGACAACGCTGATCTCGAAAATCGCCAATTTGTCGTCTGCTAGCCTGACTACATTTCCGCTACGCTTTACAACTGCTTCCAAGTTGTCAGGCGGTTCATTTAGTGTCAAATGTCCACTCTCAATTGGTGGAATATGATTGCTTACAGCTACGTGGGGCGGCGTGCAGGACGGTGTCACTTCGGATTTCTCGCCGATGGAGTCGGCTCCAGCCGTCTCAGCTGCCAGTGGCTCGACCAAGGTAACCCTAGAAACTTCTGTTCGAGGCTCGATCGACTCGCTGCTGCTATCGCGTTGCTCGGCCGCTTCCCCAAGCTGTGTCTCATTCTCTGGTGCAAGTAAAATTTGCTCCGAGACTTCCTGATTGTCTAGCCATTCGGTTACAGCGGCTTTCAATTGATACGCCAAATTCAAGAAGGCTGTGGTACATTTTTTTTTCTCACGCTGATACCTCCCAGTCGAAAAAAACTAGAGAACTGTGTTAAAAATACGACAAAATATCCTGAAGTTCTGTCGTAACCATCAGATTTTTCTGTAGTTCTGTTATACTTTTCTGTAATTCTGTAGTTTTTCTGTAGTATATTTCTGTTGTCTGTAGTCCTGTAGCACTTTTCTGTTTTAACTACATAAATTTGTGATGTTACTACAGAATGATCTGTTGTCACAACAGGATTCCCGTCAAAACCCGCACAGAAATCCTGTCGTAACATCAGAAAATTTTCTTTAGGTTTTTTCGACTGGGCTGTCCCTAAGCTCCATCTATGACAGCCGATATCTTTTCAGTAATGACTCTTTCAGGTAATCGTAGTTTTTCAAGTCACCATCTAACACGTACTTGATTTCTTCCGACACCTCAGCGGGGAGAAGAGCTACCAATTGTTGTGCTCAAGTATCTCGCTCGAAGCGCTTACTTTTGCATACACACTCGAAATCAGCCAAATACTCCGCCATATCCTCGGCAATGAGGACTGGTTGCAGACCCTCTCGCGGCTTAGAACTGTTACCTTGAATGGCAATTAAAGCTTCATGCCTTTTAACACTTTTTTCATGCGCCGAAAGCTCGAGCTCCATAAGCTTCTTTAAGCGGGAAAATTGCCTTTTGCGTTCTACCCTTTCATGCTCATAGCGCTCATCGCGCCTTTGAAGTTCTAGCCGTTCACACACATCGCGCTTTTGGCGCTCTAGCTTCTCATGTTCCTCGCGCTTTTGGCGTTCAAGCGTTTCACGCTCCTCACGCTTTTGGAGTACTACCCTTTGGCTTCCTCCTTCATTTTTCTCTTTTGAATATCATCCTAGGCCTCTGCAGCTCCCTCAGCCGACACGTCCTCTGCCTGCATGATCTCAAGAATTTCCTTTTTTTTTTTTGTTTAGCCTAAATCAATGCCTAACTCATCAAAAATTTAGAGAAGTTCTCTGAACTTGTAACTCTTCATCTTTTACACTGGCCTCTTGTTGTTTGCCTTTTTAGAATAGTGTATACTAAACGTTCGCTATCTCGCTCCTAGCAAGAGACGCTCAAGTCTTTCTCACAGTGATTGCCCTCTCAGCATCCCTTGGTTTTCAAAACACTCCCTGTAGGCTTGAAACACGTAAGGTTAACACAATGCTACGCTCAGCCTTTCGCTAAGCTACCTTGTGTGTCAGAGAAAGTCTGGCGTTTGAGGCAAACTTCAGATACTCACCGCGCCGAGGCGCTTAACGCCGGACAATCCCGCAGCTGCGATCTAATGTTGTGCCGGTGGGGTTATCACACAGTAGCCCACCGTCAACAGGATTTTGCCAAAGAGTTGGTTGAGTAGCGCACGTCACCCGTTTCGTTAACGAGGGCTGTCAGCTCCTAGGGCGGTAGCGATGAATCCGAGGCGGCGGTGGTGAGATGAACAAAAGCTTTATACACTATTTACAGGCATTTACACAACGAAATCGGCTCTGGGGCCGAAAGCTAACATAGCCATACGTAACTGTTCTCGCGCAGTGACGGCCAGGGAGATTCTACCGCGTCCGCTCTCTCACGGGGCGAACTGCTCCCGATGGACGCTTGTGACGGACTCACACTCCGAGTCTCGACTCTTAAGCGGAAGCCCTTGAGGCTCCGTAAACGAGAATACGTTGACGCTCAAATGGTCCAGTCCGACGGCAGCGCTTCCGCAGGGTCAATGGGAGAGCTTCCTGCGCTCTTGCTTCAAATATTCCGTGGGGCGAGAAGGGGCCCACCGCCAAGACCATGGCGCCGAGCTGTCTGGATGCTCAGCTCATGTTCAAACACGTCGCTTCTCCCCCCTTGGCACGGATCGCCTCCAGTACACCGTTTCTTTGCAGAGCACTATCCAGATTTTGTTAAGGAGGCGTTTGCCAGAGAAGTTTGGCGTCCGGCTGAATTTCTGGGTGGCTTTGGCCGGGCACAGCAGTAGTGCTTGTCACCGTTTGCGGCTTTATCTCGATGTTTCTTCGCAGCTTTTATATCAAGCGTTGACGGGTGCGACGGGCCTTCTTTGTTCGACGACCGTCGAGCACACTTGCTGTTACCGCTGCCGCCGAGGTGCTTACTTCTTTCGCGGGCAAAGTCTGCCCAATAAAGAGTTGATTCCAGTGCTACTAAGCCTGTCTCAACTTTTGCTGCCACGACCTTGTCACCACTACGTGACAATATTGACTCTTCCGAACCCTTTTTTTCCAATATTTCTTATTTCTTTAATTCATCAAATAATCAATCAATGATTTTATCAATTCATCATTGTCTATAGTACAGCAATCAATAATCAATTACTAGAACCACAAATTGCAATGATACAATTATTTTACGCAGCCCTCCATTGTTTACGACACGCGGTGCCGGCGACAACTGCTACCACAACTTTGCTGACAGTTTTTTGATAGAACGAGCTGTATCAGTTATTACATAGAGATTGCACTTGAATATTAGCATCGGATCACATGCTCACTACTCGTTTTCATTAAAATTTGGCATGACAGTGGTGCAGATGGATGGCACTGAGATTGGCTGTGTGGCATAAGTAGCAGAAACGCACACATGAAGAATTTTAACTTTTTGGTATCCATGATAGGAGAAAAACATCAGGCATGTAATTTCTTTTGCATGCAGGCTAATTTAATTTCAACCGTGTAGGGCACATATAAGGACTCTAAACATCAGCTTTTAAAAGCCAACTTACTATACAGGCACCAACAGTCAGTGTTGAATCCAAGCGTTTTGTTCAGAATAAACATTATTTTTGCAGCCAACTGCATGACTAGTCTTGTTTTCTTATTTGCTTTGACACAAACCATTCTTTAAATTTCCAGTGAGTACCTGTATGAAGTAGGTGGTTACATTATGCATTCATATATGAAAAGTGAAACATACCAAGGAGAGCATTAAGTCGCACAAGATCCAAGGCTTCTTGGGCTGTATATTGTTGAGCACATTTCACTGCCTCCCATAAAGGGATTTACCCCGCTGCTCCTCCGCTGCGGAACCCCTTGCAAATCGTAGCGCGTTCAGGGCTCAAGGGCACCCTCTTAAAATAGTACTCCTCCGTCAATGTCCGCCTGTACAAATAAGTGAGAGAGTGGTCAAACGTGTGTCGATTTTCACATGCACAGATAAACCACTGTGTGCAATGCAAAACATTCACAAAAAGGGCCTGCCCTTTTAAAAAGGCACCATTGCAAGATGAAACTGAAAAGGCTGCCATGTTAAGCAGCCCTTAGCAGCCATTGACTAGTCAGGCTCGTCACAAGCTAGCTGTTAATTCTGGTTCTCAAGCAGCCTAGCTATGTATTTTGTGGCACCCAGTATCCGCTCTGCAACCAGTAGCACTTCTCGAATGAAAATTTTAGATGAGCCGACAGATGCTGGTGTGGGTGCTAAAATACCACTTGCTTTGTTGTCATTTGTTCAGGTACAAAAGTCACAATTCCAAGAAACCTGCATTGAAGCCTGAGACTATCTGATGATGAAATAGTCAAAGGCAAAAAGGGATGTAAACTGACGTAAGTGAAGACTCGGCGATTGCTGGTATCAAGCAACGCAGCCTAACAGCAACTGCAAAGCACTCCACTGCAGGCCCGACGTTGCAGGCCTGACGAGCCATCCTTATACTGTTACGCCATTTATGTTTGTATCGGCTTTTTTATGGATCACATTCCCAATTGCGACTGGGAAAAAACTGCTGCTCACATTTCAGAGGCATTAGCCCAATACAGGCACGTGATGCTCTGAGGGCTAAATTGCCATGTATGGCAAGATAGCCCAAGCACTCAGGAAGCAGCATTGGGAGCAAGCCAGGCTATTGGTGCAGCAGTTATTGCTACTGAGCAACTGTCATGATTGATGAGTAGGTTTGCATGTAAAGACATGAATATTATGCAACAACTGTCTTTATAGTTTTGGCTATGTAGTTTAGCATCTTGAATGTTAATGAGGCAATATGTCGAGTGGAGCAAAGGGGAGACTCATGCAACATTAGCTTACTAGAGCATTTTTCCTTTTCGCAGATGCGTGCCGATGATGAATATCACACAAGGAGCAACTAGATCGGCACTTGTAGTTCATTTGCTGCTCTGCACCAGTAAATTGAAGTGTGTCAACACTGGAACCTTGGCGGCATGCAAAGTACATATCTGCAAAGTTCTGGGTAATTGGCTATAAGCTGGAGAAGTATCCTGTCGTGAACGCTGCTGATCAGATAACTCCAATACATTCCTATATCGCTGTTGACAGCACTCCTTTTAACAACACCAAAGTCATCAGTTAATAAAGGCAAAATAAAATTAAATGCCAGACCCTATCTGAAAAATGTTATCGAAGACAGACTTTTTTATATGAGCGTAACATTGTGGGTCAATTTTTTTAGATGACAGAAGGCAAAAAATTACTTTTACTCACTGATTTTCAATACAGGCTATATAAATGTGCATTGCAGTCAACAAACCAGAGAGGACGACATTAAAAAGTGTTTTTAAGCTTAAAGTAGGTTGGCGGCATGCCACGATCTCCTTACCTGCCGCATGTTTTTCAGGCTTTTCAAGAATGACTTTAAGGCGTCGCACAAGCTTCGAAGACTGAAATGTGGCACTAAGGCAGTCGACACACACGAGAAATCCAGTGTATGAAAAGCAAAGCTCGAGCGTTAAGAAACATAATATGTAAACTGCAGCAACTTCAGTTCTGTAAAGAAAAAATTATATGGTGACATCTCGCTGTCTTCATGGCAGCTTGCATTGTTCACATAACTGAACATATTATCTCTCACTGTAACCAACACAGGTGTATCAGTAACGAATGAACTTATTATCAATCAGTTTGTAATGATTTCTCCATAACTGATTTGCTTTTATGTTGCAACAAAGCCTTGTAGCACTACAAACTCAAACAAATAACCACTGCTTACGAAACTTGAAAATTATCCAAACTTGCCAACTGCCGCTTGAGAGCTTCATTTTTAACACGGAGCAGTTGATTCTCTGTTTGCAACCTGTCAACGCCAACAGAAGATGGAGTGCTCGGTGAGTCTGGCTGAAATAACATTTTCCGCATATAAGGGCTGCACTCCTTGGAGCTGCTATACAGCATAATACTAAAATAACTAGGCATAGCTCAGTAAGTAATAAAAAGTAAAATCTTTATAACAGTCGCAATTTTCGAATTGCATTTGCATAGAATATTTAAAAACGAGAGAAAATAAAAATTCACCATTTTTGTTTCTTTTTAAAGATGTCATCTTGCTCTTGGAATTTGGAAACAGCCATTTTGACTTCTTAAATTCCTGTAATAAATATCCAAGGCTACAGCGTACGAAACTACGCGCATCAAAGTAAAAAATATAATCCAGATTGAAAAAATTGCGCTTTTGAGCAATAAACACCTACTGTTTAACCCTAACGTGGTCCAAGTAAGAATACAATCATTAGTGGGTAAAAACAACAGACTTATTTATGAATTCTTCATTGAGGCAAATTTTATTTAAGACCAGAAAGAAAGTTTTGAGGTTGGAGATCTTGTGCCGCAAGTTGCATCGTCGCATAATTACACAACACGCACCCCGCATGGCAAAACACTTATTTTATAACTTTTTCCGTTGCTGGTTGTCGTGCATTCTTAGCCCTGGAGCTAGATAAATAAGATATCGCGTGATATTCGGCATTGTGTTATTACAAGCGAGGTTGTTTTCGCTATCGAAGTTCGTAGCGACGTGTTTTTGCGCCAGGCAGCCAAGAGCAGAGAAACGAAAACGAAATATTCAGCGTTCCGTCTCGCACGGATCACAAAGAAGCAAGAGCCGCAGCAGCAGACGCAACACACAACTGCATTACTTATATCAGCAGAAGATTTTTTTGGGAAAAGCCAGCGCTTCGGAGCGCACGTAAGGGAGCAAAGTGCATGCTGCTGCGGCGAGTAACATGAGACGGGGACGGCAGTGAGCGCGGCCCGCTCATGCCCGCCCGCGTGCAGGTGCCAAGAACGCATGGAAAGGGTCTTCTTATATGCATCGTTTCTGCACTTAAGAGCAATAACTCTTCTGGTAACAGTGTCGACAGCGTCATGTTCTGCGAGGCATTAAGAGGCAAAGCATCTTGCTGCACGAGAGCTTAACTTTAGTTTTTGTTTTAATTTGATGCGCACAGTTTTGCAACCTGTAACAATAGCTATTATAGGTAATAGCCATCAAGAGAAGCGAGCCTGTTATTTCGAGTTCCGGAGAGCAGGCCCATATTTAAAATAAAGGAAACAATGATGCATTTTGACGTGCTCTCAATTTGTTTAAATATTTATGCCACACGAAATTACATGCAGAATCACATCAAAAGCAAAAGCCATGAAAATACCATTTTAAAAAATTGCCGAATGTCCTATGAAAATTTATTTATTGAGCTATGCCTGATTTATTTTTATATATGTTCGAACTGCCCTCATCTAACAAATATTTCTTTATGAAAATATTTTAACCTCTGATTACGGACACTTAGGTAAATTTCCGTTATATTTTATTTTTGTTGTGCAATGAGGTGTTGGTGCTTGGCGCCACCACGGACCCTGAGCCCCCATACCGAAGCTGTAATCCGTACCGTGGCGATAGGTTGAAAGGCGGAGAGAAGAAACCGTGAACGGTGGCAGTCGAGGTCGTGGTCAAGCCTCGGTCGATGGGCTCCCCGCCTGTCTACCAGATGAGGGGCTCCGGGACCTTCCTCTGCATATACGGGTGAAACAGAGGCGACAAAATATTAGGAACCTTTAGACCACCCATAATACATAAAAAAATAAAATCACCAAAAGAACTTGTTTGACCTGCGAAAAGGAGTCGCACTGAAGTCACACTAATCATGGCACCAACTGAGAACTGCCCAAAGTTTCTTTTTCTGCGATAGAGTCTAAACCTGTGAAATAACTATCAGTTTTTCTGATTGTCAGCTCGCTGAAGGTCATCATCGGGGCAAACTATAAGGCCAAGAAACTAGGATCTGGTGACCTACTAATAGAGGTATCAGACAAAACCCAGTCAGAAAAGCTCCTCAAAGACATTTGCTCACCTTGACGTTCAAGTATCGCCTCACCGCAGTCTTAACAGCTGCCAGGGAACGATTTCTGAGCGAGACCTCCTAAACGAAACAGAATCGGATCTCCTTGAAGGCCTCCAGAACCAAGGTGTATCTGTGGTTCGAAGGATAACAATCAGGCGAAAGAACGAGGAAATAAGAACGAAAAATATTGTTCTTTCAACCGCAGCACACTTCATGAATTCATCAACGTGGAATTCATCCGCTGCAATGGTGTTTCAAGGTGTTTCAAGTGCCAGCGGTAACGGGCATGGCAGCCAGACATGCCGAGGACGCCTTACCTGTGCAAAGTGCAGCGCACACGACCACACAACAGATAACTGCAGTGCAACTGACTACAAATGTGCGAGCTGTGAGGGCACCCACCCTGCATATTCACGGTCCTGTGCGGCCTTTCAGGCCGAAAAGGAAGTAATCAATATAAAGGTAACTGAGAAGACAAAAACTTTTGTCTGCGCCTCTAATGTCGAAAGGTGTGCTCTCGCGTCGACGTATGATTGTCTGGCATCTACTCTTAATTTTGGAATGAAAACGCGAAGGACAATAGCTCAGTGATGATGAAAAAAACGTTAACACCTCCCCATTTCTCGACGCACATGGCGGAAGGAAACGTTGGACATGTAGGTACCTTTTATATGCGGGAACGCTTGTTGCTAAACCAAGCTAACTCTCGTAACGTAAGAATAATATGCTTCTGATTGTACGCTCAAATAATATAGCCTGAGCCCATCGATTTCGGCCTCCTGGACAATCTAAAAGAATTCCAAAACAAGTCTGTGGACCACTAAGGTCGCACATTATAGTGAAGGTTTCTCAAAGAAACAATAGAACATGCAAAAAAATAATCTTGCTGAAGAAAAAAACGAGGCTCTCAGTGACCATCGTCCATGCAGCGAGCATGCAAGAGTGCAGCCGTAACTGCGCATAGCAGACGACATGGGGAGGATATCTCCTTGTGATGTCAGCGGCCAATGGTATCGAGACCAGGAAGCTGCTTTCGATATTTGTAACAAAAATTAATTTTAAAGCTATCTACAGCACCAAATGAGCTGAAACTTCACTGATGTTTAATTTAACGTGTATGGAGTGAAATACAGTAATCAGTGTATGGTCAAATGTTTGCTCTCATGACCCCTTTAGTTTGTATACAAATAGCTTTATATTCTGCCATATCAGTGAAGAACATATATACTTTCTAATCATTCATGAGGAATTGTTTTTTCCTTGTCGGAGTTTTAATTAGGCTGTATTCATTTAACTTTCCTTTAGGTCGTACCAGTCACGAATAAATAAACTGTTCATTGATTTGTGAGAAATTAGTTTTTTCTTGCTATAGCTTTAATTAAATTGTAGTCAATTTACCTTATGTTTGGTCACATAAGTCAAAAACATATTACGTTTATAGGTTTGCAAGAGATTGATTGACTAGCTGCAATCGCAGATTTCTCCAATGTCTGTCCGAAGCCACTCAATCTGTCTCTACATAAACATGAAGCGAAAGAAAGAGAAAATGGCGACGAACGCGTCTAGCGGATCAGCACTAAGGAGACGGAGCGGCCACACAGCTGCAGCAGAAGCCGCTCTCTTTCTCTCTGTCCGTATCTTCGTGAAACTGAAGAGCATAAAGAGAAGGTGGCTACGCCCGCATCAAGTGACCGAACAATGAAGGGGCGGAGCGGCCGCACAAATGCACCCAGTGAAAGAGTGGGGCGTGTTGCAGACGTCGCGGCCGTCACAAGCATGTGTTACTCTGGACTGAGTAGTCATCCGTCGCTCGCGCGTCCTCAACTTCGGCATCTCTCCCCTCCCATCAGTCACTCCCCAGCCTTCACGGACAGCAGACATGTACGCGTGGTGCTCCCTGGACCTCGGCTTCGTGCCGCTCGCCGCGTTGTGAAGCAGCTTGTGCGTACATCCGCGCCTTAACTGGCGCTTGCCTTCCAGCGCATTTCCCTGCTCTAGGATTACCTTTCTTTGCCCTGGAGACCTTCTTTCATTGCTCAGAAAGTTTTAATGCCGAACCTCAGAAGCATCCGTTTTGCTCATGTCCTACATTCTCCTCAAATCTCTCTTCCTCACCCCTATGATCCCAACCCCCCCCCTTGACCATTCGGACGGCGAGCAGTGCATTCCAAGGAGGGATGCAATACATTGTACCAAGTCTCTTTTTTTTTTAAATGCAGGGGCAGTGCAAAACACCTACTTCACATTTGATTAGCTATACAAATCGGCTGTAATTTTTTATTATTTGAGCTTTAATTGAATTGGAGTCAGATAACTTTAAGTTGGTCATATGAAGCAAGGACATATTGTCTCTTTATGTCCTCCTTTGGAGGCTTGGATTGCCTCAAAACACAACGACTAGTTGTTGGCGGCACACTGCATGCGCATGGCTGGACACGGTGATGTATACTGTCACGCTGCTGCGCTGCTCTCTCAGATGTAATACTGCGTGCGAGTGAGGGTAGAGAACTAGTGCACGGATCGTGGCAACAGCTGGCTGCCAGAGAACATCCGGATGATTCCAGCCTAGCCCATGTGTGACATAGATGTCGCCAGCCATACGTGACGTCGCATCTCAGTGAGTTGTTTCAGTCTGGCGGTGTCATTCGTCTGTGCTTTCGTAACCTTAAAAAAGCCGTGGTCGTTCGCACAGCTCCTCAGCTTCCGTTGCCTGCACTGTGCATGGCTCTTATAGTCTACGACAACTCAGTAAATTATACCTACGCATTCCACTCTTTGTGGAACCGCGTGAGCGCACGACAGTACTTGATACGTACGATCGCCCTGTTTTTTTTGGTGGACGCAAAAAGGGCTGACTGCACCACAATTACCCACAATGCACTGCGCACGCGCGTTAGTGATTACCCCTTATAATAGTTTCATCGTATTTGCAGAGACAGTATTACTTTGTGTTTAAGATTGTGCGCGTTATTGTTCTACATTTTGCTCATTGAGTGAGAGCTAAAAAGAAGTCTGAACAGCAGAGATTACTAAAATGTTTTTTTTTTTATTTACGACATTGTCACAGGAGCTGGAGCAATATCAGCGTTCGGTGTTCATTACAACTTCAAACCTTGAGATGCAAACTTATCAAAGAATTTTTTTCCGGCCCATTACCGGGAAAATCTTGCTATGAGTATAAGACTTCTTCACGGGATCTTTGAAATATATATGCGCTTAGTTCAAACAAACATACAAATGGCATAAATGAGAATAAGTGGTGCCCCTAATCTGTGTTCAATCCCCCTTCTCCGTATACGTAAATTAGGCGTGCACGTATTTTCAATACCTTTTAAATGAAACAAACGGCAAACAACAGTGAATGTGCTAAGAAGGCTATACACGCACATGGGCAGAACTGTCTCTCGAGAGTTATGCTGAAAATCGACGGAATTTTAAAGATCTTCCTTTTCTGCCTTCCTTTTTCTACTTTTGTCTGTTGTGTCCTCTCTTCTGTCAATGTCCATCGATGCACCGTCGAGCAACTCGAGAGAAAGTGTCTTGAAAACAGGTCTCTGATAACCAGACAAATTGAGTGGCATGTCTCGAGGAGGGTGTCTTCATGTTTTCTTATCTTTGATGTTGAGCCTACGTACTGCGAACGTCTGTATACATAAACTGGATAAGACTAAAAAATAATTCCCTCTCTTCTGTTTTCGTCAAAAGGAACAAAATCCTCGACTACGCGCTCCACGGTGATATAAAAAAAATTGACTTTAAAGCTTAACGTACGCAAGGGCCGAACACGCACATGCAAGAAAAATGAGCGTAAATAGGAAGTCTTGACGTCCTGACGTTGATTAGATATAATTTTCTCAAAATACTAAAAGTAGTTGCTCGGGATATTTCATCATCAAACAAATGGACTTTGCAGCCATGAAATCCAATATAAATTAAGAATCTCGAAAGCAGTCATTGAGGCCTTAGGCTCTGGATAGTTTTCTTGAGCAAATCCAACGCCTGTCTACCAAGCTGGTAAACTACTTTAAACGAGCACCCCTTTTTAGGCGCGTTTCAGAGCTCGCGATAATAAAATGAAATGATCCGAGATCACCCGGCAAAAAAAGGAGATAAAATGGCGGCGCGATGAGTGTCACAACATCGTTTGGCAGTATACCCTCAGCAGTCTATTCCAGCATGCATCCTTCTATTTTATGTCCATTAACAATGTAAATGGAACTGATATCGTCTTCGCGCTGCATATTTAAAGAATTAGGTTTCCCTTCATTCCTTCCCACCGGGGTTTCAAAAAAGCCCTATGTCGAGGGATTGTTTGGTCGTGTACAATGGAGCAGTGACACAATTGTTCACACTTCAAAATATATCCTTTTTTCCGTTTTACGTTCGTTTGTGCCATTCTTTATTTGTGGCCTTGCTGCGTTTCTGGCTTCCTTCCTTGCATTACTTCGTCGTCTTTTGCGTTCTTTTCTTTAGTTCTTCTGTTTTCGCTGATCTGCAGCTTATGTATATTTCTTCTTCATCTTGAATTATTTACGCTGTTTTATGGCGCCATAAAAGCGGTTGGTAGTATTTACGCATGGAAATAAGCAAACTGTGTTTCTTCATATTCTCCGGTACTCTGACAATGTTGCTGTTGCTTCCCTGATGGCTCCTTTTCTTGCGCACCCAGCGTACAAATGAAAACTTCGGTTTCTTTCCGTTAGCTTCATTTCTTACAATTTCCTCCGTTGCAAGACTCCCAACAATGATGGAACATAGAAAAAAAAAAGAGATGAAGCCATTGTCAGCTGCTAACAGCAGCATTACTCTGGGAGAGGAGCTTAAAAGTTTCGCTTTTCGGTCCTTTCTCTCTTTTTCCGGGCATGTGTTTACTTAGTAAATAGTAGTTTTCCTTTCGCATTATGCTGGCTCAGCTGTGCTAGATATTCTTTCGGTGTTGCAAACGTATCAGTTCCTCCAGGAAGTGTGAAATCTGACAGATGTTTCGTACGCAGCCCTCCCCAAGAGCACTTTTAGAGCATGCTTCCATCTAGAGTATATATCGTGCAGACCCTTTTCAGCCCGTCTGACGACAATTTCACCCCCAGCAAACATATCATCGACACTCACAGGTTCTGCCTGCACTTGCTTGAGTGCTTTCTAGATCTCTTTGCGTATAAAAATCGGACTAAGTTCTTAAAGAGCAAAAAAAAAAAACGGAAAGCGTAGTTTGTATTCTGTTTATTATTTGGACTCTTCCAGGCGGGGAATAGAGTTAGCGCATGAAGGTTATGTGGGAAACGAAGAACACGGCAGAAAAGCAGATAGAACCATCGAGCCGTGACGCCTTTCAGAAAGGGTGAAAATGTCTGCTGCGTGGAGTGAACATTTACCACTGGAATGAGTTTTTTTTTTCTTTCATGCAGGATTAAGCTTCACTTCAACCATCTGCAACATGCGAAACCCCCCAAAATCTTGCCGGTAATGCATTCAGAAATTAAGCACTTAGCTGTGCCCGTATGAACTATAAATGCAAGTTTGAAGATGATAATTATGTCCGCGGAACATGCTCCTGACGTTTCTGTGACGGCATAATTTACAGAAAGTTCAACTATGCCGCACCACATGATTGTGTAGAACTGAAGAATTCGGTAAATTGCTCCTATTTTTTTATTTTTTAGTTGAATCCCCCAGGATCACAATGTACTTGCCAGCAAACTTAACTGCTAAATTGAGTTGACAAAAACATTAATAATATTAACAATAATTGGTTCACAGGAAAGGAAAGGCGCAGTATCTGTCACACTTGATCTGTGGACACCTGAACCGCAACGTAAGGGAGGGGAGGAAGTATGGGAGTGAAAGTACAAAGAGAGAAAGAGGAGCCGTAGTGGAGGGCTACGGAGTAATTTCGGCCACCTGAGGATCTAGCGCACAGCACACGGACGCCACTTCGTTTTGCCTCCATCAAAACGCAGCCGCCGTGGTCGGTTTCGAACTCGGGAACTCCGGCACAGTAGTTGGCCGTCTTACCACTGCACCACCCCGACGCATTTGATTCCAAATTTCAGTCTCTAAAACAATAGGTCTTTACTGCTATAAAAAAAAAAAAAAGCGCTAGGAACCAGCCGAAACACCTAAAGAAGGAAGGTCACAGGCGCCTGTGTCCAACTTTCTTCCCGTGTTTCGTCTTGTTCCCAACGCTGTATTTTTAAGACGAAAGCCTTTAATCGGGCTCATACTGTGGTTCGCAGAAGGTCTCACACTTTGCGGACACCTGCCCGCGCCGTGTTCACGTGTTTGCACAGTGTTCGCCTTAGTAGGTTGCCACCTAAGGCAGAAAGATGGTGGCCGCTCTAGGTCACGTGATGCCACCCAAGATGGCAACCAACCAAAGCCCACCCTGAGCCACCCGACGCAGGCATCAGTAGCGTTTCAAATTGGTTTCCAATAAATAAAAGGCGCAATATGTGTCACAATTCTCCGCGGACACCTAAAACTGATTGATTTATAGGAAGGCAAAGGCGCGGTGACTGTCTCACTTGTTTTCCGTGGACACCTCCGCCGCGCCGTAAGGGAAGGGAGGAAGTGGAAAGAGAGAAATAGGAGCCATAGTGAAGGACTGCGGAGTAATTTCGACTACCTGGGATCTTTCACGTGCGTTGACATCGCACAGCACCCGGAAATGTCTTAGTTTCGCCTCCATCGAAACGCAGCCGCTGAGGTTGGGTTGATTTATTTATAGGAAGGGAAAGGCGCGGTAACTGTCTCACTTGTTTTTCTGTGGACACCGCAACCGCGCCGTAAGCGAAGGGAGGAAGATGGGAGTGAAAGTGGAAAGAGAGAAAGAGGAGCCGTAGTGGAGGGCTACGGAGTAATTTCGACCACCTGGGGATCTTTAACGTGCGCTGACATCGCACAGCACACGACGCCTCTTCGTTTCGCCCCCATCGAAACGCAGCCGCCGAGGTCGGGTTCGAACCCGGGAACTCCGGCTCAGTAGTCGGGCGTCTTACCACTGCACCACCCCGGCGGGGCGAGGTTGGGTTCGCCGGACACCTTAACTGAGCCGTAAGAAAAAGGAGGAAGGTGGGAGTGAAAAAAGCTGAGAAAGATGGACAGTAGGGAGGGCTTCAAACAACCGCGTAATAGAGGCTTTCGGCTTATCGCACTAAAGTGGTCCAACGTGCACCCTAGAACTTTGCGTATGTGATAATTAGCCTGGCATATTGCTGTTGTTGACTGCTAGACTTTGAAACAAATTTCTGAATAGACGTTTTTGTTTACCTTTGATCGTAGTTACCGCATAATTCTAAAGCTGAAAAATATTGTTCACATTGTTGCTTATTGCACTGTTGCACATGCTTTGTTGCGATTTATTATTTATTTATCAGGGAGCCCAGAACTTGAATCCAGGTATGAGTCGGAATCAGAAGTCCTTTTCAATAGCACAACAATGTTTTCTGCGCAAATATCACATCTAGAATTACTAGATGTATACATCAGTTACGAGTAATCCTCCCTGAAGTCATCACATGTTCCACATTCTGTAAACGGACAACTCAAGAGCCGTATATGAAAGCAAGTGAAAAAATGCTCGTATGCAATATTTATGCGCCTATAAAGGTTTAGTAAAAGGCCAGCTCGAGCGTTCCGCAGACTGACGTCCCCTGGTAAAGGAGGTAAGTTACCGGATGTCTTTGGGTAATATGCGTTTTGTTTAATTAATTTCGCAGCCTGTGCAGGTGGCTCAGCTACAGAGCCAGTAGCAGGCCCGTGCATTTTCTTTTCCTTCTTCCTACAGCCACAACAACAACGTTTAGACTAAGCAGATCTCTGAGTGGCCTTGTTATTTTGTTCAGTGTATGAATTGCTCCTTACATTACGCAAATATCCTAAGACTGCAAGAAAGCTCTCTTTTCAAGCAAAGTTAATGACAGTAAAGAAAACATCCGTTTCTCGGTGCCTTAGTTGAGTTCGAATGTCTCCATGTTGCTAAGCATCAGCGCAGGTTTGTCTCGTTTCGTGTCGGCGTGTTTTGCTAACATCAAAAATAGGGAGCAGTGACATATGATGCAGCATAACTAAGGGCGAAATATCGTGCTGTAGCACTATGGAGGGTTTTGCATCACCTTGCGTGTTCCATGTGTCAAATAACTCTTTTACGCACTTTGTGTCGAGTCTTGGTCGACTACGGAGGTATTTTGATTATCCCAGTTGAACAGAAGTACAAGGCTCGCGTAACTCATTTGTTTTTGAAAAACGAGCCGATGGAAAAGATTCGGCACAGAATATCGTTCAATGTCGTTTTAAAGTGGCAAGTGTGCAAGGACTACGTTTACAGAATCCACGTCAGCGGTAATCGATTAGCGCACTACTCAATAACTGCCTAGTCTAGGTAAAAACCCGACAGATCGCAGCAATTTCGCATCACTCCCAATTTTTCTTCGCTGCGTCGTCCAACCTCGCCCGCCCCACTTCTTCAGAAGATCTTTGCAGCCCGCTGTGGTCGAAGCAGACGTTGTAGCACTGCCATAACGTGTTTCTAGACAGGACAATTAAGCAAAGCTTCTGATCACACTTGAGGAACGTGCCTGTGGCGCAGGCGCCGCTTGCGGTCATTCGGTCCGTGAAGTAAATGTTAAGCATGCGATCCTTTCTTTCTTGAATAAGTCGCCCTGCTGTTCTCGAGAGGACATAGGGGTCCTACTTTCAGACACCTAGAATTACTCAAAATTAGCTCTCCTCACGAAACGTTTGAGCAAAAATCTATTCTCCCAAGCACCGTGATTACGTGGGTCCCAGGCAACTTGGGACTAGAATTTAACAAGGTAGCGTACAGGATAGCTTGATGAAATGCAAACAGAGCAGTCAAAATCCAAGCTTTTATAACCATCCTAACCACTCTCCTCGGCTCTGTTGCCTTTAACGCATGATATCAACACTGATGCACCGGTCGACAGTTCTACAGCGCCAGTCCCCCTCCCACTCCCCCTTCCGCCTCGCAAGGGGCTCAGAGCATAGCAAGCACCAAACTGGAGACACCTCCAGACTAATATCTTCCCAAACTTGCAACAGTATAGTAATACATTTCCAGAATAGTACACAGACGCATGCCATTGGTGTGATGAATCACCTATCGTCTACCCCATCCCGACGGGTTTGTTCGGGTTCAAAACTTTCCATATACAAATACAACCTTATGGGCAGTGGGAGGCCACTCCTTTCAAACTAAGACCCGATATCGCAGCCGTATTCAAAGAAAGCAGCTTGCAACATGTGAGTCTGGCTATTGCCGACGCGTAGTTATTGTTTGCCAAGGAACATATGAGGTAATACGTGCTTTTTTTTAAGATCTTCATCGCCTTCTGCGCCGCTTCCGCCCTCTTTACTTCGTCGGCGTCTAAGTACATCACACTTTTTATAGTTTGATAGTATAGTCAGCACACCCACTTTTAATCAATGTTCGTAGCAAAATAATAAGCTGCTTTTTTATGAAATGCTGTTAAAATTCCTGCTAGTTCGTTAATACAAAAATCAGTGACACAATGATTTTGTATTGCTCAATACTCAATAGCAACGGCAATTCGTCAGTCATTACGTTACAACCATGCATTTCACTGCAAACTTCCACTTTTGTATAACTTATGCAGAACCACTCCAAGCATGCTGAATTAGCCAAAACTTTCGCTCATTGCCACACAGTATGTGAAAAGCTGAAAAGCACGTCAGCGTCGTCTGCGCACTTCACATAGCGCGATCCTGTTTAAAGCACGCTGGCTTTTTAGCGTCTACCGATGTTGTGTTCGGCATATTGCGTCTTCAAATTTATGTTCGCGGATCGATCCAATTACTAAAACAGGCGCTATATTTATACCTCTGTCCGAACCACTAGGCTTCCGACGAAGCCGCAAAAAAGAGCGCTGCATGTCCGAGACAGATCGTAATCCCCAGCAAATCCCCCCCCCCCCCCACCCCCCTCAGTCCCCTCCCGCCCCCATCCCCAGTCCATCAGCATGCTTCAGCACACGTTTACTGCCCATTGAACCGAAGTTTTCTATTAGTAAGGAATTACCTAGACGCGGTTCGAAACCACACCTGGTATGGGGTCATGACAGCAGCCCCACTGCACTGATTTCTCCTCCACTAATGACTCAGCGAAGCATAGGAACGAGCAAAGAATATTACGTCGAAGTCATTTACCCATACAATCAAACGCACATCGCAAGAGAGAGGCAGCTTAAGCAATGCTATTGCACGTCTGACGAAACAGAAATACGCAACTCTCCTTGTATCGTTGGAGATTTGCTCGCAGGATTCGATTATAGGCGTCCGCGGACTGTGCGGACAAGAGCATTAACGCCTATATGACGTAGTTATGGTATTACACAAGTAATGTGCGCTACACGACATCAGCAAGTATCTGAGAAAAAGGCAGTTTGTGCTTGTATGTGCGCGCAGGCGCTTCTTTGAGCGTGTATGTGCCTGTATTCGTATGCCTGCCTGCGCTTATGCGCTGTTCATGCGTGTTAACGCTTGTATACGTGTTGTGTACGCCAGTTAGGACATCTGCGCTTGTGCGTGTTATCGCTCGCGTGCGCGCGTGTGTGTGGGTGCGTGTGTGTGGGGGGAGGGGGGAGGGGGGTGGCTCTGATGTGTTATCACTTTGGTGTACTGTGTCGTGTAGCGTAGTCTTCAACACTGAAAGAGATGCTTCCAGCTTCAGGCAGATAGACGTGCTTACACCCGAAAGCTAGCCGCGCAGCGAAAGGCCATTGAGGTGGTAATCAAGCATTGCGAGGAGGTTTTGAACCACTAAAACCGATAAAAACTACCGCTTACGGTGAAATAGCCATTCATCTAAGGTACATATCAGATACTGGCTAGCCTTTTTATGCTCATGCAAGGAAGTGGAATGAAGAGGGCTTTCGAATAGGTAAACTTCCAGTAAAGTCGCGAGAACACAACAATGAATTTGTACTACTGCAACCCTGCATAAGAGAGAACCGGACATCTCAGTGCAAAGTGGGAGCTATTCAGTAACGGCACGAAAACCAGAGTGAAATAGCCAAAAAGTTCATCTTTCTGGAAGGCGTACAATTGTACCAAGTTTGGTCGTAAGAACCTTTGCTTGGCCAATATATTATTTTTTTCCACCCTTTTCCGCACAAGCAGTGCATTTCGGCGTTTTTAAGTGTATATGCAGAAACGATAAACACCTTTGTAAAGGCTTTTATGTATCTGCAATGCAGAAAAAATCATAATGGCCGCTTCAATAGCTATAATCAATCAATGAAGAAGATGATAATACAGTTACTAGTGCCACATCCGTTCTGTCAATTTACCATATAAGTCAAGAGGTGTGATTTTTCAATGCCCCATGGATCTTTAGACTTTCAGAGAGAAATTATATTTTCTTTCAATCATCCCATTATTATTACATAACATTACTGAAAGCTTTTGTTAAGTGGGTATATGTAAGTTTTGGCAAGTCCTCGCTGGGCCACTTTCATCCAGATTTGGAGCTTTTTGTGGTTTCATTACGTCTCAACGAAAACAGGGTTATTTCGGTCTCTCGATATGCCTCGTTATGCTTTAGAAATGTATTATCGCGACTCATGATGCGCACACACCAATTAGTTATTTACACTGCTTCCAAAAGAGAATTAGCAACTGCAGAGTACTTCCTTTTTACCCCCTTTTTTCCTTCTGGTAAAGCTGTTTGATGAGTATGAATGTCGCTAAGTACGCTGTGAAACATGAGCCATGATGGGGTTTGCTTCTACACGAAGTAGAGATAAAGTGGAAGTGATTAGTAGCTCCCTGCATTACACAAACTGTTACAGTGAAAATAACTCTACCTCGATTTATTGACTACTTATATGACGAGTTTTTAAAATTCATAACCGCTATCAGCCAAAACTCTGCGCCTGGATGATCGATTGATTAAGCATTATGTGTAGCAGCCTGTTTTGAGGGGACGCCGAAACATCAAACGCTGATAGGCCTAGTACGAACGCACTATAAAAAAATTCACACAAGCGGGCTTTCTTCAATTTGTTTTTAAACATCACTGGGGAATTAATAGAGCTCATCTACCTTAAGCGGCTTTTATCTCGCGTAATTGGGCTCATGTTTACATTTGCCGACACACTGCAGCAGAACGGTTTAATCATCTCTTTCCAATTATAATAATTATTTATAAACCTCCAATCGAGAGCCGTGCTTTCAGCGGTCTGGACTAAACTCCCCAGCAAAGATGAAAGAAATCTTTTCTAGGCCGAACTTTAAATGCAAGTTTTAAGAAATCATGTTTAAAAAAAACCCCACACCGTAATGCATAATTACATATCAAGAATCATGAAATATATTCCTGATTTATGATTCACTATTTTTAGTTCACTGCCCGACATGAGGTGCTTCTAATTCAGAGGCTTGTTGTGTTGTTTTTTTTTACTACTTTTACTTTTGTAGACTATGCTTTGTGGAAATTCAAAAGGAGGCCCGCAGGTAGCAAATATAGATCTGCTCTTAACATTATCATGTATAAACGTGAAACAGCAGTACAAAGCTTATTATGCCTATTATGCTAAGGGAGAATGAGAATGAGCTGAATTGGGACCACTGGTCGTTAACAACAACGCTAAAAACCTTAGACAAAGGAATAGCCATCATTTGATGTCAGTAGATGTTATAGTGTTCGGACGCAGATGGGAATAACGACTGGCGGAGTGGACAGCTTTTGAAGACGAAACTTCGTACACCGTTGTTTAGAAACTTGTGCACTCATCATTATAATGCACTCCCTTGAGAGAGAGGGAGAGAGAGTAAGGCTTGTTCAAAAGATGGCAAGGAGTCCGCGGCCTAAAACAGGTGCTTTGCTTAGAAGAGGAGGACATCAATGAGCTTCAGGGGTACTCAAAAATGATGGTGCGCGGTGTTTTGAGCCCAATGATATTTCGGCAAGTTATTTAGGAACCAAACCAAAACAAAACAAAAACGTCAGAAAACACACTTGACAACAATAAGGGGCATACGAACATTCTGCACTATGAGGACGGTTTTAACGGCGCTTGGGCTGCAATGTTTACTGAGCGGACACGAAAAGCAGCACAGTCACGCCAAGCATTAAAGAAAAATAAGAAAATAGGCTGTCATACTAATCCATGCATAGGCACAACGACAGCGATGAGATTTTGTTAGTCGCTTTTAGAACGCTGTCAGGATGAAATTTGGTGTTCTTTGGATCACTGATGATATCTTAACACGGCGTGGTTTTTTTAGAGAATTATGCGCCCTCCGCGGAGCCCTTAATGCAGCCTTTCTGGCAGCGTTGTTTTCTAGAGGTGGGCTCAAAGCTCTTTGGTGCATCATTTTGATGCGCCTTGATGTGAATATGTGCTTCACTGGGCTAGAATCTGTTTACCCTTTCTTTCACAACGCGGCTGGCCACCACCCCCTTCAGGTGACGGTACGGCGCCGGCTTCAAGATGTGGTATTTACCTCCCCTTGGGGGAAGCGGAAGCATAGATGAGAGCGACACCTCTGCAGCAATGTTTACCTGCACCCGACAGGAGCGGGTTGAGTTGAGATATCAAGTAGAAACTCGGCTACAAGGTTTATGTAAACGCTGCCTGTTCGGGTGTCACGAAATCGGCGCCCATTTTCATCAAGCCGGTACGGCGCGAGGCCCGCACGGCGTCGCGTGGAAGGCATGGAGAGAAAAGCCCCCTTCCCGCGCGGGAGAGCGCGTAGCTTTGTACGCGTTGCCGTCACCCTCTTTCCCATTGCCCGGGGAGGACGGTGGTTCATCGGACTGGAATCAGCCAGAAATTTCCAGCATGTTCTATGGGACCTGGCCAATGGCGACGCGCGGCTCGACGGGAGGAGGAGAGAGCGCTATAACCAGCGAAGCTAAGTGTGTGTGCGCGCTAGCTTTGACGCGTGCTAACAAACAGACGCGGCGCGCCCTATTTAAAGAGACCGCGCCGTTTGATGAGTCAGTCAGACAGCCAGTCAGTGTTTGCGACGTGTTCGCCTGTGCTTCGGCTGGACTCCCGGGGATCACCCGCTGCTGGCAAGCCCACGGACTTTCAAGGGAGCGGCGCTCGTCTCGTATGGCGACCACATCGTGACTCTTGAGGCGTCGGACTGCAACAGTGCCCGGTGAACAATTTGGTGTTTGTTTACGTAACTCTCTCGTGTTTGATCTGTTGTAAAGCCCCTGTGTTATTCAATCGTTCTGTAGTTGCATGCTTAGCGTTTGTATTCTGTGAACCTCTCGTCTGTTGTATTTCAAGTGATCTTGTGCATTCCTTTGTATCGTCTCTTGCTGTGCATAAATTGTGTTTTGTTTGTTACTTCTGACTCCGATCCTTACTCTGGTTTGAACCGGCGACCACTGGGCACCAAACGACCACCCCCTTCTGTCACTACAAGGTAGTTGAATTCCGGCTGAGCTTGCCACGCAAGTCGAGGGCATCTCCTTTGCGACCGGAACAGCTACCCCCACTCACTCTAAGGGTGTCTGGGAGTGTGCGCACCGTTAAGGGCGCATCGTTAATAATCCCCCCTAATTATCAACGGGTGACAATTAAATCTGGCGTCCGCGACAGGACGTTTGGTGCACTCAAGCTCAGAGGACGGAGAACGAGTTGGAAGTGTTTACGAAGAAGTCCTAAACTGTGTAGCAGCAGAGCGATAGCGAGAGGTTGTGCCGTGCGGAAACGTTTAGGCGAGGTTCGCTAAGCAAACTTAAAGCTACACCCAAACAGTTCGCGCTTCAGATATGAATCTGAAAGAGTTGATTGAGGCTGGCACCCAGCTGGGGTTGTCCGGTGCCGAACTGCGCAAATGGGTTAGCCAGAGAGAAAAAGAAGAAAGAGAGAGAGAAGAAAAGGAACGAGAGAGGGCTCGAAAAGAAGCCGAGGAAGAAAGAGAGAGAGCAGAAAAAGAACGAGAGAGAGCTCGAAAGGAAGCCGAGGAAGAAAGAGAGAGAGCAGAAAAAGAACGAGAGAGGGCTCGAAAGGAAGCCGAGGAGGAACGAGAGAGGGCTCGAAAGGAAACCGAGAAAGAACGAGAGAGGGCTCGAAAGGAAGCCGAAGAAGAAAGAGAGAAGGCTCGAAAGGAGCGTGAAGAGGAATTTTAGCGAGAAAAGGAATTACTTACTATGAAACTTCAGCTCCAAAACTCAGGGAACAGCAACGGTTTAGCTGAAGTGCATAGCGCCAGTGAAGGACATAGCAGCTTGCGGATAGACGCAAGTAAATTGATCCCGAAGTACGACGAGAGAAGAGACGATCTCGACGCGTTCCTCTTGCGTTTCGAAAGGATCGCCATAAATGCAAATTGGACAGACAATGAATGTGCTACCATCTTGAGCACTTGCCTTAGCGGCGAAGCATTAAGTGTGTTTGGAAGACTTCCTCCTGAGGATGCAGGCAGCTATAACAAAGTGAAAGCTGCATTACTTAAAAGGTTTAGATTTACGACGGATGGGTTTCGTGAGAAGTTCAGGACTGGGAAACCTATGGACGGTGAAACGGCAACACAGTACGTTGCGCGATTGAGTCATTATTTCGACCGCTGGACTGAACTCTCAAAAATTAAACTAGAGTACGGCGCACTTCGCGAACTCCTAATTAAGGAGCAATTCCTGGGCAGCTGTCACCCTGGTCTGTCGCTTTATTTAAAAGAAAGAAAAGCGGATAACCTTGAAGAAATGATGGAACTTGCAGACCAGTATTTGGAAGCCCAGGGAGGCGAAAATTTGAGCAAAATTGCAAATTCTGAAACCCCTCGAAAGCCAGAATTTCGGCAGACAAAACATAGCGTAAAGTCACCCCCGAGGTGCTATCTCTGCGGACAACTAGGCCATTATGCACCTAACTGCCGCAAACTGGCAACCAACCATCCATCCTCGTGTTGGAAATGCGGACAGAAGGGCCACAAAGCAATGTCGTGTCCCGAAGCTGACAAGGCAGCACCGCAGGCGGCATGCGCGAGGACTCCGTCAGAGTCGGAATATCGCCTGGAGGAAGATGCCGATGGCTTTGTTGAGCTTAAGAACGGCAGGAAAGTCCGCGTGGTGCACGACCTAGAGACGGAGGAAGCAGAGAAGGTTGTTAATCGGAAGGACAAGAAAATCCGGGTGGTGAACGCCGTAGTACATGCACAACCAGGATCTGCGGTGAATCGGATGCCGGTTTCGAGGGGAAAGATAAAAGGAAAATCAGTTTCTGTGCTACGAGATACAGGTAGCAGTGCCGTAATCGTTAGACGCAGTTTGATTCATGAGAATGATCTGACTGGCGAGAAATACCCTGTGAGGCTAATTGACGGCTCAATACAATGGCTACCTGAGGCAAAATTGGAAGTGCAGACGCCATACTATTCTGGAAAACTGAAAGCCCTGTGCATGGAACGCCCTATCTACGATTTGGTGTTGGGAAATATCAAGGGCGCAACATTTCCCGAGGATTCTGATCAAGGTCCTGCGCCTGTGCGCTGCAAGGAATCTAAAAAGAAAAAGGCAAGGCGAGGAAAGCAAGGCCATGAGAAGCCGGAAGAAAAGCCTCGAGACAAGAATAAACAAAAGGAAGCCTCTCAGGAGGAAACTGAAAAGAAAGGGACGGCTCAGAAAATCAAGTCAGGAATGCTTAGGCCGTCGTTGATGCAGGTAGCCCAAGTGTTTTTCCTACTTATGGGGGCGTTACTTGGGATATTTCACCTTCAGCGGAAGGAATACCGGTGCCTAGGAAGGAACACTATTACAGTGATTCCTTTTGTTGGTCTGTGCGCGTTGGCACAGGTTCCCGTGTATACGTCGGCGCTACTGGTTGTATGGGCAATTATAAGCACACATTGGTTGTGTGATTTGCAAGAGGATAAGTCCTGCCTCAGGGAATTTTCAGTAGCCCGATCGGAGAACATAGAAGCGTCTCAAATGCGAGAGACTAGAGCGAAGGCAGAATCCCTGGCGGACAGAGGCGTGTCACACACTGATCGCGGGTTAGAATTACGTTCGGAAATTTAGGTTTGTGCGCTTCGCATTTGAAAAGCGGTGTGTTGTTGATTCTTATGTGTATCTGACGACAGTGTGGTGCTATGTTTGTGAACATCATGGCATTTATGTGTGAATTTTGTAATGTGTTATTGCAGTTTGTGAAATTTGTGCAATGTGTGTGATATGGTCATTTGCCCCATATATTTGTGAGCGCATGCATGTGCGCGCGATGTTCGTGGTTGTTGTGAATATTGTGGGACAATATTCTTTAAGGGAGGGGCAGTGTCACGAAATCGGCGCCCATTTTCATCAAGCCGGTACGGCGCGAGGCCCGCACGGCGTCGCGTGGAAGGCATGGAGAGAAAAGCCCCCTTCCCGCGCGGGAGAGCGCGTAGCTTTGTACGCGTTGCCGTCACCCTCTTTCCCATTGCCCGGGGAGGACGGTGGTTCATCGGACTGGAATCAGCCAGAAATTTCCAGCATGTTCTATGGGACCTGGCCAATGGCGACGCGCGGCTCGACGGGAGGAAGAGAGAGTGCTATAACCAGCGAAGCTAAGTGTGTGTGCGCGCTAGCTTTGACGCGTGCTAACAAACAGACGCGGCGTTCCCTATTTAAAGAGACCGCGCCGTTTGATGAGTCAGTCAGACAGTCAGTCAGTGTTTGCGACGTGTTCGCCTGTGCTTCGGCTGGACTCCCGGGGATCACCCGCTGCTGGCAAGCCCACGGACTTTCAAGGGAGCGGCGCTCGTCTCGTATGGCGGCCACATCGTGACTCTTGAGGCGTCGGACTGCAACAGTGCCCGGTGAACAATTTGGTGTTTGTTTACGTAACTCTCCCGTGTTTGATCTGTTGTAAAGCCCCTGTGTTATTCAATCATTCTGTAGTTGCATGCTTAGCGTTTGTATTCTGTGAACCTCTCGTCTGTTGTATTTCAAGTGATCTTGTGCATTCCTTTGTATCGTCTCTTGCTGTGCATAAATTGTGTTTTGTTTGTTACTTCTGACTCCGATCCTTACTCTGGTTTGAACCGGCGACCGCTGGGCACCAAACGACCACCCCCTTCTGTCACTACAAGGTAGTTGAATTCCGGCTGAGCTTGCCACGCAAGTCGAGGGCATCTCCTTTGCGACCGGAACAGCTACCCCCCCTTACTCTAAGGGTGTCTGGGAGTGTGCGCACCGTCAAGGGCGCATCGTTAATAATCCCCCCTAATTATTAACGGGTGACATCGGGTCAAGAAGTTGGGACGTCGAGCCCAGTCAACTCCGGCTAAGGGTCTGGGTTAAATGGACTCGATCCGCTGCAGGAAGCATCCGCTGCAGAAGTGGGGTCAAGGTACAGTGGCAGAGAGCAGTATGAAAACTGCTCTAGATACGTAGGTGCAATAAGGAATCGAATGCCAGCTGTTAGTTATTAGCCCGACGCAAGGCGCCGCCGTAATCGCTGTGATCGCCACACGTCGGGTTGGGTTCATGTAAACCCTGTTGGGTCGAGCCCACCCTCAACTCGACCCCCGCTTTCGGGTCCGTGTAAACAAGGTTTGCGGTGAAACCAGCAAAGAGTAAGACTGTTCTGGACCCTGCCTGCACGGGTGAGGAGATCTAGATCATTTTTTGCCTGTTTGAAAACTTCCTGATGTAGATGCTGGCAGCAATCCGGACGACCCAGAGTATGACCCGAGGCGAGAAAACTCTTTCTTTGATCCCTGCTCTCTGCAATTTGTCACGGACCTTCGAAGCAAGAACTTTTCAGAGGACAATAATAACGGGACGCCTAGCGTTTTACTAAAGTGTTCTCAGTACTTCTTTAAATCAAAGCGAGGCTAAGAAATAAAAATAAAAGAAAAAGCGAAAAGGAATTGGCAGAGGAAGGACCTGCATCTCCTTGATACTTCATGGAAAAATGACCTACCGCCCCCCCCCCCCCCCCACTGATGTCCGCACTCCTTACGAATACTTCACACTTTCCGTTGATAGGGAGATGGCTGACATTCTTTGCTGCTTGATATTCTCTGCTACTAAACCAACCTATTTTCGACCTAAAAGAATGGTCATTTGATTCGCGTCACCCCCGATAATTTGAGGAAATACCCAGCTAACCTTGCGATATCAGGAGCAGTATGGACACTGCGTCTCTGCATATTGTTACGAAGCGGCAAGCCGATGAAGACAGGAGACAGAACATGACCGATGACGATGGTAGATGACGTTTAATGAATGTTCGCGGGCCTAGCGCGAGCGCTCCTGCCCGCGCCACTGCCCGCTTCTTCTTCCTTGTCGTCCGTAACATGACCCGCGGCCACCGAGCGATCGTCCCGATCGTGGACGAGGAAGTTTAGTGATGTTAATGATTTTATGGCATGATGATGGGCGTGTCTGGATGCTTGCAGAAGAGGAAGAAGGAGGAATAGAACGGCTTGCCGGTACGATGTCTGATGCGTGGGTGATCCGCCTCCCTTGGAGCTGTCAACCATCCGTCACCAGAGTCCATGGGACTGATGGCTCGAGGTCACGTCGGGCAGCTTGGGCGGGGGTTGCGTGTTCGTGTCCATCGGGTCCTTCGGGTCATTCGGGTCTTTCGGATCCTTCGTCTCGGTTCTGATTCGTATGTCTGTTCTCCTGGTCTTCAGGTCCGTGCTGGGGGCTGGGCGGTGGCATTTGTTCAGGTCTGGGCTTTAAGGGCTGGGGCGAAGCTGCTCGGCGATGTCCCTGAGCCCTCGGTGATGGTCCCGGCTTGAAGAAGGCGTCGATGCTCCAAGGCGAGGATGGGGATGCCGTACGCCGCACCTAAAACGAAATGTTACGAAGCGGCAAACCGATGAAGACAGGAGACAGAACATGACCGATGACGATGGTAGATGACGTTTAATGAATATTCGCGGGCCTAGCGCGAGCGCTCCTGCCCGCGCCACTGCCCGCTTCTTCTTCCTTGTCGTCCGTAACAATATTTTAGCATTCTGGAAACTGCTTTAATGTGATGCCACGGAATCGTTTCGAGGCAATACACCAGTTCCTGCACACGAATGACAACCATCAAGCGAAGCCAAGAGGCACAGCTGGCTACGACCGTGTATTTAAAGTGGCCCACTTGTGAACCTTCTCAACATGAAAAAGGTGGCTCCGGACGAGCGGCAAAGCAATGATCAACAAATCATCCTCTTCAAATGAAGATCCACATTCAAGCTATATCTGAAATCTGAAGCCGACAAGTGGGCATACACATTCTTCACGCGTGCGAGCGCATCTGAACAATTCCCTACTTCATCACCTATGAAAGCAAAACTACAGCAAATGAACATCAATTCGGGATATCTGGCGACATCATAATTGACTTAGTACATGACTTGGTGCCTAACGTAAAGAACAAATTATATTTCGAGAACAGGTTCAGCAGCCTGCGGCTCGTAAATTATTGAAGACTAGAAGTCCTCAATGCGTTAGGATGGTTCTAGCTGACCGGACTAAAAAATGCCCTCTTGCCACCAAGGTAGAACGAGAGGAAGGAGATTGCTACAAGGTATGAAAGAGCACTGAATAAAGATACAGGTGGGAATGGGGGTGGGGGGGGGGGAGCCTCAGTTCGCATGTCGAGCCAACTTTTCGACAAGTGGGCTCGTCTTCGTCTGGGCCTAAAGACAAGAGCAGAGCAGACGAAGTCCCCTTGCCGAAACGTTTGTGCGACTTCTAACCCCCCCCCCCCCCCCCGTTTTCTACCTCTATTCAGTGCTCTCCCATGCCACTGAAGCATTTCGAAAGGACCAAGGGGGAGGTCTTGGAATTGCCGGACAGACGCGAAGAAAAAAAAAATGGTACAACAGCCCTTTCGTCCTTGTTTCCAGCTACGCAGGATTTCTGCCGACTGACGCTTGTAAAAGCTGCAGCGGTGAAGAGAAGTGCACCCGTGGTGTTTCTTGTTCCTTTGCAATGAAGGCAAACAACGCCTTAATAGGCGACGTAGACCTCGCTGATATGCTCATTGAACTGTACCGCACTGACCACAAACACCAAAAATGGTACATGCTTATATATTTTTTTTGTTCATAGATGTCTCATTGTGAATGCATAGTTATTTCACAAAGGGAGCTGCTTGCAAATGTGGATAAACAAACTGCCTCTTGTTACGTTTCGAGTACAAGGGGAGCGCTTGAATACCTTTGAGAATCTTCCAGGTTGATAACACTGGGAATTTTACCAGAACCGGCTGATTATTTTTGTGCACGTGCTGGCTAGAGCATTTCACATAGCAGCTTAAATTGAAAGTCCTCGTTCGGACATTGTCATGGATAAGAGTAAATTTAAGAAATCAGAGTTGATTTTACTTTGTGAAAAGTCGGGTATTGAATGCGGGGAAAGCCGTAGATGAGCCGCAGCTTGTGAGGGCAATTCAGGAGTGTGGAGCAGGGTATTACGTAGTTTTGGAGGCGTGGGATTCCATTCAATAGATGTTCAGGGAGGCTGAGGAGGAGGCCATTAGGATGCAAAAAGAACACCTTGTCCTCATGGAATCTGAAGCAAGGCAACGTGAGCTTAACGATTGGATTTACTAATTGTCGAGGTAAAGCGAAATTATTAAGCTAGTAATCGGGCAGTTTCGGTAGATCTTCCGCAGCGAAAATAACCGATGCAAGCACATATTCTAGCCAATACTAAAAATACTAAATTCGAAAAGATAATCAGTTGAGCTGTTGCGAAAGTCCGAATAGTGCATGTTTGCCCATCGCCAGCGCCAAGATCTAGGGGACGTTCTAGGTTCTTTAGACCGAGACAGCCGTTTTATAAAAACCGCCCAAGTAAACTGGTCCGGTTGTCTGGTCGCTCGGATATGCTTGCCACAGAAAATGGCCTTTGTTCAGGAGATGCCGCTGTCCGGGAATTCAATCCCTTTCGGCCTCAGGACAGTCCAGTACAAGCAAGGCGCGGGTATGAAGGAGGCAAGCGTGAACTTGAAAGCGAAGGAACTTTCACTATCATGAAAAAGTACAAGAGGTGCGCGAAATTAACCCTGTGGCGTAGGCTGGTTAGGTAATCCGTGAAGTCTCTACAAGACCTTGTGACGCTCTATTAAAACTAACAGCGAAAGTTTAAAAAGGTCGGATTCACCCAGTTAAAGCGAAAAGGAAAGCTATCAATAAGAAACAGAAAGTTCGGGTCACTTCACTCCCGAATTCGAAACCGGTAGGCTACGTAAGCGCCAGGATTCGGCACTTCAGTAGTCTATATTCCACATGCGTCACGAGACAGGAAGGCAACTGCGACTAAAGACGCCTTCAGATTCGTAAAATTCCCGCCTGAAAGGCATAAATTCAAGGTACCTCAGTATTTCTAACGTGCATGCCTTACCTCAAGACGGCCTGGTCGTTATCGCTTGTGGGGTAACACGTATCGCTTGCTACGCAGGATGTGTGGCTGCGAGAGAAATTAGGACATGCTGCCCACACGCAGTGGAGACGAATGGTCCTATTACCGTCACGTCATAAATTCTTGCCAGTCATAAATGTTCCGGAGTCCTTAGCGCTTCGAGTATGGCTACCTGTTCCTCGCGACACTTGTCAGGCCCTTGTCCCTTGTCAAGTAACATGTTTCGATTGCTGAGGATGGTGCGTACAGCTGCCACGTTAAATTAGCACATTGGAAACTAAAGCGAATCAAGCACGTTCCATTTATGGACGTAGAGGCTATTTTTGGTGCAAAGATCCAAGGCCCCGTGCCATTTCAGACATGTTTGCCTGTATCTCGAAACACCTAGGTTGTTTTCGCTTGTTAGGTAACATGCATCGCTTGCTAAGGAGGGTGTGTAGCTGTCGCGTGAACGGAGCGGAAATTAAGCGCGCGCAGCAAAGAAAGCCAACTACGGCACTATCAAAGTGCGGCCGCAGATGATCTCCCTATTCGAGAGATTCTGAGCCTCTAAGCATTTTGAAAACGTCTACTCCGAACTCAGAACATCACACATGCTGTCCAAAGAGAGTTCACGCGAGTAGCTTGGTACGAAAGGTGCGTGTATGGCGCGTGAAAAAGCACTACAGGGTGCGCGGCCATAAAAGAGGGACGCGCCACATGCAAACTGGATACATAAGAGGGTCACGAGGCAGTGACCTGGCAGTCGCTCGTCCCTGTCTCGTGTTTGGCTTTCTAAGCGTTAGCCAAACTTCGGAAGCGTTCATTTTGGACGCGGAACAGGCCAGATTCACGAGCTGAAGTCCCCAAGATGTTCTCAAAAATCGGCTTCTCGAGCCGCCGTAGGACAATGGCCGCAAAGGGCGCGGTTTTAGCAGAAAAGTTTCGAAGGTAGAGTGGTTGTGGTTTGTGGTTTGTTTGGTTTAACGTCCCAAAGCGAGTCAGGCTATAAGAGACGCCGTATTGGAGGACTCCCGAAATTTCAACCACCTGGGGTTCTTTAGCGTGCACTAACATTGTACAGCACACGGGCGCCTTGCTTTTCGCCTCCACCGAAAAGCGGCCGCTGAGGCCGGGATTCGATCCCACGTCCTTGGGAGCAGTAGTCGAGCGCCGTACTCACTGCGTCACCCCGGCGGGGCGCAAGGTAAAGTGGAATCGTAAAGAAGTAAGAAAAAATATGCCTTGACCTAAAGCCGCCTTGCAAGACCTGCAGTTCGAGGGTTCCTGACTACGACCGCCCTTTTTGTGCTGCAGACAAAAATAAGTAACCGCGGTGTGGGGGTCGTCCTCACCCAACAGGTTCACAAAAGAGGGGAAGCACCTCATGGCGTTTTAGACGGGCATGCAATGCGGAGAAGGAAAACTGCTTTTCTTATTTGAACCATTCAGAAATTGCAATGTTGTCTAGCAGGGTCGCAACTGTCTGTAGAAATGGCCTTTGTCCGTTGACCTGCTATCTTAACATGTCTGCTTCACTGAAGGCTAGCTTTAAAGCTGGGTTCGCATTTTACGTGCGTTGAAGAAACAAAAAAAGGCGGGAGAATGCCAATGCTGATGACGTCAGCCGAAGTTTTCCTAGACAGCACCCTCTTTTTTGGCTCCCAGACGTTAATTCACTAGGCATATCATATTTTCCCCTTTTCCTTGGCATGCCTTCTTTAATGTTCTTTAATTACCCGGAACAACTCCACCTCATGACATTTTCTCTGAGGAAATGACTTTCTACGGCATCTTTGGTGTTTCGACACGGATAAAAATGTTAGCTAGCATATTCGCTTCTTAAAATAAATTATTCTCGGGTCTCTCTTTTTCTTTCATGTGGGGTTTTTAGGACGAGGACTTAACATTATCGGCTGAGTTACCATTTTGCATTTTGGGTTACCATATTGCTATGCCAAAATACATTGAGACACGTACGTGCTTATTAATTTGTGCTACCGATTATCGTACTCATCGGCGAAAAATGTTTTCTGTCTTCTGCTAACTTTATAACTGCGGAACTGCCATCTCGTCCCTGTAAAAGCAAACTGGCGGTTTAGTTAAAAGATGTTTTTAGCCAGAGAGTTTCCACGAAGGGAAGTTACTATTGCACAATGGTTCGCTTTAGTATATTTTGATTGTCGGAATTATCCTTCATGTCGCGTCGACTTACCACATATTTAGGCAAATTAAATTAGCAACATAGAAAGAATTAATAGAACTTGGTGAAAACGACTGCCTTTTGTAATAATCTGATTAAATGTGCATTGCAAAATGCCAAAATATTAAGGCTTCGCCCTTTTTCGATGCAAAATAGAAATAAGGAGAAAAACGAGAATGTTGAACTACAGCCTAACCGAAAAACACGCACAAGGAAGACAACAGGACTCCAGATTGACTAACTCTCGATATGGATCAACGAACTCAGATCGAGATCGTAAAGCAAAACCTAAATGTCGGGTAAGGAGAGTAACCAAGCCCGGCCCCGATTTCTAGCTGACATGGTGGAAGAGCGACTAAGGAGATAGAAAGGAAGAGGATATTAATTTAGCACGCGTCCAAAACCGCGATGGCACGTAGGGTTCCACGTCGGCAAACACACACACACACACACACACACACACACACACACACACACACACACACACACACACACACACACACACACACACACACACACACACACACACACACACACACACACACACACACACACACACACACACACACACACACACACACACACACACACACACACACACACACACACACACACACACACACACACACACACACACACACACACACACACACACACACACACACACACACACACGCGCGCACGCACGAACGCACACACACACACACACACACACGCACGCACGCACACACGCACACACGCGCGCGCGCACACACACACACACACACACACACACACACACACACACACAGCCATATGAAGTAGGGCTAATTATATCTAAGTAGAGATCTTCTACTGCGAAACCAATTGGCAGACATTAGCCATCTCACATACCATGACAAATGCGATAAGTAAATCTATTTTGATATCTACATCTGACTAGCGGAAACCTGAAAATAAGGCTGCATTTTATTGCTATGTCAAAGTGCCGAGGACCACTCGGGATATTTCACTCGAAAAAACAAAATTCTATTAATAAACACAGTAGGACACATTTTTTTGCATAACTGAAAATAGAGCAGAGAGTTGGAGACAAAGAAGACAGAATATATCTTTCTTCCAAGGCACGCAAATTTCTTGTGGGGAGCACCCGCAAGAACGAGCCGCCATGTCAATAGCATATAGACTACGGAAAAGGTCGCGAGAAATACCATGCGTGCACGCATATGCGCGACCGCAGAGTGAAGCACGCTTAAGCTACCACAGAAAAATACTTGGCGGGTGCGCTAGCAAAAAAGCCCTGGTCATAACGTACAGGAAACGGCGAGCAATATTAATTCAAACCAAGCATCAATACTGCAGCCATGAACGAGAACAAAGAAGCGGAGAATTGAGGAATAAAAGTACAGCCAAAAATGCAATGAATAGACGTTGAGGCATCCAGGTCGGACGTTCATTACAGCCGAGGGCGACAGCCGTATAGCGCTATATTATATTAGCCGAAGGCAAGAGCCATGTCATGGCACCAAACCCGTGCACACCACACTTGAATATATCGAAAGGGCGGAATATCTCAGTGAAGGAGCAAGAAAAAAACGAATAATATTTTTCCTGATGGCTGAAATAAATTGAATTTCGATGTCTATGCTGAGAAACAGTCGCCGAGAGCGCTATTTTAAAATTCAAGCAGTAGCTGAGAAACGAAATCGGCTCTCGGGGAGGTTTTACATGCGTGCGCTAAAGCGACATTTTTTGAGCGTAGCGGGTCGCTGCTAGAGAAGCGAATTTCAAAGCAAGCATTTTTGTATCTCTCTGCGTTTCTTAATTACAGAGCCGCTTGGGACCACCGCACCACTTTTCCAATCCCATTCGTAGGTACAGCTTTATCACCTGTGAGGAAAACGGAAATGCAATTTTATTTACGATCATACCATGAGCTACAAAATCTAAATTGAGTTCGTGAAGGTTAAATTTTACGCCATTTGAAAACAAACTTACCGGACCAGTTGTGAAACAGTGAATTTATTGCACTTATCGCTTGGCGCAGCTGTGCTCCGGCACTTAAGGGTGTGCCTATATTTGGGCGTTTCACAAATCACAACGGCTGTTTTGAATGTACGGTGAACAACAATAATTTTGTATTGCAGTAGGAAATATTAGCGTTAACGCAGGAATGGATTTATTGTGCAGGGTTTTCAATGAGTACGAAGAGTCACCTATAGCAATCGTACTTCTGGGGTAGAGTATTTTAGAACTCTCTAGTTTTGTCATTGTTGCTCCGTCAACGGAAAATATGCACCAACAGTCAAGAGGAGTCTGCAAGAAAACGACGCAGGCCGAAAACTTCGCGGAACAAGACACAAAGGTGAACAGTACGGTGAGCTTATGCCGCAAACGTCAGGTTTCTTTATAGATCCCACTCTACATGGGATTGCTTGGCCAAGCGGGCTCTGTTGTCTCCTGAGGCTAAGAAAAGTCGCCAGAAAGTAATACGCGCGCATCACATGTATAAATCTACAGTACCAAGAAACTTTCATGAATTTTGAACGAACGAGGCGTGACAACGTTCTTAAGAAAACAGAGAACTGTAGATATAATCTTTTAGGAGAAGATAACTTCGTAATCTCAAGAAAAAGAAGTAATTGGGAAAAGCTCCGTCGAGTTCTCTAAGCACTTCATCGTAATGCACTGCGGAGAATCGCCACAGAATAGCAAGGAATATGAAAGCAGCTTGTTTATTATGAGGCAGACTCAATTTTTTCTGGAATGAAGTTTCAAGTGAGTTGTCGCCAAAATGCAGACTCAGAGTGAAGCAAAGCTCTTGTTTCCATGCGCTCTTTTTCCCATGCGCAAAAAAAGCTTAGAAAAAATTGTAATCGCACTATTATTTTTCAAATGCGTTTTACAAGACAGTATTTGAAAATGAGAGAAATAGCCGTCATAAGCGTAATGACCATTGTGACTGTTGCACAGGTTCATAGAGCTCGGGCACTGCCTCAGACAAGTTCTCTGCTGAGGGCCTTGAAGACTCCTGATTGCTTTAAGGAGTATGTGCTGTTATACGTTGCGCTACCTAACAGACTGAGCCCCTTAACTCTTGTCATATCATTGCTCCAGTATCGGGGTGGTGTATAAATACATCGGGCAATAAAGGCTGGAGGGGTCTTTTCCCGCCACTTCATGTTGGGATCCATCGTGATACACTACCTGGATGTCAAAAGTGGCAGAACCATCAGATTTTGTTAGTTCCTTCTATGTGGTCGTACGTCTCTGCTACCGCCGCCGCTCAGCGCTCATACGCACATTCATGAAGGAAGACTACAGGGCTACAGAGCTCTATGCCGCTCTCCTCGCTCTATGCTTTTTGAATGGAACCAGAAGCCTGCGAGATTTTTGCAACGACCCCGCGCGGGGAATCCGACATGAACGTCGGTGCCGTCAGAAAAGCTTTCGCCGGTGCCGTCAAAAAAAGGCAGCCCGGGAAAACGGTTGACGTGTTCTTTCTAGTCTAATAACTTTGGTGAATCGAGGCAACTATCTCTCGTCATACGTTGAATCGAGGTTTTTACGCGAACGGTTCGTGGTTGGCTTATATACGATAAAAAGATCTCTCAATACCTTTTCGGAACCCTTAAATGACATTGCAAGAGGCACTAACACACGCAGAAGCATGAATAAGCTGAAAATGAGCGCAAATCCCGTAGCTGTGTGGGTTGGTCGCCACTTGCCGTTGACGCTCTCGTTCGCTGAAGTAAGCTCGAGCCAGCCCCGAAGCATGATCACATGTGCCCCTTATGCGGCCACGCGTCCCACCCGCACGACTGCCCAGTTCGCCTCTCAGTTTGCAATTTCTGCTCGAAAAATGGCAGCTTAATTCGAAAGTGTACGCCTTAAAAAGTAACGGTCATCTAGAAACCAGCGACAGATGCCTTCCACGAGCTCTATGGAACTTTATGCTGAGACTGCAGAGCGCCCAATGCGACGTTCGTCGAGGTGGAAGTTAATGGCACGCCGCTGAATTTCAAAGCGGACAGTAGTGCTGATGGCTCTGTGGTTCCTAATACGAATTCCATCGCGTTTCGAAGCGCAACACGGAGAGCTTATAGGCCCAGCAGGTCAACCAACTGCAGCCCTGGGAACTTTCAGAACTGTTTTGAAGTGCAAAGAAAAGTCGTCGGTATAGATGCTCTATGTGGTGCGCTCATAACGGGTACCACTACTCTGCTTCCCTGCCATTAAAGCGCTTGGAGTCGTCAAGTTCGCAGATGGCGTCATAACAGAAGCGAAGAAAAATGATGAATGCCTGGTCACTGAGGCCAAGGCACAACAAATGTTTCAGGGCCCGGCGGAGCTCCGTGAGCCGCATACAATTCTACTACAGCCGAATGCATGTCATATTCACTAAACTTCCCAAGGAGAATTCCGATCCCTCTCCACCAGGTTGAGAAGACCGAGCTCGACAAGATGGAAGCACAAGGTGTCATGCGCGAGTTTCCAACTCCTACGCCGTGGTGCACCGGTCTACTGGTAGTGCCAAAATCCTTCTGCAGCTACCGCTTGTAGTCAGTCTTTTTTCGCGAGAGGTATGTGCTCTTTTCTGTGCAACAGGTATTCGGACTGTTGGGTAATTCCAAAGTGTTCTCAAAGCTGGATGCCACCTCCAGTTTTCATCAAGTAAACAAGTAAAGTCTGACAGAAGGCAGTCAAGAATTAACAGCTTTTCTAGCACCTTTTGGTCATTACTGTTTCCATTACGTTTTCCTTTTACTCCCCTTTGAAATAGTTGCTGCACCCAAATATATTCAACGTCTAATATCATATCCTCGATGGGCAAGTGGAAGTGGTCAACATGATAGATGACTTGTTAGTATTCGGACGCGATCGCAGAGAGTACAACCAAGGTCTGGCCGAATTACTAGGCCGAAGTACTTGACCGCCTTAGGGGAGCTGGAATCACCTTGAACAAGGAAAAGTGCAAGTACGGTTATCAAGTGTTGACTTTCTAGGAGTAGTATCGGAAAGCGGGATTTCGCCAGATCCAAAAAAACGTGAAGATGTCAAGAAAATAAAGCCACCCCTTGACGTTGGAGACGTCTGCAGGTTTCTTGGTATGGCGACCCATGTTGCAAGGTTCTTGACCCCTTGTCTGCAATTGTGGCGCCGATTAGGGAGACAACTTAGTCTTTTAATGTGCCTCAACAAGCTGCCTTTGAAAAGGTAAATGACATAATTTCTTCAGAGATCTGCATAGCCTGCTATCATCCTGAGCTCCGCACAGTAACCTCAGTCGACTGAAGCTCGTATGGGCGTGGTGCAGTCCTGCAGAAGGAGCCACCCTCTGCTGAAAGACGCGCCGTAACCTCGGCATCTCTTTCACTGACAGCAACGGAACAAATATATAGCCAGACGGAGAGAGAAGGCCTCATAGTGGGACATGGTCCTTTTAGCGTTTTCACTAGTTCATGAGATGCCTACAGTGTATGGTCGAAACGGATCACTAACCTCTTACACCACTTTTGGGCAACGTGGATGTTGGCCTTTTGCCGCCACGGACATAACGTCTACGGCTCAAACTGATGCGCTATCAGTATAGCATCAACTATGTGCCTGGCAGCTGTTGGCCACGGCTGACACGTTGCCAAGAGCTTCGCTCCCATATCCTGAGAGCACAAAGATTGACCGTATTGTACAGTACACTACTTTCTTTGACGGCGCAAAGCAACAGACGGAGTGTTTGGCTTTGAGAAGGTCTAGAACCTTGGTTGGCCAGCAAAGTCGAAACTATCAGAATAACCTGCACCGTATTGGAAGCACCAAGGTGAGCTCACAGTCGCCAATGCACTTTTTTTAAAGGGAGGAAGATTGTCATTCCAGCTCCATTTCAAGACGTTATGCTTCAGTTAATGCATGAAGGACAGCTGGGTGTGGTCCTTTCTGTTTTGTAACTTGGACTCATCCGCAGTATCAAGGAAGTCTTCGAACGTTGTAAACAGTGCTAAATGGTGAAACAACAGCGTGCTGAGCCTATGGTACCATCGACAATAACGGAACTCCTGTAAAAAAAAAAGTCGGCGCAGACCTCTTCCACAAGTGTCAATACATTTTACTAGTATTAGATTGTTATTCTCGCTTTCCTGAAGTGATGACGCTGCATGCGACATCAAGCAATCCAATCATTGTTGCGTCAGAATGTGTCTTCGCTCGCTTTGGAATCCCAAATGCGTTGTGATAACGGAGCGCGGTGTTCGTCTCGAGAGTTCTCCGACTTTGTATCAGAGTATGGTTTTGCTCTTAGCATCCCCTGCTGCGTCACAGGTCTGACCGCCGCCGTGGTCAGTTGTTCCGCAGCCGCTGGTGACTGAGGGCCGGGGTTTTATGGAGCTTATCGTAGAAGGTTGTGGCCAATTACTGCACCAGGGTGGCCAACTCCTGTTCTGGTCAGGGAGTTCGTTGCCGGAGGTGTTCACCGGCATCAGGTCGCACCCCAAACCTGTTTATGCAATTCCATCAACACGCGCATTTTCTTTTTTTCATCCGGTGGAGAATTGCGCGGCACCGGGATTTGAACCCCGGTCTTCTTGCATGCGAGGCGGATGTTCTACCGCTACGCCACCGCTGCACTGTCAATAAGTATATAGCGGGTAATATACATGAATTCTATAGTATTATTGAGAGGGTTGAAGGCATCGTAATTAGGCTCAATAAGCGGTATAATGTGAAGGTTGTACAGGCCTATGCACCTACATGTAGTTATGAGGAGCAGGCAGTTGAAAGCTTCTATGAAGATGTAGAATCGGCAATGCGAAAAGTAAAGACTCAGTATACTGTACTAATGGGCGACTTCAATGCCAAGGTAGGGAAAAAACAGGCAGGAGACAAGGCAGTAGGTGACTATGGCATTGGTTCTAGGAATAGCAGGGGGGAGTTACTAGTCGAGTTTGCAGAGCGCAATAACTTACGAATCATGAATACCTTCTTCAGCAAACGGAAGAACCGGAAATGGACATGGAAAAGTCCTAATGGAGAGACTAAAAATGAAATCGACTTCATAATGTGTTCAACCCCGGTCATTGTGCAGGATGTAGAGGTAATCGGGAAAGTGCGATACAGTGACCACAGGATGGTGAGGTCCCGAATTAGCCTAAATCTGAAGAAGGAACGCGACAGATTAGTGAGAAAGAAACCCATCAACGAATTAGCGGTGAGGGGGAGGGCAGAAAAGTTCAGGATCTCGCTACAGAATAGGTACTCAGCTCTAACTGAGGATGGCGACATTACCCTAGAGGCAAGGAACGATAATTTCAGAGATATCATTACTGAGTGCGCGGTAGAAGTAGGCGGTAGGATAGTTAGAGAGGATACCGGTAAGCTGTCTAAGGAGACGAAAGATTTTATTAAGAAACGCCCGAGTATGAAAGCTTGCAATCCAACAGACCAGATCGAATTGGCCGAGATATCAAAGCTAATCAATAAGCGCAAGGTGGCCGATATAAGGAAGTACAACATGGAGAAAATTGAGCATGATGTAAAGAACGGGGTAAAGCGGTAAATAAGAAATTGGGCATAGGCAAAAACCAGATGTATGCGATAAGGGACAAGGCGGGCAACGTAATCACTAATATGGACAAGATAGTCAAAGTAGCCGAGGAGTTCTATACAGATCTCTACAGTAGCCAAAGTCAGGACCGTAATGAGATGGGCGGTAGGGAAAAACAGTCAGACGTTCCCAGTGACGAAGGACGAGGCCAAGAAAGCACTAGAAACTATGAAAAGGGGGAAATCAGCTGGAGAGGATCAGATAAGTACAGATTTGCTGAAGGACGGAGGGGATATCGTGCTAGCAAAACTGGCCACCCTGTATACGCAGTGCCTGGTGTCATCGACGGTACCGGAACCATGGAAGAATGCAAACATTATCCTCATTCACAAGAAAGGGGACTCTAAGGACCTTAAAAGTTACAGACCAATCAGCTTACTGTCTGTTAAGTATAAGGTATTTACTAAGGTAATCGCTAATAGAATCAGGACAACCTTAGACTGCAATCAAGAAAAGGATCAAGCAGGGTTTCGGAAACGGTACTTTACTATCGATCATATCCATACCATCAATCAGGAGATAGAAAAATACTCGGAATATAACCAGCCCTTATACATAGCATTCATTGATTACGAAAAAGCATTTGACTCAGTTGAAACCTCGGCGGTGATGCAAGCGTTGCGAAATCAGGGGGTAGACGAGCCATACGTGAAAGTGCTGGAAGATATATATAGTGGCTGCACAGCAACCATAGTTCTGCATAAAGAAAGTAACAAAATTCCCATAAAGAAAAGTGTTAGGCAAGGAGACACAATCTCATCAGTACTATTCACAGCTTGTTTAGAGGAAGTATTCAGAGACTTGGAATGGGAGCAGTTAGGGATAAGAGTAGATGGAGAATACCTCAGTAATCTGAGATTTGCTGATGACAATGCCTTGCTAAGCAACTCGAGGGATGAACTGCAAATAAGGATTGATGACCTAGGCAGAAAAAGTAGAAAGGTAGGCTTGAAAATCAATATGCAGAAGACTAAGGTAATGTTCAACAACCTCGGGAAGGAACAGCAGTTTACATTAGGTAGCGAAATACTGGAAATAGTAGGCGAATATGTCTACTTAGGACAGGTAGTAACCGCAGATCCGGACCATGAAAAGGAAATAACAAGAAGAATAAGATTGGGATGGAGCGCATTTGGCAAGCACTCGCAGATTATGACTAGCAGCTTACCGGTATCGCTCAAGAGGAAAGTATACAACAGTTGCATCTTGCCTGTACTCACCTATGGGGCTGAAACGTGGAGGCTAACCAAAAGAGTTCTACTTAAGTTGAGGACAACCCAGAGGGCTATGGAACAAAAAATGATACGGGTAACATTAAGAGATAGAAAGCGTGCAGAGTGGGTCAGATAAATAACTCAAGTTACCGACATTCTAGTGGAAATTAAGAAGAAGAAATAGACATGGGCAGGACATGCAGTGCGAAGAGAGGATAACCGATGGTCGCTGAGGGTAACAAACTGGATTCCAAGGGAAGGAAAGCGTAGCAGGGGGCGGCAGAACGTTAGGTGGGCGGATGAGATTAAGAAGTTCGCAGGGGTCAAGTGGATGCAGCTAGCACAGAACCGGGTTAAGTGCAGAAATATTGGGGAGGCCTTCGCCCTGCAGGGTGTACAATCAGGCTGATGATGATGATGATGATGATGATGATGATGATGATGATGATGATGATGGTGGTGGTTTTGCTTGTCACACAAGCAGACCGGAATTTCCTGAGTAAAATGGAGAAGTGAAAAGCTGTGTGCGCACGATTAAAGAACGGTGTTATAAGAACAGTGAACATGGCTTTGATGGCTTACACAGCAGGAGCAGCTCACACAGCGAGACAAAACAGGAGCAACCGGCTTTATTCCAGCTCAGCTAATGATGGAAATGCATCCGGATCACACTGTCAAAGCCAGTAACAAAGATGAAACACAGGAGCCAGACAAAGCTGTCATCCTAGAACATGACACAATCACACAGCAGCGACAGAAAGCCGACTACAATCGCCATCACGTAGTTTGAAGCCTTCCTGATGAGCTACGAGTTCAAGACGCGTGGGTGATAGACGTGCAGTGGGCTGAAAAGGTGCTGAACTCTGGCCAACAACATCACAGCTATGTTGTCGAGACAAAAGGCGGCGCTTTGGTCCAAACTAGGCGTCATCTGGTGCCCTATTGGTCACCAGGGTGACTGTCTCAAAACGAGGAGATGGCCGTGGAGACTTCGAACAAGAAACGCCTCAGCAGAATCACGATCCACTGGGACCTCCATCGCTCTATTCGAATATTGAGATTGCATGTTGTCCTGATTTTCCGCGCACACCTCTTTTTTTTTTTTCAAATGCGTTTTACAAGGCAGCATTTCAAAATGACAGAAATAGCCGTCATATGCGTAATGACCACTGTGAATGTCGCACAGGTCCACAGGGTGCGGGGGCACTGCTTCCAAACCGTTATCTGCCGACGGCCTCGTAGATTTCTGCATGGACGTAGAGAGAACGCGCTGCTAGCCGAGGAATGACGTCTCTTTTTTTCAGTGTGGAGATCGAAAGCTTAAAAGCCTTGTAAGTGCGCCATTTTTTTAAAACACGTTTTACAAGATAGCATTTGATACTGATAGGAATAGCCATCGTACGTAACGACCGCTGTGACTGCTGCTAGCAATCTACAGGATGCCAGAATCCTGTGGACACTGTGGGCACTCGAGAAGAGACGGAAGAAAAAATTGAGAACGGGCACCTAAGCTCCACATTTAAGGGTGTGACGGATTTTCTTAGTGGCTTCGATTTTTGTGTTGCCTTGCGGTTCCTCGTTCGCGTACGTGTAGTTGCAGCTCGCACTTTACCATTTCATTACCTTGTATCTTTGTTATCTCAAACATTCATAATAGCATCAGTTCTATATGTTGCCAGATTATTCAGCTACCCGTCGTAAAGTGCAAGAGTGCCCGCATGGCCTACGAGTACAGCCTAGCTTACTTGGCCTCCAAGAGGCTGATTTCTTTCCCATCCTCCCAGCTCAGATGAGCAACCTGGCCTAGGAGCTCCTCCTAAGTTTCTGATATCGTGTATCATTACTTCACACAACTCACTGACAAATGTGTGCCTGCCATCAACAACCGCCTGCCAGAGCAATGGCCGTAAAACTGCAGACACGTCTTATCGAGCAACCTTTTATTTTCTCTCGAACATCTGACCCATAAGTCGCAGAGAGATATCTATGGCTACTATTTATTACTACGTCATACTTGATTTACCTGGAGCTCGGAATATTTTGAAGAATATATATTCTCTATCTTCAAGATATTGAAGTGTAACTTCCACTTTTGAATTGATGTTTTGAATAAGTGGTAATTACACCAGCATAAACTGCTATTGCATGTTCAAAACAAAGAACTCTTACAACGCGCAAATACTCTGTCATCAATATTTGTTTATTCAGGGTATTTATGTTCGTTCCTTTTAATAACGCGAATGTCCAAAATATAGGTACAATTTTTCATCAAACAGCACAAAAACATAATTCTCTTCAATGATTGCAGTTAGGTCCAAGGAAGCCATTCTGGAAAAGGCAACGTTTCTTTTAGGAAAACCATCAAAACTTAACTTTCCACGATAAGCAGAAATAGGGAGTTAAAAAATAACTGCAAAGTAAAGTTATTAACGCAAAAATAAGCAAAATCTAAGTTAACACAGTACCACTGTATACAGCGTATGACAAGAAACAAATTAATCATATTATTTCAGTCTGCATTGAGGTTTTTGAGCGGGTGGCTGAATTAGGACAATCTGTGCACAAAAAAGAAAACAAAACGTAGATCGCGACA
The DNA here is from genome assembly GCF_055883805.1 of Amblyomma maculatum. Taxonomy (NCBI): domain Eukaryota; kingdom Metazoa; phylum Arthropoda; class Arachnida; order Ixodida; family Ixodidae; genus Amblyomma; species Amblyomma maculatum. The sequence goes on from NC_139347.1 coordinate 84,903,375, forward strand.
TTGGCAGAGAGGAGGTTAGCTCAAGCCATAAATCGTTTCAGATCATTTAAGCGGTGTTCAGAGTCACCTGTGCTGATCTGTAGCGCTTTTTCTGCACTCAAAGTTTTAACTTATTCAGTAAAGACTAATTAGCTATTATTTAATTACTGAGTTGAGAAAAAAAGTGTAAAAGCTCAAGTTGTATATCTTTCGAAAAGCAGCTAGCTACTTTTGTTTTCATCAAACTAGCGTATACTTAAAGTGATATTTTACCCGCCAAAAAGTAACGCCTAGCGCAATAAAAAAAAACTTTCTCGTGACAGCGACGTCAATTTAGAGCCCCGAGAGGTGTCTGAGGTAACAAAATTCGCTACGATGAAGCTGTTTGTACGCCCTTGGCGATTGATTTAAAATAACAGATGGTCACTTGACAGCATTCTTGAAGGCCTATAATTAAGGCGGTGCAAATCGTATCGGGATGGAATACGTAACTAGATTTTTTTGAGCACATGTACATCTTTTGTGTTGTCAATATTTTATTCAAGGTACTAATTAAAAATAGCGAAGTAATCTTTACCAAATATTTAAATTTGGTGAACGAAAAGGTAATGCAGATTAGCATCGCTGACTCTAAACAGCTCTAAATTGGTTTCACTGGTTGGGGCGCACCACTGAGCGTGACAGCCATAGAAGGAGCCAGGGAAGTACATTGAAAAGAGTCCGCTGAACTAGAAATACACTTGAGCAACGTTGAAATTTGGGCTTGTTGGTTCATACTTCTGCTGTGTGTGTCTACTCATTATTGGTCCCTTTTCGTTTTGCGCTATTGCTGCGAAGTGTTTGTAGAGTCGAAGCGGGATTTAGCATCCCTGCTCTCCGGACGTGAAACACCGAGCGAGCCGACCTCATTTCTCAGCGTGTTCGGAAGCATAAGAGACCGTGGCGCATAAGTATGCATTAGGCCGATAAAAAAGGATTGTGTCCAGTAGTGACAGTTGTTCTCGTCTGTAGAGAAAAAAAAATGTTGACAAGCCAGTAGTGGTCTGCATGGCGGTATCCTAAGCGTACGTAGCGAATGGTAGGAGCTGGTCTCAGTCGGAATAGTCAAGCGCGACGTACATGAGCATGTCGCCGAAAGTGCGGTTAAACGTTTCTCTGACACCATTCTTCTGTGGATGTCATGCCGCAGTACTTTAATGAGTTTTATTACATTTTCTGCAATAGAGGTCCCACAGATTTCTAAAGAAAGACACGCCCTCGGTCGCTCTGCATATCGCAGAGTGCACCATGGTACAGAATGAAGTGGCGCAAGACGAAATACGCGACATGAAATGTCGTAGCCTCAGGAAAATCCGCAATTTGGGCGTAATGAGTAAGGCGTTTAACTACTACGATAACCCAGAGGTAGCCAGCAGCAGTGTGTTTGGAAAGGGTTCATAGAGGGTCACCACAATGCGGTCGAAAGGCTGCAAGGGACAAAGCAGAGGATGCATCGGGCAGACTAAGGTGTGAGTACCGGACTTGCGACGTTCGAATTCGGCTCGTACGAGCGCACATATTTGCTAACGCAGGTCAGCATGCCACGCCGATAATAGCGGAGGCGAAGCCGTGTCTATATATAAATGTTCCGGCATGACCGTATTGTGGGTCATCGTCAAATTATGCACCCACTTATGACCTCAAATGTATGGGGATGTCAAGCAGTCACTTCCGACGGCTAGAAATGTAGTTACGGCGGTACATGAAGCCGTCGCAAATGTCGAAGTTAGCAGCCCGGCGGCGGACAGCACGATGTACTAGTGCGGCCGTGGGATCAGGAAGAAAGCTAATAAGACGAGCTATCCAAGGATCCTGTGGTTGCTCGCCGGACGTGTTGCGCAAGGGATGTGCCAACGAAGAGCGTTCGACGCAGGAGCGGCAGACGCTGAGAGGTAATAGGGGGAGGGCAGGACAAGGCGTCGGCGTCACTGTGCCTCCGGCCGGAGTGATACACGACACGAATATCGTACTCTTGGAGACGGAGGGCTCATCGAGCGAGCCGGTCTGCAGGGTGTTTCAAGAGGGACCGCCAACACCATAATTGGCGGTCCGTGAGGATGTCCAAAGGGGGCGACCGTACACGTGAAAACAAAACTTGAAGATTGCCCAAATGATGTCTAGGTATTCCTCTTCAGTGACAAGGTAATTCGATACCGCTATCGTCGATAAATGAATAGCACAGGCAACGACATAGTCTTAAAGACCGGGTTTGCGTTGCATAAGAACTGCGCTGAAGCCAACACCACCGGCATAGATATGAAGTTCAGAGGGAGAATTTGAATCAAGTACTGTAAAATCCGAGGTAAGTTGAGGATACGCCCTTCTGAAAAACCTGTAAGGGGCAATAACCTCACATTTTCTCACACAATCTCACTCAATTCACATAAGAAATACAATTATATGCCTACAAGTCGCATATAATTGCTTAAGTTCTCATAGTTTCTTGTACATTATCATAAATTATGTACGATATTTTATGATAATGATGTGCACCGTATGAGACTCTATGCGATTAAATGAGATTTTATATGGTTATTGCCCCGTATAACTTTTGGTTTTTCAGTAGCGACGGCACAAGGTTCTGAATGCGGCGTCACATGCCTTGGTGCGACCGCTCAGGTCGTTGTCGCTGCGCAGGAAGCTCGTCAGAGGCGCGATGATGATTGCGAAATTTCGTGCAAAACGTTGGAAATAGGAGCCTAGCCCCGAGAAAGCTACAAGGTTCGTGTATAGTTGAAGGCTTAGGGAATTCAGTGACGGCGCGAAGTTTGCCAGGATTAGGAAATACGCCAACCTTTGAGAAGATGTGGCTGAAAATAGTTTGCAAGTGCAGAGGAGAAACTTCTTCACATTAAGTTGGAACCCAAATTGGGTTGAACTGTTCAACACGCACTCCAAGCAGAGAAGGAGGGTCTCAAAATTAGTAGAGAAGACGGCAATGTCATCTAAATAGCAAAGGCAAGTTTCACCTTCAAGCCATGTAAAATGGCATCCGCCAGAGTGGCTTGCAAATATCTTGATCGCAGGACTAAAACAAAAAGAATTCAGCTCCTTGTAAGCAGTCGATGGTGTCATCAATTCGAGGCAGCGGATAGACATCTTTGCGGGAGATGTTTTCAAGGCGCCGATAATCAACGCAAGACTGTATAGAGCCATCCTTTTTCTTGACAAGGATACCTCGTTGAAGCATGTCCTCCACTCGGTCTTCAGTAATCTGGCTTTCAGCCGTAGAGACATGGTATGGGCTTTGGCGCAGAGGCTTGAACGTATCCGTATCCATCTCATCAGTGACGGTAGGTGTGCGCCCGAGTCGGCTTTTCCAAATATCGAACGAAGAGCGTAAGTGAGGAAGCTGAGGGCGCCTTGGTGTCGCAAGACTTGCGTCGACAGAACCAGGAAATTGAAGGGACTCCTGTCTTAACTTTGCTAGAACCACACACTAAAACATTTGTCCGACAATTTTGGCTAGTAAGATGTTCTCGTTCTAATTTACTTAGACATTGGTACACTTGAGCGTTTCGGGCAGAGACATGTTGCAAAATTTGCACCCACCTAAAGACAAATGCTTATTAAGCATACATAGTGCATAGGATGATAATTTCTTATCCCGTCTGTCGTTATCGTACCGTATTGTCAACTATTCTATGAAGCTTAAGCAAATCCTGGTTTAAAAAAATCGCAACTATTACTTCTGTTTATGGGATTCTCTTCCAGAATCTTGTAATGCTGCCAAAATCAATATTTTAAAGAGAAACATTGTCTAGGGAAACGTACAAGCGCTCTCTTCCTTGAGCTGGTGTGCGCCGTTTAACATTTATTGCGAGAGCGCTCACCTGCTCGTCCCCACCGACCCAGAATCTTGCCCTTTCGATCGTTCTTGTGCTGTCGCCTTGTGGCTAACCTGTTTTGAGAGATCACGGCACGAGATCACGGTCACGTAATCTCGCGCCGGGCAATTAAAATTCAGTCTAATATAGCGGCTCCAATGCAGCACCCTAAAATTTACCTTGGCCGATTTGGACCAAAATCAATGTCCAGGCTAATTTTTTTACGTAGAGGATGGTGACTTTTAAAATTTAGTCCAGCCCACCCCCCAATTTTGGCGCATGTAGGCCCAAAATTTGATCTCAGCCTATTTGGACCAAAATCGAAGTCCAACCAAACTGTTTTTGAATGCGCGGACACCATGCTGACATCCATTAATGGCCCTAAGAAACCACAGATTTGCACAACCTCACTCGTAAATTTACTTTTGACCAATTTGCTCCATAATCGATGTCCAACCATATATCTGAGCATACCCGCAGGTTTGCAACCTAAACATTTGGTCATTGCCTTCAGCAAACTTTTTCGCGAGCCACCCATGAAATTTTGTTTTGGCCAATTTCTAACAAATTCGAAGTTCTACCATATTTGACTGTGCTCGACACTATGGGGACCTCCAGGTATAGCCATAGCCATTTCAAAAATTTGTGCCGCGCTTTCGTACACTAATAATCGGTTTAAAAAAGGTAACAGCTTGCATCTTCAGATGCTTTGCTTTTCCCACATTTTTGGCGCTGCACGCAGTTGAAGATTTTTAATAAGTGAGGCTCTTGAGTATCTTTGCACTGCTCAGATGACCCCCAAGCACAATTACATACGTTTTTGTTCTTTGCTTACGTTATCCGTGACATACGCTAAATGAAAAGTGGCGAGTGAGACTTTTGGAAATGTTACGCGAATTCCGTACAAAAGCAAATAAGTTGATCTTCTTTATTTACTTTTTGACTCGTACATCCTCTTTGCGTACGATAGGATTCATGATGTTCAATCCCTTGTTTATATACGGACCGACGATTTTTCCAACGAGCACAACTTTACCCTCAGCACTGTGCTCGCGTTTTCAATGCTGAAATGTTTAACAATCTTCCATCGATCAGCTCTCCTTCGACGGATCGTTGATGAGTTGACTCTCTAATTATACTTTTCGCCGCGCAGTAAATCCAAACACAGTTAGAATGTCAGGTCGGCGACCCTTCACTCAAAGCCCAGAGGCGTTTCAGACATCCCATGGGTACGGGATTGAAGAAAAATAAGAAAGCTGTGTTTTTGCACCTATTGTGATACTGTGTTGATATTGTGATACAGTACAAGCCCGATGGGGTCGCCATCCTTTGAATCTAATTCAACCACAGTGAAACGCCTCACTTGCAGCAAACACTAACAAAATGATGCGATTCTCTATCTAGCGCAATGACAATCTTGCGGGAGCCTGTGTATGAAAAAAAAGAAAAAACCTCTGTCAGTAATATGGCGATCTATACATGATCATTTGAAGCGTTACCGGCTATCGTACGAATGTGTTTAGATTTAGCTTCCATATTGGGCAATGGCAAGGCCCCGGGTAATGAAGTTTTCGACCCTCTCAAAGTTGCTTCGTAAGCGAGGCCATCAGATTGAATTTCTACGCTAATGAACTCCCTTATACATCTGAGCCAGTGATGAGCTCATAAGCTTTTTGCTTGAGGCTAAGCTCTGGAATACAGGACAACAGAAACACTGAAAGCAAGACAGGGTACATTTTGTTTTCTGTGTTTCTGTTGTCCTGTCTTTCCGCGCTTAGCCTCCAGCAAAACTCAGGCACCAACTAGCCTGCAAGAGCTCAAAAGATTCGGAACGTTCAATTATTCTGGTCCAGTATGAACTCCTAGGCTGACTGTTAAGTGACGCGCTAATGCTGGAGGAAGTGGCGATTGCACTGGCCGCCACCCGCTGTAACGCAGCCTACTTAATGTCGGACTCGCAAGAGGCCTGCTGAAATTACGTGCGGGGTGGGATAGCGCCACTCGCCCGCAGAATATTATTTGCACATACGAGGTTATATGGGTGCCCGGTCACCAGAGGGTGGAGGTGAACGAGATCGGTCACGCGGCTGCCCGAGCTTTCCTCCCGCCAGGTTCCACCACCTAATCCTCCGGAGGCAACCATACCAATCCCGCTCATAACCTATGCGGACATTACAAATTATTTACGCCTCTGCGGGAGGGAACTCCCGGGATCCGCCAAAGGTCTCGACAGATCTGAGGAGTGCCACCTTAGACGGCTCCAAACCGGATATTTTCTAAGTCCCGCCATACTAAAACACGTGGACCCGACATTCACGGGTAGGTGCAAATTCTGCGGGCATTATGCTGACCTATACCCCATGGTGTGAGCCTTCCAGCAAAATACAAAAATAAAAGCTATAAAACAGCCAACTAGGGAGAGCTGGGAGGCGGCCCGGTCCAGCTCGGACCTGGAGGCCCAGCGTGCTCTTTTCCAGAGAGCTTGGGCAGCGACGGCGGCCAATGGTCTCCCGGAAGAGGGTCTACCTCTCAGCTCCACTACCAAACGCACCTCCCTCCCCAAATCATATCACCGTAATTAATTGTTTTCTCCTCCTCCTTACGGCATGACACACATTTATAAAGCAAAATTGCAGTCTATGTTCTCAACCTGAGCACATGTTATAATGGAAAACCTTGAAACAAAAAAAAAAAAAAATTCAGCGACGGTTGCAAGCAACTGATTCCCTCAGTCTTAGAATCGCACTGTGCAATGTTATTCGTACAGTAAGCTCAGTATTGTCATTTTCGCTAATCTTGGGTTATAGACGCGTTAGACTGCCTCCTTGCGTGGTCGTAATAGGAAGCCACTACTATAAAGGCAGGTCGGGGGTGGCATTTGCATTGCTTTTGCATTAGACAGAACTATAAACGTTATTGAAAGGACAATGTCTTTTTGGAAACACCGTGTCATGCGGAGACGCTTATGACTCCTTTTCTACCAACAGTTGCTTCTTTGTTCCCATAATTATATTTTCTAACTGCGATATGAAACTATAGCGAGACCACATTTTTGCAGACACTGCTCATTTTTAACACAGGGTTTCTACTTTGACACATGCCGGATTCAGTGAAAGACAGCGTAATAGAACCAGCCCTTGGACAGCAACCTTACGTATGTAGAATTAGAAACATTCAGCGAAACACATTCAGCCTATTTTGCAGAAACGGAGTAGAAGAGGGAACAAGCGAGCTAAAATAGCCGCTGCCTAGGTCTCAAGTCTGGTTTATCAACAGTTTTCGCCAGTTCCAAGAAGATCACAGTGTTCTAGGTTCATATTGCTGGCATTGGCTAGCTCGCTTCCATTGTTTAGATGTCTTGCGCTAGATTGTTCTGCATAAAAGATGAATAAAATGATACCGAGAATTTGTAGCGGAAACGTGAAGGTTCTGTTGAACCCATAACAATAAAAAAAGGAAACATGCACGGCCATTATACTTGTAATTTTCACACAAAAATACATAATAATTTCTAAAAAAAAGTACATTTTCACTGTAACTATCAAATTAAGTAATTACGGCAGTTTATGGACGCACACGGAAATAAAACTGTGCATGTACGTACAATCAGTCAGGTCCGAAGATCGATAGAGCGACTGCCATAATTGCAACTCCTATACATCCTCATCATCCTCAGCCTGACTATACCCACTGCAGGGCCAAGGCTTCTCACATATTCCTCCAATTAACCCGGTCCTGTGCGAGCTGCATTCACTTGAACCCTGCGAACTCTTTAACCTCATCCGCCCACCTAATTTTCTGTCGCCCCTTGCTACGCTTTCCTTCCCTTGGAATCCAGTTTTTTGCCCTAAGCGACCATTGGTTATCCTATCTTCGCGCTACAGGTCCTGCCCATGCCCATTTCTTCTTAATTTCCATTAGAAGGTAAGTGATTTGAGTTTTTTCTCTAACCCACTCTGCACGTTTCATATCTCTTAACGTTATTCCTACCATTTTTATTTCCATAGCCCTCTGGGTTGCCTTCAACTTAAGTAGAATCCTCTTACTTAGCTTCCACGTTTCAGCCCCATAGGCAAGTCCAGGTAAGAAGCAACTGTTCTATACCTTCCTCTTGAGCGATACCGGTAAGTTGCCAGTCATAATCTGCGAGTGCTTGCCAAATGTGCTCTATCCCAGTCTTATTCTCCTTGTTATTTCCCTTTATTGGTCCGTATCTGCGGTTACTACCTGTCCTAAATAGATATATTCACCTGCTACTTCAAGTGCTTCGCTACTAACGTAAACTGCTGTTCCTTCCCTAGACTATTGAACATTGCCTTAGTCTTCTGCATATTGATTTTCAAGCCTACTTTTTTACTTTTCCTGTCTAGGTCATGAATCATCTCTATATTGTCAATAAAATTTGGAGTTGTTTGCCCGATAGCGTTCTTTTTCGAAATTGGCGTCGCATGTTCTTACAATTTTAGCATTTATTTTAATTTGGCAAACATATCCGCAATAAATGTTTATGAAATGCAGGGAAGCTTTTATATAGGTTTTCGCTAGCAAAACGACAATCGTTTATACTTTAAGTGTCTTAATCTAACTTATAGTGCCCGTATTTTAGAACAAAGACATTTCACACTAAAAGAGAGAGACCGACCCCTGTGCTACATTTACTGGCCTGTAAGCGTGCCTTCTTTATTCTCAATCTACCGCATAAAGTCCAAATAAAACAATCTTGCAAGCTTGATGGAGCTGCTACATAAGATTGGATTTCACATGCCCGCGTTCACCGCACACTTCATTAAAAACATTTTGGCATTTATGCTGCAATGAGAGTGCACAATCCGCCAAACATATTTAAATGGACATCGAGAAAATGAACTGACGAAAATACGCCTGATTAGTCTGAACCCCTGAAGCGCCTGAAACATTTCACCGCGCTTAATTTAACGCATAAAATGTTGCTGTTATTATGCAATCGGCATACTTAAAGAACAAGTGCCCCAGCAGCAATTAAGATAATGTTGTTCAGCTAGCTTGAGATCAAATTAGCCGAAACAATGAAAAGTGAAACGCGTGATGCTGATTATATATCTGCTGCGCTGTCTTTCAAAAACAACTTCTGTATGGGGGAATTCGGGAGGTCCTGTTTTTTTTTTGTTTGTTTTTTTGCAAGGTTGACTTACAAGCTGATGATTGCTAATTTGTCTGAGACGACCGAAAGTCTGTTCTCAGTAGAAAGGTTTACCTTCGCTGAGTTTCTCGGCGAGAAAAGCTCTCTAGCGAGTAGCAACGGAGTCCACTAAAAGCAACTCCAAATTTTCTTTGCAGTTGCCCTTCTTCAAAACTCGGCTAAATTAAGTGCATAACGCTTACACAGTCAGCTTTAGCGCTCAGGGCAGTACCTCTGCTAAGAGCAGCAATCCTTAATGGTCTGCAGGGAAGAGAGCACTGAGATAATGACCTCGATTCTGCGTTACAAGGCTTGAGGGCGCAGTAGAGTGTCAGCTAATGAAGTGAGTCTAGGAGGACTGCTTTAAGGACGACTGTCCTTTAGGCGCTGCTCACGCTACAGGAGACACAAAATTAGCACCGTCTCCATCGTGAGAGCAGGTAGGTAGGTAGGTAGCAACTTTAATGATTCAAAAAAGAACCAAGTGAGGGGAGTTAAAGGGAAGTGAGGGAGCAGGACGACGATGGGCCCTCAGGCCGCTCTAGATGGCCGGGCACTTGTGAGCTTCGGCGACCCCTCGGGCCCAGCTCACTGTTAGAAGCTGTACCTCCGGCAGCGAGCTGCGCAGAGCAGCCTCCCATCGCTCCTGAGATTGCGGGTATTTTCTTGCGAATACCATCTTCGGTGAGCTGTTTGCCAACTCTCCTATTCCCCATAACGACAGGCTTTAAACACGAGCATACTACTTATGCCACTAACGGCTACAGAATTATACTTCAAATTTAGCAACTGAATTAAGGCAAGGCAGATCCCACTGCAACGTTGAGGCCAAGAAACATGTCTACTCGGGACGTTTCTACGCAGAGACAGTTGCCACCACCCACGGGGCTTAAAGAAAAATTCAGGGGCCCCTATAGAAGTGTGGTGATCCAGTGACCTATGATCCTAATTGCCCATATACTCATTAGCATGCACGTTAGTAAATTAGCACTTTACGTCAAAGATCGCATGATAGTGCTATTACCCCACTCTTTTCCAAGTGTAGGGTCTTGCGCAATACATACTACGCCAGGTACACATCCTATTCGGCTGCCTTTACTCTATGCATGTGTTTGCTTCCGAAAATTTCGAAGTGAAGGCCGTGGCTCAGGGTTATTGCTACGCCAAGTTAACAACCTTTTGCGGTTGCCTTCAATCGATGCACGTGTCTGTCCACTGGAATTTCTAAGTGTGGGCAGACTAGTAGCCGAGAGTCAGTCGTATGGTGGTCATTGTCACATGGCGTTGGTAATGCAGTACGGTGTGCAAACGAACAGACAGATGTAGCACTGAGATCAACTCTTTATTGAGCTGACTTGCACCCGCAAAAGAACTAACCATCTCGATGCTGGCGATAGGAGCAAGCGTGTTCTCTGATTGTTAAACTATGAACACCCGTTGCACTCGATAGTGCTCAATTTTAGGTCGAGAAAGAAAGATGCAGATAAATCAGCCAAATGCATCTCGAACAACGTGTAAAAATGTCGAAACACCTGCGTGGCTGCAATCCTTCCGGATATATCTCGGCGCATTTGCATAGCGCGAACTAACATAGAGGACCAAATTGTTCTGTGAGGTAAAAGCGAAGTGATCAAAGTAATGAGGCCGCGTGGTGGCGGCTGTAGAAATCAACCAATAAAACGAATATTGTTCGCAGTGGTTCGCAGTATAACTCCCCTCTTAAGAAGCATCGCCTCGAAGCTTCTGAAAACAAACGGAAGAAAGTAAACATAGCCATTAGAAATTAAAACATGAAGTACTTTTCGCGAGCGTAATAGGGCCTCAGACGCGCAACATGCGCGACTTCTGGGCGCGAACGGCGCCGCTGCGATGTGTTCGCACCCGTAGTCCGGTTCTCCGATGCGGCGAAGTATTTGTTTGGGCTGATTACCGCGTAAGGGCGTTTCCCTCAGTCCTGTGAGTACTGAGGGAATACCTGTGAGTACTTTCCTGTGAGTACTTTCGCACCTATAAGCTGGCGAATGCTCTGCCAGCTTATAGCTGCGAAAGTAATCACAGGATTTCTAACCCTACCATGTTGCCAAACTGTGATTACATCATTTCGTGTAGTATGCTTGCAATGCACTGGAGGTGGTTATTTTGCATTGTCTGTATATGAACAGAGAAAAATAGAGAGACGCACAAATATCGTTGAAAGTGCAAGCAATAGCACCACGATAGATTGTTATCCGTTGTTGGAAAGCAATTGTACTAACTGATTTACTAATGGCTGGCGGCAGGTTTAACATCCGGAAGCGACTCTGGTTATGAAGGAAGCCGTAGTGGAGTGCCCCAGTAAATGGTGACCATCCATTGAACTAATTTAAGACACTGAGATCACGTCGCGATGTCGACTTAGCCTGTCGTACTCATTTCCGTGCTTTCTGCACCGACGTCCGAGCCTTCCGTTAACATTACTGTAGGTACCTCTACAAACAGGAGACTATAGTTTTCATGCCTACCATACTAATGAGAAAATAAATCATTGTGCAAGATGCCCTTACATCACAGGAGATCTATGCCCATCTCCTGCCACCATCCTATTCTTCTTGACACCGCCTTAGGACACTGCACTGCACGACGCTTTTCGCCTCACTTGAGATGGCTTTTTATTAAGTTATCCATCCCAATAATCGCTTGGATATGTGTGGTTGAAGCACATAACAACCCTCTCTCTCTGAGGGTAATCCTATCATCCGCAACCCTTCCTGCATATCTTCGCTCTATAGCAGCTGCCCCGGTGGTTGTTTTGCTGGCGATTTCGCTGACAGAACGAATTTTGCTTACGCCACTCTAATCTAAATAGTCTGGAAAACTTCCTTTCGAACCTTTCAGAACCACGAAGTTTCGCTGAAAGGCAGACTTTGCGAGGATTCTTTTTATTAAGTGTGCAATCTTCCATAATTACGCCCCTTGAAGAGCAACAAAAAAACACAATCTGTTCTTTAAACAAACCATATTTTCATTGTCGGGTGTGCAATGCCGGTCAAGCTTGTCAAGAAAGAACAGCGCACATGCAAACCAAAGGCAGGGGATACAGGCCGGTGTTGCCTTCGTTTGCACTGCGTCAGTGTTGTTTTCTGTATAATAGATCACTAACTTAATCGCAGCAGAGCATTTATGGGTGATTCCCGTGTGAGGATATTTAAAGAAAAAGAAATCGATTGTCTAACCCCGTTCTGTTGCTGATGAGTGGATGCAAAGACATGGAAGACGGTTCTTTTCAGCCACTCGAAATATGCAACCCCTATCAAAACCTCTTGCGCTGTACTCAATCGAGACAAAAACTGCACAAAAAGACCTGTCAATTTATAAATGTCAGCATCAGCTCTGTTTGCCATTCTAGAAAATATGCATATTTTTCGTATCTTATAACTAGATACAGTCCACTGAACGTGTGTCTCTAGACAAGAATGAGATGTTTTAAGCTCATAATAATGGAACTGGTACGAAAAAAAAAAAAACGAGGGACAAATACAAAGTGAGCAGAGCGAAACTAAAAAACGCGCTGCATGAAGCGGTGGAAAATGACGAAATTTCTCGGAAATATGCACAGCGCGTGGACAGACGCACGAAGATAAGCTGTTGTGACATGTTTTTTTCCGGTTCTACGTCACCGTTAGTCCTACGTCTATATCTATTCTTCTCGCGTGTAAGCTTTTTTACCACTAGAATGGCGCCAGCTTTATAATGCGATGAAAGAGCGCAGTAATAGGCGCAACGCGATACGAGCTTTTTTCAGGTCGCCGCCATTACGAGTCTTTGTAGTCATAGTCTGTTCCGCCGCTTTGAGACCAGCAACTGTCGGTCCAGTTGCATCGCCCATGAATACGTGTAAGAAACGTTTTCATATAATGCAGACTAAAGGCACACGCTAAAAGAAGGGTGGAAATAGTAAGGCAAGGTTCGTGGTTGCAAAAACGCTTATTGATTTTCATCATTAATCGCCCATTCTTCGCCTCGGAGACAAACTTTATATTAGAAACACAGAGCAATAAAGATATTCACATCCAATCTCTACATAAGAGCGGTGAATGGAAAGCTGAGTGCTTTGGCGCTTGGCTACCGATCCCGGGTCCCCGGGTTCGAGCACGGTCGCGGTGGCATGGTTTCGCTGGAGACGAAATTCAACAGGCGTTAGTGGGATTATGACGCCGCTCATAGCTTTTGTGGTTCGGAGCAATAAGCCCCCAACATACTTATCAAATTCTTTAGTGCTTTAATAATTTTGAGGTCTGTAGACATTGAACCCAAAGAGAACCTGGGCTGGAGTTTTAGATGTAACACTAGCGCCGCCCAGTAGTCGTTGAGTCACTCTCTTAGTGGGGCGAATGCGGCGACAGCGCTTGGAGGCGTGGAAGGGTGGGTAAATTATCGGGAAACCGAAAGCACGCTGCTGCGTTCACAGATGCTCGGTTAGGATAAAACGATTTGTCTATATTCCACTCTGCCGCAGCCGCACAAAAAAAGCGTGCCGGCATTATAGATTCATGAAGCTGGGCATGAAGGGTTAGGATAAAACGATTTGTCTATATTCCACTCTGCCGCAGCCGCACAAAAAAAAGCGTGCCGGCATTACATAGATTCATGAAGCTGGGCATGAAGTGTATATGGTTTCCTTCTAGTTTGTGCGTTGATTTATCACGCTTCATAATGCGACATCTCTTACCGTACAGTATACGCACAAATTACATTTTTCTTATTTGAGTTTACGATATGTGCATTCTGATGTTATGGAGGTGAAGAGAGCCTTTTTTTTTTTTTTTTTTTTTTGTAGCTGCTCCTGGCCTCTAGCGGTGCGCTCCAGCTTTAGACCGTTGGGCGCGGCTCGTATACTTGCGCGCGTCATTGCAAGATGGACGGGATGAGGTCCCAATGAATAAGAACACAGTGAAGGCTTAATTATGTGACATCCTCGTATAGTTGTTCAGGCCATCTTAATGGTTCACCAAGAGAGCCAACAACCTAGGTTAATATGCAGTATTTTATCGGAAGTGTCAAGAGTGAGGTATACGTATAAGGCGACAACCGGCATGCGTTGAAAATACTTCTTGCAATAAACTATTACAATTTAGATAGGGGTCACAATATTTTCGGAGAGGTAGAATAAGTGAGCCTTGTTTAGAAACAGCTCCTCGAGTTTAGTATCCGCCCGCTGTTTGCTTTGATAAAAATTATGTCAATCACTCTACGAGCACTAAAACCCCTTTTTTGGTTTTTAGTTTCTGAGATTCCTGAGTTTAGTCGCCTATCAATCGCTGAAAACGCTGGAGCAATAGCTGGTTCGGCATACATAAGAACGAATCAATGACGATGTATGTAGTCAGTTAAATCCAGAACCCTTTTCCTAATGTAAAAAAACGTGCTGTAGACTGACAGATTCACGATGAACAGTTCTTTTAAGTCACGTATGTTGCAGAGGCATCAGCATTTTTTTGGCTCACTTTTGACCTCGAAATTTGTTACACCCGATTGTTGGTCGTTGCTGGCGCATGGCGCCGCGGGGCGTGCGTTAATCACAAACCACGGTCACAAACCACACAGTTAAAATCATGCATCGCAGATTTCATGCCCTACAGGAAACAGTGTATAGAAAGCTGTTTTTTTTTTTTTTAAGTTCGCACTAATTCTCTTTTTCATTCATCGCCATCAGCATGGATTGTGATTGTAACACCATCCATGCATGATGTTTATTCTCTGCTCTCACAGATGTAGAGCTGAGCGCTGGCTAAGACCATTGCAAGGTGTGGTAATTCCTCCCACACCCTCATATTGTAGGTCACCGATAATTTCGGCCCGCAATTTATGAAACGGAAGATTACAGCTACTTGTTTGATTAAATCGCCATTAGAAACAGGATTTCAGATAAAATTTGCGACGTATCTTGGTTCATCCGCTTAGAAGAATAAACAAAAGACAATTAGGCCCATTTAATCCTAGTCCTGCGTTGTTGTAAACTGGCAAGCGTGAAAAACTATGAAAAACTGACGGCAGGCCTTTGTTTCTCTAGAGGAACTCTTATCTTGCATTGCTTCACCCTCACATTGCATTATATATTGCTAGGCACGAAGTCTGGAGTAATTTGTTGCCCGATCATCGCAGTTCATCTCAGTTCATCTAAAAGGCCTCTTATAAGTCGTCCAAACATGCACCGCGCTAGTGCAGTACGCGAAAATCGACTCGAATGTTGATTTCGCAGAAAAATCACTTTATTCAAACTAGCGGGTTCGCCTATGCTTAATCGCAGCTGAATAATACTTACTCAGAAGCGTACGCGCAATTTTCTTTGCGGATACACCGCACTCCGCAAGAGTCCGATAAAAATAAAAATAAAAGAATGCAAAACTCGGGATAACAGCTTTAGTTTAAAACCTGTGCTTACCGACGTTACGGCTACCAACAAGGATTAAGAACTATTCTGAAGAAAAGCATGTTAAAAGCCCGATCAACAAAGGGTCTAAGTATAGCGCCCTATACTCTGTGCCTTTAAACGGCCAAAGTATTCGTGAAGGTGTTTTTGTCCCTTGATTTTCTTTAATCACATTATTCAAAGATTGCTTACAACTATGTTTACAACATTTATGCAGAAGCCATCCCTTATTTAATTCCCGTCTCGGGTAGCCCTTAAATGCAACGAACTGAACACAAATGATTTGATGTACCCACGATTCCATAGGTAATAGCACAGACGCTGACCCGTTTACGTTGGTGCTCCTAGCCTCTTAGATTCGGCTCAGAAAGAAAGAGAAACAAAGATCGCCGTCACACTGTTCCAAGTTTCAGTAGAAGAGAAAGACAAAAATATAGCAATGCCCTCGGCAGGTGCGAGTCTGTTTACACTCCTCTGAATCGTTAGCGACAAGACATTTTCCGCTATTTGCGGTAAATCTCGCCAAGTGCTTCCGACGAACCGAAATGACCAGGAACGACATCAACAAACTCGGTCTGATGTGCCGCTTTCCATTTGTATTCATTGCGCCTAGCGAAATCCGAATAGTGCTTCCAAGATTTTCTTGCCTTTGTGACGACGTGCTATTTCGATCCACATAATGTCCGCTTACATCCGAAAAGAAAGAATAGCAAAACACCAGTGGGGAGGAAATGACGATCGAGGAGCAAACCAACGCAAAGAGACATAGTGCTTCTGTAAGATTCAGCTTACCCTCATCCGCATCATAACCCATTTATACATGTCAATATATTTCTGCTCTGAACATTTTCTAGCTTATTATGTTTTGCATAGCAACATAAAATGCATTGCGTTTTTATCTTAGTTTTTTTTTTTTGCGCTCATGAGCTGTGTGAATCCGTTTTTGGGTTGCATTAGCGCCTACACTATAGCAAGAGGAAATAATGAGAAGAATAAGCTCCAAAATGAATAGAATACAAACTCCTAGCTTAAAAAAGAATATTACCCTCTGGGAATGCTCAAGTGTCATGAATAAAGCAAATATAACTGGTTTAGCGCGTTGTATATACAACTGCCTTTCTCTGATCATTCACCATTCTGAGTGAAGCTTAGTCCGAATGAGCTTAATGCATACTTTGACGTAAAAGTCACGCACAGTTGATGCCTATGCGAGAGATTTCTGTACTAATTGTACTAAGACACAACCGTCTTAGAGAACGGCTTTGTCAAATATGTGCTTCATCTTATAGTGCCTTCTTGCCGCGTGCACAAAAATATGAAAGATGCTTAGCTCTGCTATGCCTGGATATACGTAGCGAAAAGCAGTGACAACCTCGTGATCAGAATTAGAAGTTAGTTTCTCCAGTCTTCTGCGTCGTTCGCCAGTAGCTAAACCCTTCTTAGCTTCCATGTCGAGAGCGTCTAAGTTACCCGTGTTCTATAATTCGTTTACAGGAAAGGTAAGGCGCAGCATCTGTCACTCGCAGAAGGCAAGATGCGACGCCCGGTGGCGTTGGAGCGCACTCGTTTCCGCTTGGTCCTCATAGCTGACGGCATATGGGTGACGTCACAACCTTGACGTCACCCTATTTGAGTGACTTATATGTCTTTGGTACTTTCTAATTGCGCGCCAGATCGCAAACTTATATTGCTGGGAGATTTTAGTTATGTTAGTAGGGATGAAGACCGATCAGTGTTATGTAAGAGATATGAGCCTAGTGCTGCATTAATTAACGATTGGGCTTGTGAATATAATCTTGTGGGTGTGGGACAGGAAAAAGGCGACGGTAATCATTTTACTGATTTTCAGTTTTGCTCTGATGGCGCGGTTCAGGTGTCGACAGAAACAACTGTGACAGATACGGCGCCTTTGCCATCCTATGAACCAATAATAATAATAAAATTAATAATAACAATAATAATATAATAATTATTATTATCATCATCATTGACAGAATTTATGTTTCTAGAGACACATTAGCAAGTGAGTTTGGTTACTGGGTGCAGCCTATCTTCTTCAGTGACCACTGTATGGTGTCTGTTCAGGAAGGGAGGTACAGTCGACACATACTTCACCCTCGGTGAGAGCTGTGGAAGTTGAATAACTGTCTGCTCTCATATGAAATCTTTAAGCGTGCTGTACCTACTTGATTGAAAAACATATGGTCACGCCATGATCTCAGTTTCAAGATGAAACCTTTATGGCTCATGCTATCGTGGACAAAGTGTGTCTCGCTTTTGCAGCGTTCTGATTGGCCAAGGTGGGATGCGTCCTTGCCATCTGCAATGCCTCTCTAGAACGCGTGCCAAGGAACGCCACCCGACAGGAGCGATGGTGTACTATCCAAACTAAAACACACACACTTGCCGGAGAAAGTGATCGATACTGCGCATTTTCTTTTCTGTAAACCAATTACAATTATATGTAGAACTGCAACGAAGGCCGGCAAGAGGCTAAAGATGGGAGGCAAAGTATATGATAGGAAAGGTAGACCTTCAAAGAATTTCATTTTAAGGCGGAAGCCTTTAATGGCTCATGCTGTCCTGGACAAAGCGTGTCCCGCTTTTGCGGCGGCTGCCGCGTGGAATTCATTGGCGCGCGTTCAACCAAACCAAATATTGTAAGGAAGATACAGCGCCAACAGAAACGACGATGAAGACTGCTGGGTTCCTTGCCGACCAGCTGGCGCACGCGCTGAAAGCTCGGACTGTCTTGTTCGGACGAGACTGTCCTTCGCTTCCACGATCGTGTTGCGTTACCGGTCGCCGTGAACAACTCCCAATAAACCCACTTCACTTGGTGGAACGTGCCGTGGTAAGACTTACACGTAGAGATGGGCAAGATACGAAATTCAGAGGTTCGAAGGCGATCAGCTACCGCCCAAGTTCTGACCATAAACGATGCCAACCAGTGATCCGCCTGAGTTACTCAAATTACTCGTTGGGCAGCTTCCGGGAAACCAAAGTATTTGGGTTCCGGGGGAAGTATGGTTGCAAAGCTGAAACTTAAAGGAATTGACTAGTTCTGACCACAAACGACGCCAACCAGCGATCCGCCTGAGCTACTCAAATGACTCGGCGGGCAGCTTCCGGGAAACCAAAGTATTTGGGTTCCGGGGGAAGTATGGTTGCAAAGATGAAACTTAAAGGAATTGACGGAATGGCACCACCCTCCAGGAGTGGAGCCTGCGGCTTAAGCGGCTCACTTTAGTGAGCGGATGGGAGCGGCTCCGTTCACTGAAGTGAGCCTGAAGTGAGCCGGTTCTCTTTTGTTCAGTGAGCCTTGTCTGTCGGAGCCGGGCGAGATTTTTCAAAACGTAAAGCTAAAAAGCAACTATACCACCCTTCCCTGTCAGTGTCACAATCAATCCATTGCCTTCGGATCTTCCCGCTGGTACCGCGGGCGTACTACTGCTGGTGCCGGCACTTTTTTTTTTTTTTGTCTTGCTGTTTTGGGGTTTCGTTTCATGCTGACGAGTGGGGACGGGTACTCGTACTCGTCCGCTGTGTAAAGTGGTCCGCGGCAATCGCTTTGGCTCTGTATGTGTGATAAAGTGTGACACCCGATGCCACTGAAGGAGGGAGTAAAGAAGCCTTAATTGGCGAAGAACGGCCCTCGACGCCCTCGAGGCCGGGCGTCAGGGGATCGAGGCCAATGTTGTCGTACTCCAAGCGTGCTTAGTACGCGGTGTTTTTTAGTGTCCGGAGTGGAGGCATGCTCCGAAAAGGAGAAAAGCAGAGCGAAGTAGTCCAAATGTTCCGAGTTTTTTCGGTGCACCTTCCTCAGTCATCTCAACCGGCAGAAACCGCAACTGCAATCACAACCGCAGGCAGAAAGTGATGCTAAATGCCACCACTTATATATATACATATATTATAGTAATAAAGTAAAATAAATTTTGGACTTCACGTCACAAAGCAAGCGGTGGCATTTAGCATCACTTTCTGCCTGTGGTTGTGATTGCAGTTGCGGTTTCTGCCGGTTGAAACGACTGAGGAAGGTGCACCGAAAAAACACGAAACATTTGGACCACTTCGCTCTGCTTTTCTCCTTTGGGAAAACCAGCTGGGCACGCACAACACACACATACACACACAGGTACGGAGAGCAGGCAAGGCTCAAAGGGTCATCCGCCCAAGGCACCGGCCGCCGGGAGTCATCTGTATACAATACAGACAGCCGCGGAACAACCTCGGGAAAAAAAAAAACAGGTGGGGGAACGTGTTTGCTGCAGATGGTGAAAAAATTTTTTTTCGTTCTCACTAAAAGATGGGAGCGCCAATTGTGAAGGAGGTTTTTGGGAGAAGTGGTGAACTATCAATGGTCAAGGCCTTGGCTTTGAAGATTTTTTCTTTTTCTCTGCTGTACCTGTTATCCTCCCCACCCTTTCTCCGAACCGCGGCCCAACAGAATGAAAAGACAAAAAACAAAACAAAAAAAAAAAACACAACAACCAGGTGGACATTGCTGGTTAGAAGAACCTGACAGCTGCCTTAGAGCGGTAAGCAGCTCGCGACGAGAGACGAACCTCAAAGAAAGAAAAGAAGAAAAAAAAATGTGGGGGACAGTAGAATGGTGAAATACTTTGAGGTTTTCGCGAAAAGATGTGAGCACCAAGCATGAAGAAGGTTTTTAGGAGAACTGGGATGTGGAGGGTATCAAAGAAGCGGGAAAAAAAAAGGGGGGAGGGGGGGGAAGAAAAAAAACCTGAGGAAAACTGTCAAGGGATAATGATTGATATATGTGCTTAGCATTAAACTTTCAGGGCTCGTAAGGACGACATTGCCCCAATGTTTTCATTTATCCCAGTATTAATTGTCCTAAACTTATAAATAAAGTATGACTCACGCTCCCGTTCCCGTGTATTATTGAATCCCCCCTGAGGAACTGTTAGTTTGACTGAGTCGAATGAGTGCTGCTTCTCGTTGATATGTTTTGAAAAAGGAAGGTTAGGCAGAGAGCGGACATGAGCACGGTGATTATTAAACCGCATTCTTAAAGGGGTAGCTGTCTGGCCAATATACTGCATGCGGCATACACCGCATTCTAGGAGATATATAACGTTTGAGGCATCGCAATCAAAGGTATACCATCTATTCTCCACTTAAAATGTAACGCTGTGCTTGTTGCGCAGCTTAATGTCTGCATGTGCCTGCACACCTGGCATCTACTCTTTCCGCAAGGCCGGCACTCCAACCGCGGGTTATCACCTATGAAGCAGTACCTATGAAAAAGTATGAAGCAATTTTGCACTTATATGTAACCTCTAGCAACCAAGTAAGTCTATCTACTTACTTATGCTATATATATATATATATATATATATATATATATATATATATATATATATATATATATATATATGTATATATATATATTGTACGGGGGTGTGTTTATTCAGTCCACGCACAGGGATTCAACTGCTCAGGATGAATTCGCAGCGGAGCGTCAGGAGTGCCGAATGACGAAGTCAACGAACAACTTCTTCATCCTCGAGAGCGCCAGCACGCGGTGCATGTTAGTGGCAATAACGATGAAGATTACCACACTACAGTTTCCCCCCGGGTAGAGAAGGAGCCATCCTGGCGGCTCATGGAGCCAAAAGGACAGACGGATCGTAGTATGGCTTGATTCGGTCCACATGAACTATTTCGCGTCCACGGCGACGCAAGTCCGCAGAGGTCGTAACGGGCACAACTACGTAGTTGACAGGAGATGTTTTTTCAAGGACTCGGTATGGACCGTGATACCGAGCAAGAAGCTTCTTTGAAAGGCCGGCGGTTGTGGCAGGAACCCAAAGCTACGCCAAGGAGTTGGGTGCATAAGGAGCCTCGCCAGTGTCACGATGGTGTTTTTGTTGCCACTGGTTTTCCTTTGTAAGCGAGTGAGCTAGCTGGCGGCATTCTTCTGCGTACTGGGCGGCGTATATATATATATATATATATATATATATATATATATATATATATATATATATATATATATATATATATATATATATAGGAGCCTCGCCAGTGTCACGATGGTGTTTTTGTTGCCACTGGTTTTCCTTTGTAAGCGAGTGAGCTAGCTGGCGGCATTCTTCTGCCTACTGGGCGGCGTATATATATATATATATATATATATATATATATATATATATATATATATATATATATATATATATATATATATATATATATATATATATATATATATATATATATATATATATATATATATATATATAATAAGCACTGGCTGCGGTTTTCCTGCCAGAGGAAAGCTGTCATTCAAGCGCACAAAGAGGCCGAATGAGCTGGGCGCGCAGTCTACCTTTATTCTCCAGTGAATAGAATGCAAATAAGGGGTGAAAGTGGGCAGACGGAGGCCCAGGCAACTTATCTTTCGTATATGTCCTCTGGAGCACTGGCCAGGAGCCTCAAGAGGCCGACCCATCAATCTTGCCCAGCTGAGCCGTCTCCCACGCGTTCACGTCTCCCGTCAGAAAGCGTTGCAACTTGCGTGTTTGATTAACGCAGGACTGCCTATACCAGGTACATATTCACCTTTTCGTGCCCACCCATCAATATCGACCTCTACACCGAATAGATCCCACTTGCGTCTTTCGAATTCCTCACAATTTGAACAGGTGGCATCGAAACTGTCTACACAGAATCCGCTTAAATGTGTCATACACAAACTACTTCCTACATAAAATAGGCATAGCGAGCAGGCCTCTGTGCTCTACATGTGATGTGTGTGAAAATTTCGAACATTTGGTAACCTCTTGTCAACGGTTTACTGCACATCGCAGGACACTGCGCAATAGTTTAAGCTTACCTAAAGAAACAGCCTTGCGCCTTGAACATGTCCTGGGTCCTTGGTGCGACGGATCGTCTGCTGCGCGAGCTACCAAGGCCTTACTAACTTTTCTGAAGGACACAGGGTTGATTAATACCCTTTAAAACTCATCTGTGTGTGATTATGTGCGTATGAAAGTTAACTTTTCTTAAGGACACAGGGTTGATCAATACCCTTTAAAACTCATCTGTGTGTGCTTATGTGCGTGTGAAAGTGTGCGACACCAATTCTCTTTTTTTTTCTCATTTATTTCCCCTTCCCCTCCCACAATATGTCACCCTCATCCCTCAACCCTCATCAGGAGTAGCATGCTAGGCTTACCACCAGGCAGACATCTCCTGTTGCCATTAAAATATATCTCTCTCTCTGTGCCCACCCAACTGCTCACAAAGCGATCATTTATGGTTTTGAAGCAGAAATTCGCTGAGTTCCCTCCGCGAGTTTCTCCGGATAGAATGATAGTTTCTCTGAATAGAATGAAAGAGTACAGTTCGAGACCCTACGGTTGCCTGGTTCAGATATAAAGAGATAAACGGTTCGGATGTACTTATACGCGTTATTACCGCCGCAATTAACATGCGTACGCTTGCGTATGCTTCCGGCATGGCCCCACGCATCCGAAAGAATGTGTGTGTGGAGTTGACTGAATTTGGAGACACTAGGAGCATGCGTTATGATTACCATGCACGCACTTAACAAGAGCGGCCGGCGCATTCCAGACACTTACGCATATTCATTGCAACAGTCATTGCGCTTATAAGTAGGTGGAATCGTTTATCATTTTTATATGGTAACAAGGAGATTCATACAGGTCTGGAAACGTAATTAATCATGTTATGTTAAATTACGTTCATTTGGCAAATGGCTGTTTTAAAAATTATCCATTTTCTTGGCCAGAAACGTTTTCGTGGAACCTTGGGAAGCGAGAAAATATCTGAATCAGACGTACTGACAAACGAGATACGACAAATTACATGCGACAAAACATACTGAATGCAATAGGCGTGTCCCTGCACTTAGGACAACTAAGCGGCTCCCTGAAGAACAGGCACTCCCCTAAATTCTATGCTTTCGCTTTGTATGTAATATGCATGCAGGGATTTCAGATAACTTAATTGAGCCAAGTATTGAATAAAATCCGTAAGCAGCAGATGAATGAAACCAATATAAATTTGTTTACCAGCACGCGGCGCTCCTCAAAACACTTCTCTATTCATTTTCATTAAGTAAGTAGCTAGGAATCATTATGCAATTTTCTATTATTCAGTTTTGTTCAGTGTACGCTTTTTTCTACCACTATACTTCTTGCTCAGTACGTTTTCCTAGCATATAAATAAAACGCCAATGAAGTATGAAAAATATCACGTAACTGCAGCTTATGAGCTTCTACATTGCAGCGCTGCCAACCAAGTTTTTCTTACACGAAGTGTGCTCCGACCGTATTCAAGTGTGCGGCCACTGCCCATTTCAACGAGCTGCACAGTGGTACAAAACATTGGCTGTAGCTTACGTCTGGTTAAGCCTGGTATTGCGTTAGCAATGGCCGCATGGCTGCACTTGTGTGTCCGCTTGGGGCGTAGCTTGTGAGGTTCGATAGTTTGGCTATAGAGTAACACATGCAACACAATGGTTACGACGGGTCTTCCGGTGATTCTCCAGAGTGATGTCTTCGCTTGGTGGCATTGCGACGTTCCTGCGCAGTCATGTGTTCATCAATAGCCAATGAGGTGGAAGCACTCGGAGAGCTAGAACGTAGTCGCCGAACTCCCTCTTGCGCACGATGCTTAGCACGATGTTCTTCATGTTCTTGCACTGTCTCTTGTGCACGTTGTCGCTTCCTTGTCGCAGCTTGTCGTCCACACTTCTTTTTAGCAGCCTGCATAGCAAGGCAGTGAGGGCGAGACCGAAGAAACGGTGAACCATCTGTTCGACGCGGCAGCGGCGCCGCTGCAGCGTACGGGACTTCAGCGCGGCGCGCCGACGGTGCTGCCATCTGGCAGAGCTCGGCTGAAGCTGTTACTCGGCTCGATTTTTCAAGGTCAAGCGTGGCGTCCGCCGGGGATACGCGATGGCGTAGTATTGCTATCACAATAAAAATTACTGCCTCCCCGCAACCGAGAGTGTCTGCGAGCATGAAATGGTTACCAATATACCACGTTGTTAGCAGGGGCGAACAGTTTTCTGCTGTGAGGTGAAACTCGCAAAGCGATCCCTTGCCGCAAGACACTTCCTACCACTTCTTTCATCAAGCTCCTTTGCTCAGTTTAAGCAGCTGTGACGATAACGGCCTGACGCAGTCGTAGGAGAAGCAGCGCGTTCAGGTGCTCGCCGAGCGTGTATAAGACCATCTGTTGAAGAGGGTAACAGCATGAGCGGATGCCGCAACACACTGACGGACTTAATTCCGCCAAAATGCAGATCAAACGATTAGCACCTTTAGCGCCGGCGTCGGGAGGAGTTCTACGCGCATGTGTGGTATCGTAGCGTCATCTTTGGAGAAGGAACGAAAGCCTTAAAGGGCGGGAGAGGCTAGTTAAATCTCGTTCAGTGTCCGGATGTTCATGTTGTGCTACCGGGATGGAGGAAAACCAGTGCCCTGATGAAGGAGAATAAGTTTCCGAATGTTGCTTCTTTTAGCTCGACGTCAGCTCGAGGTCTCAGAACACGGTAGCCAAAAGAATTTCGAAGCTCAGCATAGCGCCGGCTACCTTGTCTGCGAGGCAGCACAACGAAAGCTCTGCCTGAACACTACATTAAGAGGTCCGCCTGTAATTTATTGTAGACTACTGCGCGCGCTTTCCATGTTCCGGCTCCGTCTGCTGCACACTTTCAGAACTATGCTCAAATCAGCATCGGCTGCGCAGTTCGAAATGACGACCGCGCTCGCACAGCACACGGACACCTCTTCGTTTCGCCGCCATCGAAACGCAGCCGCCGGCGGTCGGGAGCGAACCCGGGTACTCCGGCACAGTAGTCGGGCATCTTAACCACTGCACAACCAAGGCGGGGACTATCTTACATTAAACACTGTTTTCACACGCCTTGTTCAGTTTATGTGGAATTAAATGTCGGCTAATGCTGTTTTATTTTTCACCGTCGTCGCTTTCTTGTGCTTGAGGTCGTTTACCTTGTGGCCAACCTGTTGCCCTCGCAGCTGATGACAGCAATAGGGAAGACACTCTGCCAGCCTCCTGTTATATAACCCATATGCATGTACTTATCGGGCAAATTTAATAACAGCGTTCAAAAGTAACATCAGTACAAGTAAATCAATATTTCTACCAGAAAAGCAAATAAAATTAAAATTACTCATCCGGCACCGCCTAAGGCACCAAGTGCTGGAATCGAGAGACAGACGGCACAAGGTGGGTGTAGAAGGAAAAAGCAGATGAAGAGACGGAACGCCCTTTATTCTGCCCTTGCCTTTGTCCCTCCGTGCGCCTGGCTGGTGTCCTCACTGCAGCATCAATTAGTGCAGGCGAATAAAGTCTGTATTCACTACTATCAGGTGTCAAAGTTATTAAGGTGGAAGCCTTTATATCTCATCCTTGTCGACAGAAAGTTGCCAGCAGAAATTTCACGCTTTCGAGAGCGAGAGTTAAAAATAAACTAATAAACCTTGTCTCCATCGGGAAGCGAAACATCATTCTTTGGATCCCCAGCCCAGCGCTTTACCAACTGCACCACGCCTCCTTTTTTCTTTATTCCCTGATTTATTATCAGATTTTACACATAAAGAACATTACTCCACACACACACACACACACACACACACACACACACACACACACACACACACACACACACACACACACACACACACACACACACACACACACACACACACACACACACACACACACACACACACACACACACACACACACACACACACACACACACACACACACACACACACACACACACACACACACACACACACACACACACACACACACACACACACACACACACACACACACACACACACACACACACACACACACACACACACACACACACACACACACACACACACACACACACACACACACACACACACACACACACACACACACACACACACACACACACACACACACACACACACACACACACACACACACACACACACACACACACACACACACACACACACACACACACACACACACACACACACACACACACACACACACACACACACACACACACACACACACACACACACACGCAATTTGGGCTGCGTGATCCATTACAAATCTACAAATTAGGCCCCCCATTTGCAGCAACACTTCCTTTCTAGGAAGCCACTCAGGCACTTCGTTTTGTGTCTTGAAAACTTCAATAAGACTCGCAACCGCTTCGCGAAAATACGGCCTATCTCCTCGCATCAACGTCTGCATGTCTGAAAGCCATTCTGGATCGCCATATAATGTGCAGGCCCAATAACATGATGATATCCAGCCGTAGCCCATCATCATCTTCAATTGGTAAAAATCGAATTCCGAATGCATTCACGGGTAGGTCTTTTTTATTTGTTCGTTGTAGAATGTCCCAGAAGAAAAAGGCTTCCACAGTCTGCCACGCCTCGGTTTTGTTTTTCTTTATTTCCTGAAAACAATAAAATTCTTCCTCTTATACAGTAGTACATTACCTGTTAAACCATGGTTGAGGGAAAAAGGTGTCTTTGTACCAAGGTCGGTGGATTGCTTGATTTGCCATAAGCCGGAAACTATAGACCATACTTTTCTTGACTGCTGGAATGCAGCCTTTTTGTGGGATATCTTGCAGAGGACTTTAAAAAAGTACTTGATATATACCTCATACGGTATACAGTTTCTGCCGGTAAATAATCAAGGGGTTGTGCCATACGACGTATTCATGTTGCTTTGCCTCCGCAGTGTATGGAAAACGGGAATGGTTGTGAGACACGTGGACGTGGATGCTCGCTCCACAAGGGAGTATTGCGTTCAAAAATGTCAACAACCTGATCGCCATCTATATGGCGCCGCACCTTAGGTTGTGGAACGCTCTTCATAATTCCCCTAGTCTACCGTGTGGATATGATAGCGGGATTCTGCGAGTGATAGATTAGCGCCTTCCCTTTCCTGCAAATGAATTATAGAACGCCGGTGAACTTTGATACCTTCAATGAAATGCTGGTTGCATTCGACAAGGGGCGCGCCATGTACCGTCACGACAGGTCATGACCTCAACCGGCGATTTATGCATATACAAAGCTGACCCAACACCCCCTACACTCAAGGAGGTTTTGGCTCACCCCACTGGGCGTCCGATAGGTAGGTGAAAACTTTATTGATGAGCCTTAAAAGAAGTTACGTCCTAGGGTTGGTCTGGCTCTTGATCCCGGGGGGTGGTCAACAGTCATAACGTGCGGCGACCTGTCCAGCCCACTCTATCAGCCGTCTTTGTGAGGCTGGTTCGGTGATGGAGACGATGATCTCCTAACCCTCTTTGTCCGTGAGGTTCCAGCGAGACGGTGGTAAATGTATAACTTCTCGGCAAATGTATAAAACGTGGTCAAAGTTGGCTCTTAGAGCCCCACAAAGAGAGCATGCGGGTTTGTAATGGCTTGGGTATCTGGGCATCTGGGGGGGGGGGGGGGTTAAAACGTTGATTAAAAAGAGAGAGTAACATGAAGGTTGCTCTGGGGTTAGGCTTAGTTCCCTTCCCCCCCACAAACACTAGGTGGAATTTCTAGTACAGGACTCCAGTGGCTACCGCTGCCTCCTTTGCTCGTTTGACCAACGCCTTTAGGGCGTTCAAGTCGGCGCAGGCGAGTAGAGTCACCTCCCAGTCCTCCCGGGTGGGGTTTGGGTTAGGTGCAAAGGCAGGGTTGGAGGAGTACGCCCACACCATGTGGAAGAGGTCCGATGACATTTCCCCACTATGAGGGCACTCCCCGGAGAAGGCACTGTCAAGTGTTTATGTGACGCCAGGCACATCATGGTGTTCGTAAAGAGGCGAAGAAACACGCGTTCCTCCGCTCTTCTTAACACTTTACACTGGTGGGGGTAAAGATTGTGTCTGTATTGGTACAGCTGCGTAATTTGTCTTAAAGTGTAGGCTGGTGTGAATTCTTTTTAAAACGACGGGATGAGGTTGCCTGGTCAGAAAGCGTGCGGGCGGCGACATCTGCTGCCTCGTTTCCTCCTAGCCCCGAGTGGGCCGTAGCTCAGACTATGAAGCGGCGGGATAGACTTCCTACGCACGATCTGTTTTGTAGTAGTCAGTAGGCCAGGTCCGAGCTGCTTTTTAGTAGCTGGTAGGTCAGATACGGTACCCAACCCTTTTGAACGTTCCTAACGCTTCACGCGAGTCCGTTACGATTGTTTTGGAATCATAGTGTGTTGCTGCTAACGCGATGGCGACCTCCTCTGCCAGCGTTACTTTTCGGGCTTTGAATATAAGCCCGTTCCCTGTTTTGTACTCGTGGACAACTGCTGCCGTGTACCATCCGCCTTGGTGCGGGCCGGACGCGTCCACATAGTACACTCCGGGTTTCCCTCCATAGTGGTGAGCTAAGGCCTCTGCCCTGGCCATGCGCCTACCTTCGTGGTCACCTTTAGACATGTCAGTGGAGAGTGGTTTTACTTGCTGGGCGTAGCGCCAATCCTGGCAAGTCTTACTCTTTCCTCTGTTACAGTCGTGTGTTGTATGTGTAGACGGGTTAACAGGCGACGCCCGACGGTGTCTGTGATAATCGCGTGTATTGGCTTGTGAGGTGAGTTTCTCTCAGCTCCTCGAATGAGGTCATCATACCCAGACCTTGTAGTCTCAGATTCGACGTGGTTATAGAGAGGTCGAACGCCTTCTTTGCTACTTTGCGCGTGATCACCTCGAGGATGTTCTGGTTGTGTTTCTTGAGGTGGAGATACGAGATCGAGTTCAGGATTCTGCTTGATACAAAGGCATTGGCCAGTTGTAGAGCATCTTTGCTTCTTAGTCCCCTTTTCTTGTTTGAGACTCTGCGGACAATTCGGCCCATCTGGTCTCTCACGTTCTTTAGCTTGTCGACCGTGGCCGTCGCTAGCTTACGCTGGTGATTGAAAATACCCAGCACTCTAATTTCCTCTCTCTCAGGTATCGGTTCTAATCCAAGTCACAATTCTTTCTTGTCTGTGCATTTTTTGGAGGAGCGAATATAGACGAATTCGGTTTTCTGTGGTGAGGAATGAAGGCCGCATTTTTCGGTGTACTCATTCACAGCGGTGGCTGCCTCCTGCAAGCTGGCCTCCATTTCTCCCAGATAGGCCTGCGTGGCCCATATGGAGATGTCGTCCGCATACAGCGCTTATTGCACACCCGAGACTTTCTGTAGGTGGACTGGGAGATTCTTCACTGACATGTTGAAAAGCAGCGGGGATAGTACCACTCCCTGTGGAGTTCCTCTCGTTCCTAATAGAAAGGGACCATGTTCTGCCTTCTGGGTTCTCACGTAGGCCTGTCTGTCTGAGAGAAAGCGTTTTGTATACTCTAACGAGTTCTTTCCACACCTCGTCTCCGAAAGGTGTGTTAGGTTCGTCTATAGTTGGTCGCATTATCGACGGCTCTCTTCAGATCTAGGACTATCACTATTTTATCCCCGGTCGAATGTTCTATCTGATTTAGCAACTCTCTGCTAAGCTGTAGCAGGACCTCCTGAGCAGATTTATTTGGCCTGAAGCCGTACATCGAAATGACGAAGACTCTCTTGTTTTCTAGATACTCTGAGAGTCTGTCTTTGACCATTGTTTCTATCAATTTGCCCACGCACGACGTAAGAGAAATGGGGCTGAGGTTCTTCGTATCTATGGTTTTACCCGCCTTTGGGATGAAAGTTATGAGTGCCGTCTTCCATTCGGTGGGAAGAGGAACTTCGCCCGTCCAGATCGAATTCAAGTGTCCCAGATTGGATTTGTACACGTGGTCAGGAGTTTTACCGTGATCCCGCCACTTCCTGGTGCGGTTTAGCGTTTCATTCTCGCTAGGGCCGCCTTGAGCTCTTATAGTTTGAAAGGTTCATTTAGCTCAACATTTTTGTCTCCACTGTACCTGTAAGCTTCTCCCTTTGGGTCTTGTGGCGTGCTTAAGTACTGGTCTGTGAGCTTCAGCGCTAGCGCTAGCTGGGCCGTATTTATTTCAAATGTGCGTATTGCCCTCTGCAGGAGTTTCTGCGTCTCGGTGTGCGTCTGGTTTGGATCTATGAGCGCTCGGAAAAGACGCCATGTATTTTTTCCAGACATCTGCCTAGCTGCCGTGTTGCACCTCTCTACCCAGCTAGCGTCCGGGAGTTGAGCCGCGTATTCTGCCGCCTCCTTAGTTATCGCCACGATCCGGGTTCTGTGCGGCGCCTTTTATTTGCCGCTTTCTCGAGCGCAGTACCACACTGCAAACAGAAGCAAACCCAGATGTCTAGGAGACGTTAGTGCAGAAGGCACCAGCGGTGTTTGAAATTGATTTACAGGATAGAAAAGGCTCAATTCTCCGCGGACACATGTGACACTACTAAAAGGAAGGAAGAAAGGGGGGAGTGAAAGAAAAGATGGAAATAGAGGTGCCATAGTGGAGGGCTGCTATCTATCGTGCTATAATGGCTTTCGCCTGATCGCATTTTAGTGATCTAAAACGCCCTCTAGAATTTTTTTCCTGATGTCTTAGTGAAAGGATTTAAATATATTATAATGCATGCCTCGAGCAGCTAAATAGATTTGCACATGATAAAATAAAAAAGTGAGTTTCGAAATCTTTTTTGTTCATAGAAAAGCCTAAAATATTCCCGCTGTGCTTATCACAGAGCAGCATTTCATTAAAAATGCGTGAAAATTTGATTACTCGGCGCTTCTGAGGAAGACCATCGCAAAAGTGGACGCACCAGACACATTAGTGCCATTCGCCAGTCCGCTCAGTCACGTTGCTTCTGATGTTATGCCTATAACAGTATCTTAATGGACCTCGAGGAAAAAATAGTCGTCTGTCCGAGAAAAGTTTAAGAATTATATATAGACACAAGGGACAATTTCTTTTTACTTGTGAGATGAATTAGGTGGCGCCTTTGGGTTTTAAACAGGTTACTAGCATGACCTGAAAAGCTACTGCTTCCAGGACATGCATTCCATAAGCGAAACTTGAGTTGAAAAAGGTTATTTCGGAGCTTATCCGTTCTCGGGTGGAGGTTCAGGAAATTCGGAATTTGTTCGACCTGTTTGCTGAGGGAAGTATCCAATAAAAATAACGAATGGAGGTGCATTGGCCTTTTTATAGGCTTTTTAATTATCGCCGTTAGCCTATAAAGAGAGGTGCAAAGAACATTTGCACTTCCAGAAGCTCTTTAATGATTGAGAACCATGTGTGCTGTGCTTAAGTTTCAGAAAAATGTGCTTACATGCTTGGCATTCAAGATAAACTGAGGCCCCCGGCAACTAATTTCTGGTTAGTAATCTCACACTTTCAGCACAATCGACGCCGAGATATGAAGAAACTAGCTCTAGAAAAAAGAAAGCTAGGGCAGGGTTGTTAAGCATGATTACTGTGCGGCATTACAGAAACTGTTTGAATATGTTATGGTAGTTTCTGTAAACTATTTGAAACGATGAGACCTACGATTCTGTCATAGATACCTGCACTTGGAGCATCAATTAGAAGTTATGGACGGAAATACATTCAACCGTTTAGATGCAGTACTTAAACTATTGAAACAGCAAAGGGACCAAACTACCTATTCCTCCCTATGTACACGGTAGCAGGCTTGGACGCTATACTATAAATCTATTAATAATCCCTTCTTGGGGCAATTGAACCTGATGATGTTGCTGTATATTTTTTTTTTACAACAAAGGTTAATGTGTCTCATTACCATAAAGGGGCAAGCGGCCTGCCCGAACAGTATCGCTTAGGGAGGTCGTGTTCTTGATACTTCTTTCCTCAGTGGTCAAAATTGCTTACATGCTACAACATAACTTCTCTGAGGCCGTGTATGTTGGATTAAAACAAGTCACACAGATGCTTTATTGATGGCTCCGCCTCCCCCAGAAAGGGAAGGGCACTGTTTACTTGTTCAATGTAGCGGCTTCGAAATTTACAAAAAAAGAATTACGGGGGACACTTAATCTCCACCTTTAAGGGTATGACACGATAATGTGGGCTACCAGCCCACATATAACGCGCCACTCTAACGAAACCGGATTAACGTGCCAGCGTGTCGTAGGGGTAACATGATTGCCAGGCTCCTAGCTGCCAGGCTGATTCTGATATCAACCTCCCATATAAATGGTGAGACCTGAATTGGGAACGCCTTCCAACCACAGCGTCAGGCAACACTACGTCCGATCAGAGCGCAGCCATATCGGCTGCCAGCAACCGCCTGGCAGTGCCACGCTCGTGATTTTTCGTTCACGGCGCTAACGCCCACGGATGGCCGCCGGTGCCGAATGTTCGGTGAACGGAGCTTTTAACGCTTCCGCGTTAATATATGTCCACATCAAAAAGTACATGTTTGGGAGGAGAAATTGGTTTAATTTCATACGACGCTTGATGAGAAAGCCCAGTGAGGCTACCAAGGGTGCGGTTTATCATTCGAGAGCTTCATGCAGTTCATATATTCAAATAATAGGCTGTAAGGATGCATCACCATTTAGGTCTCATAAAGCCATCCTTTCCTTGAAAAAGTGCCAGAGGAGGGTACTCCGGAATGCGGCTGCTGCGCTAACGGGCAAAGTCAACAGAAGGAAGGAAGACAGGACATCGCATGTTCCCTGCATTGTTTCTATTACCAGACCTCAAGATCAAAAATGCAAGTGCACAAACTAGCCCTGCTTTCCGCTCTACAACAGAAGAGTGCGCACTTTTTGTGAGACGCCCAAGAAGGTTCCCCGGTAATACAGGACTTATCTGTGCTTACTTAACAGGAATTTATATAGTTTGTCTTCATATGTGAAGAACGTGGTGGTTGTTTCCTTTGGTCACGCGATAATTATTCACTCAGGTGGATCTGATAACAGACACGAAACAATCACCGCCGCAATGCATAGGCAGTCCGTAGCTGTGTATCCGGGGGCCCAATAAGCTCTATGTGCTATCTTTGAATGTCTCCAGAATTAATATACCTCTCATGCCAGGGAATGAAGCCAGAGCTACACAGGAGATTCAAGGGGCTTCCATTTTATTGCGTAAGCAATACTACTCCAGGATTCAGCCCGCCGTGTAGACCTGGACGGTAGCCACGTTTGACCTTCAGAGCGAGCGCAGATGGGGCCCCTCTCCAAGCCGTCGGGTAAACCCGGTCGGTAGCCACGCCGCGCAGAAAAAGAGAAGAAGAAGAAGAGGGTTGGGTTGGGTTGTGGGGTTTAACGTCCCAAAGCGACTCAGGCTATGAGAGATGCCGTAGTGGAGGGCTCCGGAAATTTCGACCACCTGGGGTTCCTTAACGTGCACTGACATCGCACAGCACATGGGCGCCTTGCTCTTGGTTGGTTGGTTTGGTTGGTTTGTGGGGTTTAACGTCCCAAAGCGACTCAGGCTATGAGAGACGCCGTAGTAGAGGACTCCGGAAATTTAGACCACCTGGGGTTCTTTAACGTGCACTGACATCGCACAGCACACGAGCGCCTTGCTTTTCGCCTCCATCGAAAAGCGGCCGCCGAGGCCGGGATTCGATCCCGCGTCCTTGGGAACAGTAGTCGAGCGCCTTAACCACTGCGCCACCCCGGCGGGGTCCTTGCTCTTCGCTTGCTCTTCGCCTCCATCGAAAAGCAGCCGCCAAGGCCGGGATTCGATCCCGCGTTCTTGGGAACAGTCGACTAGTGCCGTAGCCAACTGCACCACCCCGGCGGGGCAAGAAGAAGAAGAAGAATAAGAAGTTCCTATCACGTTCCCTGGCCCGCCCCTATTTGTTATAGAGCAAGCGCCATGAAGAACGCCACTTTTATCGTTGTTTCTTGCGGCCTTTATCTGAAATTAACTCTTCAGACGCAAATTATTCTCACGGCATTTTGATGTCTCCATTTACTCGGCCTTTTAAAAAGGACTTACGCCGCCAAATGGCATTGTGAATGCAGATGAAGAAGCTGAAAGAATCCCTTGCACGAAATAAAGGTTACCTATGGGAGCTTTTGATGAAGCTTGAGGCTTACACGCCATAAATAATCGTCCTACTCGTTTTAGATCTCCATTCAATTTCATTGCTACTACATATAAATACAGGAGAAATGATTACTGCAGTTTCTGAATGAATATACGGATGAGTGTCCGGACAAAAATGAGCTATTCTTGAATTGAAAGAAATGCCAGTCGTTGGGCTACTTCTTCTGTAAAAAGTGATGAAATCCGCAGAAAAAAAAGAAAAAGGCTGGTACAGTGAAATTAAAGGAGTATGCAGTCAAAATTATGAATTTTCTAAGGCACAAATTTCGTTTCTCCTCCACAACAAAAACACACAACGTCTGCGGGAAGCAAGACTGAAGCAAAATTAATGAGCCCTTCTATCTCGCATCGCATTATTCCATATTCTTTATCAGAGAACCGAAAATACAATACAGGTAATGCCAGCATAAAGAAAAGATGTTTAAATAATTAAAGAACGGGCTTTTTGTGAGACTGTAAAGAGAATTGCAATTCTGCGTGCTGACCAAAAACAAACACGAATAAAGAAGAAAAAAAAAAGCCATCAGGAACCATTCGGAAACCAGATAACCACAGGTTTTCACATATGTGTTGGAGTTTGTACCTTGTGCCTTGAAGCAAGAGCCAACATAAATTCTCAATGATTAGATCCAAGGCGAACAGTTGCTGCTTTCAAACGCGAAATAGTTTTATTCATAGTATTCAAATATGAATATTGTTCTTTGCACAATAAGAAAAAAAAATTATTGTAACTGAAAAAAAATTGTGGTGGGTGGGAAGGTCGAGGGAAGGGAGAGTTATTTCGGCACAGCGAAGAATTATAAGGAGGTGGGGGGGGAGTCACAGGAAGGGAAAGGCGCAGTATATGTCACACTTATAGCTGTGGACACCTGAACCGCGCCGTAAGGGATGCGATGAAGGTGGGAGTGAAAGTGGAAAGAGAGAAAGGGGAGCCGTAGTGGAGGGCTACGGAGTAATTTCGACCACCTGGGGATCTTTAACGTGCGCTGACATCGCACAGCACACGGACGCCTCTTCGATTCGCCTCCATCGAAACGCAGCCGCCGAGGTCGGGATCGAACCCGGGTACTCCGGCACAGTAGTCGGGCGTCTTACCACTGCACCACCCCGGCGGGGCACAACAGCGAAGAACATCGAAGTTTTCCTGCGCCATCCACCAAGGCCAGCTATTCGAGGGCGGCCACATGGGCGGAGAGATGCGGAGAGATAAGGGCGGAAATGAATGGTGCCGGAATCTGAGAAGAAGGAACACGTTCCACATCAGCGTATATGGCCAAATTCAAATGATACGTTCACAATCATTCACTATGCGAACTATTGAAGACGCTACAGCATTTAATAGGGCTGCGGTTTCTTGCCCTGTGACGCGATAGCTCGCAGTAGAGAACTGCCGAAGTATAATTCATAATTTCGGTTTCGTAGGTATGTGCTTCCTCCCACGATGGCTTCTAAACCGGCTGAAGAAACGCACTTATTTCTGTTTTGTTTTCATTTTCTACAATTACAATAGTTTCATCGTATTCTGAGGGACAGTTTTTCTCTGTGTTTCAGGAAAGAATGCAGTATCGTTTTATTCTTTGCTCATTGATTTACAGCTGGAACAAAATCAGAAGAGTAGCAAATGCTAGAAATGGTTTTTCTTTTACCCCCGATTTTTTACCGAGAACTGGAGCAATATCTGCGTAGGGTATTCATTACGACGTTTGAGAAGCGAACTTATCGACTCATTTTTTCTGGCCCATTATCGGAAGCAACTTCTCATGAGTAAGACGGCTTCACAAGATAATTAACATGTACAGCTTAATCAATACAGGGAAATGGCATAGACGACAGAAAAGCGGGGCCACTAAGCTGTCTTCAATCCCGCTTCTCCGTTTACGTCAATTAAGCTTGCACTTACATTAAACACCTTGAAAATGGAACACAGGGAAAACAATAGAGAGTGCGCAAAAATAGGCGATACACACACATGGATTGAACGGTCACTAGAGAGCTATGGTGAAAATTGAGAGCATTTCATAGACTTTGCCTTCCTTTTTCTTCTTTTGTCGACTATTTGTTTTCTACTGTCATCGCCCATCGATGCGCTATCAAGCAAATCGAGGGAAGAAGTCTTCAATAAAGGTGTTTTATAAGCAGATAAATTATTGTCATTTAAAGGGGAGGATGTCATCACGTTTTCTCATCTCTGATCTTCATCTAAAAGTACTGCCAACTTCTGCAGACACAGACTGGGTAAGACTTAAAAATAATTTCATATTTTCTGTTTTTGTAAAAAGTGACCAAAATCCTTAACTACGCACTCCGCGGAAAGACGACAGAGATTGAGTTCAAAGCTTAACATACACAAGTGCCTAACACACACCTGCAAGCGAAATGAACGCCAATAGAAAGTCTGTACGTGCTGACTTTGGGTAGATCTAATTATCTCGAAATACTGAAAAGTGGCTGCTTGTGACACTTCATGCATATCCCACGAGCAGATCTCGCCACTATGAAATCCGAAAACTTCTTTGGCTTCGAAAGCAGACATTGAGGCCTTACAATCTGGGTAGTTTTTTTATCAACACTATAGCCAAACGGGCGAGTTTGCGGAACATATTGGATGGAAAAACAGAAATGGTGTTTGTCTTTCGCACTGATTTTCCGTCCAAGTTTTTTTATGCAAATGCACTGCATTTCTACCTACCCGGTAACCTGCTTCAAGGGAGGACCCCATTTTAAGCGCGTTTCTGAACTAGCGAGAATGAAATAAAACGATTCGAGATCCCCCGGCATAAAACATGAGCAAAAATGGCGGCTCGAGAATTACCCCAATATCGTCTTCCAGTGTACACTCGGCGGCCTGTTCCATCTTGCATCCTTCTATTGTATGTCCATTAACAATGTAAGCGGAATTTCGGCCGTCATTGCGCTGCGTGTGTAATGAACAAAGTTTGTCCCCATTTTTTCCCATCGCGTTTTCGGGAAAGCCCTATGTCGAGGGCTTGTTTGGTCATGTGCGATCAAGCAGTGACAAAATTGTTCCATGCTTGTAAATATATTCTTCTTTCCACCCTACGTTCATTTTTCCCATTGTTTATTTGTGACTGCCTTGTTGCATTGTGGTTGCCTTCCTTGCTTTACGTCCTCTTTTGTACTGTTTTCTTTATTTCTTCTTTCGTTTTTGCGACTAAGCTGCTTATATCTATTTCTTCATCTTGAGTTACTGACGCTGTTCTATGGCATCATAAAAACGGTTGGTATTCTTTACGCCTCGAAGGAAGGATATTCTCTATTATTCTGGCGGCGATGTCTATGTTGCTTCACTACTGATACGCTCCCTTTTGTGCGCACGCGGCATACAAATGCTAACTTCGGTTCCTTTCCGCCAGCTGCATTTCTTGCCATTTTCGCAGCTGCAAGACTCGCATCAAAAATGAAGCATTGAAAAAAAAAAAGAAAAAAGGTGAAGCCATTGTCAGCTGCTAACAACAAAAATGCGCTGAGAGCCGAGCTTAAAGATTTTGCTTCATTGTCCTCTTTGCCATTGTTCAGGGCGTTTATTTACTTTTTTGAAGAGTAGCATTTATTTTTGAGATTATGATGACACAGCTCTGCAAGATATTTTTT
The DNA here is from genome assembly GCF_055883805.1 of Amblyomma maculatum. Lineage (NCBI taxonomy): Eukaryota > Metazoa > Arthropoda > Arachnida > Ixodida > Ixodidae > Amblyomma > Amblyomma maculatum. The sequence goes on from NC_139347.1 coordinate 84,941,426, forward strand.
CGCTGTTTCAAACGTACCAGTTCCTGTACCCTGGCAAACGCTATCAAGAGATGTTTTGCGTATGTGAAATCTGACAAATGTTTCGTAAACTTAAGAGCAATTTTATAGCATACTTCCATCTATAGTATATACCTTACAGACCCCTCTCAGCCCGTCTATCGACAATTTATTCGCCGAACAAACATGATCGTCACTCACAATTCCTGCCTTCCCTCCCCTGCGTGCTCCTAGATTCTTTGCGTAGAAAACTCGGACTAAGTTCTTAAAGAAGAGAAATAATATGAAACGGTGTTTGTATTCGGATTATTGTTTGATTTTTTCAGGCGGGGAATGGAACTAGCGCAGAAAAGGTAATGTGGGAAACGATGGCCATAACAGAAGAGCAAATGAAATCATCCTGGGATAACGCATTTGAGTATGCATGAAAATATCTTTTTACTGCATGGAATAAACTTTCCACGCGTCGAATGTCTTTTTTTATACACGATTAAACTTCGGTGAAAAAATCCGCGATATGCGACCATACCAAAGAGTTTATCTATAATGCATTCAGAAATTAAGCTCTAAGCTGTGCCCGCATGAATTTTCAATGCAAGGTACGTGCTTTGGTCATATAATAACAATGGTGGGGATCGTAATTTTGTCTAAGGGACATGTTCTTGCTATTTGAACCTTTCTCTGATGGCGTAATTTACAAAAGGCTAGACTATGCCACACCACATGAATATATATTAATGTGTGGAGTCAACGAATTTGGTGAACTGAACCTATTTGTTCAGTTGAATCCCTCAGGATCCCAAACTACTTACGAGCGAGTTTATTCGCTAACTTAACTGACAGAAAAATATTTGTTTAGTAATTTCAGTCTATAAGAGCTATAGGCCTTGACTGCTACCTAAAATACAGCGATATGAACAAGATGCAAAACTGGAAGAAGGCAATGTGCATACTGATATAGATCAAATCACAGGGCTTACAATTAACAGAAAGCAGTTTGTTTTATTTTTTATTGTAGCTGTTCCTGTCCATTGAATCTGCTGTATTCTCTAGTTTCCTCGCTTCAGGTTATAATACCTGCTCTTTACGAGTAAGCAAACTCTCGCTACTGCGATAGACCAGCTTTATTTGCTGCACATAGGAGAGCCTATAATTTCGGAAAAAAGCTATTCGCAAGCAAACACACGAGACGCGATTATTTGATTAACCAGACAAGCGAGGACTACAAATCTCTAAGACATGACACAACGCTGCAGTAATTTATTTTCTAAAGGTGATCTGTTTCTTACCATTCCCAAATGAGGCAACACATACATTGCATGGCTCAAAGAAACATATCTGGCTTTCTGACATTCGCTTTCAGTTAGACTTAATTCACCAACACACTGATAAGAAATGCTATAAGATTTGAAATTCCCACTTTACGTAAACCTTTCATTAGGTATCTCTACTGTTAAATAGAAGGTGCGGCATAGATTCTTTTGTTGTAAGGACACCAAAGGGGAAAGGAAATGTTAGGGATACGCGCCAATTGATACCTACACCAGTAGGGAACAATACAAACTCATTGCGTATGCACATATTCATATTACATTCCGCATATAATTTCTAAAATACATTACGGAGGGCGCATTGCGCGCGCTTTGCAGTTCGCCGAAGACTCCGTCAACGGAAGCGCCGGGTACGTCCCTAAAGAAACACAACAAAAAGCAAGTCAATAACGCCTTACTCTTAGTTCGAACATACAGCACAGTACGCAAACTAAAATGCATTATTATTAAAATAGTTTTCTGGATTAAACTTACTTACAGTAGAGAGCGTAATACATCGGCTGCGTCTGTAGCGCAGTTCTTGCTACTTTGAATAAGTTAACGTGGATATCGGCGCGGCGTAATTTAATTTTCTCAACGGTATGGTCCTGCAACTTCTTTCTCCTCACTAGTTGTCTCTGAGCAAGTTAAACGTCAATTGTTGCTGAGAGGTGTCTCTGAATGCAACCTAAAGGTAACATCTACTTACTGCAGTTAGGCATCGATTACGGTGAAAGTAATTGCATAGCGTAACCGTGGTTATACCGTAACCTCCTGGCTCTGCTCGCGTCCGGTTTTGTGGCTATTAGGAAACAAAAACTTGACATTGCACCCTAAACGGGAACACACCTCAGGAAAGGTGTTAGTAATATTTTATTGCTCTGAAATTTAAAACAAAGGTAAAAAGAAATGCACATACAGGATTCGAACGCATGTTTAAGTGCCGAGATAATTAGTGTTAATCCATTGTGCCCCAGAAGCTCTTTTTTTTTGTTCCATTCACAATGTACAATATTTACACAGGAACCGTCAGCCGTATTTTACTGACGTACTAGGGTTAAAATTATTTTACAGATTTCAAAATTGCAATACGTATGAGCCAGTCAGGTGCTGGATTCAGAAGTACAAGTTTTATAAGGGCACAATATATTGCAACACTTCCCTTAAAGTATTCTCTAATTTTCCGTGAGTCAAGATCTTTATGACGCACCGCCATCCTGCTTTTCCATATACTGTGAAGGCCCAACGCTACTACAAGGCTTTATGGAATACCGTCCTCGTTCTCAATCGGGGGATACCTGATTTCGTGAGGGTCAAGCGGAAAATGATTTTTAAGAGTCCTTTGAATAACGTCCTTCAAGAATGCGTCCCAGCAGTCCAAGAAAACATACGCTATGGCTTCATACTTTTTACATCACAAACAGCGGACTTCCCATGGGACAAAAATTTCTTTCTATGCAACGACGCTTTAACCCACTATGTACTAAAAAAAAAAAAAGAAAGTTTTGGCTGCAGGAATAATGTTCTTTTTTTTTAACTCTTTTAAGGGCTTCTTGATCAGGGCCTGCACTTAATATGGCACTGTACAATTGTAGAGGGAACAGTGAGCCACATATATCTCTGCTAAGTTTCTTCCGTGTCAGACGACTAAGGTAATACGAAAAAAACCGTGTATAAAAAGCATGACAACCTTGAACAATTTCATCCAAAAATTTCAGAACAGTTACTTGAATACAGTGGAATGTAACGACAAATTCAGGCAAAACTCTGCCCACTCTCAACTGAATGAAGCACTGAAAAGAGGGTCGTTAGTATCCCTAAAGAAAATAAAGCGGATAACTATCGCACCAATAAATGGCCTAAACTAAGGCCTTCTCGTACCCTCCGAAACAGGTTGGTTCGACTGGTCTTTTCCCATCAGGAACCACTCACAAACACTGCAAACACATTATGCAACTTCTGCAGATTTAGACGGGAACAGTATCGCACTTGACTCAAGTACCACAGCTTCCTGACCAGGAAAACTAAGACGAGTTTGCAAACTGTGGCACGCTAAACATCGAAGACGGTGATTGCTGGCTTTAAACGGGCTCTTATTTGTTTTGATAATAACATACTAAAGATTTCGCGACGAACGCAACTGGCATAATCAGCGGATTACTGCAAGTAATTTTAATCCAGCTAACTATTTTATCGCGTATGCATTTTAGTTTATGTACTGCATTGCATGCTCAACGAAACATATAGCTTTAATGACGTGCTCTTTGCTGTGTTTCATTTTTTTAGTGACGCACCTGGACTTTCCGTTGCTGCAGTTTTCGAGGAATGGCAATACGCTTATCGCGCAGCTTTCACAATTTGATTGGTCAATTCTGACCGGCGGTTGCGACCAATAGCAGCGGGGCTTACTGATATATTTGTGAGTATGGAAACGGCAGTTTCGCTACTAGAGGCCTTCAGCTCTCTTCGGCATGCGCTGTTCAAGACCTTTAAGGCTCAGCCAAGGTAAAATCTTTAGTTTATAAGTTTGGAGAACCACTGGATTGTCAATTGTCAGACCACTGGCCAAGCAATGGCAAAGGTCAAGGGTGAAGGCCAAGGTCAAAGATCAAGGTCATTTTAAGGTTAAGTCAAGGTCAAGCCGGGGACCTCAAAGTTATTTCAAGGTCAATTAAAATTTAGTCAAGTGATCGAATCTGGACTGGCTGAGGAGCCGAAACGCGGTGTTTAAGTTTTAGAGTGTGACGTCGCGCAATCCTATGCCAAGTACATCACGGAAGGAACGCCGGCGCGACTAAGAATAATACGATGTCCGGTGTTCACGTGCTAGGCCTTGACGTCATGGTCTCCTAAACCGAATACATAATGGCAGCAGCGGCAGCGGGCCTGGCGCGTTGGTTGCTGGGGCTACACTTGTAGAGCCGATACACGTGAAAGACCACGGTCGCAGTTTTAGATACGCCCTGCGAAGGCGGAGCCGATTCGCTTCAACGTCTTTTCTCTCTGAGCGCCACTTCAACGTCTTTCGCTCTGAGCGCCCCCTGGCATTCCTCCCTCCTTAAGCCTGACGCACGCAGGCACACGTCCGCACAAGCGGACAAAAGCAAACGAGGTTCACCTCTTGGGAACGGTGGCCGGAGCGTTTGCTGCACCTCGTCGCTGATAACGCTTGCAATGGAGGTAGGTGCCGATTGAGGTGCGCCATACAGCAGTCGGAGTTCGTCGCGCACAATCGAACGTACGAGCTACGCAGATGTGTCAATGCCATGCGATGGTAATTCGGCAGAAACGGAGGCAGAGTGGACGGTGCAATTCTGGGCCGACGTTCGCTGCTGAAGCACTTTCTCTATCGTGGATGTTTCCACAAGACATTCTGCGACAGTTTTCGGAGGGTTCGGACCAGGCCAGCAAAAAGCTGCTCTTTGATGCCATGCTTGAGGTAGCGCAGCTTTTTGTCCTCGGACATCGTAGGGTCCGCGCGCTTGAAGAGGCACGTCATGTGTTCGATATACGCCGCGACAGTTTCATTAGGCATTTTAACCCAAGATTGGAGAGCGCGTTCGGCCCTTTCGCGGTGATCTGAGCTGCCGTAAGTTGCCGCAAGATGACGCTTGGACACACTCCAAGAAAACAGCTACTTTTCATGGTTCTCAAATCACGTGCTAGCGCCGTCGTCAAGGCTGAAGTACACATTTCGAAGCCGGGCAGCGTGACCCCAGAGGTTGCAAACGCAGGTACCATTTCATAGGGCTGCAACCAGTCGTTGACGTCTTCGTAGGTGTCCCTGTGAATGGTCTTTGGGACGCGGGGGTTCTGAAACGTAACGTAGGGGGGGGGGGGGGGGGGGGTCGCGCCATGCATTGCGACGACGTTGTGTCTGCCGGTAGTCATGCTCGACAGGGAAAACTCGTGTGGTAATCCTCGTTGCCTGCGGCTCGTGCAGTGAACAGGCATTTTCTCAAATAAAGAACTAGCCCTGCCTGCTTAGCGGAGGGGTACGGCAGATCAGACTTCACCTTCACCAGATAAATAGAGCTGGTACACGTGAAAGTCCACGGTCACAGTTTTAGATACGTCCTGCGAAGGCGGAGCCGATTCACTTCAACGTCCTTTCTCTCTGAGCGCCACTTCAACGTCTTTCGCTCCGAGCGCCCCCTGGCAATATTCTCTTTTTTCTTTGAGAAGTCTTCACTATAATATGAGACCTCAGTGATCCTCGGAGAACTGAACTTGTTCTGGGCTCCCGTCTAGAGATTGTCGAGGAAGCCGAAATCGATGGGCTTATACTGTATTCTTTTAGCATACAATCCGAAATATATCCTTCGCATGTTATGAGAGTTATCTTGTTTTAGCAACAAGCGCAACCGCATATTAAAAACGACATGTCCAACGTTTCCTTCCGCCGTGTACGCTGCGAAACGGGCGAGGGGTTAGCGCTGTGTTCCTGATTGCTGAGCTATTGTCTGTCGTTCTTTTGGTCCAAAAACTAAGAGGAAAACCAAAACAAGCATGCTTTGACGCAAAAGTATACCTTGCGCGACATTAGAAGAGCAGACAAAGCTTTGAACTACGCGGTACCTCTTGAGAGCCTGTTATATACAGGTGTACAAATGTAATTATTTTCAGCTCGTAAAGCCTTTTTGAAAAACTATGTTCAGTCTGGCGACGGTCAGCGCACAAAAGCATAAGCCACCGCCACCGCTTTAGTCCACCATAGCAAAACCAAAGGCGATTCTTATGCGCTTCACAGCATGCACCAAAAAAAGGGCCTTTCAGCCACCGCCGTCTGTCGAGCCTAAACTTGCATTCGTCTGGTACTTGTCCAACAAATGAAATTGTAAACACACATCATTTTATAGTATTTAATGCGTGAGCCATCAACTCCCGCAGGGATGTGCCGATTCGCGGATTACGACTGCGCTCCCAGTGAGTTTATTTGCATAGCTGTATGCATGCTGCTCGTTCCCAAGACATCAAATACAAGCTGAGGTAGCAATACGCAAACTATCCACTTCTTTTCGCACCGTTTGCACCTTTATTTGTTCACGAACTATAACTGCGCTGCAAGAAGTGCCGTGGATGCCGTTCCCAGCCTGTTCCGCACCCATAAGCGGCGCCGACAGCTGCCGGCTGCGCTCGCCAGACAGGGTCACATAAGCGCTTCCAGCTAAATGTATACGCGCTTTGTGATGTAAGCAGTCGTTGATAATGAGTCACTATTACCAGAACTACACCCGATGGCCACATGAAACCGCTGAAGCTGGTGACTTCGCGCTCCGTAATTGCCTAAACTCTAGACCCGATGCCCGCGTACTCGTCTCAGAACGGGCCAGCATTTAGGCGCCGGTTGAGGTTTTGGGCAAAGGACATTGCTGATGAGAAGTGAGAACATGTAAAGTGTAGCTGCTTGTTTCTCTTTTTTTAATATGGTTAAGCAACAGACGAGCGCAACTCTTCACGCCGTTATCTCTTCGGGCGTCCAGATCTCACTCGACCTCCGATTCGACCAAAACAGATTGGGCGACCGTCCACTGATCAGTTCCGTCAGCATCGCGTGCCCGAAAGCCTCAGACGATAGGCGACCGTTGGGGGGGATGGAGTCACCGGTGGTGTAATGCGGCAGATCAGTACGCTAAGGAATCTTACCGCGCAGCACTGACTGTGGCCGTGAATTAACGTACTATGGCGAATAAAACATATGTTACTCTATATCATGTTTTTGCAGTAACATGTTCATCAAGCATTTCTGCATGAGGAACAACCACGGTGTCAATCGTCCACGAAAGAAAAAGAGACGTGTTATTTGATAATGCAGCTTGAATAGCAGACGACGCTCCGCCGTCTAGCCTTTTGTGACGTCATATGCGCATTCCGATATGGCGGTCGCTGTCGGTGGGAGGAGTTTCCCGATTCCGATATGTATCGCGCTTTTTCTAATATGTGCCGTGCGCCAGGCTCTAAATCATTGTGAGTAGCACCAAAGTCTGTTATATTATTCACATAAGTACGAAACGGCAATACATCTAAAACCCTGCTATTGCCCCTTTAACGGAAGCTAAATCATTTTTAATATTTATTTATGATGTCTTGTGGTATTCGACCAGAGGAACAAATAAGCAGGTAACATGCATATTATTAGGTTGAGCAAATATTATGTTGACAATTAAGCTATGTTCAAGGAGTAGTGACACAAGTAGAAGTAACTAAGATGGTTAAACATTTGAGAGAAAATCCTTTATGCAGGAGGAGGAATAATAAAAATAATGTGATTAAGTGTTCAGTAATCTAACGTGATTTCGCTAATCATTATCAAGAAATTTTGACATTTCAGCAAAGTCTTGTTTAGTAATTCTGGGGCATTGTACGTTCCGTAGAAAGTCGAAATCAGTTTTCATGGAAAAGAAGACAAAGTTGAATAAATCTTCTCTGAGCACCCAAATACCTCTGAGGTTCATATTTTTGTTCTTTTTAAAATAAATATGTGCATCCACCTGTTAGTATAATGTTGTTGGCATGAAGTCAGCTAATCATAGCCATTTAAACCATTTGCCTTAATTTCAGCTACTAGGTCATTAGATGATAGCTAGTTGCTTTGCAGCTTGCCTAGCATATGAAATCATTTACTGTGTGTGTACAACACAAACTAACAAAGAATAAATAAAAGCCTATATGGTCATTCAGCTAAGCGTACTCGCGATTTCGCAGATTTGGGGGAGCAAGGCAAGCTCTGGCGTCACATTCACTCACCATATTTTGCTCTCTAAAAACATCTGCCGTTGGAATTCCAGGCGATCCTATACTGTCTAGAAATCACAGGGAAAGAAACGACTGAAAACTAACACCAAAACTGATTACAATAAACCTGATATAACACTGCAACTAAATAAATAAGAATAAATAAGAAATAAGAGGCAGTACGCGATAGCACGCGATAATATAATGCTAGAGGCGGAAGAGTTTTCTAGTAAAAGGAAACCGGAATTCTCGCACCCCATAGAAGGCGATAATGTTTTATGTCGGCAACAAACAATAAGACAACTACTCTGCCAGCATTTTTTTGCAGGACACGCGTTTATTACATATCCCATTAGTAGGCCTTCTTTGCGGTTGTGTTCTAAAGTGAGAGATACAGCTGACACGCTCTGTTTAATATGCTTCACTCTTCATTTTCCTCGTGAACGCTAAGACAGAACTAGCAAAACACTTTGGGCTATCCCGTCGCAGCGAGAATGACCATTCTTGCGCCATAACACAGAACAAACCTTCCCTGTTGCTGTTAGCTATTCCTGAAGGACTTCATGCAGAAACAATTTTTCGACAGTTTTGCGGACAGTGCTTTGTGTCTGAATGTGATTTCATAAGGTCGACTTTGCAACGCATGTTAAGAAATACCTTTTATTGAATTTCTCCTCCTGCTATAGCGATATTATTTAACGATCCACTTTATATGCAGACTTCTCATAAAAGCCTATTAAATGTTTCAACATATTTGCTTTAGGCTATTAGGCAATGATAAGGGCACATGCTGACTTTGAATACATGACGGTGCTGTCTCTAGAAAAGTTGAATAACGATTATTTTTAATAGTATATTTCACGCAAAAAAAGAAATTCCGTCAAGCAGGAAAACCTGCAGACGTCTTATCTTCGCGTGACTTGTATTTTTTGATAATTATTGAAATGGCACATTCTTCCCAAACGCAATTAATTTTTCATCTGTTCCTTTCTTTTCTCGGAAATGAAGCGTTCCTTAAAACATTAGGTTTAAGGAAAATTTTTATAAAAGCCCACTAAACGAAGAATTGTTTATGCCGCAGAAACGCAATTGTGTTTGGTAATTAACTGTCAGAGTATCGAGAGCCCTCATCCTCAAACTCCTTTCAAATGGTATTGAGAATCCCACAACTTTTGAACATGAAGGTATTGCGAGGTCTTCCGGCAGCACATTTATTGATTGTTGGTTTAACTGTTATATGATATTGTTACGGGAAATATTCACAGTACGGCAGTTGTCCACACCACTGAGGATGATCACAGCACAGCACAGCACAGCACAGCAATGCGGTGACTGACAACTGTGGTTTGACCCAATGGGCGGGTACCGAAGTCAAAAAGGTCACTGTAGGTGAGCAAAAGCTGTTTTAACTCTGCGGCGAATTCAAGGTGGAGATCAGTTGCAATCATGCTTTTAACAGGATAAAAGCGCGATGTAGAGGACGAGGGAGGTGTTGCAGGGACGGCATTTGGATTATCCGTAGTCAGAGCTGAAATGGCACAATCGGTCATCCGCGACAGCTTTGCTAGTGAAATTCCCTCGGGCAGAACTTGAGTTGATAAGCTGAAGTTAAGGACCGGGAGAGTGGTACGGTTCTGGGAGATATGCACAATCAGATGAGGAAGGGTGACGTGCCGCGGCAAGATGACATCAGTAATGGGATACGCGAGATAGTCGCCGTCTGGGACGGGTGGGAATGGTGACATAAGGATGTAGACGGCAGCTTCAGGAGGAAGGCGGCAGAACTGTGCTGATCGAAGTCGGGGTGAGCAGGAGGGGTCTTCAGAGCAGAGCGGAAGGTCCAAGCGAAGTAGGCCGGTAGAGCGGTCAATGAGGGCAGAGTGGGCTGTTAAACATCAATGCCAAGGATAACGTCGTGAGGACATTCTTGGAGGACGGTGAACAGCACTAGAGCATGAAGACCACCAATGGTAACTCGCGTTGTGCACATGCCGACCACGGCAGCAGGGCTTCCATTGGCGACGCGAACTGTGGGCGAGACGGCTGGAGTAAGGACTTTTTTGAGGCGACGGCGAAATAAGGAGCTAAAAACGGACAGTTGGGCGCCGGTATCAATGAGAGCAGAAAGAGGAACACCATCCACAAGGACGTCGATGCGATTATTTTGTAGGGCAGGGGTCAGCAGAGTTTTTTCAGTCCAGTTCACAAATGCAGCGTCAACTCCGGGAGCTGCATTGGCTAGTTTTGCGGTATGTGGCTGGAATAGGACGGGGACAAACGGCGGCGAGGAAGAGGAGAACGCGAGCGTCGGGTCTGCGGGGATGGTGAACGGTTGGCAGCACGAGCAGGGACACCGGGGTCAACAGTGGTCTGGTCGGGGCGAGGTGAGGTATAGCGAGGGGCATAGTCTCCGCGGCGGTCGACGTAGGTGAATTGACGAGATGGCGTGTACCAACGGCTATGGCGGTGACGGGAAATGTGGTCAACGCGGGAACAAGTAAAGCAGATGGGACGATTGTCATGGGTACGCCACTCATTCGGATTGCGGTACCGATATCGGGGCGCGAAAAAAGCGGTGGGTGAAGCAGCTGCAATTACTGGAAGGGCAGGTCCTGAATCCACGGTGTCGGTGCGGCAGGTAGAAGGAAGACCCATATTGGCAACCTCTTGACGAACAACAGCCTGAATGAGTGATATTGTAGCCAAGGTATTGTCGGGGGTATGCGAGAGTGAATCTGCAGGAGTCATTGCCTCGAGCTCTTGGCGGACGATGCGGGTCAAAGTAGTGGCATTAGTTGGCGGTCGAGGAGGCGAATGATCGGCACAGGAAGAGCTGGCAGCCGTGTTCGGTAGCCGGTCGAAACGATGAGATATGCGCCTCTGTTTCGCTTGTTCGAAACGTCGGCACACTTGTAGTACAGAGTCCACGATGGAATAATCCCTGCACAAAAAGAGGTTGAAAGCATCGTCGGCAATGCCTTTTACTATGTGGCCGTCTTTATCCTCCTCAGGCATGGCGTGATCGACTTTGCGGCACAGGGATAGGACGTCCTGTATATAAGTGATGTAAGACTCTGCAGACGTTCGCGCGCGAGAAGCGAGCGCCTTTTTGGCGGTAAGGTGACAGCCAATGGGCTTTCCGAAGAGGTCGTGGAGCTTCTGCTTATAGATATCCCAAGATGTGAGGTCCTCTTCATGGGTCTCAAACCACACCCGCGCTGTCCCAGTCAAGTAAAAGATGATATTAGCAAGCATAAGTGTGGAATCCCACCTGTTGTGCTTGCTGACTCGTTCGTATAGGGCCAGCCAGTCGTCGACATCAACGTCGTCGGTCCCACAGAAGGTTCCGTGGTCACGGGGATGGGCCATGACGACAGCAGGTGCCGCGGCAATAGATGTAGCGGCGTCAGTAGTCATAGTGGTGGTAATGATGCGTCGGCCGCTGCGGAGATCCAGCTTGTGACGGGGATCGAAAGATGCGCCTCCACCAAGAGATGTTACGGGAAATATTCACAGTAAGGCAGTTGTTCACACCACTGAGGATGATCACAGCACAGCACTCGCACAGCACAGCACTCGTCTGCGTCTTCTTCTTCTGGGAGTCTGTCGCACTTCTTTTTCGTCAGCACGGCCAGCGAATACCGCTCAGTAACAATATCCTCAACATGCAGTCAATGACTATAGTCTGGAAGCCTGACCTCTACCTCGGAGTTGCAATGGCACCGGCCTATGCAGGCATTGAAGGTGACGGTTCAGCTGGCTCATAGCAATTTGACGACTGCCCCCCTCAGTTAAGTTCAATGCGGCATCCACATCAGGCAGGTTAGAAGCCTCATTAGGCACTGATGACCAACTAACGGACGCACTTGTTCTGAGGAAAGCGCTCATTTATTTCTGCAGTCAGCGTGTGAGAGTTCGCAATCAGGTTTTCTCTGCTATAACACAAATTTCTATGGAAAACATTGCAGCAACACTTCGGCTCCATCTTTGAGGCTACGATGTAACTTTGTTAATGGATTCCGTCTGGGGTTCACTAACTCTCGTTCGCATAAACGCACTGAGCTACTCGCTTAATCACTTGCCACTCTACTCGTGCTTCTGTTATCTCACATATACTGTTAGCATACCGTAGTAAGCTGGTAAGCTGCATACTACAGAAAGGCCATCGACATAGATATAAAGCATCGCTTTTACCATGCTGTACAAACGTGCCTTTGTAGAATCACCCTCCCGCCTACCTCATAGAATATACTTGGCAACCCGGCCATATCATGCAGCCCGATGACATCCCACAACCCACCGACCACTGAGTACTCGGACATATCACCTGCCGATTACGAGTATCATTAGCGAGAGACGTGCTTGCAACATTTTACCCACTGCGCTGACGACTCCTGACGACTCCTGACGAGTCTGCCACGTTAATACCGAAGAGCGCATAGGCAGAAAAAACACTGCACTGCCTCCTGATCTCTCCGAACTCGAGATACAGAGTCCTAATGTTACTAAACAACCCCAAGAAGTATGGGTGTGCTATTGTTACCACAGGCCTGCAATATCAATCTGCGCCTAATTTAGAATGTCCCGGTTATTCAGAGCTTCACACGAAGAAAGTCACGGTATTTTACTCACTGTGATCGTTCGCACCATAAAGAGGTATTGGATGCTTCCATATGCGCATGACAGACTGGTAGTCACTCTAGCTGTTGTGTGAGGTAAGGTAATTCTCGAAGTTCCAAGTACGATGTGGCTTCCTTCGGTGAATGGTGGTCACAACAAAAAGCAACCTCCCAAGCCGCCTTTATTGCTGTGAATCATCATACTGTCACGGATGTCACGAATCTAGGGGGCACGAAGTTTAATGGCGTTTCATCAGTTTGTCAGGTACTGCTCGAAGATACTAGAAAGCACACCCAGGACAGAACTCAGCACGACTCCTATTTGACGATCAAGATCAAGCCTGAGGCCGTTCGCGAAGTCTAGAATTCCTGGCTTACAGAAAGCAAGACAGGGGTTTTTGCTTCCGCAGCTTCCATGCCATGATCCTTGGCTGAACATCAGAAAATATCAATGGGAAGCTGAACTTTTAGTGCAGATTACTGATTTCTTAGGCCACATGATGAAAGCACAGTTATACAGACAACGATACAGAGTACACACGTACACACACACACACACACACACACACACACACACACACACACACACACACACACACACACACACACACACACACACACACACACACACACACACACACACACACACACACACACACACACACACACACACACACACACACACACACACACACACACACACACACACACACACACACACACACACACACACACACACACACACACACACACACACACACACACACACACACACACACACACACACACACACACACACGCACGCACGCACGCACGCACACACACACACACACACACACACACACACACACACACACACACACACACACGCACGCAAGCACGCAAGCACACGCACACAAGGACGATGCTGTATTTGAATATGTGGCTTCTGTGCATCATTTTCTGTAATTCAGCTGCGTATTTCATCAAGTGCGCCGACCAACTAGCCCAACAATCCACTCTATTATTGTTCCTATAGCCATCGGAACTTTTCGGTTGGAGCGCAGGAAGCGCGTAGCAAGAGTAATCAGTCCGTGCAACTATTATCGAACCATTTCACGAGAGGCTTTAATTGTTTTTCAGTGTAATTAAATATCTCATTCAGTTACGCAGAGTTCACTATCATCTGCCGTTGTAACCAGCTTGTGATGTTGACGAATGCTGGTCGTTATTGTTTTTCGATACACCAGTAAGCAATGCAGCTTTTTGTGCTTGGTTTACTGCCCTCTGCAGCGAATGCCTATTTGCTGAAAGACCAACTTGTCGCAAACATTCTGCCCTAAACCGCCAACTAAACCGACAAAAGTGCAAAGAACGGCGGTGTTTTCCGACCACCAAGTTGTCACAACAGTGTTCTCTCGGAAAGTGTATGTGATTCTCGTGGACATCGTGCAATATTGTCGCTCGCTAGATGATTACGCGAGAATGTGATCACTTCCTGTCCCTGAACAGCCGCCGGAGCCGAAGAAAGCTCGGTGATGTCTCCGCCGTTACCGACCAAGTTGCATTGTCTGTCTGCCAGGAAAAGTAATGACCAGTAAGCAATTGAGTGCACATCAGTGCTCGTCCAAAACAAAAAAGCAATAAGTTTTGTTACTAGAAAACTGTATTTGCTCTCTTTGCTCGAACATCGATTGCGGCCTGTCCGCAGCCGCGTCTATCTTCGGAGTGGAACTTCGATTGGGCAAACAGAGGCCAAGATTTTATTGACCATCCAGAGGCAATAACCACATGTGTAACTCCAGGCCAGAAAGCGTGATGTCTGCGGTTGAAATGCTAGTTTTTGTTGCAGCATTCGACAAAGCCTTGGCGCCGGTTAGTTCCAATGAAATGCCAATAGAATACTTGTGAAAAAACTCTAGCTCTTTTTGTCATGAGAACGCACGATGAGCCATTCAAAAAAATTTACCGACGATTAGTTATTCCTTATTTTGACATTTGAGCACAGGTCATCAGCTGTATCAGCTTTTCGATAAATTGAGGCAAATAATTCGAGCAAGATCTGCATTAGAGACACCTTCCATTTTTCATACATATTGCATACCAACTAGTTCCTCTTCTACGAGTGACAGATCTGGGCCTTTCCTTTCCTGCAAACCACTTAAGTGGCTCTACGTTTTGATGAAGGCGAAATAAAGAGGCGTTCGTGTAGTGCACGTTAAAAATTCCCAGGTGGTCGAAATTACTACGGAGCCCTCCACTAGGGCACACCTTTCTCTCTTTTCGCTTTCACTCCCATCTTCCTCCCTTCCTTTACGGCGTGGGTAGGTGTCCACAGAACAGGTGTGACAGACATTCCGCCTTTTCTGTTCTGTGGAACAATTATTATTTGTTATTGACTTTGATTATTGATATAATTAAACCACATCAACCATTTTGTCACTAGCACACCTTTACTAGACGCTCTAGCCTATGGTACCATTCTTTTTCCGATATACCAAATAGTTCTTCATTTGCAGTACCGACAATGTCATTTACACCTTTTCTTCACTCTCTATCCTATGGCACCATTCATGTTGGCTGCGGAGGTTGTTAACAGAGACACCAACACCGACGATTACGTTGCTCGTTAGTGCGAACAGCAGGAACTGGGACCAAAGAGCTGCACTCCTAAATTTCCAGAACACTGTAGAATATACACCTCAGCAATGCGAAAGCATAAGCATCACTGGTGCACACGGTGCAGCAGGCTTGGTCTCATTATCATTACCAACTAAATGCACCTTCATTATCACTGCTAATGTCATCATTGTCATTATTCCTGATTGCAGCGTGATTGGCATCGGTACTATCATCCTCACGTTAGATAAGGAGAATTATGATGTGCGTTTCACGATCCCGGGCGTTGCGCCTTATTTTCGTGCACTGTGTGTACTTTGTTGAGCGGCATTAAAGAATAATCCCGGACGTGGCGCAGTTGGTTAAAGCGCTCGGCTGGAGGTCCAAGGGATGGAGGTTCAATTTTCCTGTGAAGGCCGGGTTTTTATTATGTATTTCTTTATTTATGGAGCTGGTTGCGGGGGTCAACGGCGACGCCGCGAAACGCATGAGCGGATGCCAAAGAGCTGCGCTCTAAAATGTTTTCTAACAAATTTTAACAGCTTCCGGGGGGGAAGGGGGGTGCTTATTTCGACTTGCGAATTTATTCCTTCCTTAGTCTACTTGTGTCCAGACTTGTGCAAAGCCACATGCCTTTAAGGGAAATAGTATATATAAGTGCGCACTATAGCGGCTAAGCTCAAAATTGGCTATTAAGAAAATAATTTTTAAATGAAGGTAACAAATACAGACAAACAATTTTCTTCGTTCATTCTTGTTCATTCACCCATACCTTCCAGTTGATGTCGTTTGTAGATAGGCGTCGCCGGAATCAAGCCGGCTTTCTTGAAATTTTTTGAAACATTTTATTACACGAACAAAGGTTCACGAATATCGAGCCTAACTTACAAAATTGTTACGCAGTCAATAGAAATCTCGGAAGATTCACAGCTAGATTTCTATTATATTATGATATTCCAAGGAGGATAAGTGCAACGTAATGAAATACGTTGCGGAGCTAAAGCCCCAGAGGGGCGAAAATGTATTGTAAAATCAACCATGCCCACATTTTCGTTTCATTGTACCATATCCTTAGTTTTCCTTACGCAAGTACAAGTACAAAAATCAGAAAAATCAGCAGAATTCATGGTAGCAATATAAGTTTATTTTGATTTACTCAGCACATAGCCCTGGACTTACAAGAGCAATGTTTTGGCTTTTTTCTGCAACGCAATTTGTATCTTGCCCTAACTGAACCAATACATTTTAGCAGAAGGCCGCCATTCATGTTGTTGTCTGATGCACTATAAGCTAATATTAGAACAGCTTATTCTATGCGAGCGTTTTTTTAGAAGGTGATCATTTATTTAAAAAGGTCATTAACTTTTATTTATTTTAGCCTCGGCGTTACATTGGAGACTATGCCGGACATAAAGAAGCGGAAAGCATCAGATAGTTCGCTAATAAACTAATTGCGTTGATTAAAGTTTTAATTTTTAATTTGGGGGTATGTTGTATATTCGGAATTGGAGCCGAGAAACATATTTCCTAAAAAAAAATGCAGCGTGCTTTAAAAGGCCCTCCAATGGACGCTTTTGAGCAAAAAGTGTTTAGAAAACGTTTGGTTCAATGCTATGTGTGTCGAACCTGGGGTTCTAAGAGGAGATAGACAACAGGCTTTGCATCGCTCACTGCCCTTTCACGTGATGAAAACGGCTCTCAAAAGCCAGCCATTTACACAAACTCCAGTTTCGTGACATGTATTATATATGGGCACTTCATCGTAACTAAGCGGCGTCAAGGTCCTTGTCGAATGTTCCGACAAAAAAAAAAGCACTGCAACCACAGATATCGCACTTTCTGGCCTCGAGTGAGACGTGTGGTTATTGCCTCTGGATGGTCAATAAATCTTGGCCCATGTTAGCTCGATGGAACTTTCACTCCGAAGCTGAGATGTTGGTGCAGACAAGTCGCAATGGTTGATTTCATTAAGAGACCAAACAGACTTTGCTGGAAACGCTACTTCTGGCTCTTTTGTTCTGGAGAAACACAGATGTGAGCTCAATCGCTTTACTTTCTTGAGGGACAGAAACAGCGGCATTTTGAGAAAGTTAACTTATTTAACTAATTCGCAAACTAACTTAAACATGCTGCCTCTTACCTGGTGGCCGCCGTAGACACCACTATATCCACAAGGCTATAAAGAAACGTAAAGTCAGTTTCTTTTTCTTGAAATTTTGGACCTTCCTAATAAAAAAAAAAAAAAATCACCGGGTACATCATAACCGGCGTAATACAATTATTGAGTGATAGCTCATACAGCTCGTTCGAGCGAATTGCAATCTAGTAAATAATCGACTGCTGCGCATAAAAAGCCATATGATGGTAATATGCAGTTGTAGGGGTTGATGATCGCCTCTTGTATGATAGGCGATGACAAGTTAACGGAATGAAAAAAAAAAATGAAAAAGGGGGTTCACTGGTGTCAAGATTTTAAAAATTAAAAGCAAATGCTTGATGATACTATTAAAAAAATTTAGACTGCGTAATTGATTAATGAATTGTTCGATACATTTGAAAAAGGTGGCTTCAAAAGTGATAAAATGCTGAGAATGAAATTGCAATACTCGGTAGTGCTAATTAAGAAAATGTAGTTTGCGTAATTGATCAATTTAAGCTCGAAATAATAAAAAGTAATAAAATTGGCAAAGGACATAGGCGGCCTACCCGCAGTGAAGGCACGGGGGGCGGCTCTTGGAAGTCGTCCAGGAGTCGCATTTCCTGGAATTTTGGCGCTGCTCGTAGACTTGGCATTGACAAATGAATTGTTCGACATATTTGAAGAAATTAAAATTTTAAATTAGGAGATTTCAAAAGTGACATAAAAATGTGCAACGCTTGGTAGTGCTAATTAAGAAAATGCAGTGTGCGTAACCAGTTATTAGTCAAAATAATTAAAAATGCAAAAATTGTCAAAAGGATATGGCCGGCCTCACAGCAAAGCTCAAAATGAAAACGAAATGCTTGATATACTTACTAAGAAATTTTAAAGCACGTATCTTGACAAAAAATTGAAAATGCGCTGAAAAGTGTCAAACTACTCGGAATGGAAAGCCAAAGTGTACTGATGATCACTTTCGGTGTAAAAATTCGAATATTTTTTTAAATAAACAAATAAAACAAATTTAGAAAAGTGAAAAACATCATCGGCGTTTGTGAGAATTTCATGTCATGCCCTTAATGTAGGTGCTCAAGCGTCTCTCTAACCTTTTTTACCGCTCTGGAAAACGTATAGAACAGAAAATTGTTTCTAATAATAAACTGATAAATTGCTTTATTCGAACAGAGACCTCTGGTCGGCCTCATGAGCAGTACTTTTCTGAAAATACAAGCGCAATATTTGTTGGAATGGCGAAAACACTCAGTGAATCTTCTCATGAGCTAAGCCGGTACATTTCGAAGCTTATTACTATAATAATTATGACAAAGCGCGGGACTTCCACAGGAAAACATAATTATGAGAAGATCACACCACCTCACTAGAGTGGCTCAGTTATTAGGCGCTAGACTACTCAGCCAGCGGACCCGGGTTTGATCCTAGGCTTTGGTTGGTTGGTTGGTTTGTGGGGTTTAACGTCCCAAAGCAACCCAGGCTATGAGAGACGCCGTAGTGGAGGACTCCGGAAATTTTGACCACCTGGGGTTCTTTAACGTGCACTGACATCGCACAGCACACGGGCGCCTTGGGTTTTCGATTATGACGCTCAACGTGCCAAAATACTGCAGGCTGTGACTGCAGTGGAAGGCTGTAGCTGATTTCTACCAACCGAAAACCATTAACGTGAACTGAAAACGTACAGAACACGCGCGCTTTTCGATTTAGGTGGGTTTTCGATTATGACGCTCAACGTGCCAAAATACTGCAGGCTGTGACTGCAGTGGAAGGCTGTAGCTGATTTCTACCAACCGAAAACCATTAACGTGAACTGACAACGTACAGAACACGCGCGCTTTCCGTTTCACCTCCATCGAACTGCAGAAACGATCCTTGGCTTTGTTTCTGCAGTTCGATGGAGGTGAAACGGAAAGCGCGCGTGTTCTGTACGTTGTCAGTTCACGTTAATGGTTTTCGGTTGGTAGAAATCAGCTACAGCCTTCCACTGCAGTCACAGCCTGCAGTATTTTGGCACGTTGAGCGTCAAAATCGAAAACCCACCTACCAACAGACCTAATGAGAGATTGGCGTAGTTCCGCTGCAGCGTATTGTTTATACTGTTCATCTTTTTCTTCAGGCGATCTATCCAAACATGCGCTTCCTCATTTTTGATCGGCTTTTCAAAGTACTGTAGCAACGTGCTAAAGAATATTCAGAAACGTAAGTTTGCTATAAATTTCCGTTTGCTGCTTTAATAAACCGAAAATTTTAAAGGACCGTTCTTCAAAAAATCCTGCGTGTGAGAACCAAATCACCAGAATACCTGTTGCAGGCAACCACTAGGTCCTCTCGTTAGCGATGGTGAGAAGGATTTCAAACCAACCTGGCTTTTTTTATTGAATTTATGCCACTCTACTCCTAGGCCAGTCAGGAACGTTCATGGATGGCTCAGTTAAATTCCGGATTTATATCTACGTTGGGCATTGTTTTAGGACATCCAGAAAATAGGATTACTCCTGCGCATGGTATTTCACATAGTTTATTCACCTCTTTGGATAACCACTGCATGGCTGACACAGGAGTTCACGCAGTGCTGTTTATGAAGGTTGCGCAACTTTCATAATCGGAAGTATGCAATAATAAAAAGCAATGATGCTGCAGCACAAAGTCTGCCTTCAGCCATTTTCGACAATTAGCGCTGTTGCGATGGGACCACTACTAAGAATCGCCAACTGAAAATAATCGTCCCCGGCTAAATATAAGGAATTGCATGCTCGCTAAAACCGCTTCGTAGGCAGCACGCTTATTTTGTTTCGCGAGCGCTACGCCCAGCAATGGCTACAACAAAAGTTATCTACTTTCCCCTCCAGAGAAACACCCATTGCTTCGTCAAAAAAGGCCGAACTATATTTCAAAAAGTATACACAAAACTAAAACAAATATAACGCTTGTCGGCTTCCTCTGGCCTCTTGTAGGTAGCAATGGCAAGCTTTCTGCATTTGGCAGCCTCTATCCAATATAAAAAAATCTTGGACTGCCGCTATGGTAGAAACAGCAAACACAGTGGATGATTGTTCTACTTAGGGTTTCCATGAGAAAAATAGCGAAGGCTACAAGATTTCTCCATTTTTTTCCCTCCATTTACGCATATAAATTATCTCCAGCATAGCGCGTAGCTTAAGAGTAATTTCATTATTGCGAGGAGCATTATACAGTGGAGGAGTGGAGGGTGGTTGGTCCTGGCCCTGATGAGGCTGGGATAGGTAGGTCACCGCCGCTTGCGACAGGGGCTAGCCTGCCACAGAATTTTTGTCTGTTGTAGGCCGTCATTGTGGACGACGGCTGCTGCGGCGCGCGTCTTTCTCTCCCTCTTCTTTTTCTTTCTTCTTTATTTTCCCTTTTGTCCGCACGAGGCAGCGGAGGTGACTCAGCTACAGAGTCAGTAGCAGGCCCGCGCATTTTCTTCTCCTTCTTCCTACAGCCACAACAACAGCATTTTACAGGTAGGAAGCGCTTCCTTACTCCGGAGTGCGTCCTCGCAAGTCTTTAATATACGGGCTGCAATTTCCGCTTTTCCATGGAACCTAGTACTAATGTCTCGCAATGACAGCATCGGAATTTTGAATGTCTCTTCAGTGAAACACGTTATCCTTGAGCGATAGGATGAAGACGCTATGAAAGAAGACGGCACCGCACCGAAGATTCAGGGCAGATCTCGAGGTGAAGAGCAGCGTTTAGACGAACGATGCTATAGATAGCACGGCGTCATTGTTTTATGCAATGGATAGGTGGATTGCTCGCAGACATCAAAATGTTGTTGGATAGCTTGCTAGAGTTTTTGTGCCGCGCAAGGGCTTGCAGTTGCAACAAAGAAACCAAACCTTCTCCATCTTGGCCGACTGTCCTATACCCTTTAAAAGTTATCAGTGGTTGTGACAGGACTAATCGCTTACTTTGAGTAAACGGAGGGACAGACAGCACAAACACATATGCCTGCGTTTATCACTCGTTTCTTCCCATCCCACCACCGCAATTACTTCCACACCTAAATATCAGACTGGGCCTAAGCGGTAAACTCCGTAAAAGCCATACTTTACAAAAACTTTTATTTTTGCTGATTTTGAAACGTTCTCTGTTTGCTTACTAATAACTCACCCTCGTTGTCAATCAATCAAGGAATGTTGCCGCTTCTCGCACTGATGAACTGATAGCCTACGGTATAGCCTAGTATAGTGGTTACGGCGCTCGACTACTGTTCCCAAGGGCGCGGGATCGAATCCCGGCCTCGGCAGCAGCTTTTCGATGGAGGCGAAAAGCAAGGCGCCCGTGTGGTGTGCGATGTCAGTGCACGTTAAAGAGCCCCAGGTGGTCGAAATTTCCGGAGTCCTGCACTACGGCGTCTCTCACAGCCTGAGTTGCTTTGGGAAGTTAAACCCCACAAACCCAACAAACCCAATCCTCTTCTCGTTTATTAAAGTGATAGCGTGACGACATCAACGTCAGATGATACCAAAAAGAATCTGGCTAACCAGCAGGGAACACAGTATAGAGTTGGTCACACTTTTATAGAGCGCTCAAGCGGTCTGCTGCAGGGCGAATTCAGCCAGATCTTAACTCTGCTGCTTGGCTATGGGTAATGCGTTTTTGTTTGGTTCGCGTGACATACATACATACATATATATATATATATATATATATATATATATATATATATATATATATATATATATATATATATATATATATATATATATATATATGTGTGTGTGTGAAGAAAAGAAGCCAACAGTCGGCGAGGCCAAGGAAAGCGTTGGGGATGGTATCTTTCCCCTAAACAGATTACATTACTAATCTCTGTGATTATACAAGTAAACATTAAAAACAAAGACAAAGTACCATCCCCAACGCTTTCCTTGGCCTCGCCGACTGTTGGCTTCTTTCCTTCATGTATTATAACGAGCACCCTCATTTCCCCTTAACTGATCTGCTTATATATATATATATATATAAATGTGTCACTCTCGACAGTTGAGTGGTTCTTAGATTACATTGACTGTTTACCGTTGCTTAAGTCCGAGATTTAACATTGCCGCCAACTATGAAGAAAAAACATTTCGCTGTTTCCAAATATTGATTTAGCAGTTCATGTAACATGTTGTCGGCGTCCTAGTGAGTTTACACCAAAATCTCGCATCACCTCGCAATTGTTTTTTTTTTTTTTTTTTCATTTCTACTCAAAAAACAACTTCTAATTTCATTCGTCCAGAAAATGAAGAAAGCGGAAGTCGCCTCACGGCTTGTTCCGGAAAGGTATATATATATATGTCACTCTCGACAGTTGAGTGGTTCTTAGATTACATCGACTGTTTACCGTTGCTTAAGTCCGCGATTTAACATTGCCGCCAACTATGAAGAAAAAACGTTTCGCTGTTTCCAAATATTGATTTAGCAGTTCATGTAACATGTTATCGGCGTCCTAGTGAGTTTACACCAAAATCTCGCATCACCTCGCAATTGTTTTTTTTTTTTTTTTCATTTCTACTAAAAAAACAACTTCTAATTTCATTCGTCCAGAAAATGAAGAAAGCGGAAGTCGCCTCACTGCTTTTTCGGTAAAGGTAATTTCAACAGCTCAATGTTAAGTTGAGTATAATATCGAGTCATAGATGGCGTCATCAGTTCCAATATGCGCTGACTGGAGTCAGTGCTATAAGTGCAGCGCGCTGCACTTGACGTAGCTTTTGTGAAACATTCAGCGACAATATATGGACTCTATTTTCCTGTAAATCCAAGTTTACCAAGGCGGTACGCGTTTCATCATAAATTAAAAATTACTACGTCCCAGATTTGAACCTTGACGGAGAAAACCCCTCTGCGAATGATCAGTTGAATGAATTGCCACACGCGTCTTATTGCAAGCTTAGCGTTCATGTACTTCTTGAGAACCTTTGAAACCGGCCACCTGCTTCCTGTTTACGCAGGGCATTGTTTGGAGTTCTTTCGTGGAACCTCAGAAAACAGCGACGGGTAATACGTGGTGCGGATGCGCGTCTGTGTCTCAGAATTGTGGACAAAGCAATGTTTCAAACGGCTTGTTAGCGAAAATCAAGATTTCTTCCCGCTTCTAACACTGGAGGCTCTCCTTCCGGGTTTTCGTCTCCCGCGGGTAATGGAAGACAGGGAGTGGCGGGCCATTCAATGGACGAGCACAGAAGAGTTGGCGGAGCCCCTGCCTGCCCTAAAATTCCTGATACATCTGTATATATATCTGTCGATGAATCAGCTATAAAATAGAGGAGCTTATAATCAGGCACTGCAGTATCGAAAAAATCTGAAAATAAGATTTACAGCGGTTAACACGGGCAAAGCCAGGAAAAGAGTGCCGTTCCATTAAAAACATTTCATTATCATTATTTCTTTTCGTCGGACTTGAAGCAGCGCAAAATTACGTACAATACCCGAGTTTCAATTTTTTTTTCCCCACAATGAGCACAAGGTATGTGTGAGGTGTGGGGAAAGAGACAGAATGAATGTTGAATTTTTGGATGCTCTACAGGCCACGTGGCAAAAACATGACAGTAAGGATCAGCGGTACATGTACACATGTTAGAAAATAATGCACAGCAGTATTGCGTACTCAATAAATAAATAAATAAATAAATATATATATATATATATATATATATATATATATATATATATATATATATATATATATATATATACCTCTACCTTGAAGAAGGACGGTCCACCGTCCGAAACTGTTGGAATAAAATAGATAATCGGGAAAGTTGTGTGACATCCTGTTTGAATATACATATATATATATATATATATGACACTTTCTGTACAACCTCCAGAAATCTTGGCAAAATTTTATTTCAGAATAATATGCATAAATCATGGCATCAAATCTTTCGTGCAATTTTAAAGGAAATGACAGCTGGTTCTGTTTTGAGAGCGCTATCGCGGATTCTTAGTCTTATTCAGCGTAATCAGACCATTTTTTATTGGAAAAATAATGATTACTAGTCAGGGACGGGTCTATTGTTGAAGCAGGCTCCTCTGTACGCCCAGACATATCCCTCTTTCATAGCATTCAATATTGTTCGAGCATTAGGTGAGACAAAGACATTGTATTTGTTCATGGTATCGCCCAAATCAGATGAAACCCTTTAAAAAGTAGAATGGATGCATAAAGCTTTCAAGAATATACATTATAGGACTGTTCAAGTGCCCACCCTAATTCAGAGGTAAGTGCATGTACGCGAACGAGGAACTGCAAGCTTAAATAACAAATATGAGCCCTTAACCCTATTTTCTCCGCCCGCTCTCTACGGCGGCAGCAGCTTTCGATGCAATGAGCCGCGCAATACTTATACGTTTTATCAACGGCACGCAAGCCGCGCTGATGACAGGTGTCTAAAGTAATGAGCAACTTGTATTTTCGAAAGCAGCTTTAACCAGTGTCTTCATCAGTGACACAATTTAGAAAAGTATCGGTTACACCGAAGTACGAGCGATAGATGTTTTTCATTTTCCGATTGGGCTTGTCGAAACCTTTTCAAGATTACATTATTTGACGTTGCAGCGCAGTGCTCATATTTATTGACATTTAACTATTATTGGCAGTTAATTACAACTTGTAATTAGTTCAAATCAGACACTCGACCTAAGCTATCCAATTATATATGATTGGTTGCTGTAGCGTAAAGTTAGATTTAATCAGAATTATCTACCTAACGGCACGCAATTGATACATAAAATTAGCTCACTGGAATTATATACGACATAAGATATTCAAATATATTACTTAATGGGCAGTATTGAAATAAATTGTTGATCTTAATTGACTAACAACATAACACAACATAAGCTATGTGACGATAGATATAGGACTCGATGATGTAACGTGAAGATCAATTTTAATCACAATTAACCAGTTCCAATATGCGCAGAGTGAAGCCAGCGTGATGCGTGCAGCGTGCTGCACTTGACATGGCTGCGGTGCAACATTCAGTAGCAATATTTGCACTCTACTTGCCTTTAAATTCTAATTTACCATCGCGGTATGCGTTTCTTCATCTCATCAAAGAGCGGGTTAGCAAATAACTACATCCCGAATTTGAACTTTGAAGGAGAAAACCCCTCCTGCGAATTATTATTAAAAGGAAGCCACACGCGTCTGATTGAAACCTTGGCGTTCCTATACTTCTGAAGAACCTTTGAAATCGGCCAGCTGCTTCCCATATGCGCAGGGTATTATTTGGAGTTCTTTCGCGGAACCTTAGAAAACAGCGATGGGTAATACTCTCTACAGACGTGCGTTCATGGCTCAGAATCGTGGACAAAGCTAACTTTTTAACTGGAGGCCCTCCTTCCGGGATTTTGTTTCGCTCGTTGAATGGAAGACTGGGAGTTGCGGCACATTCAGCTGGTGTGCTCAGAAGAGTTAGCGAAACTCCTAGGTTCATTAAAATTCCAGATAATTTTTCTTTATTTATATATGGCGATTCACAAGTACTAAATAGAGTAGTTGGAACTTGAAAGCAAGCTTTACGAAAGTTAACGTGTCAGAGCCATATAAAGTGTGCTGTTTCAATGAAAACATTTCATGATCAGCCTGAGGCTTTGTTCTGTTGGATGTGAAGGAGAGCAAAATTACGTGCAATTGCGTGCAAGAGCTGTCGCTGTAAGAGATAACTTCCTTCTGATTTATATTCAATTCGGACACTGAATTGAAAGCTACAGCGGGTGAAACGGACGAAGCAGAATGTTGCAAACATTTCGGTAAGTAAAGGCGAAGTTAATGTCACTGGCTTTTGTTTTTGGTGCACGATGGCGGTATATTTAGAGCAAGTTAACAGCGAAAGCAGTGCTAACAGCACTTTGAAATCAGACTGCCGTGGAGGAACTGTGTGAGGCGATTGCAAGGGGCATGAGCCTGACCTCGTCTTCTTCCTCATAATTGTCCTATGCAGAAGAGGAGCCATCCTGGAGACTCAAGGTGTTGAGGGACAAGACAATGGGGTTTTGCTAGGGTTGAGGCGATGCACGTGTAGTCTCGCGGCCAGAGAGACAAGGCTCGGAGAGGGTGCGAGTGCCTCGGCATCATAATTGACAGGATATGGGAGCTTCAAGATGCGATAGGGGAAATTATACTGCTCATAAGTTTCCTTGCGAGGCGCGGTGTAATAGGAGGCATCCAAATGCGGGTAAAGGGCTGGGCTGGCAAGATCTTGCAGGTTGAATTTTGTCGTGGTGGGCTTTTGGCGGCACTGATTAGCTGGCATGGAGAGCCCTAGAGATCAGGCGAAACTGTTGCCGTTCCTGGCAGCTCCAGAACTAGTGGTACCAATGTAGAAGAATATTGATGTGAATGGTTCAATGTCAGCCTCAGAAGGCGAAGAAAGGAGGAAAGCCTGCAGCAGAATGAGCAGCTGTATTGAGAGCGAACGTAATATAGGAGATTACCAGCTCTCATTTCTATGGTTCAAAAAAAACCAAAATCGGCTCCAGCATACCGTGCTAGGTGATTACTGGCAGCAATAAACAAGCATTTATCACAAGCATTAAATGAAAGAGAGCCATATATTTGAATGCCAGCGCTATCAAAAACGCGAGGCGGATAAGGTAGCGGCTGAAACTCTCCTGAAGAGCGGTGAATGGATATCGCGCGGCTTGAACAGTCCAGGCATTTTTTAAGAAATTTAAAAAGAAATTTAAGTAGCACATGCTACAATAGCAGTAGCGTAGGCGAATGTGCGTGTACTGCCGCCAAAATCTTGAACTGACATCCTTGGCGGCCGCATTTTCTGTGATTCTGAACACTACAGAGGAGTTAAAAGGCTGAACGTGCAATTATAAGAAAAGGCTCACCACGCCCTTGCTTAATCTTGAGCTGCCGGCAAAATTTATCCATACTAAGGCGCAAGAGCACAGAAAATGCGCCCATACAGCACGTCAGTTAAAGACTTGGGCGGCTGTATAGAGGCTGTTTCACCGTTACAAGGAAATTCAGAGTGCGTTGCCCCACGATGACGTGAGCGCTGCAATCACGCCCTGCTGGGAAGCTCATGCAAGCGCAGACTGCGTTGATGGCTGGAGGGCGAAGTCTCGTTGCGTCGTCTGTTACAGCGCGGGTGCGGTCCCCTCGGTTGAAAAACAGGTGGATAATAAGGGCATCACACGGCTGGGATCGCTTTTTTTGTACTGACTGGAATTACCGACCAAATGATAAGTTTTAGCGAGCCTGCCTCTGATTCTTTAGGGGCAGTAATGATCTTTGATAAACTACGCTTCACATCAAACTCCATTTACTATTTCATTTCTCATAAAACAGCACCGACACTGGTAAGTTCTATAAACGCGATGTGATGAAGACAAATTGGGCGTTGCTTTGCAGCTGGAAAACTAAATGAATCACTGAAGATAAAACGAATCCTATGCAGTCGCATGGATCAGATTCAATAAAAAAAGGCAGGATATTATGCAATAATGTTTTGAATAGGTGCTATGAGTGCACAGCCCCTTTACCGCCGTTCGCTGCCCAGGAGAGCACGATGAAGAAATGCAGACATCATGCTCCAGACTTAAAGTCAAGTGACGGTCACGACAGTCCCGATGACAGTGCATACATTGCACGGCATAGTTGCGTAATCCAAATACGCATGTGCCGTGCTTGTTTGCAGCACTCGAAATCCATCAGATTGAAAAACGTTGTGGTGACTCCGCTCTCCTTCAAATACAGTATGAGATGTAATTTCGTCGCTTCGGTCTCAGCCGGGGGAAGGCATACCTCGGAATTCTTGGGAAAAAAAGGAAAAGAAACATGCTGTATGTTTTAGTTACATTTGCTACAAGGGTGCCTTGCTTTTCACCTTTATGGAAAAGCGGCTGCCACGGCTGCGTCCTTGAGCTTATCCGTCAAGCTCGAAAACCACTGAGTCATCGAGGCGCGGAGAAGCATGCTGTCAAGGGCGGTATATAGAAGTTGAAAAAAGCCACTGAAGGATCGAAAGTTCGCTCACAGTTTCTTCTTGACACACTGGTTCAGTTCGAGCAAAAGTGGTAAGCGCCCTTGCACTGTCCCTGCAGTCCACCTGCTTTTTGACCTAGCTCTCGCCGTATTGCATGTACAGTGCTCTATAGAATATGTACCGCAAAGCCAGGCGCCCCGAATAAGCAGGCGACGCGGCGAGACTACGCCCGTCAGCCGTCAGCGCAGTCTGCGCTTGCGCAAGCTTCCCAGCAGGGCGCGATTCCAGCTCTCGCCGTATTGCATGTACAGTGCTCTATAGAATATGTACCGCAAAGCCAGGCGCCCCGAATCGCCCTCTAGCTATTAAACAGCCTGCACAGGTTCGGACATAAGTAAACAGACATAAGTGTTTCCTTCAGATTAAATTCACGCCCTCTGCACTGCAGATAAGAAAACAATATTTGTCGACTGAAAGGGCACTGACATCTACTACTGATTCGCACATACAGCGACTGACAGTTACAATTATGCAGCGAGAGCAAAAAAAATTTGAAGGAAATACCGGAAAAGTATTTCCGGTAGGAAATACCGGAAATACCGGAAAGGAAGGAAAAGTCTGCACCGGTGCAGACTTTTGTCTGCACCGGTGCATCTTGAAATGTCTGGCGCGATTCCATCGTTAGCATGAAAAAAGGAGCAGATGCTGCATCATAAGTGTCGAGGAATGACGAGAAGTGATCTTTGTTCATTAGGTTTTGGATTTGGTTTGTGTGGTTTAAGGTCCCAAAGCAACTCAGGCTATGAGAGACGCCATAGTGGAGGACTCCGGAAATTTCGACCAACTGGGGTTCTTTAACGTGCACTGACATCGCACAGTACACGGGCACCTTGCTTCTCGCCTGCATCGAAAAGCTGCCGCCGAGGCCGAGATTCGATCCCGCGTCCTTGGAAACAGTAGTCGAGAGCCGTAACCACTGTGCCACTCCGGTGGAGCTTTGTTCATTAGGTAATTGTGGCAATAAAGGAACTAAGTTATTAAGGATCTAAATATGTGAAGCTTGACGGTGTAGTGTTTGTCATCGGTGCGAAAGAAAGTTGAAACAGCCTTAATTAAGTCATTTATGCGCTACGCAGAAGGCGTGTCACTGAAGGCGGGGGGCGCCTCAGGGGTCTCAGTCTCACAGATGCTGACAGCCTAGGCTCGTAAAACAAAGCAAGAAAAAGCGTCACTGTCGTTATGCTTGCAGTTCGAGCTGTTAACAACGAGGATGTCTAGGCGACGAGCACTCATTCAGCCAGGTGGTAGGAAAGCTCTTTTAATCGAGAAAGCGAGAAAAAAAAGGGGGGGGTGGGGGAGGGGGGATCGATTATCTATAACGAGCTCGAAAGGGCAGCCATAAATGCATAGATATGCAAAATCTAGCTATGTCCAACACAATGGCGAAGTCTTTAACAGAGTAGTTAGTTAGACAGTGACAGAGTAGTTAGACTCAACCACGGTCAGCGTGCGGATGGCAAATGGTACGACATATTCTAGAATCCACATCATGCTCTTCGCCAGCACTACGTAAAGACATATAACGTGTTCGTTACCCCGGTCAGATGGAAAATTACTATGTTCAGCCATAGCATAGCACGCTCTACGGTGCCTCGGTTAAAATGCACGCATTTATTGCCTTTCGATACGGCCTCATAGCGACAAGACTATGGTCGTTGCGAAACTAATCTCGCCGCGCGGACGACCGGATTTCAACTTGTGCCATTAAAGCGACTCAAAATTTGGATGTAGAGCAGCAATTTACGTTGTGCCCTCGCGGCCGCGCTTTTTTTGGTGGGGCGTGAAGCCGTTTATAAGGGCGACGACTGTGTGACTCGTAGATTAGCTCAGAATCTTTAGCTAATGTTTTATTTTTGGCGCTTTTATTTCGACCCCGCCTAACATTCTGCAAAGAAAAATCGCACAAAAACAACACTTAAGAAAGTAATTACTGTACTTAGATAATTAACGAAATAATAAAGCCTTCCATTTACCTCAAGCCCGGCGCAGCTCCTAATGATCCCCAGAGCTAAAATAATTGGCTGGAATTCCCCTCTAAATAGTCAAATTGGGCTTTCAAGACAAAAAGAGGAAAAGAACGGGTATTCTGAAAAGCTGGAGACGTCCTACATTTCCTATCTCCTTGTTCCTCATTAATCCTTCATCATTAGTGCATAACGTCGGGCCGAAGAGAGTCATCCCTTTTGAGAGCGCGTTTAATAAAATGAAGCCGCCTATAAGGATGACGATTGTACGCTTCGTGAAAAGTATGTAGAAATGTCTAGTTAATTTTTTCCTCGGCTCTGGTTTTTGAACACAAAGATAAAATTCTGAAACTACAAAATCAACCCAAGACGAAAACGATAAAAGTATTTCCTGCGCTTGGCCAATTACCTGGTGCCTCGTTACCTGGTGATAGGCGTAGCATCCAATCAACCGCAGGTTTAAAATTGATCGGTTGCAATTTCCTTACATTTAAAAATTTTCACTAAAAGTGGCGTTAGAAAAGGTTCGCGACGTTCCCCATCCTCCTTGAGCCTCGCTTCTCTGAAATTATTCTGTTATTACATAACGTCGTGTCCAAGATGACTGTAGCTCTTGAGAGCTTTTAAGAAAAAGAAAAATTTACAATATTGCCTGGTTTATATATATATATATATATATTGTCACGTCTCGGTAGAACACCAAGGAGAACCTAGCGATAGATGGTTTGAATGGTCGACCAGAACAAGTCTTGCGGTCAAGCTTCTTTCACTTCCAGGCTCGCGCTTGTCGTCTCAGATGTCATCTTTTGCGTCGTCTTCTATATGCGTCATTTGCCCCCCTCCTCAGGAAGCATCGTCTCGATGAGGTCAGTCCGAGTTGTACGGCTTCATACGCACAACGTGGACGACGTCTGCTTGTTGCTGGCGTCGCTTTGATGTCGACACCTTGTCTGGCACCACCTCATAAGTGACGTCGGTTAAACGTCGCTGGACAACATAGGGCCCGAAGTATCGCCGCAATAATTTTTCGGAGAGTCCACGGCGGC
This sequence comes from Amblyomma maculatum, assembly GCF_055883805.1. Classification (NCBI taxonomy): domain Eukaryota; kingdom Metazoa; phylum Arthropoda; class Arachnida; order Ixodida; family Ixodidae; genus Amblyomma; species Amblyomma maculatum. The sequence continues at coordinate 84,972,868 of NC_139347.1, forward strand.
GAATAGGAGTCCAGACCCACACTTTGTCGCCAGGTTCGTACATGACATGTCGGTGTCTCTGATTGTAGCGTCGTGCATCATGCTCTTGCTGATTTTTGATTCGCACACGCGCTAGTTGTCGAGCTTCCTCTGCACGTTGAGCGAATTCCTCGGCGTCCTGATCGAGATCATCGGTGTCAGCATTTGGGAGCAACATTGCATCCAGCATAGTTGTTACTGGTCGCCCGTGAAGGAGGCTGAATGGTGTCATACGAGTGGTGTCTTGGCGTGCCGTATTGTAGGCGAACGTGACGTAGGGAAGAATTTCGTCCCAATTCTTGTGGTTCACGTCGACGTACATGCAAAGCATGTCTGCGATGGTCTTATTGAGACGTTCCGTCAACCCATTGGTTTGGGGGTGATAGGCTGTAGTTTTACGATGACTGGTGCCACTGAGGCGGAGAACGGTCTCCAAAAGTTCGGCCGTAAATGCAGTTCCTCGGTCTGTTATAATGAGTGCCGGGGCGCCATGCCTCAGGACAATGTTCTCAATGAAGAACCGAGCTGCTTCAGCGGCGGTACCCCTTGGCAGAGCCTTGGTCTCCGCGTAGCGGGTTAGATAATCTGTGGCGACAATTATCCATTTATTCCCGGCTGTGGACGTCGGAAATGGTCCCAGGAGGTCCATGCCGATTTGTTTAAAAGGTGTCTTTGGCACTTGAAGAGGGTGGAGTAGGCCAGCTGGTTTTACAGGAGGTGATTTACGGCGCTGGCAGTCTATGCACGTACGTACATAGTGTTTCACTGTCGCCGGCAGTTTTGGCCAGTAGTATCCATGCTGTACTCTAGCCAAAGTGCGGGTGTAGCCTAGGTGACCGGCGGTTGGCTCGTCGTGACACGCTTGCAAAACTTCACTGCGGAGAGCTGATGGGACGACGAGTAAATGACTGTTTCCCCCTGGGCGGAAGTTCTTCTTGTAAAGTACGTTGTTGCGAATAAAGAACGAAGGCATTACTCGGGCGAAAGTCTTGGGCACAACCGTAGTTCTTTTTTCCAAGAAATCAATAAGAGGGAGCAATTGCTGGTCCTCTCGCTGCTGTTGGGAAAGCGTTGCGTCATCTATGACACCTAAAAACGCCGTGCCTTCATCGGTCATAGTGGAAGGTTCGACCGGCGCTCGGGAAAGGCAATCAGCATCCGTGTGCTTCCTTCCAGATTTGTAAATAATGGCCATGTCAAATTCTTGTAATCGAAGGCTCCAACGCGCGAGTCTCCCTGAAGGGTCCTTTAGGTTCGTCAGCCAACAGAGAGAGTGATGGTCGCTAACGACTTCAAAGGGGCGAGCGTACAAATAAGGGCGGAACTTCATAACCGCCCATACCACTGCAAGGCATTCTTTTTCGGTTGTCGAGTAGTTCGCTTCCGCTTTAGATAGGGTCCTGCTGGCGTAAGCAATTACTTTTTCCACACCATCCTGGCGCTGCACCAGCACAGCACCTAAGCCCACGTTGCTGGCATCCGTATGAAGCAGTGTAGGGGCGTCGTCATCAAAGTGTGCCAGAACAGGTGGTGTCTGTAAACGCCTCCGCAGCTCATTAAAAGCTTGTTGCTGTTCTTCACCCCAGCTAAAGACAGCGTTGTCACGCGTCAACGAAGTTAATGGCCAGGCAATTCGTGAGAAGCCAGCAATAAACCGACGGTAATAGGCGCAAAGACCCAGGAAGCGCCGTAATGTCTTTTTGTCCGTAGGTGTTGGGAACTTGGCGACTGCGGATAGCTTTTCAGGATCAGGCCGCACACCTTCTTGGCTAACGACGTGGCCTAAGAACTGCAGCTCCTCGTAACCGAAGTGGCACTTCTCGGGCTTTAGGGTGAGGCCTGCAGATCGTATGGCCTGAAACACAGCTAGCAAACGGCGTAGATGCTCTTCAAATGTGGCCGAAAACACAATCACGTCGTCAAGATACACCAGGCATGTTTGCCACTTAAGTCCCGAGAGCACAGTGTCCATCAGCCTCTGAAATGTTGCTGGTGCAGAGCACAAACCGAACGGAAGCACCTTGAACTCATACAATCCGTCGGGAGTGACGAATGCTGTCTTCTCCCGATCCCTCTCATCTACTTCTATCTGCCAATATCCACTTTTCAAGTCCATTGATGAGAAGTAACGTGCATTTCGTAGGCGGTCAAGGGAATCGTCGATGCGAGGAAGAGGGTACACGTCTTTTTTAGTCACTTGGTTGAGCTTGCGGTAGTCTATGCAAAATCGTAAGCTGCCGTCCTTCTTTTTAACAAGCACCACGGGGGAAGCCCAGGGGCTCTGTGACGGCTGGATAACGTCGTCTCTAAGCATTTCGGCCACCTGGCGCTGAATGGCTTCGCGTTCTTTCGGAGCCACACGGTAAGGATTTTGTCGAATTGGGCGAATCGATTCATCCGTAATGATTCGATGTTTTGTCAAGGGCGTTTGGCCGACCCGTGATTCGGAAGCAAAGCAGTCTCGAAATTGATCTATGAGATCCAAAAGGCGGTCCCGTTCTGAAGAAGACAAATTTGGACTCACATCGACGATGGTTACGGGCGTCTTGCTCATTGGCTCTTCCTGTTGCAGTGAGAAGCAGTGCTGCGCATTTAGGATGCTGTCGAAAAAGGCCACAGTTGTGCCTTTCGGAATTTGCTGACGCTCGTCGCTGAAGTTTGTCAGCAGCACTTCGGTCTGTCCATCGGTCAAGTTGACTAGCCCCCGAGCTATAGAAACACCTCGGCTTAGTACCAGGGTGACTGCCCTTTCGGCGATTCCATCGCCGGTATGCGCCACGTCGCACTTCACTTGAACAAGAGAGCATGATCGCGGAGGTAATGTCACCGTCTCCTTGGCGACGCGTAAGGGCATCAGTGGTACTTCCGCATAACCAAGGTCTCCATTATTCTTGGTGAAGGCAACGACGCTATCTCGAATGCTGATTACAGCCCCATGAAGGCGCAGAAAGTCCATGCCCAAGATGAGGTCTTTGCAACAGTCAGGGAGAATAACGAAACTGCCGACAAACACCGCGTTTCCTATTGCTATCCGGGCAGTGCACTTCCCTGTCGGTGCCAGTAGCTGACCCCCAGCACTTCTAATTACTGGCCCAGTCCATTCGGTTCTTACTTTACGCAGCGTGTCAGCCAGTTTCTGGCTAATAATTGAAAAATCCGCTCCGGTATCCACTAGAGCATGTACCTCCAGCCCGTCAGTAGAAACGGCGAGGTCAGCACTAACAATTTCATCCATGTTGTTCGTCTTTTTCGGCATCTGCGGCGGAAGTGCAGCAAGGTCGGCGCTGTCAGCTTCGTCGTCGGGGCTGCTCATCTGGTGCGGCATTTTCGGCGGTAATGTAGGCGGCATTTTCGGCGGTAGTGCGGCGATGTCAATGTTAATGTCAACAGCGGCGTCAGAAGCACAGGTTGTCGGCGGTTGCGGCGGTGGTGAGGGGTTTGACATTTTTCGACTGGTTGCAACCTCCCCTCGCGAGGTTGCGGCTGTTAGTTTCCCCGGTGAGGGCTCGGGGACCGCTGTCCGCTAACGTCAGCAATGCTACGACGCATTGGCGAAGGATAACGCTGTGGTGATGGGGAGGAGCGGCGGCGGAAGCCCCGGGACTTGTTTTCCCTGCTGACCGGAGGATCGTCCTCGATTTGGGCAGTGTCGGCATTGAAGTGTTGGCGAGCAGAAGCAGGCGGAAAGGCTTGCCCCTCTTCGCGGTAGCGGCAGTACCGATACACGTGGCCAGGTTGTCCGCAGTAGAAACAGAGTGGCCGGTTATCATAACTGCGCCACCTGTCAGTTCGGCGTGGTTGAAAGCGCCTGGAAGGCGCCCACTGAGGTCCATGGAAGAGTCGCGTCTCCTGACGGCTCGATGAGCTCGGTGGGGCGTAGTCTGGAGGCGGGCGACGAAGGACTGCGGCATAGCTCTCATGTTGCTGCTCCTGGTAAGGTGCAGGGACGTCGGCCGTGAAGCTGACTGGTTGTGGAGCGTGGTATGGCTCCGAAATAGCTGCCGCGTTGTCGACGGGGTGAGACTGGTTACATGGTGCAGACGGTGATAAGGCATACCGAATTTCATTCCTGACGGTTTCCACAAGGGCCTGTGATGACTGAGCCTTCGTAGCCGTAATTCGCTGGAGCTCCTCAAGGACAATTTCTCTAATGAGGTCCCGAAGAGCGGTCCTATCGGTTGCATTCAGCGCCGCCGCAGTCGTCGAAGCACAGTTAACGGGTCGGTTGTACTGGCGGCACCGGTCTTGTAGGGCTCGCTCTATAGCAGTAGCGTCCTTAACGAACTCTCTCACCGTTTTAGGTGGGTTGCGTACCAAGCCGGCAAACACCTGTTCTTTTACACCATGCATGAGATGCCGTAGCTTCCTTGGCTCACTCATATCAGGGTCGGCACGGCGAAAAAGGCGAGCCATGTCTTCCGCAAACATAGCCACGCTCTCATTTGGCTTCTGGATGCGCACTTCAAGCAGGCGCAGCGCATTGTCCCGTCGGTCAGTTCTCGCGAAAGTGTCGACCAGCTGGCAGCGGAAGTCATCCCATGTGGATAAGCTGGCCTCGTGGTTTTCAAACCACGTTCTAGCATTATCCTGAAGGGCAAAATAAACATTACAGAGCTTCTGGTCTGCGCTCCACTGGTTTATCTTGGCCACTCGCTCAAACTGGTCGAGCCAGTCCTCCACATCTTCAAACGCTTCCCCGCGAAAGCACTCTGGCACCTTGGTGTTCTGTAGAGTCACCGGCGTAGGGTTGGTATGTGCCATGGCTTGGGAGGTCTGAGGAACTTGAGCGTTTGAGGAGTCGTTCGGTAGGTGACTGTACTCCGGCGCTAGGCCTAGAAGGCGGCGGCTAGCACGATGGACAGGCGTGTCGACGTTTGGGATCCGCTGTGGACTGCCGGAAGGAGTCCTATGCATACCCCAGCGCGCTCCACCAGTGTCACGTCTCGGTAGAACACCAAGGAGAACCTAGCGATAGATGGTTTGAATGGTCGACCAGAACAAGTCTTGCGGTCAAGCTTCTTTCACTTCCAGGCTCGCGCTTGTCGTCTCAGATGTCATCTTTTGCGTCGTCTTCTATATGCGTCAATATATATATATATATATATATATATATATATATATATATATATTGTACTAATCCCGATCGCCATCAGCTCACGCGCCAACCCGAAGAGGTAGACGAAGTGTAGCCGGAGCCTTGCTTTGGTTTTCGGACGTTGCCTACGGTCATGGTGCTCCACTAAACACCTTACACTTGGTGGAGGTGTCTCGGTCGTCGCCCCAGTCCTCCTCGAAAATTTCACCCTGGAACTTCGGAACCGCACGCTACCGCCATGCAGGACGCTCCCAGCCAACCATCGGCGCCCATCCCTGCCACTCCTGCCACCATCTTCTACCCCGGGGCACAACGCCCCCGTGACCCACCTTTCTTCAGTGGTACCGATGACCATGACGTTGACGACTGGGTGGCCTCTTTCGAGCGCGTCAGCACTTACAACCGCTGGGACGATTCAATAAAACTGAGCAACGTCCGCTTCCACCTCACGGACGTGGCAAATCTGTGGTTTCGAAACCACGAAGCCGATCTTTCGACATGGCCTGTCTTCAAGAAGAACTTCGCGGATGTCTTCGGCCGTCCTGCGGTACGCAAACTCCGCGCCGAACAACGCCTCAATGCACGGCTTCAACTTCCCGAGGAAACGTTCACCAGCTACATTGAGGACGTGGTTGACCTCTGCAAGCGGGTCAATCCGTCCATGCCCGAGCCCGAACGAGTCACACATGTTCTAAAAGGTCTCACTGATGATGTGTACTATATGATGTCGGCCAGGGACCCTACTTCCGTATCCAAAATTATAACCCTGTGCCAGAGGTTTGACGAGCTACGAAAGCAACGGGCTTCTACGCGGCGGGCTGCCGCACCTGCCGGCATTGCTGGCTTGGCACTGGCTACGTCGTCGGCGGAACAGTCTCAATTTATGCAAAATATCCAAGACTTCATCCGCGAAGAAGTTGCACGCCAGCTGTCCCTCCTCCATCCAGTTCAGCCGACCGTCTGCACTTCGCAATTAGCGCCGGCCAACGCGCCATCCATACCGCCGGCTATCCGCCAAGTTATCGAGGAGAAAGTCGCCGAAGCGCTGCCTTCTAGTGTTCCCATCGCTCCTGTGCAAGCCCCACTCACTTACGCTCTAGTAACCGCTGGAACGCGCGGTCCGCTTCCTACATCTTCTTACCAGAACGGCCCTACATTTTATGCTCCACCTGGTTTCATGGCCCCTCAGTCTCCGAACCCTCGACCGCGACGCCGCATTACGAACCCATGGCGAACCGCCGACAATCGCCCAATTTGCTATGCTTGCGGGCTCCCGGGTCACGTCGCTCGCCTTTGCTGTCAGCGCCCACTTCATCCTGAGAACACAGTCCGTCAGTACCACTACGATCCCGAGCCGCCCTTGAGCAACGTCTCTTCTGGATCGTCTCCACCTCGGGCTCAGTACTCGACACGCCGTTCGCCTTCGCCTCGCCGACGTTCCATTTCGCCGATGCTCCGGCGACAGGGCCCTACGCAAGGGGAAAACTAAATGCCGCAGTTCCGGAGGCAAGAACTGCGCGTTTGACGAACTCGTTAAGTCCTCCGCCTTCTCCTGCCAACGTCATTGAAGTGTTCGTAGAAGGTTTTCCCGTTCTTGCGCTCGTGGATACAGGTGCTGCCGTTTCCGTAATTAGTGATGCCCTTCGCCGCAAAATTCGCAAGGTCACGACGCCGCTTTCTGCCTTTTCGCTTCGTACGGCCACTTCAGAGCGTATCACCCCTGTGGAAGCATGCACGGTATGAGTTTGCATCAAAGACATTACGTATCTCGTCGAGATGGCGGTGCTTTACGCCTGCTCCCACGACACCATCATCGGCTACGACTATCTGTCGACTCACTGTGCTGTGATTGATTGTGCCCGTGCTGAAGTTGAGCTTTCCCCTGTGTGTAATGTTTCCCTGAGTGACCCGCCTGTGCGCCCTGCTAAACTTTTTGTAGCTGAAGACACCGACATTCCTCCCTTTTCTTCTGTTCTCGTTCCCCTTGTTTCGACATCTGCCCTCCCTAGTACTGTTCTCTTTACGCCCAAACTCGCCTGCGCCTACCATAACCGCCTCCTTCTTCCTTTCGCCGTTCTAACGATTTCTGATGGCAGCTGTGTCATCTATGCTTCCAACCCTTTTCCCTGCCCGACGGTTGTTCTTCGCGGGGAGTGCCTCGGCTACATTGAAGAGCTAGACCCTGATCGCACTTACATGTTCTCCGAACCTGAAGGTTTTCCTCACGTCGCGGCCCTGACGTCTTGTGCTGCTATGAATGATGAGCTTCCTGTCGACGCCCTTCATCGAGCTATCGCGACCGACCTTCCGTCCGCCCAACGGGACCAAATAGTCGCCTTCCTTCAGCGCTTCAGTGCATCTTTTGACGTGTCCCAGCCTTCCTTGGGCCGCGCCTTCACCATTTCTCATGCAATCGACACTGGTCCTCATGCTCCCCTGCGGCAGCGACCATATCGCGTGCCGCCCACTGAGCGCCGCGTCATTCGTGACAATGTCGCCGATATTCTTCAACGGGGCATCATACGACCATCTCATAGCCCTTGGGCGTCCCCCGTAGTGTTGGTGACGAAGAAAGATGGCACGATCCGCTTCTGTGTGGACTACCGGCGTCTGAATAAGATAACCCGCAAAGATGTTTACCCACTACCACGAATTGACGACGCGCTAGGTTGTTTGCAAGGAGCGGAGTTCTTTTCGTCGCTAGATTTGCGCTCTGGCTATTGGCAAGTACCGATGGCTTCCGCTGACCGCCCGAAAACAACCTTCATCACTCCCGATGGCTTGTATGAATTCAATGTGATGCCGTTCGGACTGTGCAACGCCCCCGCAACCTTCGAGAGAATGATGGATAACATTCTCAGTGGGCTCAAATGGGAAACGTGTCTTTGTTATCTAGATGACATTGTCGTTTTCTCGAAAGATTTCCCATTCCACCTTCTGCGCCTTCAGCGTGTCCTTACGTGCCTTACTGAAGCCGGCCTACAGCTCAGCTTGAAGAAATGTCACTTTGCCGCTACCAAGCTCACAATACTTGGTCATGTCATATCCAAGGATGGGGTTCTACCGGATCCTACCAAACTTTGTGCCATCGCAGACTTCCCCAAGCCCACAACCTTGAAAGAACTTCGCAGTTTTGTCGGTCTATGTTCGTATTCCGCCGTTTTATCCGCAACTTCGCCAGTATCATCGCCCCTTTAAAGCAACTTCTCGCCGGAGGCCCGAACCTCTCCTCTTGGTCACCAGCCTGTGATGCTGCGTTCAGTACACTACGCCGTCTACTGGTCTCTCCTCCTATACTCCGCCATTTTGACCCTGCCTGCTCGACCGAAATACACACTGATGCAAGCGGCGTAGGTCTGGGTGGTGTTCTTGCTCAACGGAAACCTGGATATTCCGAGTATGTCGTCGCGTACGTTAGTCGTACCCTCACGAAAGCGGAATCGAACTATTCTGTGACCGAAAAGGAGTGTCTGGCCATCATATGGGCCATTACCAAGTTTCGTCCTTATATTTACGGTCGCCCATTCTACGTTGTTACCGACCACCACGCGCTCTGTTGGCTATCCTCCCTCAAAAACCCCTCCGGCCGCCTCGCCCGCTGGGCGTTAAGTCTTCAGGAGTACGATATCCACGTCATCTAACGATCTGGACGCAAGCACACCGACGCTGATGCCCTTTCCCGTTCACCGCTTCCTAACGACTCGACGGCTGGCTTCGTTCGTGCCTACGATATGTCGCCGCTCAACATTACCAACATGAAATTTGAGCAGCAGAAGGATCCATGGATATTCTCCCTCTTAACATTCCTGTCTACGCCCGCAGAGCTGTCTCCGTCACGTGCACTTCTCGTAAGGCCCACCACTTCGCCACTCGTGATGGACTTTTATACCGCCGCAATTACTATCCTACAGGGCGAAAGTGGCTTCTCGTGATTCCGCGACATCTCCGTGCTGAAATCTGCGCCTCTTTCCACGCCGCTCTCTAATGCGACCATGCAGGTGTCATGAAAACCTATTCTCGACTGCGTATGAGATATTACTGGCGCGGTATTTACCGCTTAATTCGTCAATACATCCGATGCTGTACCACCTGCCAACGTCGCAAGAATCCACCCCCTCAGCCAGCCGCTCCGTTGCAGCCATTGCCTTGCCCCAGCCGCCCTTTTGACCGTGTCGGTATCGATCTGTATGGCCCGCTTCCGACCACTTCGGCTAGCAACCGCTGGGTCATCGTAGCCGTTGACCACCTAACCCGTTACGTGGAAACATCGGCCTTGCAGTCTGCCACCGCACGGGATGTTGCTTCGTTCATTCTGCATCGCCTCGTTCTTCGTCACGGCGCACCGAAAGAATTGATCAGTGACCGCGGACGTACGTTTCTTTCCGACACTGTCGAAGCCCTCCTCAAACAGTGCCAGATCATTCACCGGAGCACCACAGCGTATCACCACCAAACGAACGGCATGACTGAGCGATTTAATCGCACTCTTAGTGACATGTTAGCCATGTAGGTTGATAGCGCTCACTCTAATTGGGACCAAGTGCTGCCTTCCGTAACGTACGCCTACAATACGGCTACGCAGACTACGACTGGGTTCTCCCCCTTCTTTCTTTTATATGGTCGTGAACCCACTTCCACCATGGATACTATCCTGCCCTACCACCCCGACGCTTCAGAGACCACTCTACTGTCTGAAGCGCACACATCTGCCGAAGAATGCCGATAATTGGCGCGCTCCTTCACAACGGAGAACCAAGCTCAACAAAAGCATAACCGGGACCCTACAAATCCAGCGCCTTCATATCCCTCAGGTGCCCTCGTTTGGCTCTGGGTGCCTTCCTCAGCACCCGGCCTCTCATCCAAACTCCTATCGCGCTATCATGGACCTTACTGCATTCTCGAAAAATCTTCTCCCGTCAATTACGTAGTAGAGCCCTTGAACCCATCTCCAGATCATCGCCGCCGCGGCCGAGAAACTGTACATGTCGACCGCCTCAAGCCGTATTATGATCCCCCTACCCTTTCCTCACCATGAGTCGCCAGGATGGCTCCTTTTCCGCCGGGGGGTATTGTAGTAATCCCGATCGCCATCAGCTCACGCGCCAACCCGAAGAGGTAGACGAAGTGGAGCCGGAGCCTTGTTGGCACTGCACTGTTGGCAAGCTGTTGTTTCGAACGCTACCCCCGTCGCTTTAGCTTGCGGACGTTGCCTACGGTCGTGGTGCTCAAATAAACACCTTACAATATATATATATATATAAATCCATGGAACAGTAACTCCGAAATATGATGAATTTCATCGCTTTTCTAAGGAAAAGTTTATGCTCTAAGGATCCAATGATGCGGAGGGAAATTTGTTAATAAGCGGACTCCGACTTGATAAGCGCATTAACGCGTTGTGTCATCTTTGCGGCTTAATGCAAACTAGCGCTCGCGCAAAACGTATTTAGCGTCTTCTGAGCGCAGCTGCGCTTTTTTCCCGCAGTAGGAGTTGATGGAGTCTGGCACATGTTTTCTTAATCCTTTTAAATTGTTTTAATACCTTTCAGTGTTATGAAATGAGGCGTTAAATTGAGTTAAGTAATGATTGGTTTGGTTTATAAGGTTTAACGTCCCAAACGGGCTCAAGCTATGAGAGATGCCGTAGAGCATGGGTCCGGAATGTTTCACTACTTGGGGTGCTTTTAATGCGCACTGACATTGCACAGCACACAGGCGCTTTGCTTTTTGCCTTCATCGAAAAGCGGGTGTCGCGGCCGGCATTCTTGTGCTGAGCATTCGAGCTCCTTAACCACTGAGACACAATGGCGCGGCTCAAGTAATGATTAAAGGGCCACCAAGAATGAGCTTCAAATAGAAAATCCGCTCAGATCCGTACTGGTAAGTGCAAGTGGCCGTGTACTTTTGTGTGGACTGCGTCGCGCGCTAATAAGAGTGAATGAAGACGATTTCAAAAGCGCACCATGAAATGCTGGTAGCTCAACACGTTGGAAGAAAGACTGCAGTGAATGCCGAGTGGTCTAAACAATACGAAGCCTGCTTTTCGTTGATGCAACTGTTCTAATGTGAGCATATTTTGGCAACATACATTGTCAAAGAAACGCAAGAAACTGAGCAGATTGATGTAAAGAGAAGAGTGATTAGGAAAGCTGAAAAGCACGGCATCCTACACGCCAGCTAATGTCTTTTTTTTTTCTTTAAATTTAGGGGTAACTTAAGTCTGCATTAGTGTTACGCGATCATGTTAATGTCTGCCTTTTCTTGTTCACAAACATGCATCTTGCTACTGCTTAATTCACTGTTCTTTAAATTGTGCTTCCACAGTTTCACTCGCGCTAATTCATACACGCTTTATGTTGAGGCTTTATAAAGTAACAAAAAGGAAAGAGCCTCTACCCGCACCACGTATGTATAGCAGGCGAAAGAAATTAAAATTAAAAAAAGTGTTGTTGAAAACCAAATAAAAACTTTGAGTTAAAGAAAAATATATCTACCTTTGGCGAAACCAGAGCCCTGAGAGCGGGAGAATGTATTTGTTTTATACTTGTTTTGTTTTTAGTTAGGTTGCAGAGCTTTCACAATTTTCTCGATGTCTAACGTTGTTCAGTTAATATTCTGTTGCCTTAACTTGAGGTTAGTCGTAAGCTACCAAATTAAGTGAAAGATAATCCGAACAGGGGTACGGCCCCACAATAACTAAGCAGTATATAAATGTATTTTGGTGGCCTAGGACTAGCGTTCCTGACTCGAGATGCAAAAGGTCCGGGAAGATTTGATTCCGACTTTGTCATCTCATCTCAGGGAAAAAGACCGGGTTTGTAACGCCTGCCAACTCTGCCATGTCTCGTATAACTACAGACCTCCCGTAACACTCCATGAAATGAATGCCTGACACATCACCTGCCGTCAACCAAGCAACAGAAACGACTCCGGAGTTTCTGGAGATAGGGCATTTACAGATTATCCTCGTCTTATTCTACTCCGCGGTTCAAGCATCTGCCATAAATTCCCCTCCAATCGACCTCAGCAGGCACCAGCTACAGTCACCTAATAGCAGCAAACTTCCTAATTTCATCCTCCCGTATAACTTACTCTTGCCATTACTAGACATTCCGTCACTTGAAATTTAGTCCTCGCGCTCGTGTTAGATGCCGCGCCCACTATCATTTTTTCTTTTGATTCCCGCTAGAATATGAATGTTATGCAGCCACTCACGCTTGTTCCCTCACCCACTTTCCACGCTTTCTGTCTCTCAATGCTACGCTTATATCATTTCCTTTTTTATAGCTCTCTCCCGCATCCATAATTAAAGTTCGGACCTTTCAATTACCTCGGCACTTGTGCCTCTTAGGTTAGTGCAGGTAAAATACAGCTGTTATGTAATTACCCTTTAAGAAATTCTGCTTTTTTGCCACTCATGATCTGCGAGTACTTACTAATGGCGCTCCGTTAAAATATTCCGATTATTTCACCCTCGTTGCCTGAATCTGCGTCCTCTACCAGCATTAAGAAGACGTGCTCTTTTTTAACTTCCAATGCATCCCTACCTATCACAAGCCGTGATCCCTTCCGAGACTGTGGAACATGTTAAGCCTGCAAAATAGTTTTAGGCCTACCGCCCTGCTTTACCTGTCTAGGGCATTATTCAACATCAGAAATTCAGCCTGCACAATAATTTTAGGCCTACCGCCCTGCTTTACCTGTCTAGGGCATTTTTCAACGTCAGAAATTCGTCCCCTGACTAACTTTATAGGAAATGTATCTGTCATTCGCACATTACTAAACTATTCATTATCAACTGGTATTCCGAATTGTTCCCAATTTAGGTCTCTGAATAGTTCCTGTTAGCTAGCAGATCTTCATCGATGTTCATTTGAAATAAATAGCTGGCTGCTATCAGGCGTTTACTCGATGCGAAATTTGAGTAAGCAGAGCTTTGGATTACATAACAGACCCTTTGCTGGCGTTTCCTAATTTGGTGAAGTAGGCACAAACACTCACTCAGTTTCAATTCAGATGGTTATGCCAATTTTCACACCGATTTTTTTGTCGCTTTTTTTACGCGCCAGGATTGCATACTGCGGCGAGTCCCTAAGCCGGGCAGCCCGTGCGTCTGGTCACCGCCAGCAGCACCTTTGTGAAAGAGAAAGAGAGCAGGAACGGAGGAACAGGGCTTTGATCTAGTTTGACAAAACTGCGTTTGACAAAATATGCAGTGCGTTCAAACGCATGTCAGGATGCACAAAAAACCTTTGTGATTCAAAGAACCGCTAGCTCACGGAGCACCTAGACGTTGAATCAGGAATGTCCGGTAACAATTAAGGCACGCACTTCTCATGACGTTTTAAATAGATAAAATTCCAAAATGACGTAGCGCAGCTGTTCCTACTATTTTTAAAGTGGCTCTTTAATGAAGCGGTGTCTGCTAATAAAAAAGTGACTTCGTAAGAGCACTGGGAAATAAGGAAAACAAATAACGAGGTTTGTTCTTACGCGTTCTAGCAAACCATACTCCATGCTGTTCTACCACCCACCGAGAGCAGAGTCACTCCAGGGTTCTATGTCATAGATCCGTGTTGGTAATTACTCGCTTATTGTCAACCACAATATAACTAAACAGTGCAGATATCCTTAGCATATGTTTTTTTTTTCTGAGTTAGATCTCACAGTGAAAAAAGTATCATTTACTCTGTTGGTAGTCTATTAGCAAAGCTACGACGACGATGGCATCACCTCATGCACAGCCTTATGTACAACTATGGCCTCAATGATCAAATATCTTCAGAAATGTTGTACAATCTCGTGACACGTACGTACGACATCTACATATAAACAAATTACTCGCAGTGCCTGAGCCTACCCCTCGGATTAAGCAACTGTGACCACACTTCTTTTTAAGGAACAGATTTGTGTAAAGATTCAATAAAATGCAGGCTTTGGTGAAGGCGTTATACCAGCCCCATTACACCAAATGCCTGCAGCGTCTATAGAGGAAATAGGGACACAAAAGCAAACGGGGGTGGGCACTAAACCTACCTTTTAATAGGTATGACGGCGCAGCCTTAATGGCTCCCGTTTTCCGAGTCGCATTGCAAGTCATCAATCATTTACACGCGCTTTCCTATTGGCTAGATTGCTACCTTTAAATTTGTACATCTGTTAGCGAACACATACTCATCACAATACAGCCGTAAGATACCCCAGTACGTGAAAACCCACTCAGCATTGAAATAAATTCCCGCTTTTTACAAATCGCAGCAAAATACCCGCGGTACCTATAGGGGATCCGTGTCTAAGTCGGGATACAAGGTCTTGATTCCTATTTCACACTCACATCAAAACATTCAAGCCCGAGTTGGCAGCTCCTGCCCAGTCGCCCATATCAACTGTTTATTTATTTGAAAATACCTCATGACATCGCACCACACGACGACCGGACACTTCACGGCCACGTCATCTACTAGCTACTGTACCTGATTTGCAATGTTTTGAAGTTATCTCGTTTTTTGTTTGTTTGTTTTTTGTCACAGAGCTGTCCTGCCACTGTTGCGTGATGCCACTATGGAAGCGTGGGGCTTTGTTAAGGAGTTCTTGAAATGCCTTTTCCTCGCGTTTCCATTGTCATATACACATTGTATGTGAGATGATATGATATGATGCAAATAAACTTCAGTTCAAAATGCGCTACTACACCATGTGAGATGGCATAGCAGACGCCGTGATTGGAGAAAGAATGGAAAGGGTTTCGTGTTATTAGTCAGGCGGTATGGCATGTAACAACAGAACATACACAGTCTAGCGGCTCGCATACCAAATCCAAGTCGTATTGAATGGACCCCGCGTGACCTTTTAAGTGCTCAAAGCCAAGTGGATTCTGCGACACGCCTTTCAAACCCAACCTCGACATCGCCAAACCTCATAAAATTGGACAATGCCACCCTGCTTTTAACAAGAAAGGAGCACCTCCGGCGCCGTACACGTGCTCTTATACCTCCGTGTACGGTAAGCCTCCCCCGCGGTCTAACCCGTGCAGAGGAGGTGGCGCTTCGGAGGATTAGAGTTGGGGTGGCCCTAACACCAGCAGTGATCCGAAAGTGGCCATAATTTCGGTATTTATATCCACAGCCTGGGTGCCCCATCTGCAAGTCTAGAAATATAGAAACTGACATCAATCACCTACTGTGGAATTGTCCAGCGTTGAAGCCAACGCGGATCCGGCACCTGGTGGCAGCTGGCCTCTCCCCCCATAATCCGCAGTCATATGCTGTTTGGACACTGGGACCGCATCATCGTTCACTCCTCGATTTCATTGCATCAGCCAACCTTTTTTTATTTATTTGACCACACCCTTCATTCATCATAACATTCATTTTATGCCCTGAGGCAATAAACTTCGCAAAAAAAAAAAAAAAAAAAAAAAACAGGGAGTGGGAGAACGGGCGTCATTGCAAGAGTTGGCGAGATTTCGAAATCATAAGCGTAGGCAGCCCTAAGTGAGTTTTGTGAATGGGTTTTTCTTAGTGAGCTCCACAACGTCTACGACAAGTTTCAGCAGAGTGCCACTAGCTGTGCGAGCAAGCTTTTTCAAACGCAGCATATCTTCATTTGCTACTTTTTTCAACTTGTGCGAAGAGCTACAGGCCTGACATCGCACGACTTGAACTGATGTTTAGGCTGCCATACGTTAAAAGGCTCAGCCCCATTAAGGCATCTTACAAGAAAGCACGCTTATGAGCAGATAAGCCTTTGCAATGGGCTTGCACAAAGTTGTCACTTTAAATATCGCACCCTCCAAAAGAGAGGTATGAAATTTGTTCCGGCCCAGCTGGTAAAATAGAGCTTTTGTTTAAAATTGTAAAGAACCGGCAGAAACCTTTCGGGCACACTTAACAGCGGACAGACAAGGAGCGCTCAATTGCTGCACGTGGTGCAACTATATTGTCATACTCCTTAAAGCTTTGCCCCACACTGTTGCGCGATTCTAGCTTTGCATAAAAGGCGACCAATGTTTGTGGTTCCAACAGGGGAAATTTGCTTGCGCCATGGGGTGAACCTCCTGCGGGCTGGGTGTAGAGATGCAGCCTTTAATACCTGAACATAGCACGTAATCATATTCTTGAAGTGAGTCCATTTTGGCGTTGGTGTCGAAATGTTGCTAGTGTAATGTTGAAATGTTGCTTGTGTAAGATCACTTTGTATGTCATCCTCTTCACCGGAGCATCATGGCGTAAGCGCGCTCGCCATTCAAGGAAGGGCATTCATCCCATATTATGAATATAGTCTATAGATCAGTTCAAACATACATAGGTCGTAATGTACACCACAAATTGTCGGGCTTCAGACTGAGAAAAAAGAAATAGCCGTTTCAGTTTTCCGCGCTCAGTGTGTTTTTTTTACCAAATTTGAAAACAAAAATAAAAATCGGGCGTACGTTTTTGAATTCCTTTTCACGAAGGCAGAATGCCTTGGCTTTGAAACTTATGCATTACCCTATATTAAACAAGTCGCACATGAAATAGTTGGTGAAGCTGTCAATTCTGAAAAGAAATTATGCGAACACTTTAGCTTCGCATCTCTACGCAAGACGGCACAGTGCTATTTGAGAGATTAAGCATATAGCGATCCGCACTCCGTTACCTTGATCAGCCACAGTGAATTCCATCGCGCATGCCCATTTCACCTTGACGCCATTAGACGGTGCCACAGTCGTCAAATGGACGTGCCGCGTTGGGACCAATCAGCTCGTATGCACCGGCGGTGCACTGTAGAACCTCATGATGACGGATCGCGGATCGCGCTATGTTAAATATCTCTATTAAGGCGAAACCCTTTATTGGCTCATACTGTCGGCGTTCCGTCGGTCACACTATAGCTGTCAGTGAAATGACGTTCATCAGAATAAATAGCATGTTTCAACCTCCATCGCTTGGATCCCCATCCGAGCTCTTTAACCAACTGCGCCATACCCGGGATCGCGAATGAACATCATAATTCTCCTTTTATACACTGAGAAAGATAGTTAAAATGAACAAATAAACCCTGCCTCCACCGTGAATCGAATAGACTTCCCTTTCATACGTATAGAGCAGAAACTAAGAAATGTTAACCAAAAAATACACTACAGACTGCTTTGAATTAAGTGAACCAACATAATTTATGTAAATATTTGTGCTTAAAGTCATTTAAAGACAATAAATTTAAATATATTACAGCAGTCTAAACGTGCTCTCATACATTCTCATTTTCAAGCACAACGACATCGTTCGTATGATGCAATAGCTTCGTCACTGAATTTATAACTAGAACCATAATGTGGAAGTGCTAGTCATTAATTTCCCTTCAGTTGTTTGTTTTTCTGTATTCTCCCAGGTGTGCGAAATCAAACAATCGAATCTACCTCACCAATCTTAAAGTGTACATTTGCGCCCCCCTAACTATGCACTCGATGTTTTCTATTATTCTTTTTTCAATGAAGAACTTATTGCGCTTTTTCAAATGATGCGATAACACGAAATGAGATAGGAAGAAGAGTGCTTTAATTTATATTAAGGGTATTAAGAATAACAATAGGATAATGACCTTTCGGATCACTTTTTACTTACAGATGTGCTATATACAATGAAGAAAACCAATGATGACTAATAATCGCACATAAAATGTCTATGTTCGGCTTGGTTTTACTGCATTACGAGGTCGATGATTATCATAGGATGCTTTTTCTTCCTTTACCGTAAACACGCCTATTATCCCATGGCTCAAAGTGTCAAAACAGATGACAGACGTCGTAGAATCCGAAAGCGACGGGAAATTCTTTATAAAGCTCCGGACAGAACCATTATGTTTTCTTTTTTAAAGGCACATCATTAGCGCGTTTAGACCCGACATTAAGCCTACGGACGGCAACACTCAAGGCAGAAAGCACGTTCGCTCTGCCGCGTAGTTTTAACGAGAATGCAAAAAAAAAAAATGTTTTCAAGGATTTTCTGCTTAGTGACCGACACGAGCTCCTGAGAGAGCGCTCCGTTGACGGGACGCGGCACTGTTGTGGCATCAAAGTACAAAGGCAGTGTGTAAGGAATCTCCGGTGAGCGCGTGAGGAGACCGTTCAAAAAAATTGTAATGGCGGCTACAAATACGAGGAAAATCTCTGTTCCATTCAAGGAGAATTATTTACGTTACACCCACAACCACTTGCGCACGTCTGTATTTTCATACACTGCAGCAACACACAAAGTACGACGAGCACCAGGTATACTATCCCGCAATTTTGTGCTTGCGTTATCATCCGAGCGGGAAGTCCGCGATTAAAATTTTTATCACGTCACTCAGAGAGCTTCTGGAGTACAGGTATGTATACAAGAGTTAAACGTGGCGATGACCCGTTTTTTCCTCTACATGATCAATTTTATGCGCCTAATTACAATTTAACGATTATAATTTAATCTGTTTCTAGTGCTTAACCATGCAAGATCAAACCTATAGGCGCTAGCTTAGCTCTTATGCACAGCGTTCCCATTTCGCAGTAGAGAATTTATTTATTTATTTTTTAGGCATTCTTTCAGATACAGTTGGCCTTGGATGACACGGCAAAAGGCAGACGCTCTCTGCCTAATGAGGGCCCTGTCACCCATACACAGGACGGCAAGCACAAGTGATTGATTAAATGGTTATACAAGTTCTAATGAAAACATACAACACAATTACACAAGTTTTTTCACACGTATACATTTGTGGCATTTTAAGACGACGGAAAATACTCATTGCATTGAAAGCGACAGCATTTAAGGTTTGAATAACTTTTTAACATTAAGGACCGCTATCTACAAGAACAACGCCCTCTCAGGCTCGATTAAAACGTTTTGCAATAATGGGCACATAACAGGATTTTCAATTATAACGAAAGGGATATGCGTAGACTAACGGTTTTGAGCTGCATCTCTAGCACCTCGGAACCATTGCTATGTATTCGGCATCAATATCACGAATTCTGGCTTCAGCACCCTCAAATTCATGCGCTAGGAACTGGCACAGCTATGCTTGCTGCTTTAGGCATAATTAATTCCCCTCATGTGTCCATAGCCACATCGTTGCCTTTCATTCAGACTGCGTCGGCGCATGGTTCGTTTCCGACAGCACACACTTAACGCTCTAAAACGTCCAGGTTGACGCGTGTTCAAAATCTGAAAGACTAAACTAATAAAAACCATAGTTTACAGAACATATATATACATACATATATATATTCGTGTGCTAAATATTATGCAGGAAATAAATCGAAAGAATCTTAAAAAATGCTAGTAATTCGAACACATATTTACTATATTTTTGCCCTTTTGGTGAGGCCGCATTTTAGGTATGCTGTAGGAGATAAACTGGTATGCAATGCTGTCTCATTTAAACATTCATTTGTGCATTATTCCACCTTTTCGCAAGTGGCTTACCTTCGCTTAGACGGTGCACTTATTTATTTATTTAATACATACTGCAGGCAGTGAGGCCCAAGCAGGAATGGATTAAAAACAAATTATTACAGTGAGCAGTAATACCAAAATGCGAACAAAACAGAACACAAACAGCAGGAAAGGAAAACTATAATGGCAGAGCATGAAATAATGACATGGTCATTTATCAGGTCAAGAGACTGTAGGCAGCAGGCTGGCAAGCTACTCCAATCACTGATGGTCTACGGAAAGAATGTTGAATCATAGTGGGCAGTGGTTATATACACTTTTGCTACCGAAAAGGAAGGCGATGAAGGGAAGGGGAGGTGAGCAGAGCAAGGACTTGAACGTGAACATTTTCGGTGGAACTCGGCCGAAACGTCAGGTTCTAATAAATAATTTGGTTGTTGATAAGTGTTTCTCAAACTTTTCAGCAAAGCAAGGAATGAAAGAATAAATCGGGAATGGCGTTTTTTTGAAATAAAAGTGGGTGATCCTGTGCCTTAAGAAGAAAAAATAGTTGGAGGCACTTAGATCTCTCCTAAGTGCGGTAAGGCAAAAGCCTTTCCTGCAACTCTTTCAACATTTTGCTTCTTTTTTTCTCCGTTTTCTTTTTCCTTCTTTTTTTTTTTTTGCCTTTTTTACTCCCCTTCTTACCTTTCTCACTTTTGGTTTTTTTTTGTGTTTTCTTGTTTTTTGCCCAAATTTAACGTTCGTTGCTATTTTGATGTTTGCGCAATATATCGACCGACTTGGCTATTTTGACGTCTAATTGGTTTTCGCCTCTAATCAAGTAACTAACTACTCCGATTAGCAGACTTTTTCACGCGGACACATTTTTCTTTTTTTTGCATTCGACCTCAAACAACCATTTCTTTTTTGTCGTCAATCAATTCATTTTTCGAAAGTGACATTGTGACACCCTCCGGGGACACACAAATCCTGTCCACACTGATGAGCAAATGAAGACTTTCCCCCTAATAAAAAGGCAGCAAGACCAGAAAATTTTGCAATTCGAGGTGCATGATGCCAGACAGCACAAGCGGTACTAACTAAATTGGTAAAGTCCGGTCCTATGTAGGGCTTGATACTGCAACGCAGTACCAACATTGGTATAATATTTGTGCTTCGTGGGATGGGTCAGCATAAGAAACAGGTTTCAGTTGACACGTGTTTCCACTAAGGCGGCCGTCATTCAGAAGGCACCTGGTAAACAGTAAAACTGAAGGAGGATACTTGTGAAGACAGTTCCGTAAATGCTAAAACATCAACATAAGCTGCCTATGAACGTTAGATCTAAATAGAAAGAACAGAGCGGTGATTGGAAAAATGGAAAAATCAGCGTACGCAATACCTGCCAAGCGGAAAATTATCAAAACGAAAGGATAACAAGGGAACAAAATTAAATGAGAGAAAATAAGAAAAAAAAATTAAAAAACCCGTGAGGGTGATGCTAAAACAGGGGAACAAATGTGAATAAAGTGTACCATCCATGGTGCATGTGATTATCTTCGAGAATGTTTATGGCAAATATGGTGCATATTTTTTGAGACATTCAAATTTTAACTTTTATTAAATACTTTTTTCCGCCCCTTTTTAACATAAAACCACCACTTGTTTTTAGAAAACGTTTCCTTTATTCCCCGCTTCATTTTGTTTCTCCTTGAGTCCTGTTTCTTCGATAATTTTTCACTTGGCTGGAACTCCGCATGCTGACCTAATATGTATTTTTGTTTTCCCTAGGCAATCTATTTTGACATCACACCGGTTTCAGTGGCCCCTTAAGTATTCTGCTGCATCTGTATTTCTTCTCACGTACTTTTAGAATGCCTGCAACTTCCTAAAAACTCGAACCAATACCGAACCGGCACTCTGGGCTGACTCATCATGTCCCTAGTATTTTAATTTCTTCTGTTCCTGCTGCCTCTTCAGTTTGCTTTTCAGGCGATGGCATCATTAATTTCCAGTTAAGAGAAATCTATCTCCAAACAAACTTTCCCCAACTGAAATATCGACCATGGTCATAAGATGATCCAACTTCGACATGCAACATGGCCGACCTTAGCACGAGCTCGGTGAACTCAGTAGGGCCTAGGTTGTTTTGGTTATTGGCCCTAGACCGACCCAATTTGAAAGAATGAGCTGCTTAAGCGTACAGAATCGAGTCATAGGAACGAACGTAGACAATAGGTTTTATGTGTTATGAACTATGTTTTTCCAACGCGCCCAGTCCCAAGCACTTCTTACATCGAACTGATAGGCCCACAGTAGATCTATATAGGTCTGATGTCGACAAGCAGCCTGGCCAACCTAGGCATAGGTATGGTTGGCAAAGGTGGGTCTAGGTTGTGCCGAGGCTGGAGACCAACCTTGTAGGCAATGTTCACCCTAGAAACTCAGAACGATGCGTGAAAAACACTCTCAACAAAACAGGCACGTTCTTCCGACAAAAATAAGAGAGCCAAATCTGAAATAAAAGCAGTTTCCTCTCTCTTTAAGACAGCAGATTGCAAGAAACTGATGTCTCGCAGTGAACATAATTAACATAAGCATTTTCATAGCGACCAGGTCCATCAAGTCAATCTTAGAAGAAACACTGCACCAAACAAACACTCCCAAAACGAGACACCACTGCGCCTCGCGCGCACACACATATACACCCCCACGCACCCAACAGCCTCGCCGGCCGCTTTTGGATGGAGGCGAAAAGCAAGGCAACCGTGTGCTGTGCGATGTCAGTGCACGCTAAAAACTCCAGTTGTTTGCAATTTCCTCAGTCCTCAACTACGGCGTCTCTCATTGCCAGAGTCGCTTCGGGACGTTAAATCCTCCAAACCACAAACCACCACACCCAACATCAACTTTCAGCGAACTTTCAAGCAACTTGTATATCGGCCACATGGGGCTCTCATTTCAGAGCCAGTGACCCTCACAAGTTAAGAGAAGTTATTTTCGTCATTTTAAGCTTGCAACGGAAAAAACTGAAAATAAAAGAGGATATGTTCATGTTGCTGATAATTTCAGTTAAACACGCACTTCCGTATTTGCGCGAGCATTATCCAAATGCATTCGCTAAAGTTACATGCTGCTTGGCTAACATCGTGGGCAGCCAACCACGGCCCTACTGTGGCCTTGTTTGGCTGCCGACCTCTGGGTGTCCACTAATTCCCAACCAATTGTCCATATGTAGCTGGCTCTAAGAACTTGGCCAGCTTTGTGGGCAGCCAGACACGGCCCTATTATGGACCATGTTCGCCAGCCGAGTGTCGGGCGCTCTATCATTCCCTGATATTTGTCTGAAAATTGTGAGTCAACTATTAAGCAGCGAATGTTGCAGCCAACCAGGGTGCACTTTTGGCCCTGCATTGGCTGGTCGAGAATACTGGCAGCACCTGCAGCCTTGCCCAGTTATTTACCAACAGTTAGCTGTCGGCCAGTTTCAGTTGGGTCTAATTTTTTGCCCTACTCGTGTCCCTTAACTTCCCCAAAAGGAATAAACATTACCGACGATTACGTTACTTGCTAATACGAAATTTCAGCGCAGCACATTTGGTGTTCCAGCTTATTGATACAATGAGGCAAAGAATACGAACCAGACATGTGTGTACAATCACAGGCAACTTTTTATTTTTTCACACATATTACTTCAAGAAACACTCCGCTAACTGTTCCTGACTGTCATGAAAAAAACTTTGTTGACAGGGAGTTTAACAAAACTTGAAGTTGAAGTTGGGCTAGATGGTGCATTGTAACTTGACTGAAGATAAAGCGCACGGGAAGACACACACAAGAGAAGACACAG
Organism: Amblyomma maculatum; assembly: GCF_055883805.1. Taxonomy (NCBI): domain Eukaryota; kingdom Metazoa; phylum Arthropoda; class Arachnida; order Ixodida; family Ixodidae; genus Amblyomma; species Amblyomma maculatum. The sequence goes on from NC_139347.1 coordinate 84,996,224, forward strand.
GACACGCGCTAACGTGTGTCCTGTGTCTTCTTCTCTTGTGTGTGTCTTCCCGTGCGCTTTATCTTCAGTCAAATTGACAGGGAGGTCACGGGAGGCGGCGCGTGGGCCCATAGGAACGTTGCGCGGCGAAGAGATAGCAGCTACTGACTGATGCCGCTGATGCCGCTAGCGAGTTAAGTCAACGTGGCTCTGTGTTTCGGCATGAGATGCATGCACCGGGATCCGCTGACGCCGAGCCGGCGCTTCGGCAACCGGAGAGCACCGTCGCCGCCACACAGGAAGAGGCGGGGAGGGGGGGGGGGGGGGGGGGGGTTCACGCAGCGACGACCGGTGGCGGGAGGAGCGTGCGCAGCAACCGCAGAACACGAGGGAGGGGGAGGGGGTACACGTAGCGGCGAGGGGGGCGGGAGCGCACGCTGGCCCGGCTGTGGAGATGGTTACAAGGAACAACGCCCGCGACGCCGACGCCGACGGCGCGGAACGCGGGAACGAGCGTCAAATAGCTTCGCTCTAAATGGTATATATACGCTGCCAGTGATGACCGCGCTACACAGACGAAGACGGGTCTAAATGTTGCTTTGGAACTAGGCTGCCCCCTCAAGCTTTTCTCTAGTTCATTTGATATAATGCGCTTGGCAACAAACTGTCGTCCCGGCTACCCCCAGAATTTCTTAGAACTAACACTCATAAGAACCACCATTAGAACTGAAGACTTTGTCCTATCTTGACTGCTTTTTATTCATCTAAGTATGCTTGCATCATAATTATTTCATTGACGTAGATATTAACGAAATCAGCATGATGAACTGATTTATGTAGATAGAGTAAAGGCCTCTTTTCTTTAAGTAAGCGTAGGTAAATGGCGACTAAAACAATCTAGACCAGCTGCAGTTAGCTCCTCAACTTTTCAAATTGATAAAAAAAGCACACTGCACAAGGACGGAGCAAAAGACACGGAGACATTGGCCCTGAATTTCCACTTTATGCTAGAAGACCAAAGAAGCAGCGTAAATTTTCTGTAAAAAAGCGCTTCCCGCTGCTACGAGATTTCAACATGGGGCGCGAAGTTTTGACACGGCAAAGGCAAAACGATTGAAAAAGTATATACCCCCCCCCCCCCTCACCCCCCGATTCTGCATTTGTGCAGAGCGTGAAACAAACTCAGATATCATAATACAAAAAAGGAACTAAAACAATTTGATGCCAAAGGAGACGCTTGTTTTTAACCGCCTAACAGATAGCATGGTAAAATATTTTGACCAGGACGTCTCAAATTTCTCGAGCATTTCTCAGAAAACATTTTGCTTGATCGTTTTCCTTTTTCGTAAACAGCCAATTACCGATCGTTTAAAAAAACCTTTATGCACAAAAATACATATGATACCATTATTGACACTACTGCGGAATTCTGATGTGAGCTAAGGCAGCGGGAATCATTTTTTAGTGTGCTTATGTTAGCACAGTCATTGCGAGTCTTTATGACATGTGCGTGATAATCCAACAATCAGTCGTCTATTTTTTTCAATTCTCTTTCTACATTTTCTTAGGAATTTTGCGCTATCAAATGTTTTTGCTTAAGAACATCGTGAGCGCTACTTCTCGCTCCACTGATTCTCCTTGGCACCTATCCTTTTCAGATGCCATTTTGTAAAAATAAATAGAGCTGGACCGGAAACATGATCGAGATTTGTGACCTCCTGGGCCGTCCTTTCACGGCCTTCGTTTAAAAGAAGCATTTTGCCCGTCGCCTTTTCCGCTTGACATCAAACCAACCGGCCTCGCCGTTCATCATTTGCACTTCAACGCAATTTTCATCTCTCCAGCCTGTCTTTTGCCATCGCCTTTCTCTCTGTGTCTCTTTTCTTTATAGTGCTTGCTGCTTTACAATTTTTTTTTTTTTGACAGTAGAGTCGCGATTACGATAGCATGGTTTCGATTAAATCCTCGCTCTTACTCTCTCTTTGCCTCACACCACTTATTTTCACGTTCCGTTATTCGTCCTGAACTCGTCGCCGAAGACCTGTCTTAGAGCGTACCTGCTGGGTTCTGCGCTCAGAGCCGTAATTTAGGGAAAACAACAACTGAGCCCATATCAAAGTGCACAAGGCAAGAACAGAAAATCAGTTAAAACCAGAAATCATTTCCTCGGTAGTCAAGATATCAGTAATAATTCGTGCAAACTTAATTTTGCTTTGGCTGATTGCTCATATTTTTTTCGCACATACTAAAGAGCGGTTATCCAACGAATGTGCCTTATTGCTGGCGTAGCATGGTGTCAACGGTCACTACAGTCTAACATGTACATATCTTCAAGAAACCAGGATCTCAAGCTAGCTGATCACGTCTGGCGGCATTCCAGATATGCTCTGAGTGTGAGAAATTAATTAAATAATTGCCTTTATTGCGGCTTGTCCTGCGTTTTCGCTTGCGTCGTAAGTCAGAGTAAATTATCGGACTAAAATCTCATGTTCCTTCATTATTTTCGCTTAACAACGCGAACCCAAGACATCTGCATAATACATCCATTGCAATGTTGACGCCTCACTGACAACTTTGAAATTATTGCATTATACTAACGGTTTGCTTTAGTTCTCCAAACTCGCTTGCGTCACCCGTGTGATTTTTTGTTTTGCAGCAATCCTCAGATTGCTGTTCATCCTTCCCTACACCTGGTGGCCAGATATTGTACTTGCTGACCTTCCGGTTTGAAAACCGTAAGAATTCCTTGCATCTGTATCCTCAGGAGCATGAATAACTTCCCCTTCTGCGATGCACGTGAACAAAACATTGTAGCTAGCAGGATGCAGTATGAACAACGAATAATTCTCTGGCTGCTTCGTTATAAGGAAAGCTCTAAAGCACTATATTAGTGCGGTGAATTTACGAGCTCCTTGAATGTATTATAGAGTCTGCAATACTTTAGTGTGGTCTGATCTATCATCTACTCTTCGTCCATTTAAAAGTGGAGCAATGAATTTTAATCATCAGCATTGTACCGAATACGAAATTAATAGCGCAGAGTGAGCACAGTTCCTCGAACGTATGGACTGAGTTGTTTTTTAAAAAAGATTGCAGAACCAATAAGTCCTACCGAAAAGTAAAAATAAAAAAAAATAAACTTTATAAATAATTTTGTTGCCATGCCGGTTTCTTACAGTATACGGCACTCGGAAAAAAAGCCGATAAAAAAATGTGCGCTTTTCTAGTTTTATTTTTCATCCCAGTTAACCCACTTGCAAATCATGTACTCCAGCCTGATGCGCAGGCCCGCGCCAGCTCTATTTCTGGCGGGCTAATGGTGCGGGTAAAACATAAATTATAGCTGCTCGTTTCGCTTCTATTTCGATTTTTCGTGTCGTCCGCACTAATATGAATTAGATTTTCCAGCGGCACGCCGCGTTGCGAGTTCTCCGCCAGACGTGATAGTACCAGTATACATGAGGGGGTCCTTGCCGTTTACAGGACTAAAACTAAATGATCCAAAGAGAGTTTCTCGTACCACCTCTTGCCATTTTTGAGAAACCGAAGGTTTGTTTTACTCTGAAATGTTCGGGGCGTTGAGTCAAGAACAAAGAAGGCAGGGGATGCTAAGAAAAAGTTATAACGAGAGGTTCAGAACCGTGATATGTAAAGCATGATATTTTTTTTTCTTATTCATTTTCTCAGCCTCTCTGAAGGGGCGACGACAAAAGTTTCGCTACGTATACATTCAGAGCTCAGTAACACAATCTAAAGAAAACAAATTACAATGTACATGGAGTGGTACCTAGCATTCAGAAATATTCGCGAATTTACCTTTTCACTGCAAGCCTCCGTTTCTTCAAAAGAATAAAATTTAAGAGGTAATTTGTAGTGCAAATTAAATTATTCGCTTCAATTTCCATCACACGTTGAAAATGTGGGAGGGCTGGTCATCATATTAATTTAAGAGCTAGAATTCCTAGATGCGATTTCAGTGCTCTCTGTCACTAGTCAGGTGGAGGCATATGTACGCACACTTCGCGCAATTCCGTGTGCTTCCCGCTGCCTTGGCTGGTTGTTCCTTCATGTGGACAATGTTTGTTTAATAACGTCGGCCAGTGTAGCTTTAATAGTAAGGTTTGAATGCCAATGTATAGAGATCGACTTTTCAGTAGCACAACCTTAGCGTGTGCAGGTTAGGTGTTAAATGAAGGTGTGCGCTTAGGTAGCACTGCTCAGAGTCACCTTTGGAAGCTTCTCCCTAAGCGAGACGTGATTCTATCTGTACTGCCGGGCATGTGCAAACAAAGTGGCTTTGTGTCATACCTAGATAGGCCCCAGGTAAGGTGCATATCTTCGTTGGACAGTGAATGCATATAAAGATGCATCTATACATAGCACCATTTATGAAAGGGCATCAGTTCTGCAGACAAATACGCCATTTAAAGCAGAGAGTGCACTCACTATAAGCTGTCTCGTTGTCACCTTTTCATAAAATGTGCAACATTACGAGCGCTCTTTGTGGCTCCCTGCTCACAACGCCTATGTATGCTCTCAATGATCTGCACGAGATTACTAACATTTCTGATGTATTGTTGCATTCTATACAGCGCATGTATTAGATACGGGCCCTAACGTGCAGTTAGATATCTTGAACACACGGATACCCGCAATACAAATGATGACCAAAAGTCGCGCCATAAAAATAATTAACCTACTGCTCCAAAGCGTTGTGCGCTCGTTTATGAGGTCACTTGCCAAAGCTACACCCTTGAGCCACAAAGAGAAGCAAAATTTTTGCAAGTCTGGTTTGGCTTCCCCTTTGGGAACGTTCAAGCCCGTAGAGAATATTGCTTTTATTGTTTACTTGATAAATTCATCTAAAGGATTATGAGAAGACAAGCGTTGCCTTCTGGTGTAACAGAGTGTTTTTTTTTTTTATATCTAAACAAAATTACTCTTTTGAGGAAGCCTGCAATAGTCAAAGGGTAAACAAGCCAAACAAATAAAGACACAAACACGAGAGAGAACTTCACAGGACACGGGCTGGACTAAGTCTAGCCCGTGTCCTGTGAAGTTTTCTCTCGTGTTTGCGTATTCTTTTGCCTGGTTTACCCTTTGAATATGAGTTACTAACAGGCCCAACATTCAGCCTTGCCTTTAATAGAAAGCAGAGAAGGCAGGGAAGTTAACCACCAAGGTTTCTGGTTGTTTACACCACACAGAAGAAGAGGAATGTGAAGAATGAAAAAAAAAAAAAGAAGAGGGGCCCAGGAACACAGTCACACTTTTCCACTCAGGCCAGTGGCTCCTAAAGAACGAAACAGTACCTTTTAGGCATTAAAGGCAGCCGACTGCTGTGGCCACAAGGTTCTGGTGAATCCCATAAATTCCCTTCAGCCCCTATGCGCTTAAAATACAGTGCAAATTTAACCGCACATCAACCTCATTCATCGGTTACTGGCGCTTATTTCCACGTTCAATAATCGAATGAAATACCAGTCTTTCTCACTATACGAAGGACTCAAATTCAACCGCATTGCTTGGACCCTGGTTCTGCTACACTTTCTCGACCTGTGTATTTTTTGATAAAGGCGGAACACTCTTCTCGCACAGAGAAGGAATCTCTGGCCATCTTCTGTAACTACAACAAATATGCACCTCGCGTCGCGTATTAAAAACTAGGAAACGAATTGTTTGTCACGCCAGACAATGAGATATGAAATTACGAGTGAGATGATTCTATAGAGCCTGCATCACTTCTAATAGCAGCCATCTGTGAACTTCTGAACAACCCCCTTTGTTTTCCATCCCGCTGTTGTCATACCTCGAAACATAAAACTCTAGTGCGAAGTCTATATTTTTTTATATCACTTCACTTCACTTTGAACTCGTATACACTTCGAAAGCAGCCATAAAGCTTTTGTAATATATCTAACATACATAATTTCTCAACTATGTGAGATCGTAGCTAAGCCCCGCTTTAGCTATATAATGCGTTTCAGTGCAGGCTCAACATATTCTCTAGTTCAGAAGCCTCTTTCTACATTCGGAGGATACAAACCCGTGTCAGTTTTATTGGTATGCACTTCTAAAAATAGATAGTGACTGCGGGAGATTGCACTAAACAAATCAATAGTAGTTGGTCCTTGTGGTCCGCGGCTTTTTTCAGCACAGATCGTTTCATGCGCGAAGTTCTAGAAACACTCAGAGTGTAATTGATGGCGTTATGCGTACTGTGCTTCAGTGCGCATGACTCGCCTTTTTCTTTTTCTCGGTTTTCTGGAATTATTCAGTGCAATGTGAATAATGCCCAGTAAAAAAAAAAAAAACACAAAACCGTCTCAAAAATAAGAAAAAATATTTTTCATAATTTGTCTAAACATAGCATTCGATGGTTGTGCAGGACGATTTTGAAACTTTTGCACTTTTTTTCTGTAAAACGTTTTTTCTAGCGCACAATTTTGTTCTCCGCCTTTTGGTTCTTGCTATACAATATTCTGTTGAAACTAAGACAGTTTCTTAGTAAAATTGAATTGCGGCCACACGTCATTGCATATTTGCTCTGGAGAAAAAAAAAAAGGAGTTTTGCCAAGAAAGAAAATAAATGGTGGACAAACAGAATCAAATCATTGCCCCTCTGGTCACGGGCCAAACGCGTTGCTTCTACACTGCTTATGGATTTTTTAATACTTGTCTACGCTACTGAGGCTCATTGATTAAATGTGGTAATTGAGACAGCAGCCATTCTTTACAATATTGTGACATTTTGATAAAATTTATTTTTATTTACACTACCAAGCAGCCCTCCTAAGCTGCCCTATTTCCTAACAATATTATTTAGTACAAGAAAGGCTAGTCAGTAAGCATTTAAATTCATTAAATAGCAAGAGGGCAAAATTTTCACACCGCAATAACCTCTCTACCGTTCTTGGGAATATTAGCGACTGCAACTGTGCGTAAGTTTTGTTTTACGTTAAAATCTCACAATTTGGAAAACAAATTTGGTATAACGTAGCCATATTTGCCCGCCAAGTATTTAATGACTACTATTTAAAAAGCGTACTTATATTATTGCGATAAATGTCTCTAAGCAAATAAAACCTGCACCTCTTAGCGGTTGTGTTGCAAACTGAGTTCCTTGGTTTGTACCAAAAAGAAAAGAACGCATCTGCATCACAATAAAGATACAATGTTAATAAAGGTGTTTGGTATGAGCAAGCTTTTCAGTTAGAACTAAGCAGACTGCTTGCTGTGTTTATTCGGTTTACTAAAAACTGCGCAGGAATCGGGAACCACCTGCTGACCATGAATGTTTCCCAATAGAAAATATTCTGTGGTGTGGTTCATAGCCGTCTATGTGAAGAAAACAAGATATACGTGGCCAACTTAGAAAACAATCAGGTCCGACGCTGGCAGAATCCTCGCTTCTTTACTGACTCTCGGCGAGCTGACACAAGTAACGCAATGCGCAGGACATCATTTATGGTTTTACATAAAATAACACCCCGAAGAAGTAATTTGGAGCCTGATTTAAGCGAATATGGTGCACAAATAATATAGCTCATGTTTTTGGACTCTTTGTTACGCATTGCGTTTCTGTGTGGATAGCGAGTGCTTTTGAAAAATTTCAATGATACATGAAATCCAGACAGTTTACAGTGGCATCGCCTTAGAGTTCGCGGCAACCTGAGCAGAAACGTAACAATATAAAACGGGATAAATTAGCCACAAATTCTTTAATCGTTTTTATTGTGAACAGATGCTGTAGGATACGAGTTAGTGGCATTGCCGAAGGGAACAAACGAAGAGACTAGGGTTGCACCTAAAAGGTCTTTCATAGTCCTGATTTGCTCTCACAAAAGAAATATTCCACTCGACGTCGGCCATGGCAGCAAGCGTATCTCGTGTGTGGTTGAACTAAAAATGCCCATGCTCTCAGATCTAAGGGGGCGAAGAAACATCAAGGCAAAGCCGCCAAATCTAACTAGAGCAATCTGGAACATTGTGCAAGAAGACATTAGTTGCTGTAATAATTAAACATTACCTGGGCATCTTACGTGGCAAAGAAAAGACTAGGGTTGCACCGAAAAGAGGGCTGCTTGCTTGAGCGTACACAAACAAAAATTATGAGGTCGCTTAAGCTTCACTTTAAGAGTAGGTGTGGTTTTGTGCATCTGTTTGCATCATCTACCTTTGAAGCTAAGGCTAATTACGAGACAATGAAACAGCACTTTGTAGTTGTCGTTATTTTTTATATTTATCTATTGTATATATATTTTTTCACCTGCTTAACGGTATTGATTCAGTCTATAGTGAATTTATATTATCAACAGTCACCGGTCACACTTTCTATTCATTAGCTAGAACTTTTGATCACTCCCGATAACACTGAAGCCGAAACTGCAACATGGCGACGACTTTTATGTCGAACGAGCTGTACGCATACGTTTCGCGTAAAATGTTTACAGCCTTTTCTTCGAGTTACAAGCAAAGTGATAAGGCTGCATGGCTGTGGCTGTTGGCAGCAACAAATAGAAATGGCAATAGTGCAGGCGAATATTTAAATTCCGTTGCTCAAAGCACTGCTGCTATTTTAAAACTAACTATATAACTGAAGGGCCTTAATAGAGTTCATTTTAAGTTGCGGAACCAAATAAAGCACTAATTAGAACCTGAAGTGCCAATCTCTCGGCCATTTTCCCGTTATCTGACGAAATTCCTGATCACATGAATTGTTCCCCTTTAGCGAAATCTGTTGGGAGGTGCACTCTGGTCTGCAACATATTTTTAATTGCCGAAAAGTTTTGTTTTATTTAATGTCGTTAATTCTTGTCGTAATTCTTGAACGCACTCTCTAATATCTTGGCATTCACTGTGCAATTACTCGCAACCATTATTTCAACAAGGACCACAATAATGAAGCAAAGCGTTGGACAAATGGGGACCCATTACAAGCCCCTATTTATTATGCAAGAGGAGCTCCTAATTATCAAAGCTTCACTTATTATGGTTCCCGAACTAACTCAAGCTGCCTGCGCCGTAAGCCGAGCATAAACTCTCTGCGTACAGAAAAAGAGAAAGCACAGTGTCTTTTTTTTTTTCATTCATACTCGCTGAGTGCTAAGACAAACAAAATAAAGCAGGGAAAGAAAAGCAAGTTTTGTACATATATAAAAAGCCTAATTGTTTTTTCAATGAGCACACTGTAATATGGATCTCTAGTGTAACTGGTATCTAGTCGTGGTGCAAAGCATGCCTCAACGATTTTCGCTCGTTGGTACGCTTTTGTAATTCCCTTAGCGTAATCAACCTCAAGAAATTATATTTATATTTCTTATTAAAGCTTTTGGATATCTGCAATGATTTTCCACAACAATTATTATTCATTCGCACAGCCTAAAATTTGTCAATGGCCCTCGCAGGGTCTACTAACGCAGGGTTGCTTAAAGGTACAACAGTTTGTCCGGCGTGCATTAAAAAAAACTAAATATCCGTGAGGTGAGTTTCGTTTAAGCTGTCACACCCAATTAATTCTCTTCGTGTAAATCATTACTTGCATTTCAGAAATGAAAAAAACTGTTTTGTTGGGTTTTACTGATGCTTAAAGAATAAAGTAATATGCAATTTTTATTCTTAAGAAGTCCAGCTAACTTCACGGTCGGCAAGCACAGTTCCCAGCATCTAAACGCGCACAGCATGCTGTTTTCATCCCACCATTTCTCTTCTTATCTTTAGGGCATTGCCGCATTCTGACGTTACATGAATCGGCACATGATGCAGACGACGGCACTTTTCTTCCAGGGCCACAACCTCGTGAAGCAGTTTTTTAGGCATGCCACATCCTTCCTTACAATAAATACCTGGGATTCGAGGCAGCCTCGACACACTGTGACTAATTAACAATGTGAATTAAAAACGTATCGGAACGCAGGCACAGATCAAGAAGCTAACAAATTATGATCAAGGAAGATAAGCCTGCTTAAAGCTCGCACAGTGCACGAAATGTCTGTCAGGCCTTCTTTGATTCCTAAGAAAAGCCTTGAAAGCTGCGAAGCTTTGTGTGCTCCCGAAGACCCGTAAACTCGCTATCAGTGGAAAGTTTGAACGCTATCGTAAAGATCCGAGACCCCTTTTTGCCTTTTATTCTTTTTCTTAGTTAGCAGGGATTCAAGCGCTCGAAGGTCATTAGTTGGACCATCTGAGGAATACGAGCGATAAAAGATTACACTTGAGCAAACTCCCCCCCGAAATAAAAAAAAAAAAGAAAAACATGCTAGACACACCTCATGCGATGGGCTCCCTGGCTTTATTTTGCTGTTATGTGTGCGTTTCTGGGCACCTGGGCATTACGTGGTTCAAGATCGTGCAGATAACATTAAGCTTGCATCCACTCTCGTCGGTGTGGACCTCGAAGGGTGTCACGGTCGAAATCTACTAAAGCCATTTTGGGAGAAACGGCAAAATAATGAGAGTGGTGTGGAAAACTCAATGTACTTAGTGCCTAGGGTTCAATGCCCCGACTATTATTTTGAGCAAGATAGTGTTAAACGCCCCGGGAACATAAAATGCGGCGTCGGCGTTGTCGGCAAAGTGAGCGAAAATCCTGAGCAAGTGGTTGTTGGTCCCAGTGACAAGTTGTCAGGTGCTGTGACTATATGAGATGGCAGAGTTTTCAGGTACTGTCAAAGCGGGCTTCAGCTTTGAATTGGAATGGTGAGATCTAAATACTGTCTTCCAAGACCCTACGATCCCCAGTCACAGAAACTGCCCCAGGTCACGCAGCCACGTTTGCATAACTTGGTTAAAGCAGAAATTTAGGTCTATAGCGATGAACTTTCGCATTAGGTGATACCTTAAGCCTGTATGATGATGTGTAAGGGGGGGGGGGGGGAGGATAACAGATGCATCAATAACTTATTATTGCTAAAGCCAGCAGCGAAGTGAACGCACTGTAATGCAAAGCATGTTTTGTTTCACTTTGCCTAAATTTTTTCTTCGCATGGCACAAGTTATGTTTCCAGCTGCCAATTCAAATTTTTCCCGTCAGCAAATGCGTGTACATCTTTGGGAAAGTCTGATGTCGTAGCGCTATGCCAATTTAGCAGTTCGAATATTGCTGCCGTCGGATAAACTTGCGAACAGAGGCTTTTCAAACCGGAAATGTGCAAGAGATAAGTGGCTTTCGTGAAAAAAAAAAAAAAAAACAGTTTCATTTGCACCATGCTTTCAAGAGATCCTGAAGAATTGTTGTATTCTATCCCCCATAAAAAACTGCTTTCCTTTGTTTTCTAGTGAATTGACGAAAATGGGTTGCTGCATTTCCGAAACGCTGCTGTCATTACTGTTAAAAGCTTCCTATCGCTTCTTTGAGTTTATCCGAGCATCGCCAAAGCTCTTGCCTTTGAAGAACTACATTGACAAGCCGGCAAAGCTTGTATTGTATTTTATTTGATGCCGGTTTATGGGCACAATTTTTGCTCCTTCTAGTGACCGATTTTAAACAATGTGTTAGACAGGAACATTGCAATCAGAGGTTCAAATACGTTGATGACGTTTCAGTGATTTAAATAAAAATGAAATCCGCGACTTCCTATGTTATGTGGTGGAAGATTTACCTTGTTTTAGAGTTTGATAAGGAAATAAACTTCATGAATTCGATTTAGAATGCAAGAAAATTAAGGTTCTACAACTTTTATGTTTCCTTCCAGAAAAGCTTCTTTGCTGAGGCTATAAGCCTCGTACCCGAAAACAAATTGTGATGTGCGATTCAGCCCAGCTCAGAACGGCGTAAAGGGCTGTTGGAACCGTGCGCTTGGAAAAATCCACCAAAAATTCATGTTGTAATTCAGCTCACTACAGTTTGGCTCTCAGATTTTAAGGCTTCTATCAGCAGTTTCTTTTTTGTATCTCTTTTACTACAGCGCAAAAAAAAAAAGGAAGCAACGACGTGAAACGAAGCATAAGCACAGATATGTAGGGTGCAAGATGTATGTTGCCTATCATGCGTTATATACAGCTCGCCGGCGGAAAAGTACACATTTATGAAATACAAACCTTCTCCAAACAAGTGGATACGTAAAAACGAAAATATCCTAAATGACAGGTTAGGAACGAACTTAGTCGTTCATTGCTGGTCTTAGGAACCGACTAGGAAAGGCTCTCATTGCTAAAAAGTACATGCGCAATAAAAACAGCAACGGGGCCTTATCGCGTGAGTTGAGGTGAGGTGAAGGGTTGGAATGCTTCCTCAGCCTCTAGCTGACCATTTACTCTAACGAGTGCTATGTTTTAGCACCAAACAGCATATTTGTTGTGGCTGCTGATGTTAGCAATATGTCATTCGTTTTGAAGGTTATGATTTTTGCGCATAAAGGAATGACCTTATAAAGTTTGTTCCATCCTTGAATACTACCTCTTCAGAGTAGCGCGTATCCCGTTCATCTGTGGTCGTTTGTCTTCTGCGTTGTAATACAAGCGTTCAGAAGCGGCAAAGCGAAAACAGAAAACATCATCCAACAGGAAGTTTTATTGAGCTACAGTGAAATATTTCTGTAATCCTTTCAGTGGTGCAATGAAATAAAAATGCCATTATTTTTGACCAATATGAGTCACCCAATAAGGCACACATCTTCAAAAGTCCTCACTTGCGCTGTAGATGTCTTGAGTATATTTGAATCTTATGTACAGCCGCAAACCCTCATGACTAAACTTGCATCTGCTCTGCAAAAGCATCTGCACATCACAAGAGCATAGGGAAGCGCATTAACCACCACAAATCCACCTACAACATCAGTGGAATGAAAAGCGAGCAGTGGATTAAAATCAGTAGACATAATGCGATGGCGGTGAATAAAAAGCGGAAGGCAGGAGCTTACCGCTTTCGCAGCTACAAGGCATCAATTCATGCGTTCATCCATCAGTTTCCTTCCACGGCATGGTCCCTGGCAACTGCGACTGCTTGGTACAAAGCAGGACAAAACATTTCGCACCTAGAGAAAGAAATGACTAGCAAAATGGAGAATCTGAGATAGAGAGGCCATTATGAGAGCACTTACGCTAGAATAACGCCGTTTCATGCAAAGCGCCTGATATTATTTACAGCCCACTTTCATTCCCACCTTCCTCCCTTCCCTTACGGCGCGGTTCGGGTGTCCACAGAGCAAGTGTGACAGTTACTGCGCCTTTCCCTTCCTGTGAACCAATTTAAATTAAATTAAACAGCGCCAAAAAGGATTAGAATAAAAAGGGAGTAGCCAGGAGCCAAATCTAGGCTCTGGTAATTGCACAGAAGCTGAAGTGAGGTGCTGCGAAGAAACATTTGCTTCCTGTGTGACCATCCAGAATGGCTGCAAACTCTATCTACACATAAAGTAGGCCCTAAACTCTGATTTCTTGCTTCAAATGATCTGGATGGAGGTGCGAATAGGCGAGTTCAGTGCTGCCCGAGGCCTTCTTTCGCGCCGCTGCACCATAAATCATTCCTGCAAAGATAGTATTAGGCTTTGTCTTGAACAGGATGATTAACAACCCCTCTCCAGGCTGTCTCCAGAACTGACGCGCCCATACGTCTTTGACGCCGCAGTTTTCGTTCGCCTCACGCTCTGAATTGATTACTCTGATGTCACCTGCAACCTCTGATGCGAGATGTTTGCGCATATATGTATTTATTCATTTTATTCTTCAAGTGTTTCACTTCATTCCTGGTAACAAACATCGCTGGCCGTAGGAGGCTGTTGTTTCCTTTTAAATTAATGCAATATCTTTGTTTTTGGCGGGAATTTTCACTAACATTTATTTCTCACGCGCAAAGAAAAAAAAAAGGATGTCACTTTTTTTTCGTCTTCACACCTCTGCTTTTATTTTTATCTGGTTTGAGACCTCGTGCAAGTAGTCTCACTCCTTGGCAAAATACGCATGAATTTATCATTTACTGATTTCTCTTCTTGCCTATTGCGCTATTGTTCAGGCAAACGATCCTGTACTTAACAGTGAACAAATTACTGAGTGGAATTAGGACTGCGCGTTAGAGTTGGATATTAGAAAGAAAAAGCATATTATTAAAGCTCTTTATACAGCATGCTTGCATTGCCCCACTACGGCAGAGCCCTCCAACAGAGGAGGAGCTTCTGTTGTGGTCGAATATCAATAGAGGTTAAGGAGCTCAAAAAATTTTGCGGAAATTTGTCACAAAGAAAAGGGAGAAAAAAGGACGGAAGTCCAAAGAAGTATTTTGAGCCGTATAAACGTGAGATAAAAATTAAAGGCTTTTTTAACGAGCGCCTATATTAGTGTATATAACCGCATAATGTCAATGTTTCTCAATTTACGAAGCCATTTTTTTTTTCAGCCTATAGAGCTTGCACCCCGGACCGTTAGTCTCCACCATAATGTTTCTTAGTTCATAAATTGTCTTTCATTCAAATTGGCTAGTCGGTCAATTGATTTGACGTATGAACTCCACCAATTTACGTCTTTCATAGTGGCGCAAAGCTTTGTGGTATTTGTGAACTATAGAAGCAAACAGCTGGCACGTGACTGTATTATTTTTCGTGAATGCCGAACGGCGAATCAGAGCGCTCTCCATATGCGTGACAGAGCAAGATATTAGAGGGGATAGAGACCACACAGTCGCGCAGCAATCCATTGAAACCCATTGAAACACTCTTCAACTTCATGGAGCCAAAAAATATGCTCTGGATCATAGACTTAAATTAGCCAAATTGTTTTTCACGTGATATGTTACGAGGTGTATCTCCGATAGCCGACACGCGCACTTGCTTCTGTATTGTTCAAGATTGCCGGGGTCCCTTTTGGCTCGTAATCGTTAACACTCCCTCTAAGCTTTAAACTAATTGTAGCTGGGAGAGGTAGCGAAACTGTTTCTTGACGATCGATAAACACGTTTGTTGTTATTGCTGATGGCGACTTATTCAGTGCTTAGTGGCCGTAAGTCAGCCCATCATACGGTAAACTTTATCTTGTCATAGTCTTGATTTGACACGATTTTGTCACCATCGCTTGAAAATTTATTGGACATCTGATTGGCAGAAATGAAAGCACGGCGATTCCATCCGAGACTAGCAAAGAACATTCTCGTTCTCCTTTCCGCACTGTCTATACAACTGGTAGCAGATAAAAAAATAAAAACGCAGACATTTGACGCCTGGTTATACTGAAGGTGTCATATGTGGCTCTTACGAAGACATTGAAATAATGTCACAAAATTTGTGAAATGGCTTTTTGCAATAAACGTCTGGGGAAAGGACATGTTTTATATTCAGAGAAGTGTGTGTGTGTGGGGGGGGGGGGGCGCATGTGTGGGGGATGTGCGGGGGATTTCATGCAAACCTAAGAAGCAGCATCAGCAAGGGCATATGCAATAAAAGGAAACCCTAATGTAAATCCTCCGTAGATGCGTTCATTCTCTGGTGCTTGAAGAGTTTTCACATCAGCTTACAAGCCTACAGCACAAACGTGTTTCCGTTCATTACAAAATATTTGCATTTTCTACTCCCGCTTTTCACAACTTTCCTCCACATTCATAATTTCATAGCAAGAGGTCCGGAAGTCATAAGGGAAGCGTCTTTGCATTAATTACTCGCATCTCTACTGGAATGCAAAATATTGAAAAGGGTGCGCTTTCGCTGCTAATTAAGCTACTGGACTCATGGGAATGAGCATTTTGATCCATGTGTCAGCAAAAAAGCAGTGACCGGTGCGAGTGCATGCATATAGCGTCTAGACATTTGCGACCAACAAGTTAGCGACGTGAGTGCGTTGCATTGCGACTGTTGCCTCAGACGGCATGCTTAACAGCATTGGCCCGTTGACGAACAGAGACATGTAGGAGAAAAAGTATTTTCTGGGAAATACCGCTATGGGAATCCTTAGTGGATCACTGACTCAGAGAATTTAAACTCAGATGCTAATCTCATGGTCACGAGATAGAATCCTGGCAGCGACGGCCAAATTTTGATAGAGGTGAAATGCAGAATATGGTCGTGTGCAGTGCGATATCAGAGTTCGTGAAAAGCATTGTGGTCTAAATTAACATCGACCCTACCACTATGGTACCCTTCATAAAAATATTGTCCCTTCAGCAAGTTGTGCCCACATATATCGGTAAGTTGAAATAATCGCCAGCTTTATAATATTATTCTGAATTTTAGCATCACTCGACGCAGCTGCTATCAATTTTCTAGAGGGCTGTTTAAAAATTGTTACACGGCATGTTAACAATCAAGGCATTATTTCGGACACAGTTGATCGCGCAGAATATTCGTCAGGTTGTACAGATGCCGTTGTTTGGTTCGAAGAGGTCCAACATCTTCCTAACACATTAAATATGGTGTCAAACATAGCTTCTAGATTTATATGCCTCTCATGGCTAAGGTCCTGTAAAAAGTTATAGTATTGATATATGGATAAATAAGTAAATGGCTAAGAAATGCAAAGTAAATGGCTAAGAAATGCATTTCGTCTTTCAATATAAATCGCAGTCTGTTTTGCTATGCAAACTTTGCAGCTGTCTCAGAAAATAAATCTATTATTTTCAGTTGTATTTACTCCAGAAATAATAATATTCAATATTCAGTTCATGCGTATTATACTCATTTTTTTCCATTCAGGAGTGGCGTAATGGTTCCTAATGGGATCTGAGTTTCCGTAACGGTACCAGTGGGGGCTATTTGTGGGTAATGGCTTCACTGCACGGCATAGTGGGAGAGAAACGGCGGATCATCAGCGCAATTAATGACTGACGTTATTGTTTCTGGTTGCCAGGATTGGTACTACAGCCTTTTGCGTAACACTACGGAAGTGGCAGAGTTTTGGGGCTGAGGCTTACTTATGTAAGCGTATGATTCTCTTGACATACGTCATGGACAACGGAAGAAAATGGCCATGTATAACTAATATAAATCAGATCACGTCGATATGGTACAATATCTATAGCTTTAATCAAATGAAAACGAGCTCCAGAGAACTTAAAAGAGGGCAGAAAATTAAAATGAAAGAGACACGTCAGTAAGAAGTGTCCCTGCAAGGAGCAAACGTACGATGCACCGCGTCCCACTTTACCTTAACAACCTATCAGCTAACTACATGGCTCTGCAAATGTCACCAAGCTTTGTAAGTTTTTAACGTGGCGTACCAAGATACTTTGTTGGGCGAGTTGGTACTTATTCATTCTTAATATAAACAGCGCGAACACGAAGACAAAGGACAAGATAGAAAACCACAGTACAAGCGCTTGTACTGTGGTTTTTTACCTTGTCCTTCTCTTCGTGTTCGCGCTGTTTATATTAATAATTTAACGTGGCGTATTTATTTCATTTTTCTTCCCTTCGAAGTTCTGAAGCACCTCTGCTCCAAATGTTGCATATTTAGAAGCTCGGATATTTGCGTTCTAAAACTTTTTGCGAAGGAAAAATACACATGAAATGCGGACTTATATTTCGCCATGTTCGCAAAGACTACGCAACGAATTTTTTTCGTCTCTGAATTTGGCTGCAAAAAAGTACTTCCTAACACAATTAAATTTCAACTGAAAGTATGAAGGTGTCGGATCAGTCAGCAAGTTATTTAAAAACAGGGTATGATAACATCGTTTTTGTTTGCGGCGAAATATTCGCGCAGCCCTCTTTTGTGGTAAGGTCGCTATTCTCAAGCGTTGACCTCTCTAAGCGTTTGTAATGACAAATATGGCGCTAGAATACACATTCCTCTAAACTCCTCACATATTTCACCAGATGCCACTCGTCACAAAGGCTTTCTTGTTTTTTCTTTTTTTTTTTTCATGTGAGTTTGCCTTGACAGTTGAAAAGGCCATATCTGTTTAAGTATACGGCTTAAGCTGTTTCCCCAAGTGCATTGATTTCAAAAGGACTACGAATAATCGTGCGTACCGAAAGCCATTATTTTTACAGAACAATATATCAGTATTTAATACTTCACGATCTCTTGAACCAGACTGAAGGTGCCCGGTAGCTCGGTTCTTCAAAGACTGAACGCAAAGGTAGGAATTTGCGGGATTTATTCATCATCCACGGTTCCCAGACATCATTGGAAATGATTAGAGCGTGCTTTATTATATAGAACGGATGGTTTATTTTGTGACATGAAGCTTCTTTTGGATTTTATTCTAACATTTGACGAAATACTCACCCTGTTCGTGTCAAAGCTCACATGCTTTGTTATTCTGTCTCATACTGGAATAAGCCTGAGATGTGTGCTCCCAGTTTTTGAATGAAGAAAATAGAAAGACAAAGAAAACGTAGGACAATGTTCTATTTCTAATTTTGGGGCGTTCGTCAATACAATTTAGTAGCGTAGTCATTTTTTGCCTTAATTGTTATTGATTACGAAGTGGAAGGAAGAAAAATTACTTATTACTTATGGGATCTGAACTCATGGTCTTCATAAATCTCTGAGCTGCATGGCAACGCTGTTCAATCTTCGCCACCATGTATGCACGTGTCCAAGAATGCAGACATTAAAAGCAGACGATAACAAGAGGTTGGGCCTACAGTCGCCAAGGAAGAATTAACACTCTGCATTTATGGCTACCAGAAACGCTAGATTCCCGAGCCTGATCAGGCTTTGGAAGATATTAGATTCTGCAATGTTCTTTACTGATCAGGCAGCCCACCTTGCAACAGACGGAATGTTTCGTTGAACTATAGTATCCCACAAGAAGTAAAACGCCGTGGTTGACCTGTCTCGCCAGCACAATTTTCAGCGGTACGTCTCAAGGAGCATAAAAGTGAACACTTGTAGAGAGCATAAGCGTGATTCAAAGTACGTTTCCCCAAAACCTTCACTTTTGTTTATGGCAGCAGAACGTGGGCTAGCATGCATGCATTCCTATCGTGGATTAATCTGGCATAGCACAGATTAGACTGGCAATGTTTTATTTCCTGCCTCTCTGCATTACTCTCCCAAGGTCATTTCAATGGTCAGCTAGTGGCAGAATGAATTATTAAAGAAAATTGAAGCTTTACGAAATGGCAAAAGCTGAAGAATGATTCGGAAAGCCGTGAGATCACCAGAGAAAAGATCGAAACCGGTAGCTTTCACGGATAGCAATATGCGCACAAGATAATTGACGCATCCGGAGTGAAGGTGAATAAGTATAATAATATTCTTTTTTAAATTAGGCACTATACTAACTCTGCTCCTCATATCAACAACGCAGAAAATACTTGTGATTGAAGTCGCACAGAAAGTATTGATATGGGGTCGTGTTGTAGCATTTTTGGATTTAGAACAGATCAGTTACCTGATCGATTTGCCCGATTAAATGAAAAGTTCCCCAGAGAGCACAAAACAACATATTTCTTAAATCACGTCTAGAACTGACACGCAGCTGCTTTGCTGCCATTACGCTTGTCCGGATAGTTTACAAATGTGCTATTGTAGGTTAATATTAAACATTCACAATGTGCAGGTGGGTGAAGTGCTATCACCACGCCATGAGCGGCTCAGGGACAGCGATGGAAGACGCTATACCAGCAGAAAGAGGGATTGATCTGTCATCAAGCATTCTAGAGCATTCTTCGTAATGTCGAAACTGTCCGAAAATGTTATCCTGGCCAGCCTGTTTTTAAGGCAAATGTAAAAATTCATTCCTGTTAAATGATACGAACACGACGACTGTCAGCCTTATCTCATTCGTGTTGATGTTTTCCTTTTCTCCCGAAAAGGGAAGTAGCAAAACATTCTTTGATATTGTTGCCCGTCAGAGTTAAAGAACATTCCTTCTATACTTTCACTAACACGCCGAAATGTAGAGAGGCCGTCAATTACTTGAGGCCAGCAGGCGGATTTCTCCGGCTTCTTATTTTCTGACAGTTACAGTTTGGCCGCTGTCAGCGGGATGAAGTGAATTGCACCTAAGACAAGATCTTTGCGCCAAATTCAATTTCGCGGGAAGGGTTCTGCAGCTGTGCGGCTTATATCGATCATCAGATGGCGTGGATGTTTGTTTAATATTTTACTTTTACTTTTTTTTGTTTGCACCTAAGTTTATTTGCTTGTTTGTTTCACGGCTTAGTGTAAATCCGCCGAACGGAAGCGACAGCTGTTGCCCAGGGCCAAGGTAGCTGCCACGCAAAAAAAGTGCTGGCCTTCTGTCCTTCATGTTCACGGGCTGAGGCAGAACCACTTAGACTAGAGAGACTGGTGGCTCTGGCTGAGTGGCTGAGGTCACGTCTCATTACAACCGTTGCACATGCTGGCAGCTAGGCTTCTATGATCACATTGTGCAGCCTTTTATTTCAACTATTCTCTAGAAGATTCATGAGAAGTGCTGGGTTGTTTAAAGGGCCTTATTGTTTTATCTGCTAGTTGTTTGAGATTGTTGTTTGAGAACATCTTGTCCTTACAGCGACAAGATTTCCTCAAACAACTTGAATCCGGGGCACTAGTGACGCCACCAGCGGGGCTAACCGGACGGCAAAGAGATCAGACTGTATATCGACAGTTAACTGAACAAGAACTCGATGTGGAAATGGCACTTTGTCCAATGATTAGGACAATACCTTAATGTGGGATAGATTTGCAATAAAGCAGAAATGTCTCATAAGCATCAACTCAGGCGCAGCCATAACAGCACAAGCTCTGCGCGTTCTCATAAACTTTGTAGTTGAAGGAGAATTCGAGGCGGTTATACTCTGTTTAATGCTCGACTAGAACGAAGGATGCCTTTGGTACTGGAAGTGAAACGCTCTAACGGTCAAGACATTGCCATCAGCAATGAACTAACAGCTGCTGCTGCGGCATTGCTTCCCACGAAAGAGCATTGCTTTGGTGCTCGTTAATACATTAACACTGTTGCCACTTCGAATTGGTGATCATTTAATTCACAGCTGCCATCTTTCAGCCATCTTGGCTACCTGACTGACAGTTGCTTGGACTACGAAGTCTAGGAGAAATCTGCACGGTGATTTATATATGGAACAATGCGGCCGCGCTTGTGTGGTTCTTTTTATAATTTTATGCAAAACCGGTTTTATATTTACCTGGTGCGCCTTTTCAACGGAGTTTATATCAGTTAGGGAATGCTCGAATTAGGCTTAATAAAATAAATCAATAAAATATAGCGAAGTGAAACGTCATATGTCCGAAATAATACATCAATTAACATGGTTATGCTGTTTTGGAAGTGAAAAAAAGCGCCCCTTATATGTCCGTTTCCTTTAGCTGCACAAAGCGTCGTTTATGACTATTGCATTGCGTACATGACATACCTCAAGCTTTCACTTCGGCCCTTAAAAGTTCACACAACAAATGCTAAGTTTTCGTGAGGGCCCATTTTCAGGGTCTAAATGTATTTGTATTTACCTTGTGCTGTAACTTCTCGCTTGTGTCCGATGGCGGTGCTGACAGTTTGAGCCACATTTCTTCAAGATAACTCGTAACGACAAATACGAACTTTAAGTGTACTTTCTTGGTATCATCGCCCACTATAGCCAGTGTCAAAACAAGTTCGGGCAAAGTTTCAGCCTTCGTGAAAGTGGTTACATGTTGCAGTGCATTATCTGGGTTGAATCGCAACCACGAAAAGCTTCTCCGTATATCTGCAAGTTCGCTGGGCCTTTTACGCCATTTTTCTGCTGATGTGAAGTGAAACATCCTATAAGGAATTCCTTGGCGATAAGAGGGAAGTTTCATGGAAGAGACGTGTACTTCAGACAGCTAGCGTAAATACCTTAGCACGTGTATCGCCCCTTTCACAAAGTCTATGAATTACGAAGAAAGCCGGAATGCCATCACCTGCTCTTAAACAATTGACTTTGTATTACCTGCACTTAAAAAATAAAAACCGCATACATGTCTACGCAGATGACTCTGATAATGTAACCAGTTCCGCGGGGTATGTGATCATAACGGCTAAGTCAGTCCAGATAAAGGTTAAAACATCATACCTGACTTGTTCAACTGGTGCTGAACTAGCTGCCCTACGCGCGGCAGTTAAATTCATTTACAAAGAACGTCCACAATACTGGACAGTGTTTACAGATTCTAAAGCAGCCCTTAAAGCCCTGCAAGCAGCACTACGCCACTGGTCACATAAACAACTCGTTAGAGAGATCCGCCAGTTGTACCACGACGCAGTATTGAAAGGTCACAATATAATTTCTCAATGGCTGCCAGGACACTGTGGCATCAAGGGAAACCACCAGGCGGACGAGGCTGCCCGTTCTGCCCACAGTGATGGCGTTCCAGCTAAAATCCCCATATCGAGGGTTGATGCCGCATGTGCCCTACGCCGTTTGGCCCTGGAGATCACAATTTCAGCGTGGAACACGGGAGAGTTTAGAGTTTAGCGCGTCAAGGCACTGGATCCTGAACTGCTCCACAGTCTTCCCCATCAGATTGCTCGTCGAGAAGCAATGTTGCTGTTACGGTCCTTAAGAACCAACACTATCCGGCTCCCATCATTAACGACGCTATTAATAAGGTTACCAAACTAAGTTGTGAGAATATTGTCAGGAAACGTCAAATTGTACCTCCCGATCCTCACCCCTCAAACCTGATTCTAACTTTCACAAATAACGCCCCTAACATCAATAAAATTTTGAAGAAGCACTTTAATATTATTGAGCAGAGTGACCGACTCTCCAAAATTTTCCCAAATCCTCCACGCGTAACCTACAGACGGCCAAAAAATATCCAAAATTACGTAGTTCACACTAAAGTAAACAAACCACCCCCCGCAGGTTGCCTACCTTGTTGCAAAAGTACATGCCAATTGTGCAAACACATACAAACAACAAAACAGGCTAACAGCACACATTCAGCTTTCAAACATGACATTAAAGAAAACCTTAATTGCGACTCGGGCAACGTTGTATACCTACTGGAATGTGGCCACTGCCAGATGCAATCCATAGGTCAAACCTACACTCCCTTCAGAATAAGATTCAATAACCACCGCGCACACACCAAGTCACTACCTAACCTTCCCCTATCCAAGCACACTAATCAAACAGGTCATGAATTCAAGAAACTAAAAGTTACTCTACTACAAAGCAACTTCAGAACTAATCGTGAGCGTGAGCAATGTGAGTCGTATTTTATTCATAAATTTAATACAGTGAATTGCGGCATAAATGAACATCCGGGAATCCTTTCGGCCCTTCGGGGTCACTAACCTATCGAAGCATTCCAAGTAATAGATTCACTGTGAAGATAACTTTAGCCCTGTGCACCTGCATTTAGTTAACTGCCTTCTCGAAGAGAGACAGCCGGCGCCGTCGTCTGAGACCATACCGAAAGTGTTCTTTTGATTTTCTCCCCACCCTCGGCACGTTGTTTTGTCTTCTACTTTGTGTTTAATTATCTTTCCTCTAAGCAGATTACATTACTCATTTCTGTAATTATCCAAGTAAACATTAAAAAAAGACATAAAACATAATCCCCAATGCTTTCCTTGGCCTCGCGGACTGTTGGCTTCTTTCCTTCATATATATATATATATATATATATATATATATATATATATATATATATATATATGAAGGAAAGAAGCCAACAGTCGGCGAGGCCAAGGAAAGCGTTGGGGATGGTTTGTTTGTCATTTTTTTTTTAATGTTTACTTCGATAACCACAGAAATTAGTAATGTAATCTGTTTAGGGGAAGATAATTAGACACAAAGTAGAAGAAAAAACAACGTGCCGATGGTGGGGTCCGAACCCACGACCTCCGAATAACGCGTCCGGTGCTCTACCAACTGAGCTACATCGGCCGCTGTCCCCCCTGCTACTTTCTTGGGTATTTATGTTGCCTGTATACGAACCTTGAGAACGCCACAAACAAAACCATATATATATATATATATATATATATATATATATATATATATATATATGGTTTTGTTTGTGGCGTTTAATGTCCCGAAAAGCAACTCAGGCTATTAGAGACGCCGTAGTGGAGGACTCCGGAAATTTCGAACACCTGGGGTTCTTTAACGTGCACTCACATCGCATAGCACACGGACGCCTTGCTTTCCGCCTCCATCGAAAAGCTGCCGCCGAGACCGGAATTCGATCCCGCGTCCTCGGGAACAGTAGTCGAGCACCGTAACGACTGCGCCACCCCGGATATATATATAAAGTGGCGCAGAGCCGGTGATTCAAAAGAACGTGATTCAAGAAATAAATAATTTACCTCCGAAACATCGGTCTACCGGTAAGGTAGGGATTATAATATGGTCAAGCTTCCTAGAAATGGCTCCACCCAAGTGCTTCCGGGGTGGTAGCTTTATTGTAGCCCTTTTGTTTTTGCAGAAATCTAAGCCCATGAAAATTACGGAACACTACGTTACGCGCTTCCGTGCGCTTGAATGTGCCGCGACTGCAGAGCTCTCATCTGCAAGCTGCAGTAAAGAGCTGCCATATTGGCGCTGTCTGCGATGTCTATACCAGACCTTTTTTTTTTTTTTTTTTTTTGCCGCTTTCCCGAGACTAAACTGCAGCGGCTGCTACTGACACGCCAGGGGAGCATGCTGTCAGCTGCCGTTAGAGCGTATATCGCAGCCAGGAGCTCCTTTCCATGCCAGCATGCGGGAACATAACGGAAACTCAGCTGAGAGTTTCTTCGCTCACTGCCGAGCCTCAGCATGTAACATCTGTCACACTTTACGTGAGAAAGATGGCAGTTTTCTGACAAGGCCCATGCAGAGAACAGCCAGACATAACTCGTGTGATTTATGCTCGCTTGCGAGATACGGTAGTAACAACGAAGCTGTAACAAAAATTGATGCATATTTTTTCCAGTGCTATTTACCGGCTTCTTTTGGTATTTGGAGCAGTCACAGAGCTGCTAGCATTGCTTCAGCTATCCGTCCCCTTCCATACGCTGCAGCAGCTCTCTTAGGGTATGAAGCAATGACTGACAGCGGTGTCTTGAAGCAGATGATCGAATTTTAAGTTCTTTATGAGGAAACCTCTTGCCAGGCGTACCAACATGGAATACAATATGCATCACTGTTAGTTTGCTGGTTGAGCGTGCCTAACGAATATGTGCGGCTAGGAATGATGTTGCCAGATCGTAAACCCCATGATGATGTATAGTCCTTGGTAGTATCTATACCTAAATAATCGACACGCTTCCATCCAGTTTCTAAAGTTCAATTTCTCACATAATTTCATTTCACAGCCTTGGTACCCTCTGGCGTGACAGTCGAACCACGGCCACCGCGCTAAGGTGGGAACGAGTAGTCGCGAGACGTGTGACGTCACACACTCCTTCTGCCGGTGCGGCGGCGTCTGTGACGGGCACAGAACACCTAAACAATTACGCCATTCGGTCAAAAATATGTTACGTAATTACTACATCTTATAAATAATTGTAATTACTGCGATTTCAGATAATTTGCTGAAAAACGTTTCTCTGCACCATACATTTAAGACTAGACTCCGCAGCATACCTTTATGTAGCGGCCAGATTAAAGTAGCTGTATATGACACGCTCCGCACGTTTTGTTCTGGGCGTTACATGCATCAGTAAGCGTGAGCCTCATAGTGGAACGATGCTTGAGGTCACTTCTGTAGCAGATTCTACAAAAGGATGATAAAAAATGCGCTACATGCCACACGTCGCAGCCACGCTCAGTGGGTGCGCACCCACGCGCTCGTATGATTGTTTGCGAGTGCGAGAACGTACACAAAACACGCAGAGAAACGTGGCTTGTTTTTCTCTGCTTCTTGCGCCATTCCGAGCTATGATACTTGAACTGAGATATGAATTTGCATTTGGCAGAACCCTCTCAAACTGGTTCACTGCTCGTAAGTCTTCATTGTTGTTGATTCAGGTGATAGAGCCTTGCCTAGACTTTCGCTTGCCTGCCAGATGAATTGCCTTTGCGGCCAAACAATTAACTTAGCGGTAATAAAGTGCGCTTATTCTTCTGCTTCGCACAACCTCTAAAGGAGCAAGGATCAACAGAAACAGGATACTAACGTGCTTGTGCAGGTAGCCATTTTATGCTTCATGTCTAAACGCTATTAACGTGGCTACTTCGGTTGACTGAGCGGAAAGAGCAAGCTGATTCAGTCAAATGAGATTACTTGGTTTTACTTCTGACATCTTTGTCCGTTGGTCAAGAAGCACTCTTCAAGTCAAAGTGCCATGCTCAATCTTCGTGTCGAAATCATTTAGCGTGAAAATAGATTAATAGATGAGCAGACTGCCAGCTAGTTTAGTACAAAGGCCCACCCTAGAATAAGTTGTAGCGCGCAGCGTACTAAGCACAAGAGCCCTGCTTAGTAAACAACAGACGGCAAAACACTGGTAAAATAGGGTCGTTCCATCGCACGAACAAAGGAGATCCCCGAAATGAGCCGAATGCGCATGTCTATTGTTAAGATGAGGGGTTATTACGGTGAACCCGACGTATTCCTCAAGCAGTTCTTGATGCGTGGTAGCTGCCTGAGTCTTGTGACGTACTTTCTTGACAAACAAATGGGGTAGTCAAACGAATCATAAATCACCGGCGTGCTACTGTAGTTTCTTTGCATTGTGAAGACTATCTTTACCCTGCGAAGAAAGCTTATAAATAACTAAATATTCTCCGGAACCCAATGCCAGCCAGATTATCTCACTTAACTGCAAATTGAATACATGCGTCATAATTACCCATAGATTTACGGATGCCTGTACAATATGGTCATGATTAATTCTATGATATCTCCCGTAAGAGTGACAATTATTATTATTATTATTATTATTATTATTATTATTATTATTATTATTATTATTATTATTATTATTATTATTATTATTATTATTATTATTATTATTATTATTATTAATATTATTATTATTATTATAGATTTAGCTTGCCGGAGACGTACTGACGAGGCCGTATATCGGTTTACCGTGCCCCTCCCATGCAGGCGTAGTGGCCGCGATTGCATTCACCACTGCCCATGCGATTACGCGCTAGTATGCGCAGGGGGGTCCGGCAAACTGTTGTGCTTCTACGCCAGTACGTCTCCGGCAAGCTAAATCTCTCCAATATTATTATTATAGAGAAATTCTGGTCTTTTCCTCAATACCTCAGAATTCCTACGAAATGAAATTGGTTACAGCTGCGTGCGAATACGACGCTGTGCTTAATTGAAAGCATGCCCTTTACAACGCTGTTAATGCGCTTCGAAGCTCATTAACGGCAAAAATTCGAAGGCAGGCTTGCAACGGTCGACATTTTCTATCATTCGCGTGAGCGTAGATCAACGAATGGTAAAATATCTCAAATTTCAATTTCTGATCAAGTTCAAACGCTCATGTAGGACATCCATTATTTAAACCACTGTTAAAAAATAAGTTATGCCTCATTCCGCCGAAGCTTGAGAGCCTGGAAATGCAGTGTGGCGACTTTTTTCTAGGGTTTGACAACGGAGGGCTCGTACACTTTTGATGTCTTTTGAAGACTGAACAATTAAAAGAAAATAGGAATCATATAATTATTCAAAGCTTCCACAGGAAAATCGTTTCTCTACTGTGTCCAATTAAATGACGTGCAGAATAATAAGGCTGCCTTCAGAACTTTAAAATGAATTCTTGCCATTATGTACTATATAAACTGAATTTTTGTTTTATTAAATAGCATCTAGTGGTCCGGGTATGAAAATTCGAAACGTGTTGGAGAAACACTGAGCCAGATTATCACAGTGAAAACATGCTAAAAAGCCAGCCGCTGAAGCCTCTTTTGCTGAAGAAGGTAAAACAACATTTCGAACATGAATACGTAGAAGCTTAATATGCACGAAGCTTCGCCTGATGATAGTTCAGGTTCACTAAGTCGTTTTAATGCATTAGTTTAAATGAATGAACATGCGCCATCTGCCACGTGTCATTCGTTCAGGGGAGAAGTAAAGTACTTAAGCTGAGGTTAAAATAGCAGGCCTTGCTTCATATGAGTCTTGAAAAGATCCTCTGACTACCGCGCTACAGGGCCAAGTATGGACTACTGTAATGTTTCAAGGAGATGAGCATCTGAAAACGTTCAATTCGCCTTCATGATTACTGGCCCGACGTTTTCTTTCAGGGTCAATTATTAAGCGTGAACACAAAGAAATTACATTATTTTCCGAATCACTAGTGTCCATCTTATTTCACATGTAGGGGTCTTCAATCATGCAGTATAAAGGTTTCTTTTTCCAAAATGCTAGATGAGCAAGATTACATAATTGTAGATCTTCAAGGACCTGCTAACCGTGGAGGAACAATACTGATTGTTTCATCAATATTGTGTGTGTGTGTGTGTGTGTGTGTGTGTGTGTGTGTGTGTGTGTGTGTGTGTGTGTGTGTGTGTGTGTGTGTGTGTGTGTGTCTGTGCGTGCGTGCGTGCGTGCGTGCGAGACAGTACACAATCGGTCTTAAAGTCTTAAATACTTTATGGTTGCAACGTATTCATTTTAACTTGATTGGATTAACTGCACAATTGAAGACTCAGCAACGCCAAAAACAAATATCAACCGAGCATAACACTCTATGACGGGAAAATTCTGCAGCCTTTAATATATGTCGAATATTTCAAAGAAGGGCAGAAATGATGCTGCGCGTAAGGGTGCTCAGCAATCTAATTGGTGTAGTTGTTATATGCCTTTCGCAGCCGAACTCTACATTCTTCATCATGGGCATTCCGGCCTGGTTGCCAGTGCTTGTTTTCCGCATAGGTATAGGCATAGGTAGGGGGTTTAGGGATGAGGTTTTAACGAGAGTTTCCGATTAGTGGTCTCTGTATATTTTCAATATGGCTTTTTGTTACGAAATGATATTGTGAACGCGAAGATACTTGACAGCTGCAAAATATAAACGATGGCATTTGGGGCATTAGAATAATTTATGAACGTGCCAGATACCATGATGTAGTGAAGAAGCTAGCAAAATATGTGTTTTTTGCTAAAGTATTCTTCACTATGTGTACTTAAAGCAAGCGAGAACTGGGACAAAGAGTTTCAGCCCCTCGCAGAAAGCATTCGAAGTCTTGCACTGAAAGTTTCAATTAGTTTCTTAGAGAAACCCCATGTTAATGCTTGAACACTGGCGCTAATTGCAAATGGGAATTGCTTTATCTCTGGATTTGTCTTCGGGCACTGAACGACATACAGCGCGTGCGTTCCCCAATAGAGGTCGATTGGGGCAAAATTCACAGAGAGAGAGAGAGAGAGTTCAGGTAGAGATCAATTCAATATTCTTCGACTGCTTTTTGACCTCCCGACAGCTCGATTGAACATTATATCCAGACAGAGTGACAGAATGCAAGTCCATAGCAGCACAGGCCGCAAATCGAACTCAGGCGAGTCTGAAAACAATCTTGCGAGATCTGCAGAGTGCAGGAAAACATATTTTCGGGAGCGTTTGCGCCTAATGAAATATCCGCTACAATTGGGTCACACAGAAATGCCTCCCTGTATGTAGCCGCTTCTGAAGATGGCGAAAGTCCCGTTCTTTCAAATCTCGGTCCACAGCAAACAATATATATGAATCGACCAAGGAGGAAAACAAGCTAGCTACAGAGTATGTTGCAGTTCAGAAAGAAATGATGCATATGCTTCGTGCCATTAATATGTCGTTTTTTGTGGCATATTCTTACCCCAGGCTAAAGTGGCGGCGATACGTGATGGAATTTTCATGTAGGCTTAATGCAAGCCATGATTCACGTCTCCACGTCGATTTAGTTAAATCGTTGCTTCGCCCAGCCTTCACTGCTGCCGCAGGAATGAAGTAGGAAGACATAGGTTTGACACATCCTTCCGTATGCACTTTGGATTCACTGTCCAACCTAACGACCCGGTAACATTAGGAACCTTGCATTCAGAACACAGTCTATACCCGAGACTTGAGTTCTAGAGTTAACTATCACGGGTGCTACAACACGGTGCTAGCGCAGAATGGCCTGAAAACTATACGTATACCGCAGTCTGTCCAAAACAATCGAAAACCATCTACGTAAGGCGTCTTTCAAAAGAAATAAACGTCTGTGTCCTGTTTGATGCAAAACCTGATCTCTTTTTCACACACACACAAACGCACGCACACACACACACACGCACACACGCGCACACACACACACACACACACACACACACACACACACACACACACACACACACACACACACACACACACACACACACACACACACACACACACACACACACACACACACACACACACACACACACACACACACACACACACACACACACACACACACACACACACACACACACACACACACACACACACACACACACACACACACACACACACACACACACACACACACACACACACACACACACACACACACACACACACACACACACACACACACACACACACACACACACACACACACACACACACACACACACACACACACACACACACACACACACACACACACACACACACACACACACACACACACACACACACACACACACACACACAAACACACACACACACACACACACAGACACACACACACACACACACACACACACACACACACACACACACACACACACACACACACACACACACACACACACACACACACACACACACACACACACACACACACACGCAAGGCTAACAGAACTAAGGTATCAGTTTCAAGGTGCAGTAGAATTAATGCGCCTAAGAATTCACCTTTCAATAGGCGCCTAAGTGATAACCGTACTGGCACTCTGACCAGATTAGGCACAGAGCTTCTCCCGGAAGTGACTCATTACAAACCAGGCATATATCAGAATCAAGATCATCCATAACACTATTCATGAAAACGTTTCGGCGCAATAAAACAAAACAACTATCGGTACAGCACAAGTACAGACACAAGCAGCGGCGGCGATTGGCAGAAGCGTTTCTTATGACTTAAATGTGTGGAAACACACCAACCTGCCAAATGAAAGATTTGCAGCTACGCCCTTGTCGTTGTTGCTTCCGCCACCGCCGCAGAGCAAGTGTGGGAGCCACAAGTGAGTCTCGTCCTTTTATACGCTGCTGGCTGGCGCTGTCGTTATTTTGCGGTGCCGGTCGCTGTTTCTTGCTTGTTTAGACCAACAGGTATAACGCCGTAAGCCTGGCCAAGAACAGCAAAATGAAGGATTTCCAGTTACGCCCTTGTCGTTGCTGCTTCCACCACCGCCGCTGAGCAAGTTTGTGCTCCAAAATGCGCCAACATGTCCTACTCGCTAGCACTCTGCGGAACTTCGCGGTCACAAGCGAGCATGACCGCCTTTTAAAGCCTGAACTCTGTTTTTTGTTGGCACCTAAACACATATGTCAAGAATTTCATACAGCCTCCGAACGGCGGAAATAAAATTTCATGAAGGCATTTTGCCGTTCGATACACGTCTCACACTTGCACCCTATAAATATGGGTGATAGGTATTCTCATGCATAAGTCAGTCAGTTCAGTCGTTCAGTCGTGTCCGACTCTTCGTGACCCTAATGAACCATGTCACGCCACGCATAGGGCTTTCTTGGCAGGAAATAGTGGAGTGTGTTGCCATTACCTTCTCCAGTGAATCACATTTTGTGAGAACTCTCTGCCGTGACCTGTCTATCTTGGGTGGCCCTACACAGTAGAGCTCACGACTTCATTCTCATGCATAAACCCCACATAAAAAGAAGCCCTTTCCGTCTGAATAAGAAATCCTGGTATTTCCATGCTGCTGAAGGTGATAACCATCCGTTTCCGTCAGAATGAGGCTTAGAAAGCCAAATGAGAGAACATGCCCTTCTCGGAACCTTTCTGAGCAAAATACGTCATTACTATCTGCAGAAAATGGTTCCCATCTGTCGGCGCCTGGCTTGAGAGGTAGACATGCGGGGTATAGTTTCTATTCTAGAGTTCTTTTAATTGTCCTGGTTGCTTACATAGCATGGGCGTGAAAAATAACAAATTTGGGCCTTTGTGGGAGATTTAAATAGAGGGCTTTATTTCCCGAGGTAGAAGGAGCTGCCCACTTCCTTCTTTTCTGAGCAAATTTATGCAGAAATTGCTTTATTGACAAATCGTTGCTATACATATGTATCGCAGATATCAACCTCTGCCCAAGCATTGCTTTGTTGCTGGCTCTGAACGAAGTTGGAATTCGTTTCCGATGTCATATAGAAAAAATAGCATTGAATTTTGAGAAGTATTGTATGAGGAAAGCTGAATTTTTGGGCAAGTTGTAACGTATTCCAATGACGTTAGCGAAGCAACAAGGACTGTGCGGTATGGCGCTTGTCTGTGTCTCCATTGTGTGCTTCCTTAATGCGATGCAAACGCATTACCGAGTATCGCTTTCTGAATTTATTCGGGCTTTTTGAAGCTTTTACAACAACTTTCTCCTTACACAAAATGTTGATAAATAGGATTTTATTTTATGTTCGGTATAATTACGTTTGAAGACAAAGGGGAGCGAGGAAAAACGGCGTGTCTAGGATTCGAATTCATTTCAGCGATGCGGATTAAAAGTGCTACAGATTCGCATATGTATATTTTCCTGAAAGAAGATATTCTAATGAGAAATGCTTTTCACTATAGTATACGACTTCTGCACAAAAAGGGTTTTCATCCATCTTTTTAATTACTCTATCTTTTTTACCTTTTTTCGCTACCGCTATTTTTCGTTACCCTCATAATTACTCACTTTTACCCGTGCTTTCCACATTTTGAAACAGAAAACCACATCACCATTTTCGCGTTCTAGAAATCCTTATTTTGAAATTGTAATGTAGTAATAGTTTTTTTTTTTTTAAGGATTGATCACTGGTAGTTGCCACAGAATATCAAAGTATAGAGTGATGCTCTCTCATAAGGTTTCAGAACAAGATCGCCGCCACGCCAACTCTGCGGTTAGACGGACGACCCAATTCCAGGCGCTGCCCCTGGGATTGAACTAGAGTCTTTCGTCTTGGACTCTCTCCATTTTGGACTCCTTGGAAGACACGGCCGTAGCAACCTCGCCTTCCGAGGAGTCCGAATGTCGACATTTAGCGGATCCTTCCACTACCATGTTCTTCAATGTCTGGGCGATTTTAAACGCTCAGCCCCATTATTAAAAAAAAAAAAAAGCATGTGCGAAAGATGAAGGTAGTAAGCTCAGAACTATTTTCATGCGTCATTAATCTCATCGTTAGGCGGTAGTAGTGCATTACATTATATCAATCTGGACTGCACCTTCCTCACGTTTGGTTGCGGTCAAAACTTCAGCCATAATGCCTAACATCTGTGCAATAATTTCTAGGGCGCACCTGCAAACACAGGCACCAAATGCAACCAGACGGCCTTCGGTATCGAGCTCCCAGCATAATTCATGACAGCATCTGCGCTTCACGCAATCCTAGTCTTATTGAAGAGAGACGCTTGCCTTATGAACCTGTCTGTGCTGAGTGGATGTCACATGTAAGAGGCCAAATACAGAGGCTTTTTGCGAAAGCGAAAAGGAATACGTGGACCAACGAAAGATTAAAAAGATGAAGAAGAATTAGTCGGTGAAATTGCAAGCGTTGACTGGTGAACAGAAGACAATGAAGACGACGATAAGGCTGACGTGTATCAGCGCGGAGGTTACAAAAAGGCGCGATATGGTTGTTGTTGTCGCTGTAGAAAGAAGGAAAAGAAAATGCACGGGCCTGCTACTGGCTCTGTAGCTGAGCCAGCCTCGCTGCCTCGTGCAGACAGAAGAGAGAAAGTAGAGAAGAAAGAAAAAGAAGAGGGAGAGAAAGACGCGCGCCGCAACAACAGCCGCCGTCCACCGCCTAAGCAGTGGTGGGTGCAATGACGGCCTACAACAGATAAAAATTCGGTGGCTGGCTAGCCCCCGCCGCAAGTGGCGTTGGCCTGCCATCCCAGCCCCGTAGGGCTAGGAACTACCCCGCGATATGGAGAGGCAAGGGGGTGGAAGCCATAGAAGCAGAGGCTCCGGGAGGAGAGAGAAGCCTTGGCTGGGGGTGAGCAACGCAGACTGCTGTACCGGTGTCTTCATGTTCTACGGCACTGCACCGTAGACTCCCTGCTGTTGTCAAACTGGTTCCGGGGATAGAGCTACAACTCAGCTACCTGGAACGTCTAGGGTGCCCCTCCAAAGCTCGTACCACTGTACCCCTGCATTACCCAGGAGGATCACCTCAACACCGCCACGAATGTCAACGTTGCTTCAGCCCACGCTTCAACGGGAGTTCGTATGTTGCAGCACGGCCGGTCTCGAGGGAGAGCGCTCGCAAGCGCGCTCTCCATCGAGACCGGCCGTGGTTGCGGCCAATAAAACCAGCTAATTGCAAGCCGAACGCCACCTCGACGCAAACGCCATTTCCTGGACCCACGAAACGTGTCGCCCGCTTCGAACTGTAAGCTCGAAAGTGGAAACCTATCTCTTCGTGTGAAGCATCGTGTTTATCATTAGGCTTACCCCGCCGGGGTGGCGCAGTGGTTACGGCGCTCGACTGCTGCTCCCAAGGGCGCGGGATCGAATCCCGGCCTCGGCGGCCGCTTTTCGATGGAGGCGAAAAACAAGGCGTCCGTGTGCTGTGCGATGTCAGTGCACGTTAAAGAACCCCAGATGGTCGAAATTTCCGGAGTCCTCCGCTACAGCGTCTCTCTTAGCCTGACTCGCTTGAGGACGTTAAACCTCACAAAACCAAACCTATCATTAGGCTTTGTAGGTTGTGCTCGTTTTTGCTTGCGTGCGTGCGTGCGTGCGCGCGCGCGCGTGTGTGTGTGTGTGTGTGTGTGTGTGTGTGTGTGTGTGTGTGTGTGTGTGTGTGTGTGTGTGTGTGTGTGTGTGTGTGTGTGTGTGTGTGTGTGTGTGTGTGTGTGTGTGTGTGTGTGTGTGTGTGTGTGTGTGTGTGTGTGTGTGTGTGTGTGTGTGTGTGTGTGTGTGTGTGTGTGTGTGTGTGTGTGTGTGTGTGTGTGTGTGTGTGTGTGTGTGTGTGTGTGTGTGTGTGTGTGTGTGTGTGTGTGTGTGTGTGTGTTAAATGTGCGTCCGTGTGGGTACGGCTGGCGCCTAGTTCATGCTTTCGGCCTGAGCGTTCTCCGGATATCCGTGAAAAAGAAACACGTGGCGAGCCTGCCAGGATTCATTTTCTTCTTTATTTTCTATTTGTCTCGGATCTTTCGGATGCCCCGACGGAAGACTGTATGGACTTGGCGAAGACATTGGAGGTGGCTCTCAAGCTAGGGCTAAGGAGAGAGGAGGCGATGAGTCTCTATGAGCAAGAAGTGAAAAGGCTAAGAGAGGAAATAGCACAGGCACGTGCAGATGCGCGTGGAGCTGCGGAGCGAGAGCGTGAAGAAGCGCGTGAAGCAAAGGACGCAGAGGAACACGAGGTTATAATAAGTGAACGAGAGAAGTTTTTGCTATGGAAACAGCAGCAGTTAATCGGAGAGCGCGAGGGCAGCACGGATGACGATCGGGGCTCCGAGGTACAAATAGGAGCGCCTAGATCGACGAGAGTTTGTCCGAGGAAGCTGATGGCTCCTTTTAATGACAAAACAGATGACTTGGACGCATATCTGCAACTATTTGAACGGATAGCTTTAGGACAAGGTTGGGAGTGCTGTGAATGGGCAACAGCATTGAGTATGTGTTTAGTCGGGGAAGCGCTGAATGTGTTTGGTAGGATGCCTGCGTCTGATCCATGAATTACGATCAAGTCAAGAAGGCACTTCTCCAAAGATTCAGGCTAAGAGCAGAGCGGTTTCGCGAGAGATTCCGCACTGCGCAACCTGAGAATTCCGAAACCGCTAAGCAGTTTGCTTGTCGGCTAGCCAATGCGAATGCGAATTAAATAACTCACTTTCTGTCCCAGTCCGGTCCGGCGTTCCGCAAGGGTCGGTTCTGGGACCACTCTTATTTTTGATTTGCATAAATGACTTGCCTTCCTGTGTTTCTTCGAAAATTTGCCTTTTTGCTGATGACTGTGTCTTGTACCGTAAACGTACTGATAATTCTGATGTCCTATTAATCCAGGATGACCTTAATAATATTAGCAAATGGTGCAGTAAATGGTACATACAATTAAACATTAACAAATGCAAATCAATGAGGGTATCTAGAACTAATATAACAAGTCCTATGTAATGCTTAATAACGTCCCATCAGAATCTGCAAAGTCATACCGTTATCTTGGTGTAATTATTACTAGTGATCTAACCTGGAAATCGCATGTCAACTACATCATCGCTAAAGCTAATCGTACTCTTGGATACATTCGCCGTAATTTCTCCCTTGCACCGTCATCATTAAAATCATTAATGTTTACAACATATATTCGTCCACAACTCGAATACGCCTCATCTGTTTGGGATCCCGGTCAAGCAACACTCATACACTCCGTTGAGGCAGTACAAAATCGCTCAGCCCGGTTCATCTTAAATGACTATAAAAGAACAGCCAGCGTTACTTATATGAAAGCATACTTACATCTCCCGATGTTATCAACTCAAAGAAAACTATCCCGCCTCTCACTTTTTCATAAAATATGCTACCATAACTCAACATTGCACTTCTTATGGGTTCAACCACCATCCTACATTTCATTTCGCCGTAACCACAGTCGAAAGGTCAACATTCCACACTCAAACACAATAGCCTATTCTAACTCGTTTCTTCCCCGCACCTGTACTGATTGGAATAACCTGTCGGCATATCTAACAAGTATAACTGAAGAAAAAAAAATTATATCCGCGCTACAAACTTTCTTGTATAGTATTCAAACTTATTGTATGATTATTTGCTTTTCTTCATTGTATACTGCTTTGCTTATGGTATTTTTATATTATTTTTTTACACCTATGCCGCCGTCCTAAATTACCCATGTACCGAGTTGTTCTTTTTTTATATGCTTTGTTTTTCAGATATTTTTTACGCTTATTGTATTAACCTTCTGTTTATATATATATATATATATATATATATATATATATATATATATATATATATATATATATATATATATATATATATATGCTGTATGCGCCCCTCCCCTCTGCAACGTACATCTGTACCCTGAAGGTATTTTAAATAAATAAATAAATAAATAAATAAATAAATAAATAAATAAATAAATAAATAAATAAATTATTTCGATGGGTGGCTTGAGATGTCGGACACACAAAAGAGTTTTGAAGGCGTGCGTGACAAACTGGTGACAGAGCAGTTCCTTGTATGCTGCAGTCCAAACCTAGGGGTATTCCTGAAAGAAATTTGTGTTCATTAGAAGAGGTTGCCGAGAAAGCAAACCAGTTTCTCGAAGCTCAAGGTCTCAGGAATATGAGTAAGGGGAAGGAATAAAATGAGAAGGTTTCAGAATTAAATTCAGCAAAACCAAGAACCTCTGGCGGGGTGTTTAAGGTGGCAATCAGATGTTTCTTCTGTAACAGGGAGGGACACCGTGCAGCTTACTGTAGATCTAGTAGTGCAGCCCGGAGGGGGTAGGTCGCGTGTTGGGGGTGTAACAGGAGCGGGCATACTGTTGATGAATGCGGATATGGGACGCAGGACCGAGCTGCATGTGTTGTTAATTTAAAGAAAGAATTTATCACACCAGCTAAAGTTCCACAGCTCAAAGAGGACCGAACGCCACTGGGCAATGGAATGGACAGTAGAACGGCGAAGTCAAAAACAGCAATGCCAGTGGTGGACAAATAGGGGACCGTCATATATTGGTACTTAAAAACCGTGTAGCCAATACAGTTTCGGTTCGGAGAAGCCCAGTGAGGGATGAAGACCAAATAGGGGAAGCGTTCGCTGTCACCCTGGTGAACAGCACGGTTAGGCACCTGCCGGAAGTCAGGATTCTATTGTCAACCCCCTATTATGCCGGAGAGCTATTGGCAAAATGCGTAGAGCAACCAATCTACGTTCTCATCTTGGGAAATATTCCGGGTGCAGGAAGCGTCAATGACCCTGATCTTCAGTGGAGGATGATCGATGTTGGGAAGCACTAAAACGAGGAAAGGTGCACGACTAGCCAGCAAGGGGATGGTGCAGTCAGTTTTTGGTAGGTTGAGGTGGTAAAGGGTGGCTGTTCCTGGCCCTCGGGGCTGGGACGGTAGGTCAACGCCGCTTTTGGCGGTGGCTGCCAGCCACCGAATTTTTAAATAATCACAGGGGTAAACGAGACGAGGAAATTGAGAAATTAAAGCAAATGATCGAAAACTTAACGGGGATAGTCGAACCGCAGCGGTCCGAGATCCAAAACTTAAAGAAATCACAGAGGCAGGCAACACCTCCTCCGCAACAACCCATTAGACAAACGACCTCCCAAGCGGTACGTCAACAGCCGCAGGGACAGGATAAGATGGTCACAGAGCCGTCCCTCCCACCACCGGTGAAACGCAAAATTCAAGACACCGACCCTATTCAGGCTATGGAGAAAAGGATGGAAAATTTGGAAAGGTTAGATGCCAAGATGAGTGAATTTATGAATCATATCAACATCCAAATTCAAGCTGTCCTCGGGGCAGTTCAGAAACAGGCCGAGGAATGCCAAAGGTTAAGGAATGAGATGGCCGCCATAAACGGGTGGCAACAAAATATAGAACATGTCGTCTCGCAACTGCAAAATGGCCAGGCGCGCAAATGAAAATCAAATCTGGCAGTGGAACTGTCGCGGCTTCCGGCGCAAGCGGCCGATTCTGCAACAGTACCTTTTGCTATTAGATGAGACTCCATTGGCAATTGCTCTCCAGGAAACCGGGGGGCCCGCAAAATTGTCGGGATATCAGTCATTTCATAGTGGCAGGGGAGAGAAATCCTCGGTCACAACACTCGTGAAAAGAAACATTGCAGCCATTGAACACGATCTAGAGTCGAGAGAGATCGAGAACGTGTTTGTAGAAGTTTTAACTGGAAAACAGAAAGACCCTAGTCTATTCATTCTAAATTTATACAGCTCACCCAGGCAAAGGAAGGTGAGGTTCAGAGCTCTGCTTCGCAAGGCCCTCAAAATTTCAAACAACCAGCCACTGTTGATAGTGGGGGACTTTAATGCACATCACCAGGAATGGGGGTACCCGCACCAGTGCCCAAAAGGTAGACAGCTGTGGGAGGATACGCATGACCTATGGCTCACTTTGCACACGGACCCCGACAGCCCAACGAGGGTGGGCAATAGCGTCAGTAAGGATACATCCCCAGACCTAACATTCTCGAAAAACGTAAAAGGTCTAGAATGGCATAATTCGGATCAAAATTTTGGCAGCGACCACTACATAATTGTCTCTACACTGAGGAAAGGCGTTAAAACACGCCGGGCTCGCGCACCGGCCGTCGTTGAGTGGGATGAATTTAGAGATATGAGGAGGGCTCAGGAACTAGAACCCATCAGAAGCATCGAGGAATGGGCGACGGCGCTCAAATCGGACGTTAGAGAGACAACAAAATTGCTCAAAGGTGATAACGCCCCGGAAATTGCGGACAGCCGTCTTCTGCATATGTGGGAAGCTAAGCAGAGCATTGAGCGTCGTCTCAAAAAGCAGAAATGGAACCGCAACCTCAGAAGAAGGATTGCGCGACATAATAAGGAAATCGAAGACTATACTTTCAAATTATGCGAACAAAATTGGGACAAGTGTGACGAAATGGAGGGGAGCATGAACCTCTCCAAGACTTGGAGCTTCCTCCGGCACTTGTTCGACCCAGACAACTCGAAGACGCAATCTGGTATAAGACTGGCAAAAGTGAGGCACGCTTTCGAAGGGAACGATGACGATTTCATGAACAAATTAATTGAGACGTATGTGGGGGAAACTTCACGAACCCCACTTCCTGACTATGGTGGAGCGCCTAACGAGGCGCTGGACGCCCCCATCACAGAAGCGGAAGTGAGGGCGGAGATTGTAAGACTTAAAACGAAGTCGGCTCCAGGCCCTGACGGAGTAACGAACAAAATGCTCAGGAACCTAGATGATGACTCCATTAGGTATCTAACGGAGTATATGCAGGAATGTTGGGAAAAAGGCGAGCTCCCACAACAGTGGAAGACGACAAGCATTATTTTAATACCGAAACCAGGGAAGCCTCCTCAACTAGCAAATTTACGACCAATTTCCTTAACCTCATGCGTGGGGAAATTGATGGAGCACGTCGTCCAGACCAGACTGATGAATTTCATGGAGCAGGATGATCTGTGGCCACATGAGATGGTCGGGTTCCGTCCTCACTTGTGTACGCAGGACGTCATGCTCCAAATCAAACATGACATAATAGACTCAAAGTCTAAAGATGCGAAAGCAATTTTGGGGCTCGATCTCACGAAGGCTTTCGACAACGTAAAACATGAGGCGGTCCTGGAAGGGCTGAACAAAATTAATGTAGGTACCAGGACATATCGGTACATCAGGGACTTTCTGACGGGTAGAACGGCCTGCATGAAGTTCCAGACGCTGGAATCCCCCACAATAGAGCTAGGGAGTAAGGGTACGCCCCAGGGATCAGTGCTGTCCCCCCTACTCTTCAACGTGGCTATGAGGGAACTCCCCGAGCAATTGGCAAAGCTCGAAGGATTAAAATTTAGTATATATGCGGATGATATCACCCTTTGGGTCAACCGGGGAAGTGATTCGTGCGTCGAAAACCTGCTCCAAGCCGCCACCGACATTATAGTCGATTACGCGGCAGAGAGAGGCCTAGCGTGCTCGCCGCAGAAATCAGAATTGTTTATATACAATCCGAAGCACTTAAGGTGCAAGGCACCATCGGAGATCAAAATTAAAGTGGCGGGTAACGAGGTACCAATGGTCGAGCAAATCAGAATCTTGGGCTTGATTCTCCAGTCACACGGACATAATGGCGAGACCATCAAGAGGCTGGAGAATCACGCGATGCAGACCCTGAGCCTAATTAGGCGGGTGGCCAACAGAGGCCGAGGGTTAAAGGAAAAAAATTTGATGAAACTGATACAGGCCTACATCTTCAGCCGAGTGAGCTACGCAACGCCGTATCTAGATTTGAAAGCGGTGGAAAAAGAAAAAATTGAGTCTCTAATGAGAAAATGCGTAAAAAAAGCGCTGGGACTGCCCATATGCACATCCACAGAGAGACTGACGGCTCTAGGGGTACACAACACATGGGCAGAACTTGTGGAAGCGGTGCGAACCTCTCAAATTGAGAGACTTAGCACCACGAAGACAGGAAGAGTCATTTTAACGAAAGTTGGAATAAATCCGAATAGGGGTCCCACAGTCAAGGTGGAGGTAGCTGGAGAAGTCAGACAAAATTTGGTGATTCCCCCGCTGCCAAAAAACATGCACCCGGAATATAACAAAGACAGGAGGAAAAAACGAGCCGAAGCATTAGAAATTAGATTCGGCGAAATTTCGGAACATGAAGTGGCCTATGTAGACGCGGCGGGAGGTGGTGGCAGTTTCACGGTAGCAACGGTCGTCAGCGGCCGGGGCAATCCCGTGACAGCTGCCACTTTGCGCGGGCGGAGCATAGAAATAGCCGAGGAAACTGCGATCGCGTTAGCTTGCGTCGGAATGGAAGCGAAGTTTGTCATAAGTGACAGCAAAACTGCCATACAAAATTTTAGCAAGGGCAGGATCTCGCCCTTAGCAGCCAGAATCCTAGGCCAGAAAAAGTTGGATAGGAAAATTCAAATAATTTGGACTCCTGCGCACGAAGCCGTCCCCGGCAACGAGGCGGCCCACAAGCTGGCTCGAGATCTCTACCGCCGAGCCGCTACAGGGCCACTTGATGACCGAGGAAGCGGAGAGCGCATGCTAAAATATGGACAGATCACGCAGCACTTCAGATTGGATCGTAGACTGGTACCCCCACCAGACCCGAAATTAAACAGCAGACAAGCAGTGGCGTGGAGGCGACTGCAAACTTATACATATCCGCACCCGGTTATGGCGAACCACATGTTCCCTGAGGCTAGGAGTGACAAGTGCAATCTTTGTGGGGCGAGAGGGAAACCTCGACCACATAATATGGGAATGCCCGTATTCTCCCAGGAGGACGAACAATATAGGCTGTAGAGACACCTGGGAGACCCTGCTGCGCAGCTCGGACCCTGAGCTCCAGCTCCTACTCGTCCAACTGGCTGAAGAGGCTGCTGGGACCCAAGACCTCCCGGCCTGCCTCTGAGGCGGCGGCACCCGCCCCTTGACCTGCGTGTCGGGGGGTGGGTAGATCACCTTATCTGTTGGGCATTAAAGTTTAGTCCATCCATCCATCCATGTTGTAGGCCGTCATTTCACCCGCCACTACTGAGGTGGTAGACGACGGCTGTAGCGGCGCGCGTATTCCTCTCCCTATTATTTTTTTCTTCTCTACTTGATTGATTTATAGGAAGGAAAAGGCGCGGTAACTGTCTCACTTGTTTTCTGTGAACCGCGCTGCAAGGGAAGGAAGGAAGGTAGGAGTGAAAGTGGAAAGAGAGAAAGAGGAGCCGTAGTGGAGGGCTACGGAATAATTTCGACCACCTGGGGATCTTTAATGTGCGCTGACATCGCACAGCACACGGACGCCTATTCATTTTGCCTCCATCGAAACGCAACCGCCAAGGTTGGGTTCGAACCCTGGTACTACGGCGCAGTAGTCGGGCGTCTTTTTTTCTCTACTATCTCTCTTCTGTCTGTTGTTGTGGGTGTGAGAAGAAGGCAAAGAAGATGCACGGGCCTGCTACTGGCTCTGTAGTTGAGCCATCTCTGCAACTGAGCCAATAGGACGTGAAACATCTGGCCCACAGACCAGTGACAGCTCTTAACATACAGCTCTACATCATTACCCGTTTAGTTTTGTGATGAGATTACGCAGTCGTGTATGTCATGTGTGTCTCGTACACTTCACGTAGTTTGTGCGGCCACTTTGGGTGTACGTTCGCGTAGGCTGTACGTTCACGTAGGTGTACGTTCATGTAGGTTGTACGTTCACATAGGTGTACGATCCCGTAGGTATACAGCCACTTAGGCCTATGATCACGTAGGTGTACGCAGCAATAATTGCGTACAGCAGTCTCATACAAATATTGTGCAATTTTTCCAGTAGGGTTGTTTTTTAGATTTTGATAAAAGTGAGAAGATCAGCGAACTGTGGACGTGGTTCATTCGCATGTGTCGATAACGTCTAAACTTGTTCGTACAGAATGAGCTCAAAAAAGTGCATAAACACACGCCTTGGATGACTCGGAAGATTATTCACCGTAAGCGACATATAAAGCGACGAAACGTATGAACCATCAGACTATTATTATCAAAACGCTGAAAGAGAACTTTCAGCATATCTTTAGAAAGGGTTTTTCTACGGTGACATAGTTAATT
The DNA here is from genome assembly GCF_055883805.1 of Amblyomma maculatum. Lineage (NCBI taxonomy): Eukaryota > Metazoa > Arthropoda > Arachnida > Ixodida > Ixodidae > Amblyomma > Amblyomma maculatum. Next base: position 85,039,474 of record NC_139347.1, read on the forward strand.
GCAATGGTCCATACATTTTCTAAATCCTGATATAAAAATGGTCAATTTGATCCCGTTTTTATGGACTTCAACAAAGCATTCGATAAGGTTAGTCATGTAAAACTAATCCATAATCTAAGTGACATTAACCTCCTGGATATTTTCATTTCATGGATTGCCAATTACTTCACTAATAGGGTAGAGTTTGTTTCAGCAGATGGCGGCAGCTCCAGGTGTCTTCTATTCACCCTAAGTGTGCTCCAGGGAAGTGTCCTGGGGCCGTACAACTGTACATAAATGATATTGTTACCGTGGTTGCCCCAGGAACACAAATTCGACTGTTTGCGAAAGATTTTGTGTTGTTCAAACAAATTTCGTGCGCAGGTGACTAATATGAACTTGACACGAGTTTAGACAACGTACTTGAATGGTGCAATGTTTTTTCAATATCTGCTAACGCCGAAAAAACTGTATTCCTCCAGATAACACCTAAAAAGTAGGCGTTAATATATTCTTATAAACTTAGATTATCACCGCTAAAACAAGTAAATAGCTACAAATAGCTATGTTTGACAATAGCGAACGATCTTTCTTGGAACTTGCACATAGGCAAGGGATGTTAGCATTCCGTAAACTAATTTCTAAAACATAAGCTTAGAAAAATTTCCCCAAAATGTACAACTCTTCTCATATTACGCATATATCAGACAGAAAGTTAAATATCCATTGATAGTATGGGACGCCTTTACTAAACAAAATATCAACAAACAAAAAAAATGCAAAGAAAGACTGTTAGGTTCATTTACTCTAAATTCAAAATGTCATATCCTCCTACTTTCTTCATGGCGATTAACAATATTGAATGACTTGAAGTGCGAAGAAGAAAGTGCGGCCTTGATTTTCTGTATTCCCTACATAACCTTAAACTTGCTTTAGGCCCTTCCTTTTACTTGACTCCTCTAACCATACAACATACCTGACATAATTACAAACATTCTCTAACACCATATTTAGCGAAAACTGACTTTTATAAGTTTTCTTTTTTGCCGCGCACAGTATCTGACTAGAATAATGCAGCTTTGTCAGAGCATGAGTGACATTTATGATTTCTTATTTCCCATATCTGTTCAACATTCTTTTTTTAATTCTTCCTGAACATTTATAGATCAGTGCCTGTCCTGCTTGGACTCTGTCGTGGTTTGCAGTGTGCACAAAAAAAGAATAATTTAAAAAGACAGTCGGTATCGAAGATATTTCTCTAAGTACAACAAAAATTACCGGCTTTCAGATGGCTTCTCGGTACACTGCAAACGAAAAAGAAAATTAGCTTTCCTCGACTGACGGTAAGGCAATAAGGCTATTCCGCGCAGCAATACTCTCTTTGCAATAACTGGGTCCGAACTAAACAGATAAAGCTGCAAGGCTTTACGTAGAGTTTCGAGTGCCAAGTTGTCATCACACTGGCATTTCCGGAAGAAACACGCCGCTCTTCGGGATACCAGGTCCCATTCTTGTTATCTGAATGGCTTCGTGACCTTTCGACTCTTGCTTGTCGTTCAGTGATCTTTGCAATAGGAAAAAAAAAAATGAAATGTGATTTTGAGCGGTATGGCCATTTAGACCACTTCAGCTGTCTCGGTCTCTGAGGAAAAAGCAATAATGGTTGAACCCGACGAGTGCATTTCCGTGTCTGTCCAGGGCAAAACAATGAAACGCTATGGTCAGCAGGAAACTGATTTGGCCTAGTTTTCTGGATCAGCGTCGGTGCCGGTTGACCTACAGCATTCACGCTTCGGGGCCTCTTCGATCGCACTAAAAGACTCCTATTTTTTTGTCTGCCTTAGACACAAATGTTTGCTTGGAGCATTCGGCAAAAGCATTAGTTCATTTACGCACGTAAGTGCACATACCTGACTGACTTATGTGCATTGAGTTATTAACCGGGTCTACTGTTAAACTCGGCTAAATATATGTGCTGCATCCACCATTGATACGCACCCATTCAAGTTGCAGCTCACAATAATGTTTTCGTTGAAAACGGGCTCGAGGGCTGGTTTTTCTAAGGTTGGTCCTGAACTCGGTGGTTAATTCACATGAATTAAATAAAACGTAGCACTAGTGAATACAAAATAGGCAAACATCGGTATATGTTTACTGAGAACGAAATTCTCAGGCGAAGAAAGGAGCGTTGCGTGGTCGTTTTTTTTTTTTTTTCGTCGTTGGTAAGCTTAACCCGAAATCCTCTTGTACCCCGTAATTCCCGTCCAGACGATCTTATTCGGTTTTGGTATTAGAAATCAATCAGCTCTCCTTGGAGGTTGTCTGAACAATTTGTTACTTTCATTATTCCGAGGCCATGAAGCCTAAATACTCTGTCACTATAGTGAAGGACAAAAAAAAATGTCACTGCGAATACAAATAAATTACACATCTCTTCATTTATGCATGTCCAGAGAGATTTACAGCAAGCTAGAGGCCGCCAATAAATTAGCGTAACCTTAAAAATAAATATATGCTTGATATTTTATCTTATGTGTGTACGTTTTAAAACGCAAACAGAAGAGTTTAGCATGAAGACCCGAGCACTTTGTGATGATCTAAACAGATGGGTAAGGTATTTTAAAAATTTGACTTTATTTTGACCTAGTTTCTGCATGTGTATTTGTCGCTAGTAGCTGAATTTTATTCATTTTTGGGATGCCACGTTCATCCAGTTAACTGACCCACTAGAGTGCTGCCAAAAACCTGGAAGTAGGCCGGTTTTTTGTGCATTATGCTACTGTCATTGCATTTTACGCTGCGTGAACGTGTAGGTTCATTGATGATTTGCACAGGGAGCAATCCTATAAACCGCTGTTAGAATTGTGAAGGTCCTCGATCAGATCTTCGCGAGGTACCCGTGTTTAGAAGGTAAAACGGAAAAGCCATGGGTATCTACAAGCTCTTTATCACCCATATAAAGGGGAGGCTAGCGTTTGCACAACTGCTCTTGAAGAATGAACTGCTTCGTCAGTACTCGAACCTTTCCTTATCTCTCAAATGGAATCCAACAGTCATTGTTTTCTCACTTCCTCTGACTACGTGGCGACTTCAATTTTTCCTCGTCTTTATATTTCGCACGCGCATATTGTTTTCAGCGAAGTGTTATGAGTGCACGTGTTGCCTCTGCGTTGCCTTTTTTCGCCGCTCTGCTTGCCTCGTCTTACAACATCGACTCAGGCACGGTTCCCACATATTCGGGCGCCACTTATCAAAACTTTCATCGAAGAATTCGGCCTTGTGTCGAGCAAATCAATTACTGTGGCTACATTATAAGCCCCAGTTTATTGTAATGGCAGTGCAGTTTTATGTCTCGAAGTGAAAATGGCTTTTCAAAAAAAAAAAAAAAAATCGACATCGCCAAGGTTCTGTCCCTTTTTTCTGCTCTCAAGTTACGAAAATAGCCCACAAATTTTAGTAACGAAAATTGTGGTCTAAGAGAAGGAGAATAATTATTTGTAAACATTTGCAGCTTTTTAAACTGACCGTAATTTTGTCAACGTAGGCGCGTGCGGTGTTTATGGATATTTAAAGAATTTTAGCCATTTATATTCGTTTTGATGACTGAACATGTAAAATAATAAAATATAAAATGTAGTGATTTTGAAAAATGCTGCATCAATTTTGTTTTCTTCTCTAAGAAGAAATAAACTTCGAGAGTTGTTACATATGCTAATCTTTACATGGAACGTGCAAGATTGTTTCAGCAATTATTCAATGTTTCTATTAAGACACATATGCGTATTTTTACTTATTTTACATTCTTTGAAGGTCGGTGGGCGCTACAGAGAAGAGTGTTGAACTTCTGCACATTATCTTATGTTGAAAATAAAACAAAAAGTAAACAAGCATTTCGAAAGGCGAACTTGAGTCTGGCTGTGTCATAAATGGAGAATGAGGAGGCGGGTTAATGGTTGAGGCGGGAATGTTGATGGTTACCGGAAAGATTGCGTAGTTGTCTCCTTACTAAATTACTATTTTCCCTCTTTTTGTCTATTTACTACTACGATGATTTGTTGTAGTGGTCTAAATACAAAGAAAAAAGTGGTCTAAACTATAGACATGCAAACATTTATTTTTTTTTTTAACTGGCTACCCATAGAAGAAATCATATATTCACTGAGATGCAAACGAGTTTCTACTTATAGCAAGTGCGCCGCTTAAAATTAGGCACTACTTTTCAAAAAAGGAGTAACGTCTTTGACCAGGGCTGTCATAAACCGCATGGCCTTGCATTTAGTATTTCTTGTTCTCGAATGTGTATTTTCCTGGGAAAGCTTAATACTGAATTTTAAATTTAAATTATTGTCTTGAGGAACAGGTTGTGTGTTCAGAAGCTTGTTTTGCTTGGTAAGAACCCTTGTTTTTATTCTCTTGGTTCAATTGCGCTCGGACACCTGGTGTACCTTTTTTGTGCCAACTTTCGACAGTCGCTTGACCTACTAAAACTTTCAGGGGCGTTTGATGGCAGTGCATAAGAGAATCGCCTGTTGCTAATGATCCGCGTCACAAGCGGCAATCAGCGAAAGAGCAACTCTCTTTGTCGCTCTGGGCTGCAGGAAACAAGCCACTACACTGACCGGATAGAGCCCTGGGAACTCTCTGGAGACCCGCTTCAATCGAAATCGGTAGAGGCAAGACAATTTATTGTTCCCCTAAGAGTAACTGCGAAAACCCGGTTTCTGTGGTTCGAAATCAAACGCCGAGTGTATAAAAGCTAACTCAGGTAGGTGTTTACCGCAAGCTTGGTAAACGACTATTAAATGAACATAGCGAAGGATGAGAGGGAAACGTAAGCCGGAAACTCAACTCTGAGGAACGCAATAACCTATCAGTACACCTGTGAAGTATAGTAAAAAAAACAGAACAGGGCTAACATGTGTAAGCAAGAACATTTTACTATCTAGACAAAGGCAGGAAAACGTCTTTCGCATTGCGAGCACTGTAAAAGACGTTAAGGCTACGGACTAAGAACGAAACGGGTATACACAGAAAAACTCTGCAAATTGAGATGGGAGCTGGGAAAGCAGGTTCATGAGCTGGGCTTTAATATCAGCCCGGAGCCCTTTTGCAGGCAAGACCTCATCCCAAGTGAATTAGCGCAAAATGTTTATTGCGTTCTTCAGAGTTTCGTTTCCGGCTTACGTTTCCTCTTCATCCTTCGCGAATTGGGATGAGGTAAAGTAAAAGCTAAATTTTATTCATTCGTTCTAAGGCCGCCACAATATTTTCTTTTGCCATTTAGGGGCATACGGGTTCTTAGAGTGCGTGTTAGTATTCCAAATACCCTGTAATAAGACCGTTTCCTTAGGTGATGGAAACGTTCTTCGCCAAAAGTAGCTGACTGTAAGTCCGACCCTCAAATTCCTCTTCCGTCACCCTTTTACATTATGGTCTCTTCACCATCCCTTCAGCCTGATGCGCTTGCTCAGCTTTTCGAATTATCACCTGGTGATAGCGGCACGAAGACAATGAAACCTTTCAATCGAAACTGTTCATTGAAGGAGTTTGTAACCTCAAACGAATACGGTGGCCACGACAGCAGCACCTGCAGAAAGCGGTCGTCCCAAGAAAATTACCTTAGCCTAGATCACGCAGAATCCAAAAGTGAACAACTTTTGGGGTAAAACGTGTGTGTTTAGAGGGGGGGGGGGGCGATATATTTGTCTGTTAGATTACTGAGATGGTTGTGCCAAGCAAAAATATGTCTCACGATATTTGGCCACCTCTAGCTTAACAGGCAAGCAAAGAGGTGTTCGCCTTCGTGCACTGATATACAGTAGTGCGAAAATAGAATTCGGTTTCCCACCTGTTAATTTTCGTGACAATGTACTGCGGGATAGACTGCGCAAAGCACTATGTTTGTCAAGAATAATTCGTTCCTTTCTCATTTTCTTTCAAAGGATATTAAGTCAATGCCAAAAATAAATTCGTAAATTAGCTACGCTGCAGAAAAGCAAGACACTTGCCGTTGCAAACTTTCCGTCGAGTGCTAATGCCTTCGATCTATTCCGGAAGTTCAAGGTGGGAAAAATGTATACCCTGAGGCTGATAAAACTTTATTTACAATAAGCGGAAGGAATAGAGGAAGTCAGCTAGCCTGCCGCAGGCCCATTGGACGGCATTGTGAGAGTAGCAACTGTTGGTGCCATTGAAATCACAAATAAATTTATACACCAGCGTATTATCGGTTGCAACCATTTTCAGATTAATACGTTTTCTGGTGCATGTTTAGCGATCCATTGAAGAGTTTCTTAAGAGGGAAAGCTGAGGGCGCTGCATTCCAGCCACCATGGGGGCGCAAAGAATCATGGGCCGGTGTCCTACTTGATGCGGGACAGTTGGTTTTTCTCGGGTGCACGGAGTGGCGTTACTATAATGTCTCCTTTTCTTCATCATAATCATCATCTCGAGGAGCGAGCGAACGTAGACCGCAAAAGCCATAGTAGCGAAGGCGTAAAAGCAGACGACGCCAATAAAAGGTTTCTATTTTCCGAAATGCCACTAAAAACGTCCTAAAGTAATGGGCGACCATAAATATTTTCAACATGTTTTTTACCTTTCAAAGTGTGCCTATTAAGTGTGGAATATTGGTATGCGCGCTGCTCAAAACTTAGCCAACCGCAGAAAGAGTCATCGATTATATCGGATAAGCTTCATACAGAAATGCTGTGTCGCTCTCTTTTTGCAGCCTATAGTAAAAATATAGAATGCTAAGACATTTTTTATTGCAGAACAACGTATATTTTTGCATTATTTGTGGCCAGAAGTTGTAGTTTTGCACTCGGTAGTTCTCCGGGCCATGATGCTTTGGGCGCCCGTGGTGGTTAAAATGGTAGTCAGGAAACTCCGTGTAAACTCCCATAGATGGTGGCAAAGCAAAGCTTTCCCTCTTGGTAAGCGTAAGGAACTCTATGCGCTTAAAGCTACTACTTTGTGATATTTCTACACAGCATACGGAACAAATATTGATTAAACAAAAATCAGCTGCGTTATCATGCCATGAAAAAATTACAGATTATTAATAAAAAGCGTATACAGGGTAAGGTCGAGTGCCGTTTGCTTAAACCTTTACCCAATGTTGATCCCCTGTTTCAATATATATACCTGGCGCTCCAGCTTACCTAGGCCACGGGTTAAAATAATAAATATTTGAGGTAGTCTAAGAAAATCAGTTTCATAGTTGCCGGCTGTCTTATGCACCAGAGACATCTTTTTGTTTCTGAAATAGATAGGTAAATAGCTTAATTTCTTCAATTACGTAATAATGACTTTGGGCAATAAATGTTATTTGTAAAGTTGCAGAGCACCTTCAGAAACACTCATTCCATTTATTAGCTATAAAGAAAGCCTCAGGTGTATCTTTTTTCCGAGCTCCAAAGAAAGCCCGCGAATTACAAAAACCATCTCGCGATCATACATCGTTGCGGTTTTGAAAACTTGGACACCAAAAACGACGCGAAACACAGGGGCGCAAGCCGACAGCCTTAATTGTACTGCAGTATACACGCACCCCGCCGGGGTGGCGCAGTGGTTACGGCGCTCGACTACTGTTCCCAAGGATGCGGGATCGAATCTCGGCCTCGGCGGCCGCTTTTCGTTGGAGGCGAAAAGCAAGGCGCTCGTGGGCTGTGCGATGTCAGTGCACGTTAAAGAACCCCAGGTGGTTGAAATTTCCCGAGTCCTCCACTACGGCGACTCTCATAGCCGGCGTCGCTTTGGGACGTTAAACCCCACAAACCAAACCAAACCAGTATACACGCATGTATAAGCTTCGCACGTCAAAATTTCCCAAAATACAATCAAACTCAGCACTGTTGCTATCATATTGTTACCTGGAAACGCGGGACCAAAGTGATGGGCTCACTTACGAATACGACGACCGAGGAACACGGGCACGACAAAGCGTTGAAAAAGAGGACGACGCTGACAGAGTGGACACTGCACGGCTACTGAAGTCTCAGCGTCGAGTTCAGCCCATCTCGCGGTGCTGTTACATTAAGTACATCCCCGTAACATCTTGGTGGAGGTCGCGGGTTCGACACAATCTGACGCTGGATCTCCGCAGTGGCCGTCACCTCGGAACCGTCACGATGACAACCGATGCGGCTCCATCTACCTCCGCAACTCCAACTGTCGTCGTAACCCACCCCCGTGACCCTGGCCCATTCTGCGGTACAGATGAGGTCGATGTCGAGGACTGGCTTTCGCTTTATGAGCGTGTTAGCCAGCACAACAGGTGGGACGCCACGCTGATGCTGGCCAATGTCATCTTCTACCTTACTGGCACGGCACGGGTTTGGTTCGAAACGCATGAAGCAGAAATACCCTAATGGGATATTTGCAAGCAAAAACTCCGTGACTTGTTCGGAAAACCGGTTGGCCGTCAACTCGCCGCCAAGAGGGACCTCGCCAAACGTGCCCAGACATCTACCGAGCCTTATATTACGTATATACAAGACGTTCCGGCCCTCTGCCGAAAAGTTGATAAAGACATGCCAGAACCTGATAATGTGGGGCACATCCTGAAAGGCATAGCCGACGATGCCTTCAATCTTCTACTCTGTCGGGACTGTGCTACGGTTGACTCAGTTTTGCAGGTTTGTCGCCATTTCGAGCAGGCCAAACACAGACGCATTGCACATCGCTCGATCGGCTCCCCAACACTGCCCCTACCTCCACGTGCGAGGATCTGCCGACCCTAAGGCAACCTTCCAACACTGAAAATATGACACGCATCGTGCGTCGTGAACTAGAAGCGCTCGCTCCTGCTGCATCCAACCCGCCCTCCTTGGACAGCAACCTAGCGACGATATCCCTCATTCAAGCCGTCGTCCGTCAAGAGGTTGCCAACTTGGGCGTCCCCTGTAGCCACACCGTGGAACACCACAGTTCGAGCTCCGTCCCTCCCATGTTCGCCACCGCTACACACCGCAACACCTACGCGCCACGCTACCGATACCGCAATCCTGATGAGTGGAGCACCCCTGACGACAGGCCGATCTGTTTCACGTGCTCGCGTATTGGCCACATCGCTCGCCACTGCCGCAGCCGCTGGACATCACCACCTAGACTTTTTCCTCACGTTGACCGCTACTCCAATTACGGTCACCCCAGTTTCATGCCTCGTTATGAGCCGCCCCGCACCGATACTACTCCGCCTCCTCCTGTGTCCAGTCGGTCTCCTTCCCCGCCAGCCCGCCGCTCCCGTTCACCTCTTCCTAGCCGCAGTTCCTCGCCATCCTCTGCCGGCCGCTTCACAGGAAACTAGCCAATGCAGCTCCCGGAGGTGACGCTGCATTGGTACCCCGACCTGGAAATCCTCTACTGCCCATTTCTTCGCCCTGTAACCTCCTCTCCCTGTTCGTGGATGGTGTTCCCGTCTCTGCCCTCATTGACACTGGTGCCCAAGTCTCGATCATGAGCTCATCGTTTTGCCGCCGCCTCAAGTAAGTACAGACCCCCGCCGCTTCGCCCACCGTTCGTGTTGCCGATGGCAGTACTGCTGCCGTCACTGGGCAGTGCACTGCCCGAGTCACCCTTGCCGGTCATCACATCCCTGTTTTGTTCACCGTCCAAGACCAGTGCCCTCACAATGTGATCCTCGGCCTTGACTTCTTAACGGCCCTTATCGACTGCTCCAGTGGCCTTCTTCGTTTGGACCTACCTGTCTGCTCAGAACATCCTCCATCTGCACCCCGCCTTCGCTCCACTGAGTTCGCTCGCCTGCCCCCAGACTCTGCTGTTTACCTACCTCTGTCACCTTTCCCGCCTGTGCCTGACGGTGACTATCTTGCTTGCCCTATCACCGAGGTCTTTCTTGACCGCAACGTCGTTCTTCCTCACCTCATCGTACGCGTTACACAGAACAGCACCTACCTTCCTATCCTGAACTTCAGTCTGTCACCCCAAGTTCTCCCCGAAGGAATATCCCTTGCTACCTTGTCCCCTCTCACAGACTGCACCATTTGTGCACTCACTCCTGGCCTACATTCAAGCGTCATTGCAACACCTGTACTCTCTACCACAATTACCGACCCTATTTCCGCAATGATTGCCTCTGACCTCAGCCCCGAACACGCTCAGGACCTGCACAACCTTTTGTTATCCTTCTCCGACATTTTTGACTTTGCTGCCGGTTCTCTGGGCCAAACATCAGTTGTGACTCACCGCATTGACACCGGCGATGCAAAGCCTGTACATCGGAGGCCTTATCGTGTGTCCCTTTCTGAGCGCCAAGTCATCCAGCAGGAGGTCGACAAGATGTTGCGCAACGATATCATCAAACCTTCAAACAGCCCCTGGGCATCTCCTGTCGTGCTCGTTAGAAAGAAAGACAATACTTGGCGCTTTTGTGTCTACTATCGACATCTGAACAAGATTACAAGGAAAGATGTTTACCCGCTGCCGCGAATAGACAATGCCTTGGACTGTTTACATGGAGCCCGCTACTTTTCCTCCATCGACCTTCGTAGCGGCTACTGGCAGATCTCTGTTGACGAACAAGACCGCGAGAAGACAGCTTTTGTCACACCCGATGGACTTTACCAATTTAAGGTTATGCCTTTTGGACTTTGCAACGCCCCTGCTACGTTTGAACGAATGATGGACTCCTTACTCTGCGGCTTCAAATGGACGACTTGTCTATGTTACTTGGATGACGTGATTGTCTCCTCGCCCTCGTTCGAAAGCCATCTTCGTCGCCTTTCTTCCATCTTGGCACTTTTCCGCCATGCCGGACTTCAACTGAACTCAAAGAAGTGCAGTTTTGGTCGCCGCGAACTTAAAGTGCTTGGCCATTTGGTGAATGCCACCGGAGTGCAACCGATCCCGACAAAGTTCGCGCTGTTAGTGCGTTTCCATGTCCCCGTTCACCCCGTGATGTCCGCAGCTTTATAGGACTGTGTTCTTATTTTCGCCGGTTCGTCCCAAACTTTGCCGCTGTTGCTCATCCTCTCACCAATCTGATGAAGAAAGGCGTTCCTTTCTCATGGGGACCAGAGCAGGCTAACGCATTCTCCCCCCTCATCGCTATTCTCACCAATCCTCCTGTGTTGGCCCATTTAAACCCGTCTGCCCCAACGGAACTTCGCACCGACGCCAGTGGCCACGGGATTGGGGCCATTCTTGCACAGCGACAACGCGACCAACATTGCGTTATTGCCTACGCCAGTCGTCTCCTGTCATCGGCAGAACAGAACTATTCTATTACGGAACGGGAGTGCCTGGCGCTCGTTTGGGCCGTTGGAAAATTCAGACCCTACTTGTTTGGCCGACCCTTCACTGTAATTACCGATCACCACGCCTTATGTTGGCTCTCTTCCCTCAAGGATCCTGCTGGCCGCCTCGGCCGCTGGGCACTGCGCTTGCAGGAGTATACCTTTTCCGTTGTATACAAATCCGGTCGGCTTCACCAGGATGCAGACTGTCTGTCCCGTTATCCCGTCGATCCCCCTTCCTCTACTGACCATGAGTCGGACCCCTGTGTCTTCTCTATATCGGACTTTTCCCACGTAGCCGACGAACAGCGGTTAGACCCAACCCTCAGTTTTCTTATCGACCGCCTCCGCACACACAGCCGTGACTCTTCCCTCGCCCTGTTCTTCCTTCATGGGAATACACTACACCGCCGCAACATGCGACCTGATGGCGCTGAGCACTTGCTGGTCGTTCCCCAACACCTACGCTCTGCCGTTCTCGAACAAATGCACGACGCCCCTACAGCTGGTCATCTTGGCCTTTCACGCACATACGACGGCGAGCGCCGGCGTTTCTTCTGGCCTGGACTCTACCGCTCTGTCCAACGTTATGTAGCCGCTTGCGACCTCTGTCAACGCCGGAAGAAACCCCCTGTGCTGCCACCTGGACACCTGCAGCCGATTGCTATCCCGACTGAGCCAATTTCTCGTGTTGGCTTTGACCTCCTAGGGCCTTTCCCCGAGTCCTTGTCAGGAAACAAATGGATCGCTGTGGCCACCGATTATGCCACGCGGTACGTGATCACTGGCGCCATTTCAACCAGCTGCGCCACAGACGTTGCTGACTTCCTTTTGTACGACGTCATACTACACCATGGTGCTCCCCGTCAACTACTTACCGACCGTGGCCGCTGTTTCCTTTCCCGAGTTGTTGAGGAAATACTTCGTTCTTGCTCCGTTCGGCACAAGTTCACCACTGCGTATCACCCTCAGACGAACGGCCTTACGGAGCGTCTTAACCGCACACTCACCGACATGCTCGCAATGTATGTATCCGACAGTCATCGCGACTGGGATATTTGTCTGCCATTTGTCACTTTTGCATATAACTCTTCGCGTCATGACACTGCTGGGTACTCTCCATTCTATCTTCTCTTTGGAAGAGACCCCTTACTGCCTTTCGACACTTTGCTTTCCGCCGCTGGCCCCGTCACAACCTATGCCCGCGATACCATCGCCCGAGCCGACGCTGCTCGCCAGATTGCTCGTCACAATCTCACCATCTCTCAAGAAGCTCAAAGACGCCGCTACGACGCTCACCACCGCGATGTGCACTATCCTCCCGGATCTCTGGTGTTGCTCTGGCTTCCGTGCCGTCGTGTGGGGTTGCGTCAAAAACATGTGCCCCACTACACAGGCCCTTACCGTGTACTACGCCCAGTGACCGACGCGACCTATGAGATTTCACCGCTCCACACAGTCACCGACTGCTACACCCACTTCCGTTATCGTACATGTCAGCCGCCTAAAGCCATATTACTCTCCCTGCACATCGCACGCCTAATACGCACCGGGACGTTGCCTTTTGCCGAGGGGGGTAGTGTTACCTGGAAACGCGGGAACAAAGTGATGTGCTCACTGACGAAGACGACGACCGAGGAACACGGGCACGACAAAGCGTTGAAAAAGAGGACGACGCTGACAGAGTGGACACTGCACGGCTACTGAAGTCTCAGCGTCGAGTTCAGCCCATCTCGCGGTGCTGTTACATTAAGTACATCCCCGTAACAATATCTATGGGTGCACGTGTTTGCACGATGTTTGAACATGTGAATCAGGAACAAGCCAAATTTAAAACCCTTTTCACAATCTCGTGACTAGCACATTCATGCACCACAATCGCACTGCTCTCAACGGTGGCTTGAGAGATGAAAATCAGCTGCGGCCGTAGCTTGCAGCGGCCGGCTAATATGTCTGCCGTCTCATGCCAGTCGGGCATGAGATGGTGCAAGTTACAGCGAGAGGGGCGAGGTAGCTGCTGAGCGAGCTGTAGCTATAGCCAACTTATCAGCCTAACGTTGGAACTGGGCCATCGAGACACAGCCGTAGGCGATTTCGGTTCAGTGAATCAATGATTGAGTGCTGGGGAATCGTGGCGCGTGAATACGCTAGTCACGTGATTGTTTTCGTAATTCGCAGCCTTTATTTGGAGCTCGGAATAGGATACACGTGAGGCTTTCTTTATCTCAAATAAATGGAATGGGGGTTTCTGACCATCTACTATATAGAAACAATATATGTTATATAGACCTAGAAAATATAGAGAACCATATAGAAAGCCCCGCCGTGGTGTTGAAATAGTTAGGTCGCTAGACTGGCCGCGGCGGCCGCCTTTCGTTGGAGGCTCATGCGCTGTGCTATGTCAGCGCACGTTACAGCACCCCAGGTGGTCGAAACTTTCGGAGCTCTCCACTACGGTGTCTCTCATAGACTGAGTTGTTCTGAGACGTTAAACCCTATAAACTAAGCTATAAGTATACAAAAAAATCGGAAGTTTAAGTATTGAAGCAATTTTGCAACGCTTAAAATCCGACAGAACAATATCCCATAATAGTGATGAAATTCTTTCATTAGAACAACAACTTTTCTTCGCTGTGCCCACGTTAACCGTTGTGAATCTTTTTTTCAACTTTCTTTTTTTTTTCGCTACTGTAGCGGATACTTATAAGCTCCTCTGTTTTAGACGCTGCTCTACGACAAGTAGTTGGAAATTATTCCTCTGGATGCTACAGGTATTGAACCTGTGGTTCTAAGTGCACGCAGACAACAGGCTTTGCATTGCCCAATTTCGGTTCACATGACGTAAACAGGTCAAGTTTCGTGGCAAGTATACTAATGACACTTCATCGGGGCTAACCAGCACCAAGGCTTTGCAGAACGCTTTAAGAAAAAATGAGCATTTCAACCGCAGGCATTGCGCTTTCTGGCCTGGAGCGACACATGTGGTAATTGCCTCTAGAGGGTCAATAAAAAACTTGGACAACTGTGGCTCGCTTGAAACTGTGGATCATATCCTACTTGAGTGCACTGCGTACGCTGACGAGCGTGCAAACTATGGACACAGCATGGAGAAGCTCTCCCCAGTGCCTTTAACAATGAACAGTGTTTTAGGTCTCTTAGCCTGCCTATAGGCAACAGAGATTGGCGATGAACTTTTTATTTACATATAAAGACATTGGACTTCTTGATAAACTATAAATTCACCTCGCATGTTTCCCTCAGGCATTTCGCAAGCTGTGAACTCTACAAGCACACTAGTCGGATCATGCATTTCATTATTTGATTTTATATCATTACTCCACGAAGCACCTGAACACGTATTTAATGGCCGTGTTTTATCTCCCCCTTCAATTCTATTATTTCCCTCACCTTTCTTTTTTCAATCTTTCCCTCCCGAATTTGCCTACCCACACTGAGTAGCATTCCAGCGAAATCTGAACACCGGCAAAATTGTTTGTTTTTCCATTAAAGAGTATCTCTCTCTTTTCGCCAGTGTTAGCCCGACAGAAATTTCACTCGGAACACAGACGCTGCTTCGTACAGGCCGCAATCGCTGTTCTCTAAACGAGGCCAAGTACAGTTTGCTGGTAACGCAATTTGTGGCTCTTGTTTTGGAAGAACACGGATGTGCATTCAATTGCTTTACTGGTCTTTGCTTTTCCTTAGGGACAGAAAACGCGGCCTGGTTGGTGTGACGATGGGGACAGCAACGTTTCTTCTTGGGATCCAGTGACTGACTGTTAAAGCCTAGGATGTGATCACATTGTCTCGTAATCCTTTAGCGAGCGAAAATATCGTGCGATGTCCAGGAACCCCACGTGTATTTCACGAGAGGACAGTGTTGTGACAGTTCGGTAACAAAACAAAGCCGCATTACTTTGAAATTTTTGTCAGATTTGTTCATGGTTTAGGGCCCAATTATTGGGACAGGTAGGTTGTTCGCCAAACAGAACCTTGCTGCAGAGGGCAATAAAGCAAGCTACCCACTTTGTCTTGTGTACCAAACATCAATACGACTAGCAATCGTAGGCTTCCTAAACTTGTTCCAACGGCAGCTGATAATGAACTCTACGTAACTGAATGGGAGTTTTATTTACACTGAAAAAGAAATAAAACCTGCCGTGAAACGGTGACAGAATATTTGTGCTAACTGATGTCCCACTCGCTGCAAAGACTGACGGATAAAATTCTTCCTGCGCTCCCACCGAAAAGTTCCGATGGCCACAGGCCACAGATTGGATTGCTGAGCTGTTTGGTGTGACACGCAGCTGAACACACAACGACATACAGAAGACACACACACGCACAAAGCAACAACGCCCTTGTGTGTGTGCGTGTGCGTGTGCGTGTGCGTGTGCGTGTGTGTGTGTGTGTGTGTGTGTGTGTGTGTGTGTGTGTGTGTGTGTGTGTGTGTGTGTGTGTGTGTGTGTGTGTGTGTGTGTGTGTGTGTGTGTGTGTGTGTGTGTGTGTGTGTGTGTGTGTGTGTGTGTGTGTGTGTGTGTGTGTGTGTGTGTGTGTGTGTGTGTGTGTGTGTGTGTGTGTGTGTGTGTGTGTGTGTGTGTGTGTGTGTGTGTGTGTGTGTGTGTGTGTGTGTGTGTGTGTGTGTGTGTGTGTTAACCTGCGTTTTTCATCTTGTGGTCACATTAGTGAGCTCTGCTGAAGATTCCAGCGAAAGCCGCACAAGCGAGAGCCACTGTCTTAGTTTTCTTTTATTTTATTTAAGCGAAGGAGTGTACACTTCGCTAACAGCCTCGGGCTTGATATTGGTCGACAAATCGAAGCTGTGGTCAGAACTGTCAGGGGTGTGCCTTCTGGTAGCTTCTAGCTGTACTTGACAAACTGAGGAAACGCTATTATAACTTTGTGCCCCCTATATTGAACTTTCAGTTCTGGTAGCTTCTAGCTGTACCTGACAAACTGAGGAAACGCTATTATAACTTCGTGCCCCCTTTATTAGTTCTTCGTGGGACCCGTGACTGTGTGAATCTCCACAGCAATAAACGCAGCCTAAAAGGTTGGTTCCTGTTGCGAACATCATCCAATAAGGGAAACCATCGTACTTGGGCCTTCGATAATTTTCAGACCTCACACAGCAGAGCGACAGCCAGTCACTCCTGCACATAAGGAAGCATCCAGTACCTCTTCATGGTGCGAACGATCACAGTGTGTAAGGTTCCATTAATTTCTTTGTGCGAAGATTTGAATATACGGAATAATCTAAATTATTCGCACGCTGAGATTTCAGGCCATTGGTAGCAACAGCACACCCACCTTTCGTCGGGTTGTTTGGGGATATCAGGAATCTGGACTTCGAGTGTCGAGAGATTTGAGGACAGTGCAGTGTTTGTTTTTCCTGTGTGCCCATTGGTATTAACATGGCAGACACCCGTTCAGTGAAAAATACAACGCAGGCGTCGTCGGCGTTGTGGGAGAAATGTCGCAAGCACGCCAGTCGCTACTTATACTTGTAGTGGGCAGGTGATACGTCTGAGCATTCAGTGGTTGATAGTGTGTGTGACGTCATTGGGGTGCAAGATATGAAGGTATTTCGTGTGTGCATTTCTGTGCCCACTCCTCTGTTCCTGTCTTTAGCGCTAGTTACCACGTGCATTCAAAGTAGGATGGAGGGCCAGGCTACAAAGACACGTTTTCACGGTTTGGTAAAAGTGAGGCTTTATATCTATGCCAATGGTCTTTAACGCATTATGTAGCTTACCAGCCTACCACTGTATGCTATTAGGTATATGTCCGATATTAAAGGCATGAATATGGCTACAAGTGATTAGGCGAGTAGGTGGGAATTCGCGTGAACCAATATAAGTAGGTAAGCCACAGAAGAAAGTCATTAACGATATCATGTCATAGTTTTAAGGGTTGATCTCAAGTGTTCCTCAAACGTTTTCCATCTTAATTGGTGGTTTAGTGAATTCAAGCTGATCGGAGATCCTACACGCTACCTACAGAAACAACTGAGTACTTACCTCACAGCAGATGCATTCCTTAGTCGTGTGTCCGTGCCTACTGAGGTGGCTGACGTGCCTGACGTGGATGCTACAATGCATTTGACCAAACGGCAGTCGCATGCTGCTATGAACCTGAGGACCTGTTGCCTTCAGTACCTGCGCAAACCGATGCCAATAAAATCCCAAAGTAGAGGCCAGGTTTCCCGGCTTGAGTCCTTGACTGCATCTAGATGGCATTACCGAGTAGTTAAGCAAACTATCCATAAATGTACTGCAAGGAGATCTCGAGACGTCTTCATGTATGAAAGCTTCGGGGTTCTTAAACCCCACTAAGAGGACATGGTTTAGATACTCTGAGAGTTCATTAAAGATCATAAATGAGTCTCTGCAGCATAAAAATATTTGTCGTTTATCGCTTTTTCACGAAAAGTTTACTTACGCCGAATGTTTTAAAGAACACTTCATTTCTAAGAAAATAGAGCAACAGATTAAAAAGTAATTGTGTCTCTGAACAATGTGTGAAATAAACGATAATCGAAAAAAACATCTCATGTGAAAATATTAAGCCTGAAGCGTTGTTCTGCTTGACGGAATTTAGTTTTCTGTGTGAACTATAGCATTAAAAATTTTAATTATGCAACTTTTCTACTAGACGGTATCGTCATGAATTCAAAGTCAGTATGAGCCCGTCTCAATACCTAATATCTAAAACAAACACGATTCGAACGTGTAATAAAGTCCGTTTTTGGGAGCACTCTGCATATAAAGTGAATATTAGAAGAATATCAGTACAACAAATAAAAAAAAATTCAGTACGGACTATTTTGTAACATGCTTTGCAAAATCGGCCTTTTGAAGTAACGTTCAGGCAAAAAGCCCTGTCCGCATTAGCAACGTACACGCCGGGAAACTTTTCATCGCATGCATATGCAAGATTGGCGAAAAAACGTTTCTGCATGAATGCGCTCAGGAAAACAAATAACAAGGACGGAATTTTGTTCTGTGTAAAGCCAGAATAGAGCCCTTTATTGCTGTGCCGGTACACCCCTAATTGTTTTGCTATATTGTTCATGAGGAATATGAAGAGCGAAGCACTAATAATAAAGCGTTTCAGCTACCCATCCCTCTCTTCCGAAAATAACCGCTAACAAAGCCTATCGATCGGGTGCATAATAAAGCACGTCTTGCCAGAAAAGGCTAGCAGCGAGAATCATTGTCTAATTGTTTGTACTTTAGCATATGTAAGACATTATTATCGCTTTGTGTAGGATGCAGGGATCCCTCTTACGAGTTACTACAAAATTGTCCCCTTCTTTGGGTTACTTTGTCGCGTGCTATTTCAGTGCTTTTGATTTCTTATTTATTCGTAGTTATTTATCTGCAGTGTTATTTAGTCTTAATCTCCCGAATTTCAGTACTATTTATCAGTAACTTCCCCCCTCTTATTTCTGATGACAGTAAGGCAGCCTGTAATTTCAGCTCAAAATATAGTGCGTGATTGTGACACCGGAGGTTGCTTTATTCCTTAAGCAAATCTGCAAAGTCCCCAGCCAGCTGAGCCGACTGACCATAATGGCGCCATTTTCTCTTTGTTAGCTCAGGCAATATATACAGGAGTAAATGCTTTCACACGCAACGATAAACGGTAGAGCCAATTAGTTATCATCTAAAAACCTAGTAGCTGATACTTAGGCAAAGGTGTAAATGACCATGAGTAGCTATTTCGCATTATATCACACATTCACATTATTAAACCGGATTATATCAACAGGTGCACGCAAATATTTGTTATAAGAAACTGGAAAATATGAACCTCATAGATATAAAGGCACTTTATTATATTTATTCAACTTTATTCGCAATTTTACGAAAACTGATTTAAACTTTCTTTAGAGCGCTTCAGAATTACTAAACAAGAATTTGCTGAGATTCCAACATTATACTGATTATCATTAACTAAGTTTCATTAACTTGCTGAACACTTACTCAGACTGCTTTTTTTTTTAATCCTCCTGCCACATGAAAGAGCTTTCTCTCAGCATTTTAACAATCGTATTTACTTATACTCGTTTCGCATCTGCTGTAAACATTGCTTATTTTTCAGCATGACATTTTCTGAATCAAACAACGTACATGTAACATACGTATTTGTCTCTTGGGCCGAATAACAAAAGGACGTAACAAAACTGTCAGAAAAATCATGGCCCATATTGGTGACAACCGCCGGTCAGAATTGACCAATAGAATTCAGGTTAATTGATCATTTTCTCATAGATTTGTGACGGGATTGTGGTGTGATAGCTGAGAAATACGCCCCAGCATCGTATGCTGGAAATTATATATGAAATCTTTTCCTAATATGTATATTCTCAATAACTTTGTGTTGATCTCTACTGGTGTTAGTATTATTAGCCCATCTCTCTAATGATCACTCATTAAAAACTAAATATAGCAGCTTGCTGCGCTTTTTAAAAGAGGCTGGCACGCAGATTCTCACCGCTGGCTGACATGTCGTAACTCCGATTGGCCTCTAGGCAAGGGTCCAAATTCGCAACTCGTTTCTTGTCAACTGCCTCTTTATACCTGACTGCTCCCGTGACTGTATCCTTGACGTGGATTTGTTCCGGGAGTATGGAGGTATTTATTCACCTCCACAAGCGTGCTGTGACGCTTTCGACCGAGAAAGCTGATGATCCTGACACCGAGCACCAGTGTTTTTGTGACTATTAACTGCGACGGACTGCGTGACGATCGACAGCGGTCGCTGAAGGCGACCAGTCACTTGCTCACCCACAGCATCTTCACGGCGCGCAGCCTAAGCCACCTCTGCGACGGCCGGTCTGCACTCCTGGTGTTTAACTTCACCAAAGAACCTCGGCATCTTTTTCAACTTCCATCGTATTCCCAGACTGAATTGTTTACGTTCAAAGCTGTTGGCCCCGTGCGCCTGTCCCTTGACCATCTTGATATTAGTACGGATATCTCGGCAACACAGAAACATGAATTCGTGCCCTCCTACTAGTATACAGCACCTGTCTTGATCGAAAATACGGCATACGCCTCTTGTGGAGCACCGCATCAATGCGTCCGACGATACTCGCCTATACGCCAGCAGCCGTATAGGGCGGAATGTAGAGGCGAGAAAATGTTGGGTAGGCACTTAGCCTGTGGCTTTCAGCTTATGAGCTTAAGCTTTGCCGGCTCCCTTTATTGATCCTCATTAGAGTTCATTTTTATACTCGCTTTATCTTCTATTTGTGCCTGGATTATGGCACGCTTATTCATTAGCATACACACGTAAAATACCACATTATATGCAATCTCACTGTCATAGATATACATCCGCGCCCTATAACCTAGCCGTATGAAGGTGCCTCCGTGTCTTATAAGGGCAGCGTATCAAACTAGGGCCCTGGAAGGCTGCTTTCTGATCTCACCCTCCCATCTGAAAGGCAAAGACGTCATTACCTGCCAACTTGGCCATACCAAGTGGCTCGTAACTTCACACAACCTGTCGAAAAGCCAGTATCCGGCTTTGCCAGCTGTGAAGGAATCCCTTGCCAGATCTATCTCTCTTTATTTTTCTCTCACAACGCCGACCCCAAGAGAGGCTGACAACGCCTACAACGCTGACGACCGTAGTATAGTATAGAAAATATTCAAACCCAAAAAAAATAAAAGCGCCGAAATATTTTAGTGAATGAAGTCTTGATTTCGAAAACTCTATTGGTCTTAATGCCGCTCTGGCATGGGTTATCAGCTCTCGCTGGGCTGCACCCACGATCGGTAATTGCAAATTCCTTAATGCTTCGCGGCATTGTAAAAATAAGGGCTATGGTTTTGCAGGTATGCTCGTACTCGACGTACTGTTTTTGTTCTCTTCGAGCAATATTCCTTGATAGTAGAATTCATCCTTATTTTCCTGCTGTTTACGCAGTGTTCTTTACAACGTGCAAAGTACACGCGGTGATAATGAGAGGAATGCTATCAGCTCGAGCAAAATTAGAACACCCAACCGAATTCCGAGGTGTACGATATTTGAACAGCGCCAAAGACAACCTTGGTAGAGCAGACTTTCTTTCAATACTCCAAGCGAAGTAGTTTGCAGTCTTGATTTGGGCTCATGAAGGGGACATTTGAAAGCAATTGTTAGTGTAGCGCCTGTCCTCGTGCTTGTCTCTGCACGGTTTTTCTAGTGTTTGCGCTCATTGGTTACAAAGGCTTTGCCACTGAAAGGCGGCCGGTCGGTTCCATTTTCAATGAGAACACAACTTCCTAACTGTTCGCGGAGGTAGTCTGAGAAGTTCCCAGTTTCATGGGTTGCAAGTTATATTGATATTGGCAGAGCTTGAGCACTTTTGTGGGGCTTGCAAGCCTGTCAAGCCTCTGGGAGTTTTTTTTTTTTTTTTTTCCTTTTCATGTCCCCTCTCATTTTCGAGCAAATAAATTTGAACTTTGACTTCTCTTCGATTTTGTTACACGGCGAAAAGTGAAAGTGCTGGCCAATATTTGAAGTCTTTTCAGGCCCATTTGTTTTTAGTGGTAACAAATACTCTAAAATAGGACCAAGCTGGAAGATGACCTCGCTTCATGCGCCTGGTAAATGAGAGGGTTAGGAAATGTTCCCGCCGTGCGCCATGCTCAGAGATGCACATCCATGAGACGCGGCTTGATTACTGCGACTCTCACGGCTACGTAGACAGTCGACTTCACGCATGACCTCCAGCCTACGCAGATGTGCACTCGGCTGCGCGTGGAGAGTACTTTAATAGTACAAGAAATTGTACTTCAGGCTATTACAGACGCACTGCTGTCCTTCATTGTATCGCTTTAATAACGTGCATTTAGAGCTCTAAAAGGCGGCTACGTTTTGGGGGAAGCCGTTTAGAAGCTGAAATAGATGGTCAAAGTCGAAGTACTTGCGACGTCCATTAACCTTACAGTCTGGGCTTTGATTGTGAGTCTTTGTCACGGTTTCTAAATCAAAGCGTAACATGCTACTAATGTTTTGTATATGCCCTTACAAAGTAAAGCAAGAGTACAAAAATGCCAATAAACTTTAGAAAGCGTAATCTCTGGAGTGAGTGAACTTTCATGGTATTCGAGCATATTCACACACTTAAAGCATTGCAATCGGGTATGCTTTGTTCAATCATGAAAATCTTCATAAACTGTTCAGGTAATTTTTTTCTGAAGCGTGAAATACAGATGTTCATAATAATCGCGTTAAATTTCCATACACGAACAATTTGTTAGTAAAATAGCATCGCTAATCGCATCGTCACAAAAAGGGACTACTCTGAAGCCAAGTTCATCGTTGACTTTTGCGAACGCCGACACAACGAAAACCTTCCTTGCCGCCAGCGCGGTTTTAACCCAGTCCATATTATATGGATTCGATGGCGCTCCGTCAGGCAACAATGTCATATCGATATTTTATTGTTGCTTTTGTTGTTGTTGCCCTTATTGTAAAAGATAATGGAAAGTGTTGCAGTCGTCGAAGTTGTCAAATTTGCAATCGTCATATCATTATTGAAGGTTCAAGCTGGTCACTTTGTCGAATAGACTGACAATTTAACTAAGGACTACATGTCTGAGTTTTTAAAAGATCGAATATTCATCGCATAGAATCTCCAACGTACTCTCATAGCCCTGGCATTATTATTAGCACGGCGAACAGCCACTCGGAGTTTCTACACATTCTATGCAAACAGAACCGCATTAGCATATCATACGGAACTCCCTTATTATATCTATCGTAGAAAACTAATTTAATGGGTGTTAGATCATCGGAATGGTGCTTTTTTTTTTGGAATGTGTTACCGCGAACTTTCCACAAGGATTTCCCGTTTTACTCTGCCCCCTCGGTAGTCAGTTTTTTCATGCGCTGCGCCTGCAATCTAACGCTGCACTTCATAGGTAGTCTTGTAATGGCCTTCAACTCCCCTGAGAAAGGGGCGCAAAGACTCGAGCCGATTGGATTAATTTTTGAATGTGTAGCTTTGCTTTGACACATGAACTTCAGGAGTGCACCTGGAGTGCATGAGCAGGGCAACGGAGATGTGTGGACAAGTTCTGCCTGCTTTCTTAGGTTGGCATGAAGGCTAACTCGGCCCCGTCTGGATTGGATTACCTAGAGTACCTCCGTGCTTGACGACGACTCGACGCGAAGCGTGTAAAATAGCTCACAAGGTGGTGTTAAGAGCTCTATAGTGCTACAGGATAATATTGCGCTCTTTGTTATGTTGCATTATTTGTCAATATTCTTTATGTTTGTTATTGACAAAGCACACGGGCTCATAAACAGACAAACCTACACTGATGCTTCGCAACACGAAGATACTCGAACTCAACTGATCACTTGGACGAGGCACCGAACAAAGGAGATGTTTCCTTATCTTTGATTTATTTTGCCTGAAATGGGAGCTTGCTTGTTGTCTCAGGATATTTGCGTGATGTAAGAAGGAGGAATTCATACATTGAGTAGAATGACAGGGCACTCACAAAGCTGCTTAGTCAATAAGAGCACGTGCTGCGAAATTCAATAAACAAAACACATATTACCCAAATATATGTGGTAAATCCATACCATCAACAAGGTGATAGAAAAATGCTCGGAATATAACCAGCCCTTATACATAGCCTTCATTATTACGAAAAAAGCATTTGACTCAGTGAAAACTTTAGCGGTCATGCAGGCATTGCGAAATCAGGGTGCAGACGAGCCGTACGTGTTGTTACAGTAGGAACAAATTACTCTACGTCGATTTAATCATTTTTTACATGATGGGTTTCTAGAATTCATAACTACTATCAGCCGAAGCGCTGCGTCTGGATGATCGATTTATTCAACTTACCCATAGGAGCATGTTTTGAGGGGCTGCGAAGACATAAAATGTTAATAGACCTAGTTCGAACATACTATAAAAAGTGACTCAAGCGGACTTCCTTCGATTTGTTTTGAAATATAACGGAAGCATTAAATGAGCTCCTCTACATTCAGTGCATTTTATTTCGGGTAATTAGGTGCATGTTGACGTTTAACGATACACTGCCGCAGGACGGTCTTGAAGGTTTTTTACAACATAACTTTTATTTGTAAATCTACATTCAAGAGCCGGGCTTTCAGTGATCTGTATTAAACTCCGAAGAGGAGCGCTTAGTAAGTACTCGATTGGAGCGTCGTTTTCGAGATGGGGGACAGAAAGCAATTTGGTGCTTAGTTTTGAGGCGCCTTGTTCTAAATCTGGGCTTCAGAGTGTAAGAATATGGTTTCCCTTTCCTTCACAACGCGGCCAAGTACATTCTTCAAGCGTCCGGACTGCGCCGGGTTGAATTACCTCCCCCTGGGGGAGCAGAAACAGCGACGGGAGCGACGCCTACACCTCTTTTAAAACTCTTCTTTCCTGGACTCTGCCTTCAACACGAGCGGTCGTGGCCGCAAAGCTTTCACCGCCTTCCTCGGCAGATGACGAGGGATGGCTAGCACCAAGTATGCGGCGTGGTCTGAAAAACCCGTCGCGCACTGCCGCCCGTCTTTTGCTCCAGGCAGCGAAGCAGCTGGTAATTACTGCATTCTTCGCCGCCTGCCGCAGCAAAGTCCGTGGTGTGCCTTTGTGCGAAGATTGCGGCGCGCTCGGGAGATCCCGGCCACCGTTTCTGGCGCCCAATCTTCGCCGCCGAATTCGCAACCCTATTCCCCAGCCGGCTAGTCAGAAGCCCTTTCTATGTATCCTTCTCCTTCCAAGGGTAACCTCCTTTATTTTTTACAGCTAGCCGAAACGCTCTGTATTATTTGCAAATATAATAAATGGCATTGCAGTGTTCACGCTACGTCGCCCTGCCGTCCACATGTTCCCAGCGTAATTCACAAAAGAAGACTATGCAACCGCGCAGTGGCCGCGGGGGCCGAAGTATGACCCCGTCTACTCCCCATAACTGTGCTTCTCCCCCTCTCCGGCTGCAGATATGGTGGTCTGCGCTCAGGTGCCCATTGAAGCCAGAACTTCAGTAATCTGTACCACACGAACAGTGTTAGAAGGCTTATTTCGTGTTGCTACGATTGTTTGTAATGTTTTTCGATCTTCTTTATGCAAACCAATAAAACTCAAGCATTTTCTTGTGCCGGACGAAAACAGATCACATCTCATTAGAATTTCGTAGCCGCTCATTCTTTGGGGGCTAAAGGCGGCTTCGAGCGCACGTTTTCGTCACCCCGAACCATAGCTGAGCATTACTCGTATTCTAATCTGTATGCGCTAAGCACGGGAGGTACAGACTGACAATCAATCACTAGGGTGACCATAGCTGATAATACTTGCTTCTATCATTACCGCAATATTGCTTTTATTTTTGCAACGCTGTGAAAGTTAAAAGGAGACGTATAAAGCGCCGACTTTGAACTGATGCATTCTTAAAAATATATTTGATATTTCTCCTTGCAGATGTAGGTTCTCGCCTCTTTGTAGCAGTTTATGTACTAAGCCATTATTCCGCATGTCACAGTTATCTCTTTCACAGCTAGCATCAGACTTCTTGGAGGGCATGACACACACACAGGCTAGCAAAATGAAGGTACCAGTTTCAAGCTTCTGTACAAATAATGCGCCCGAGAAATGCATCTAAGAGGGCTAGCCTCCGTAGGCACAAAATACGATACTAAATAATGAACTAAATTATTAATAAATTATAAACTAAAAATCTCTAATAGAGACCTTTAGTTTACCGGGGCCGCTTACCGCGGCCTTACCGTTACCGCGTGCGCCAGCATAGCATGCGCTGATTAGTCCATGCGCGTCGAGTTTCCGGCTTTCGACAGGAATGTGGCGCCATCTGTAGTTGTCGGGGTCATCTGCGCATTCGCAATGACGCTCGCGCGGTCATTCCCCGCTATTCCTTATCCCTCTAAACGGTATGGACCCCTATGCTAAAACTAGCTATTAAATATTTTTAGAACAGCGTTAGCGTAATAGCGAAATCAGCATACATTAGTCTTGACCGTTAAAATCCGCTATTCAAAATAAAATGTTTTTCTTTCTCTCTGTCTCTCTCTTTCTCTTCCTCATCGTCGCTAATCACTGCGGCTACTGGGATGGAAAAATATTGTATATAAAACTCGTTTAGAGCGAATAAATACGTCAACACTCATTTTCTCTGGCAAAAACACCAATAAATGCTTCAGCCACTAAATATTGTGCGCAATTAGAAACGTAAGCCTGTTAGTGACATCCCGTTAAAGGAATGCTAACTAAAAAGCGCGTAAGCATGTACACTTTCTTCAGATAAGAAGCAATGCTGGAAATTATTTAATGATTTTGTATACATTCCCGCATTCATTTCTTTAGATACATAACACAGTATCACAAAGCTCCGAACACCCTTCGTAAGGCTCTTACCTTTTGCGCACTGTCTTGAGTAGTTGCAGACGGTTGCATATATCAATTGGAGGTCACATAAGGCCTTGGGAGGCCAGAATCGGGAGTGCGTCTCGGAAACTGTGCTCAAATGCAGCCTCAACTTCGTCGTCCAGGCAAGGTCAGTCACGTCGCAAGGCAAAGACACCAGTGTTTTCCGATGAAATCGACAAGCAGGAGTTCAACGACTCCTTCTTAAGCTCATTCTAGCGGTTCTCGCTTAGAAAGAGGCCGCCATATTTCCACGCTAAGTAGGCGAAAGCCGGAAAGCTAACAAATGAAAACTGTGTGTTTACCCTTGCGCTATATCTCCGTTAGCGTTTTGCGCATACGCATTTAGATCCATTACTCGATTAAGCACGCAGTCCCGTAAAGCCCGCTATACAAAACCTCCATAATGCAGTAAGCAAATTTATTGATGACGACTGCATATTGTTGGCTAACCAGCATGAAGTTCGGGACATTTTCACGCCAGTCACTCAACTCAAATGCGTTTTTCCCAATTCTGCACAGGTTATTAACACCCCATGCAACGACGACGTGATTTTTCTATATTTTAGCAAAGGGTTTTTTTTTTTTTCTTCATGGTAGGCTAATTCACAAAAATAAATCATTGGCCTTCCTTCTTTCACTGTTACCTGGGGGTTGTAGTCGTATAATTTGCGAGCAAGACGACACCAGCATACCTTTGACAGGTAGAATTTGGCAGGGGAACTGACTAGCAAGCGTGGAAGAATAACGGATTGCTACCCATGTGAATGGCTGCCAACTCGGGCGGCTAGGTTTGAAGGGAAGGTGGGGTAGGAAGCGAACGTAAGACCCTAGGATCCCGACTCAGACAAGCTACGGCTAGGTCACGCAGGCACTTTTGCACGGCAGGTTTAAAGTTGGGATGTATATCCATGTTAAGCCGTCCTTCACCCAAAATGATAGGCTGCGACTGTGCGGTGATGAAGAGTACCTGTGAGATAACCAAGCTGAAAACTAAGACATGACTGATTAAGTGAGGTGCAAAAAAGAAACTACGATAAGTGAGTGGAGCCGGAGACGAGAGCTAATAATGCGGTGGGAGCCCTAACGAAGGCACCCCTAAAAAGATACCTAAGTGTTACCCAACATTTCCAGCAGTGAAATATGCCTGCGCAGAGGCAAAAAAAAAAAATGAAGTGCCCACTTTATCCCCGCGCCGCTCGAGACGTGGTCGGCGCGATAACATGGCGACGCCGCCTGGTGTCGTGCCGGCCTTTAACCACGAAAAACAGGGAAAGAAGTGAGTGTGCTTAGAAGAATAGGTAGGTGCGGCGGCATACAGGGTAATTTGCAAATACACATATATATGCACATGTCTCTCATATGTCTTTTTGTTTTATTTTAGGACATCCCTATGGCAACATGCATGAAGATACGTGCTTAAATTTAGCGTTACCGAATATCTTAATCGTCGGGCAATTTCTTACTCTTCTGCTGATTTTATGCCTTTACCCCTGCCGTTTCCTCCTTATGAAAGTCTAGAGCTGGTTTGGGGTTAAATAATGTTATACAGCTGTTTTGCACAAGGTTTGATTGTAGGAAATACTATTCATGCAGCTTCGAATTGCCACATGTCTCGGCAAATTAAGCAACAAACATAGAAAGTGCTTCAAAAAGTGGGTGAAAACGATTGCCTTCAGTGATGAATCTTAAATTGGCAATGTAAAGCGAAAAAAAATTGTTTAGAGCTTTATCCTTTTTTTTTTTTTAATTAAAAGGGAAAGATAAAAAACTAAAGAGCACTGCAGAATCTGCGTTGAGTTATGCGAAAGCACGAATTCTGCTGTTGGTTGCTTCTGGTTGCTTCTAGCTGCTTAATTCACTTCTTGTTTACCCATTTTAGGCTTTTGTACTTTCAAATTGCGCGCCAGTCCCTTCCTGTGCCCTTTTTCGTGAGATAAAAACGTGAGAAGGAAAAATTCATTCCTGGGATGTTCGTCTAATGCGCGGAGACCAGAAGTGGCTGTAATGCGGCATTTTCCCGAGCTGTCAAAACGCCAAGGACTAGTCCAGATTTTGAGGTGAGAAAAAAAAACGTATTAATATAACCACAGTATAACACAATATATTTCAGCATAGCTGCAAATGGTTCTGATAACAGAACAGAAACAAGAGATACATTTCTTCCAAAGCGCTGGAATTTCTTGTGGGGAGCATCTACGAGAAAAGGTCATGTCCATTGCAGATAGAGAGCGTTGAAAAGCGTGCTAGAAACAGCATACCTACATGCATACGCGCGGCCGCAGAGACATGCACGCTTTCACAAAAAAGGCGGAAAGAGATTCGGGGGGTGTGCTAACAAAGCCCAGATCATAACATACAGGAGACTACGAGCGTTAGGAATTCTAGGAATCATCAATACAGCAGCACTAAACACAAACGAAGAAGCGGAACAATTAAGGAATAAAAGTGCGATAACAATGCAATAAAAAACTACACATACAGGTCGGACCTTCATTCTAGCCGAGGGCGACATCCCTAGCGCTCTACATTATATTAGCGGAAGGCGAGAAGCATTTGCACGGTACCGAATGCCTACGTGCGAAACCTAAATATATCGAAAGCGTGGAATATTTCAGAGAAAGAGTAAGAGTAAAAAAGATGTTTTTTTTTTTTATTTCTTGACGACTGAAATAAATTACCTTTTCCTTTTTCTCGACGTCAGTGTCGAGGAACAGTCGCTGAGAACGTTATTTTGCAATTCAAGCAGTAACTGAGCAACGGAATCTCGGCTTTCATGGAGGTTTGAAACATGGGCGCTAAAGCGATATTTGCTAAGCTCAGCGGGCTGCTGCTCGAGGGGAAAATTTCTGTTAGCATTTTTGTACCTCTCTGCATTTCGTAACAGCAGAGCCACTTCGGGCGATCGGAACCGGTTTTCAAGACCGGTTCGCAGTTGTAGCCTGTCACCTGATAATACTTCACTCATGAGGAGAATAGAGATTAAATTTTCCTTGCAAATATACTATGATATACGAAAGATAATTGACTGCCTGAATGCTAAATTTTACGCCGATTTCAAGACATCCGTCCAGGCCAGTTGAGGAACAGTGAATTTATTGTGGCTACTATTAATTCTCACAGCTCTCAGCCTGTAGTTAAGGCCCTGAATGAGTTTAGTTGTTTTATCAATCACAACTGGTGTTTTGAATGCACAGTTCATCCTGTTGATTTTATATTGCAGTCAGTAATATTGGCTTTCAGCGGAGGAAGAACATTTTGCTGGATAGTTTTCAAGGAGTGTAAAAAGTCGCTTATGGTAATCGTACTTATAACTTAGAAGTTCTTTAGAACTCTTTAATTCTTTCAATTTTACTCCGTAAAGGAAATATGCACGGGCTGTCAAGAGGAGTCTGCACGAAAATTATTCAAACCGAAAACTTCTCTAACAAGTCGGGATGGTAAGGCAACTAGTACGGAGCCATTAATCTGGCTTATTTATTGGCTTCATCAGAGAGCTTTCGCCGCAATTGTCAGCAAGCTTGACAAGTCCCCATTCTTTATTAGAATGCATGGCCAAGCGTGTTATATTTTTCTTGAGGCTACGAGATTGCTATAAAGTATTGCGCGTGCACCACATATACAAAAGGGCAGCATCAAAGTCTTTTATGAATTTTAAATGAACTAGGCAGGACATACATTCATATAAAAACAGACACCTGTAGCTACACTCTTTTAGGAGAAGATAGCTTCCTAACCCGTAGGGAAAAAGAGTCGGTAAGAGCCTCACTGAGTTCGCACCCACTTCATCATGAT
Source organism: Amblyomma maculatum (assembly GCF_055883805.1). NCBI lineage: Eukaryota > Metazoa > Arthropoda > Arachnida > Ixodida > Ixodidae > Amblyomma > Amblyomma maculatum. The sequence continues at coordinate 85,069,912 of NC_139347.1, forward strand.
GCACTGATGAGAGTCACTACATTAAAGAAAGGATCATGAAAGCAGCTTTTTTGTTATGAGGCAGACTCATTTTTCCTGGCAAGAAGTTTTGAGAGAGGTGTCACCAAAAAGTAGAGCTAGATGGACGCAGAAGGTGACTGCCGTTTTTCTTTTTGTAAGAAAAATGCCTGCATGTCGCAAACAAGTTTTCTGCCTAGCGCCTCGTACACTTCTAAATGGCTCTAAGAAGCACGTGCTGTCATCTGGAAAATCATGGCTGTTTTGTTTTCACGTAGAAAAAAAAAACTTGAAATGGCATATAAAAATAACTTAGCAAACCTTGCAATCGCACTATTTATTTTTCAAATACGTTTTACAATAATGCATTTCAGATTACAGAAATACCCGTAAAAAAGAACTCTGCATTTCAACTTTGAACACGCGAAAACAAAATAAATATGTTTAATTTTTCAGTGCTTTGAAATTTCTATGTCGTGCCCAATGAGATCAAGTTCTTCATGCTGCGTAATTTTTGTTTCTGGCCCATCATTTTATATAGTTGGTGTTCATCAAGGTTTGGTTTGGTTTGTGGAGTTTAACATCACGAAGCAACTAAAGCTATGAGAGACGTCGTAGTGGAAGGCTCTGAAAATTTCGACCACCTGTGGTTATTTTACGTGCACTGTCATCGCACAGAACACGGGCGCCTTGCTTTTAGCCTTCATTGAAAAGCAGCCACTGAGGCCGGGATTCGATCCCGTATCACGGCGAATAAAAACCCTCTGCACCACCGCGACGGGATGTTTTATACAAAGCTAAAGTATAAATCTGCTACCCTGATTTAGTAAAAAAAAAAAATAATTATTTATGTAAGCTCGCAAAATGTCCTGCAGATTTCTCGAATGCAAGGACATTGGTTCGCTTAGTGCAGTTACTTTCTTGTAAAGACTTCGGAGAAAAATTGGTTTCGAATTTCAAAGACTAACTTGCCATTTGAGAGAACTAGACCCCGCAAAACTATGCAACATCAAGAAAGTTAAGAGGGCCCCACCTCCAGACGCATAAAAAAAACAAATGATTTTGTTTTAAATTTAGAGCAGCCCTCATATTTCAGGAGCTGGACTCCTTGAAGAGAAGCCAAGTGGTCAATGTTATTATAAAAATGTATTGAGCAAGCATTCGTAGCTGCGCTCGATGAGAACTCGATGAAATAATGTGTGATAAAAGAAAGAGTGAGGCAGTTAATATTCCAAGTGGCTGTAATATTAGTTTTCTTTCTGAATTACTATGCACTGCATTTTTTATATTCATGCAAATATAACAGGACATCCTAACATCCGAATTAACAAATATGTTGTAACGAAACAAATAATTTTCCGTAAACTATTGTTGAAGCCATGCGTTCGGTCCGCTTTAGCATAACTTGAGTGTCACAAAAGGAATGACAATGTCACCTTGCAGAAAAGTGTTTTAAATATTGTTGTGCTGTCCTCTTCGCTAGCCACAACGTGGCGATAGGGTGAATGATGATTCAATGGTTGGCCTAGCGCGAGGGCTCCTCTCGTGCCACTGCCGATCGTCGTCTTCGTAAAATTTTCCGGGGCCACCGAGTGATCGTTCCGATCGGTTCGCTAGAAGTTGATGGTGACGTGACGGTGAGGATGTTCAAGGAAAGGCAGGAGTGAATGGCTTGCTTGCCACCACGATGTCTGATGCGTGGGTGATCCGCCTGCCCTGGAGCTGTTCAACCATCCGTCACCAGAGTCCATGGGACCGATGGCTTGAGGTCACGTCCGGCTGCTTGGGCGGGGGGTTGCGTGTCTTGTCCATCGGTTCCTTCGGGTCATTCGGGTCTTTCGGGTCCTTCGTCTCGCTTTTGATTGGTGTCTGTTCTTCTTGTATCCGGTCCGGGCTGGGGACTGGGCGGTGGTAGTTGGTCGGGTCTGGGCTAAAAGGGCTGGGGCGAAGCTGCTCGGCGATGTCCCTGGGCCCCTTGTCGATGGTCCCGGCTTACAGATGGCGTCAATGCTCCAAGGCGAGGATGGGGATGACGCACCCTGCACCTCCACCAAAATGTTACGTAGTGACAAGCGAAGGGGACAGCACAACATGGCGATAGGGTGAAGGATGATTTAATAGTTGGTCTAGCACGAGGGCTCCTCTAGCGCCACTGCCGATCTTCTTTTTCGCAACATTATGTTAGCCTCATACGAGGATGACTCTACTGTACCGGATACAATATTCGCTGCTAAAGAGCTTCAACATTTATTGTTATTCCTCTGTTCGTTATTCAAAGAGAGCGTCTCGAAATCTTCCCACAAAGATCAAGTGTGCGAGTCGTCACAATAAAGACTTGGTCTTTTGTCGTGAGTAGAGAATAGAATTCAGAGTGCACTCTGGAGCGGCTATAGAACTGCCTGCCAGAAAACGCCATTCTGCGGGTTGCTCTTTATTTCTGCCTATTTTTTATTCAAGTCTTCGTAACCATTTCACTCCGTATATTGTTCTAGCCCTGTCACTGTCTTCTAATCCATTGCCTAGCTGAACATATATATGGATGAATGCATATGCGAGTAGAAATCATTTTGCCCCAAAACAGCAAACGTTTCTATCCCCTCTGCCTGGTTGGAGACGTCGAAACGTAGTTTATAATATTATGTCGGTGACTGTGCGTATCATTAGCGCTCGTCTTGTGCATATAAAACCCCTTGCTTGTGTAAGTAGCGCCGGAAGCGGCACTAGAAGGTTTGCAGAGTCATTATCTCCTAGCACTAATGCAGAGTTGGGGTGGAGATTTTCTCACAGGGGGGAAAGCTTAACCGAGCGGCTGGATACAGCTACAGGCACGCGTGCAGTGCTCCTGGAACATACTCGCCCCCTTGCCGTTATCGCCCGGGTTGCTGTGCAGCACGCACGCCGCTCTGCAGCGCACCAGCACGTACTTGGCACCCGCTCGCATGTGTTGGTGTTCGCTCGGCTGTGCTTTTGCCCGTATGAAAATACGAAATTTTTGCGCAGCAGCTCCGAAGAGAACTGCATTTTCGAAATTTCAAAAACTAAGGAATATTGCTTACAGCTGGCTAGAAGCCTCTTGAAAGTAATAAGCCTAACAATAATAGCTAAAGAGCTAACTATTTTCTACATTAGTTAGCTAGCATCCTAGTAGTACGTCTTGAGTGTGTTGTGATACACAATAATGCTGGCAATGTTATACCAAAGTAATTGGGCTTCCAACTGGAAAACTCATTATTTAAAGATTGTGAAAAGTCGTCAGTGAAACACTGTATAGCTCACGACTTTGCTCAGACACGCATACTCACCGGCATGAACATAGACTAACTAGGTATTGAATTCCATTGAATCACGGCATGCTGCGGGCTTTGTAGGAAAAAAAAAACGTACATACACTTAGGCTATAATGGCGCACAGTAAAGGCGCAGCAGCACGCTTTTCGTTTATGTGGTCGCTGTGTGCACTGCGGCAACAATACATTGAGATGAAGCAAATATTTAACAAAGCCGTCTTTGGATGTGGTTGTGTCTTTATTACAATTACAACGTAAACCTCCTGCACAGGCATCAACTGTGCATGGCTTTCACGTGGAAGTATATATTCAGCTCATTCAGATTAAGCTACACTGAAAAATCCGAGAAATGCAGTCATACTCAATATTGCTAAACCTGTCAGATTTACTTTACCCATAGCCCCTGAGTACCCCCTAATGGTATCTTTCTTTCTTAACCAAGGAATATTTTCTCTATTAATTTCTGAGCTTATTCTTCGCATTCTTTCTTCTTCCTAGTTTATGCGCTAATGAAACAGAAACGGCTCCACACAGCTCTTTCGCGCAAAATAGAAACAAAAACAAAAAGTAATATATACCATAGCGAATGCTCATTTTCAACAGCACAAGAGGCGCCTGTACACATGGATTTCACCGGACTGTCTGTACAGGAATCAGATCGATTATATTATTTGCCGGCAGAGATGGAGAAGCGCTATACAAGCAGTAAAAACAAGGCCTGGGGCCGATTGTGGCACCGATCATCAGCTTCTTGTTGCCAAAATTAAGCTTCGATTGAGGAAAACGCAGAAAACTAGAAGGCCTTTCAGGTATGATCTGGATCAGATTCCATTAGAATATGCTGTGGAAGTGAGGAATCGATTTCAAGAATTAGATCTAGAAGACAAAGAGCCCGAAGAGATGTGGACTGATGTTCGTAATATAATACAAGAAGTTGCTACTAAGGTAGTTCCAAAGCAAAAGAAATGCAAAAAAGCAAACTGGTTATCTGAAGAGGCTTTGCAAATAGCTGAGGAAAGGAGGATGGCAAAAGGTATGGGGGAAAGAGAAAGATACAAGGTTCTCAATGCGGATTTTCAGAAAATAGCAAGGAGAGATAAGAATGCCTTCCTGAACATACAGTGTCAAGCAGTTGAGGACAACAGCCAATTAAGGAACACAAGAGCTCTGTATAAGACAATCAGAGATATCAAAGGAAGCTTCTGTGCTAAGCTGGGCGTGATAAAGGACAAACGAGGCAAGGACCTCACTGAAGCCTCAGAGATAAAGAAGAGGTGGCAGGAATACACAGAAGAACTGTACAAGAAGGACCCGATGTGCAAACCCAACATAGGACGGTTGTGATTACTGATCTCGAGCCGGGCATCCTGAAGAGTGAAGTTGAATGGGCCTTAGCCAGCCTTGCTAAGAACAAAGCTAGCGGAATTGATGGTATTCCAGCTGAGTTGCTTCAAAACCTCAACCACAACGCTGTTAACACACTGCATACATTATGTCAAAAGATTTGGACAACCCTGCAGTGGCCACAGGATTGGAGGAGGTCAGTTTACATCCCCATTCCAAAGAAAGGCAGTGCCAAAGATTGTTCCAACTACCGCACGATCGCGCTTATTTCGCATGCTAGCAAGGAGATGTTAAAAATCCTGCAAGGTAGGCTGCAGCAGTATGTGGATCGGGAGCTTCCGGACGTGCAAGCTGGGTTTCGCAAGGGCAGAGGAACTAGAGACCAAATTGCCAACCTTCGCTGGATCATGGAAAAAGCAAGAGAGTTCCAGAAACCCATTTACTTCTGCTTTATTGATTATGCGAAAGCGTTTGACTGCGTAGATCACAGCAGATTGTGGCAAGCTCTCCAAGAGATGGGAGTACCAATTCACCTCATCTGTCTCCTCAGGAACCTTTATGAAGGGCAAGAGGCCACAGTCAGAACTGGGCATGGTCTTACTGATTGGTTTCCGATTGAGAAAGGGGTGAGGCAAGGCTGCATAGTGTCGCCCTGCCTATTTAACCTATATGCAGAGTGCATCATGAGGAAGGCCGGTCTGGACGAGTCTTCAGCTGGAGTGAAGATTGCTGGAAAACGTATCAACAACCTTAGATATGCGGATGATACCACTTTAATGGCAGAAAGTGAAGTGGAACTCAAGAGACTTCTGATGCGCGTACAAGAAGAGAGTGAGAAGTTTGGGCTTAAACTGAACATTAAAAAGACGAAGATCATGGCGTCTTGCCCTATCAAGTCCTGGAGCATCAATGGACAAGAAGTGGAAGCTGTGACAGATTTTCTGTTCTTGGGCGCCAAGATTACCTCGGAAGGAGACTGCAGCCATGAAATTAGGAGACGCCTGCTTCTGGGAAAGAGAGCAATGGTTAGCCTTGACCGCCTAGTAAAGAGCAGAGACATTAGTCTGCCAACCAAGATCCGTATAACCCGTGCTATGGTCTTTCCAGTTGTGATGTATGGATGCGAGAGTTGGACTGTGAAAAAGGCTGACCGCCGAAGAATTGACGCGTTTGAATTGTGGTGCTGGCGAAGACTCTTGAGAGTTCCTTGGACTGCCAGAAGATCAAATCAGTCGATATTGTCGACCATAAACCCTGACTGCTCATTGGAGGGTCAAATTCTAAAGTTAAAGCTCAGCTACTTTGGTCATCTGATGAGAAGAGAGGAGTCGCTGGAGAAAGATTTGATGTTGGGAAAGGTTGAGGGTCGCCGGAGAAGGGGTAGGCAGCGAACGCGATGGTTAGATGGCATTCTCGAGGCATTGCAGATAAAGCTATCTGATGTTAAGAAGATAGTGAGAGACCGGAAAGCGTGGCGTGACATGGTCCATAGGGTCACGAAGAGTAGGACACGACTGAACGCCTGAACTGAACTGAACTGAATATATCTTAGTCACCGGTGCTTAACAAGACAAGCTCGAAAACCTTCAGTGATGAAAAACACTAACCTATATAGATAGTTTATGATGCGGAAAAGGGTAAGAGAAATCGGACAGAGGCAGCATTTCTGTTGCTTTTGTTTCCCACGTAATCTTCACTTCCTTCCCACTGATGCGTTGCTGTTCTTTCTTTTCATATGTGAGCGAACATTACGTGTATTGAATCAGCGTGCCGCCCGAAGGGCAACATCACCCGGAAGCATTACTCGGCTTGCACTAGGTGTAATGAATATGAATTGGCAGGTGCACTGCAGATCGAGTTTGCTGATGTCGTTCCTAGGAAGCACTTGACGAGAGTGACTGCGAAGAGCGCCAAATGTCTTGTCACTAACGATTAAGCGGAGAATAAGCAGGCTCGACCCAGCCGGGGTCATTGTTTTATTATTTTTTCTTTATCATGGTACTGAAAATTGCAGGAGCGAATCGGCGATGCTTGTTTTCTGTCTTTCTACGCCGAACGTAACAGGATTGGAGCATCAACGTAAACAGGCCAGTGTCTGTGCCATAGAAGCATGGGTACTTCAAATTATTTGTGTTCAGTTCATTGTCTTGAGGGGCCGGCCATCCGACTGGAGAATTAGATAAGGGGTAGGCTCCTGTAGAAATGATGTAAACATTGTTAAAAGTCATTTTTGAATAAAGTGATTAAGTTGCAGGAGCGAATCGGCGATGCTTGTTTTCTGTCTTTCTACGCCGAACGTAACAGGATTGGAGCATCAACGTAAACAGGCCAGTGTCTGTGCCATAGAAGCATGGGTACTTCAAATTATTTGTGTTCAGTTCATTGTCTTGAGGGGCCGGCCATCCGACTGGAGAATTAGATAAGGGGTAGGCTCCTGTAGAAATGATGTAAACATTGTTAAAAGTCATTTTTGAATAAAGTGATTAAGGATAATGACGAGATAAAAACACGTTGATGAATAATTTGGCAGTTTGAATGCATAGAGTATAGGGTTTTGAATATTTGGGGGCTGGGATTTAAAACATTCCTATGCAAAATCTACTACACCATTCGAGCTGAAATAACGTTCACAAAGTAGCAAAATATCGTCTACGTTATCTGATAAGTGATTCAACATCGGTACTTGCCTAGATTTTTCGAAATCTAGAAAAAACTGCTCTTGGCGGCGTGCACAATTTTCGCAGAAGAGAGTCGAAAAGCTATTTTAACATGGTGCGTCATCTGTCGGGCAGCGAGGCAAGCGCACCAACGGCCGGGATGGAGCTTGTCTCGCTGCTCGACAGATGACGCATCATGTTAAAATAGCTTTTCGACTCTTCTGCGAAAATTGTGCACGCCGCCGAGAGCAGTTTTTTCTCGATTTCGGAAAATCTAGGCAAGTACCGATGTTGAATCACTTATCAGATAACGTAGACGATATTTTGCTACTTTGTGAACGTTATTTCAGCTCGAATGGTGTAGTAGATTTTGCATAGAAATTTTTTAAATCCCAGCCCCCAAATATTCAAGACCCTGTATAGGCGCGACTCTTTGCCGATAGGACTTAAAATATGCGTTTCTTCAAACTTAGTGTTTAATCCTTGTCTGAAGTTGTCTGTTAACGCGAAAGCGTCATTAGTCTCACGTCGGAAAAAAAAGTTCACGTTTAACCCTACTAAACCTAGTTAGGCGAAGCGAAAGGGTTGCTTGGTTTTGCTTTTCTTCAACTTGGCTTTAAAAATGGGCAGGCATGAATTTCCAGCGATAAAACTAGTGAGACTGTGGAGTTGATGATACCGTGAATTACAAAAGGGACCACCTTATGCTGCAGCTGCCGTCATAGGTCAAGTGGTGGTACACCAGTCATGGACAGTATCGAAGATACATGTATCTTCGATACTGTCTTTAGATACGTTTTGTGTATCGGTATTAGGTATCGTGAGCTGAACAAGAATGTATCGGAGTATTGGTATCAAAAATACATTTTTAAAGTATCATGTATTGTGAAGATACTCGATACTAATAAAGACTTCAAATATTGAAACCGCTGTGAGATGTTGGGTTGACGGCGCTCGCTCAGATGGTAGTACAGGCCCTGAGACAGCTCCACTTGTAGTACCGCCTGTGTTCCTTACAAATGCCCCGGCCCCTCAGCGTCAAGCACAATTACAGATCCCCCCCCCCCCTTTTTTTTTGTTAAACTGAGGGAGGAAATTGTAAGTAGGTGCTCACGAGGTGCTTTACTTTTGAGCCCCGAGTGCGTACCATGAAGCTGTTAAGCCTTTAATAAACACACAGAGAGATATGAACAAAGCAGAAACGCAAGGCGAACACGCCGTAGGGATCACGCACACTGCTGTACCCGCTATTCCCACCCTTTGATATTCCACCCCCGGTCTCTGCGGCGTTTGATTATCGTCAAGCAGTTCCCTCAGTGTGCTGTCGGATGCAGTAACTTATGCACAACCCAAAACCCCTGGGCTCCGCAAGCCAGCTCTGCTTGGCGGCAAGAACACAAGCTTCTAAGGCCTCTGTCCACCACGAGGCAGTCGGCTAACCACGTTCTTGTATTTAGGGCGTTTGACGGAAAACAAATCCATCATTTGTAACCGTACAGGGAACAGGCTTCCACTAGACCTTTTTTCTCAAAAAAAATATTGCGTCCAAAATTTTATGAAATACACTACATGAAAGCTATGAATGTAATTTTCCAGCACAGTTCGAATAAGAAATTATGCGTTCTCAAACAATTTTTTTGCAAAAAAATTTGAGCGAACCTTGAATAATACTTGTAAAAATATCTCTATTATAAAAAAAAAAAACAAATATTTGTTTTTTGAAATATGCGAATTGATTAACACCATATTAGTCACTTTGGACTAATATGGTTGTATCTTTTACTTGTATTGTTTATCTACGACTAGCCGTAGTTTTTCAGCGCTGCAAGTCAACGTCGAGTTTCCTAGCTACCTCCAGGATGTTTAAGTCAACGCGGCTATGGTTCACACTTACAGGCTAATAAAATGCATCTTCATCTAATAAACGAATGCCGTGTGCTCATGTGCGTATATAGAGAGGCTCTTCTCACTTGCGTCGCTTTTCGCATGCCAAAATCGCGCTCTTTCCGGACTAAAAAACGTTCAGCCATTTTATTTTTCTTGTTTTCCGTTTAGCTTTTAACCATATGCTGATAGATCTTGAAAAGTTTGTTCTCGCTCTAATGGCAATATAACTGGTCAGTTCTCCAAACGCACGAAGGTTGCGCTTTCGTATTTGTATGTATAGCCAAGTGTTCACAGGTCGGTTCGAATGAAGAGCATTAGTTTAAAGAAATATTTCGCTAGGCTGCTTGCGGATGCAATCGCTTAACTTTAACCACGGCTTCAATTCAATGTGAAGTTATGACAAGAACAGCTGCCCAAAAAATAGCTCCGTGCTGGCGTAATTGTTAAGTAAAACTAATTGCTGGGCTAGTTGGTGCATTGTTCTTAAAAGGGAAGATAAACAGATTTGTTAAGCCCTTAAAGAACAACTACACTATAGGAATGCTCTAAAGATTTCAGATAGCAGGGTAAAATTTCGTAATGCCGCTAATCTTATTACCATCTTCATTATGTTAGAATTTCAGTGATGTATCGAAGTGCCGACGACACAGTACCGAGTATCTGCATCGAAACTCAATTTTAATCCTGCATCAGGTATCGGCATCGGAAATACAATTTTTCAGGGTATCGAATATAAGTATCGAAGATACTTTTTCGATGTACCTTGCCCAGCCCTGTGGTACACCATACGTGGTACCGTGGTTGAACTATAAAGCAACACTTTAACATCTGACTGCCGGACAGCGGATTGTAGGCTATCTAGTTCGAACGTATAGTTTTATATCAGCTTTACAATGTCCTCAATAATTGTAGTTTTGGAAGATTGGATTATAAGTGATACCTGACCGGTCGCAGTTTTCTAGCCACCTTGGCTTCGAGCCGAGCAGTCTCTGCTTTACGGAAGCCATAAGGTCGGTACGCCCAGGTTCGACACTGAAGCTGTTACTCGAGTTCCCCTATTTTCTTTTAATGGGAAGCTTGCAAATTGCGGTATATACGAGAAGCAAATTAGGCGCGCGCTTTTGCGTAAATAATACTTAGCTGCCATAAACCATAGGCAAACACGCGAGTTGTATTAAAGCGAAATGACCTTCCTGCGATATCAACATTCGAATGAATTTGCACCTACTGAAGCAGCTTTATCGGGAAAACATTTTCCTCCAGACTTGGACTTCGCGCGTGGCAATATATAATGCAGTTCTAGAGTGGAGCAAAGCCACATAAGCGTGTTTCTAGAGAAACAAAGGCCTGCCGTTGCTTTACGATACTTGCCTGTTTACTACAGCGCACGACTAGGATTAGATGGGCTTAATTGTCTTTTGTTTATTCTTTTAAACGGATAAACCATAATCCGCCACAAAATGTTGTCCGAAAGCCTCGCTTTGATGGAAATTTAAGCAATTAAGTAGCTGCAATCGTGCTGTTGGTAAATTGCGGGCAGAAATTGTCGGTGACCTACAATGTGGGAGCGTGGGGAGAGTTACCCCACCTTGCAATCTCCATAGCCTCCGCTAGCGCTCTTCATCACTGAGAGCAGAGAATGAACATCATCGATGAATGGTGTTATTATCTGTGCCCGTGAATGCAAAATATTATTGGCACAAACTTCAAAGAATAAAACAAAACAAGCAGACATACAAACAACTTTCTATGCATTGTTCTTTCTACAGGATGAAATATGCGACAGGCATCATTATAACGGTGTTATTGTGTGACTGTATATTAACGTACGCCACGCGGCCTCATACGTCCGAAACGACCAATAATCAGTGTGGAAAATTTCGCGGCCAAAATCGAGCAAACGAAAAGATGGCCATCCCTAAGCTAGCAACATACATGCCTTAAAACAGACGTTCATCGTATCAGCCAGCTATACAGCACGATATTTACATTAGGGAAAGTGTTCTCGACTTAATTAAAAACATTTACATAACCAGCATACAATTGTACTTACGTATGCCCGAACAAAAACTGCAACAGCGTTTTCAGCGATTAGTAAGTAACCCAAGTGAGACATCGCAAAAACTAAAAACCAAAAAGCGCTTTTAGTCCGTCTGAAGCGATTGACATAACTTTTTATTCGAAGCAAACTACAGCAAACTACGGGCGAATCCTATAGTCGGAGAGTTGTTTTTAAGCATGGCTCACTTACTGTGCCTTTCCGAAATTAATAAGTGATTACTATCTAAAAATTGCAAAAGTGTTTTCAACGAATGCCGGTTGGTGAATTATACACATACCTCCTTCTTAGCGCCTCCTACAGAATACTGCATATTCGCCTTGGTCGTTGACTCTCTTGGTGTGCCATTTCGATTGCCGCAACAACCACACAAGAACGTAACGTATTTAATCTGGTTTTAATTCGGACCTCTGACCCGTACATTTCCCAATGCATGGCGCGCGCAAATGTGCGAGCTGCGCCCAACGGTCGGATGCTGGAGCGCAAAGCTCGAGCTCAGGAGCAGCTCAAAAAGGTGCTCTTCACCCCACATTATAACCTCAGATTGCGCAAATTGTGAAACTGAATAAGCAAAACCTCATTTATACGTACGGTACGGCAAACAAGTCGCATTATGAAGCATAAAAAACAGCACACAAACAAGGAAGCAAAACTATCTACCATACACATCCATCCTCGTGAATGCAGGTCATGTCACTTCTCTTTCTTGTGCGGCAACAGTGGACTAGAATATAGACATTTTTTTTTTTTTTTTACCGTTACTGAGCATTTGTGAACGAGCAGCATGCCTTCGGTTTCAGGATATTTTACCCTCCCTTCCGCTGCTCCAACCGGTGCCACCACAGTCTGCCTCCTAAGAGAGTGACGCGACAACTTCTGGGCCGCTGTAGTGCTACGTGGAAAACTCCGGCGCAGGTTACCTATAGGTTCACTCGCTACAAACCTCAAAATCGTTAAAACACTGACGCATTTGATACAAATAATGCGAATGATACGTCCCGAACCACTCACGCTTTCAGCATCGCCGCATTCAAGGACTGTGGGTAAATTTAGACAAGCTAGAGATTTTAACTTGCACTGACATTGTACAACATACGGACCCCTGTTTTATTTGGACTCTATCAAAACCATGCCTCCGTGACCGTGTTCGAACCCGGGGACCCGGACTCGATAGCCAGCACCAAAGCACTCAGCGGTCGCGCTGGGTTCCTCATGATGGTATACAATATAAATCATATACCGCTTTTATGTAAAGGTCTCTTGTGAATAACTTTATTGCTCTTTATTTCTAATAAAACGTTTGTCTTTGAGACGAAAAATGTTGAAAACACGATGAAAATCAATAACAGTTATTGCCGACCTCAAAGCTTGTCTTATTGCTTTCTTGCAACTATTTTGTTAGCGTGGGCCTTTATTCTTCATTATAAAGCAATGTTTCTTCCACGTGTTCGTGGGCGATGCAACTGGACCGGCAGTTGAATGTCGCAAAGCGGCGGGACAGAACGCGAATACAAAGACTCGTAATGGCGGTGACCTGAAAGAAGCTCGTATCGCGTTTCACTCACACTGCGTTCGTTTATCTATACACCGCATTATAAAGCAATCTCCGTGCTAGCAGTAAAAGACCTTATACGTGGAAGAACTGACGCAGACGCAGAACTAACGGTGACGTAGAACAGGACAAAGATGTCACAGCAGCTTACCCTCGTGCGTCTATCTATGCGCAGCAGATATTTCTGAGGGAGTTTGTCATTTTCCACCACTGCAAGCAGCGCGTTTTTCAGTTTCCCTCTACCCAATCTGTATTTGTCACTCTTTTGTTTGCGTACCAGTTCTGTTAATATGAGCCTCTTATTATGGTCTAGAGACGCACGTTCGGTGGGACTGTATCGAGTTATAAGGTACGAAATATATGCATATATTTTCCAAAATGTCAAACCGAACTTACGTCACCAAAGGTCAGCCGAAGTGAACTCTTCTAAAGCCACAGAAACTTTTTAGGCAGTTTGTGTTAAAAGCCCGATTCAGTTGAGGGCGAGACGTTTGGACAGTACTTGCATATTTAGGGAGACTAAAAAAAATCGCTTCGCTTCAAACTATGCATGCATTCGTCAACAATGAAACGGGGTTGAACAGCTGAAATTTTTTTCTTTAAGTGGCCTCATGAAGGAATTACTCACGAATACACTGCTGCGGTCTAGGTTGTGGTACATGCTAAACGAAACGCACCGACACAGTAGCGCAAACAGCACATACCAGTGTCATCTACCTTTGTCATGTGTCTGCGAAGATCTGTTTCGGCAGGCTGAACAGGCTCTGCACGCTAGACAATAGACATATGGTTTGTTTAAAGAACATATTTAGCCCTTTGTTTCTTTTTAAGCTGGTTCAGGTAACGGAAAGAAAATTCGTTATGTGGGCGACAAACAGCCGAAACCGCCACTGGCGGCAGTTGCTCGAAAAGCTAAGCTAAACAGCAAGGCTAGCAGATTGAGGATAATCTCTCCCTCAGAGAAAGGAGAGGGCGGAGAGCGAGGTTTGTTGTGTGCTTCAACCACACATAACCAAGCGATTACAGGCATGAATATATAATGATCTATGCCCATCTGCGGCGACGCAAAGCAATAAAACGCTATCTAAATGTAAGCGGGAAGCATGGTGCAGTTTAATCTCATTAAGAGCTGTCAAATAGAAGACGGTGCAGATGATGGCCAAAAATATCCTGTGATGTTCGGCAGGTGGTCATATATATATATATATATATATATATATATATATATATATATATATATATATATATATATATATATATATATATATATATAAAAACGTGAAGTTTTTATATATATATATATATATATATATATATATATATAAACTTCACAATGGTGGGCACACAATATTTACGTTTCTTACTTGTAGACAGATCAGTAATAATGTTAACGGATGTCTTGAATTTCGCGCAGAAAGCGCAGGAATCAGTGTGACGGGTTAAGTCAGCCTCGCTACTTGACCGCAGTATTAACAAATAAAGATTTCAATGGGTCGCAGCCATATGTTTAATACAGTTTTTGATAGCGCAAACACATTTATTAACATTCTACTAACCTAAACATAAATCTACTAACCGAATATCAAACAAGGTATTTATTCTTTGCTTGTGGTATGCAAATTTACCGCTAATATTGTGACATGGGTGAAGGCGTTCGCAGCCCATAAATTTACCGAAGAACACAACTCAAGGTGCACTAAATGCGCAAAGCACAGGCAACCGCTGTCATACTAGATCAACGAGCACGGGGCAAGCATCAAAAACTTCGTGCGTGTCGTCGTCCTGCTCTGGGTTAATGTTAGTACACTGAATGCTTTCATATATTTCACATGCCTCTAAAGCTATTACCTGCGAAAGGCAGGTCCAAGGTTGTTCGCTCACAGCGCTCAGTTCAGTTCAGTCGTTCAGTCGTGTCCGACTCTTCGTGACCCTATTGACCATGTCACGCCACGCTTTCCGGTCTCTCACTATCTTCCTAACATCACATAACTTCATCTGCAGCGCCTCAAAGATGCCATCTAACCATCGCGTTCGCTGCCTACCCCTTCTCCGGCGACCCTCAACCTTTCCCAAAATCAAATCTTTCTCCAGCGACGCCTCTCTTCTCATCAGATGGCCAAAGTAGCTGAGCTTTAACTTTAGAATTTGACCCTCCAATGAGCAGTCAGGGTTTATGGTCGACAATATCGACTGATTTGATCTTCTGGCAGTCCAAGGAACTCTCAAGAGTCTTCGCCAGCACCACAATTCAAACGCGTCAATTCTTCGGCGGTCAGCCTTTTTCACAGTCCAACTCTCGCATCCATACATCACAACTGGAAAGACCATAGCACGAGTTATACGGATCTTGGTTGGCAGACAAACGTCTCTGCTCTTTACTAGGCGGTCAAGGCTAACCATTGCTCTCTTTCCCAGAAGCAGGCGTCTCCTAATTTCATGGCTGCAGTCTCCTTCCGGGGTAATCTTGGAGCTCAAGAAGAGAAAATCTGTCACAGCTTCCACGTCTTGTCCCTTGATGCTCCAGGACTATATAGGGCAAGACGCCATGATCTTTGTCTTTTTAATGTTCAGTTTAAGCCCAAACTTCTCACTCTCTTCTTGTACGCGCATCACAGCGCTATCGGCGATATATTTGTTTCAGGACAACTGGGTCGTTTGTACAGTCTCATTAAAACGGAAATGACGTGTTTTTGTAACTGATTGATCTTCCTGAGTCGGGGAGAAGTTCCGCCTCGTCAAAAAAAAAAAAAAAAAAATCTCAGCTTGGGGCTAACCATACGTAATATTCCTCGTCCAGGTCACTTCGAAAAGTTCAGCTGAAGTGTTCTGCATGCTCTTGTGGCGGTTCATTTTAAGTGGAGTAATGAAATACACAGATGCTTTCCCTGCAATCTTTTTCTCTTTCAAAATACTCAGCCTACGTAGTCATGGGAAAATAACTGGGTTGTTTTTGTACAGAGTGACATCAGTTCTAAGGAAAAGTGCTAGTATGTAATCTTTTAGCGGCAGAATTCACAGATTTGGTGCTCTCAAACTGTTACAAGTCTTAATAATTGACGAAAACATACAATGTTAAAGCAAATAATTCCAAGTTGTATATTCCAAGATGGGGACGCAGTCTCCAGACAGGCATATAGAGTGATAGAAAAGAAAATGTTCAAGGGTGACATGAATCTGCAATGTACTTGTTGCTTTGTTAGTCTGTAAATGAATAAACCTAACTAGTAATCATGACATTCGTCAAGCTAAAAAATAGCGTCTTGAAGGCATTATTACGTCTTCTGATATATGCGTGAGAGGGAAGTAGTGCAAGGTGCAGTGAACGTTTTTCGAAAATCGCTTCTGAAGAAGAAAACATTGAAGAACAAACTCTTAGGGGTGGCAGACGTATTCGATGTAAAAACATTTGTAGATATATTATTATATAACGCTCACTAATTAGCTTTCCAAATATCTTAATTAGACGGCTAGAATGGAGAGCTCGAAGCTGTGGAAAAGATGATGCTGTATCGCATTTTCGAACGGAAGAAAAGCTCGCCTTTGCTTGAAAATTAGAACGCGTTTTCCTCCACAAAAGCGAATCAGAGGGAAATAGATAAAGCTTGGTGGAAACGCCCGATACGAAGTCCACGCGCTATTGAACATTGCCATATACATTTTTTATTTGTTACCTCCGCAGCTTGGTGCAAGAAACCGGCAGTCATTGCCAGCTACATTGTCGTTAACGCTTCTTTTTTTAATTAGCAGAACAAAAAGATTTGCTGTGGTTGAGCTAGTGGTTAAACCTGGAGTTACGCGAGAGCAATGTGAATGGCTATGTTTAGGTTCGGCTTGAAAGCAAAGACTTGGCTTTTGCACATATTAGTTTACTCTATGGTTTCATCTTTGTTATTGTTTTTTTTTTCTTTGTACGTTAAAAAAGGAGCCAGGATTTCCCAGATGACAGCACGTGCCTTTTAGAGCAATCTGAAGTCTACGAGGCGCTAGGCAGATAACTTGTTTGCGGCACTGCAAGCATTTTTTCTACAAAAAGAAAAACGGCAATCACCTTCTGCGTCCCTCTAGCTCTACTTTTTGGTGACACCTCTCTCAAAACTTCTTGCCAGGATAAATGCGTCTGCCTCATAACAAAAAAGCTGCTTCTATGCTCCTTGCTTTTATGTAGTGACTCTCATCACTGCATCATGATGAAGTGGTTGCGAACTCAGCAGAGCTTTTCCCGACTGTTCTTGCCTTTGGTTTAGGAAGCTATCTTCTCCTAAAAGAATATACCTACAGGTGTCTGTTTTTTGTATGAATGTTATCCTGCCTAGTTCATTCAAAATTCATTAAAGATTCTTGGTGCCGCCGCTTTGTACATGTGATGCACGCGTATTACTTTGTGGCGACCATTCTTAGCCTCAGCAAAAATAGACCACGCTTAGCCAAGCATTCTAATTTAGAATGGGAGCTTGTCAAGCCGGCTGACATTTGCGGCACGAGCTTTCCGACTGTGCCAAGAAATCAGCCAGCTTTACTGATCCGTCCTAGTCGGCTTCCCACCACGAATTGTTCAGAGAAGTTTTAAGTTTGAATCATTTTCGTGCAGGCTCCGCTTGACAGCCCGTGCATATTTTCCTTGATGGAGTAACAATGAAAAAATTAAAGAGTTCTAAGAAACTGCCCCATATGTACGATTACCTTAAGCAACTTTTCATACTCCTTGAAAACTCTCCAGCAAAATAGTCTTCCTCCGCTCAAAGCCCATGTTTCTGTCTGCTATATAAAATCAACAGGAAGAACCGCGCATTCAAAACACCAGTTGGGATTGGTAAAACACCCAAGCACATTCAGGGCCTTAAATACAGGCTGACAGCTGTGGAGATCAATAATAGCCACAATAAATTCACTGTTCTACAACTGGCCCAGACACTTTGTTTAGGAATCGGCGTAGAATTTAGCCTTCAGGCACTCAATTAGTCTTTCGTATACTTTAGCAAAATTGCAAGCAAAATTTCATCTCTGTTCTCTTCATGGGTGAATTATCAGGTGACAGGCTACAACTGCGAACAGAACGTGAAAACCGGTTCCGGCGGCCCCAAGCGGCTCTGTAATTACGAAACGCAGAGAGGTACAAAAATGCTGACAGGAATTCGCTCCTCGTGCTGCCTGCTGTGCTCAGCAAATGTCGCTTTAGCGCCTGTGTTTAAAACCTCCACGACAGCCGAAATTCCGTTTCTCAGCTGCTGCTTGAATTGTAAAATAACCTACTCGGCAAGTGTTCCTCGACACTGACATCGAAGAGCAGGAACATTTAATTTATTTTAGCCGTCAGGAAATAAAACATTTGTCTTTTAGTCTTACTCCTTCTCTGAAATATTCTACCCTTTCGATATATTTAAGTTTCGCACGTAGGCATTCGGTACCGTGCACATGCTTCTCGCCTTCTGTTAATGTAATATATAGAGCGCCACGGCTGTCGCCCTCGGCTATAATGAAGGTCCGATCTGTATGTGTCGTTTTGGATTGCATTGTTATCGCATTTTTATTCCTTAATTGTTCCGCTTCTTCGTTTGTGTTTAGTACTGCTGTATTGATGATTCCTAGAATTCCTAATGGTCGTAGTCTCGTGTATGTTATGATCGGGACTTTTTTGTTAGCACACCCACCGAGTCTCTTTCCGTCATTGTGTACGCATGCATGTCTCTGCGGCCCTGCATATAAGTGTAGTATGCTGTTTCTAGCGCGCTTTTCAACGCTCCATATATGCAATGGACATGACGACTTTTTCTCTTGGGTGCTCCCCACAAGAAATTCCCGCTATTTGGAAGATCGATAATGGAAGATGAAGAAAGATGGCTCTTGTTTCTGTCCTGTCATCTGAACCATTTGCAGCTATGCTAAAGATATTTTGTTATACTGTGGTTATATTAACACGTTTGTCTTCTGGCCTCAAAGATCCGGACTGGTCCCTGGCGTTTTGACAGTTCGGAAAAATGGAGCATTACAGCCATATCTTCAGGTCTCCGAGCAATAAATGTACATCAGAAATGAAATTTCTCTTCTCACATTTCCCATGTTACGTAAGATGGCTAATGTTCACCTATCGGTTCTACAGTGGACGACACCTATTTGGACAATAGCCCTACTTCCAATTACTACTTATAATTTCAGACCGCATATGCAACTGTGTGCCAGCACGGTTATTATCATTACCACCCCCAGCAGCAGCAGCAGCAGCAGCAGCAGCAGCAGCAGCAGCAGCAGCAGCAGCAGCAGCAGCAGCAGCAGCAGCAGCAGCAGCAGCAGCAGCAGCAGCAGCAGCAGCAGCAGCAGCAGCAGCAGCAGCAGCAGCAGCAGCAGCAGCAGCAGCAGCAGCAGCAGCAGCAGCAGCAGCAGCAGCAGCAGCAGCAGCAGCAGCAGCAGCAGCAGCAGCAGCAGCAGCAGCAGCAGCAGCAGCAGCAGCAGCAGCAGCAGCAGCAGCAGCAGCAGCAGCAGCAGCAGCAGCAGCAGCAGCAGCAGCAGCAGCAGCAGCAGCAGCAGCAGCAGCAGCAGCAGCAGCAGCAGCAGCAGCAGCAGCAGCAGCAGCAGCAGCAGCAGCAGCAGCAGCAGCAGCAGCAGCAGCAGCAGCAGCAGCAGCAGCAGCAGCAGCAGCAGCAGCAGCAGCAGCAGCAGCAGCAGCAGCAGCAGCAGCAGCAGCAGCAGCAGCAGCAGCAGCAGCAGCAGCAGCAGCAGCAGCAGCAGCAGCAGCAGCAGCAGCAGCAGCAGCAGCAGCAGCAGCAGCAGCAGCAGCAGCAGCAGCAGCAGCAGCAGCAGCAGCAGCAGCAGCAGCAGCAGCAGCAGCAGCAGCAGCAGCAGCAGCAGCAGCAGCAGCAGCAGCAGCAGCAGCAGCAGCAGCAGCAGCAGCAGCAGCAGCAGCAGCAGCAGCAGCAGCAGCAGCAGCAGCAGCAGCAGCAGCAGCAGCAGCAGCAGCAGCAGCAGCAGCAGCAGCAGCAGCAGCAGCAGCAGCAGCAGCAGCAGCAGCAGCAGCAGCAGCAGCAGCAGCAGCAGCGGCAGCAGCGGCAGCAGCGGCAGCAGCGGCAGCAGCGGCAGCAGCGGCAGCAGCGGCAGCAGCGGCAGCAGCGGCAGCAGCGGCAGCAGCGGCAGCAGCGGCAGCAGCAGCAGCAGCAGCAGCAGCAGCAGCAGCAGCAGCAGCAGCAGCAGCAGCAGCAGCAGCAGCAGCAGCAGCAGCAGCAGCAGCAGCAGCAGCAGCAGCAGCAGCAGCAGCAGCAGCAGCAGCAGCAGCAGCAGCAGCAGCAGCAGCAGCAGCAGCAGCAGCAGCAGCAGCAGCAGCAGCAGCAGCAGCAGCAGCAGCAGCAGCAGCAGCAGCAGCAGCAGCAGCAGCAGCAGCAGCAGCAGCAGCAGCATCGTCATCATCATCATCGGCTGGACCATACCCACTGCAGGGCGCTCTCCTATTCTCCTTTGCTACCTGCAGTCACTTGAGCCCTGCGAGTTGCTTCACCTCACCCACCCACCTTATTTTCTGCTGCCTCCTGCAACGCTTACCTTCCCTTGGAATTCATTTGGTAACTCTTAGTTATGGACAGTTATAGACGTTTAGTTATGGATGGTTATGAACACGGGGCAAAAATAAATTTCATATTCGCCTCTTGATTTCTTTCTTTCCCATGGTTCCCCTTCCACCATGTATGGTAGATATCCGAGCATCACTTGGTTAACTTACTTGATATTAAGTTATCAATGCGAAATAATAACTTGGCTATGTTCACAGATTTCTGTCCGCTGACCACATCCGCAGACCGCCTTCGCAAAATCGTGTCCGCAGCAGTTGTGAGTAATTGAGAAGTGGTAGAGGTTAATCAGTGGTGTCAATAGATAGAGGGTGACGTAACGTTGTTGCCGAAAAGAAACTTAGTAGTGGTTTAACTCTGGTTAAGCCCAGTTGAATTGCGAAAACAACGACGGAAGCTTCTTTTGCCTGCTACATTATTCCTCTATTACGCCCTATTCAGTGTAAGGTGCTACAATATTGGGGACACTTAAGCTCATCATTTAAGATTGATTGGGAACACCTAAGCTTATCCTTTGGGAGTATAACGCGAGAGCGCAAGTTACCAGCCTTCTTCTTCTTCTTCCTCCTCTTCCTCGGCTGTTCAATGTCAAGCGTGGCGTCCACCGGGGATACGCGACGGCTCGAAACCTGGCGCAGTATTCCTTTCGCCGTGGCTACACGAAGGGGTGAAAATGGAAATAGTATTGCTTTCCCGATAAACATTTTGAGAGACACGTGCATATAATTGTGCATTTCCCGATTACCCAGTATGCAGCCGCGCCTACCTATTCTTCTAACTCACACCCACTGCTTTCCCATTTCTTCGCAGTAATACGCGGGGACGACACCAGCCGGCACCGCCGCCTTATCTCGCCGACCAGGTCTCGAGCGGCGTGGTGGTGACGTGGGCATTTTTTTTTTCTGTTCTCTAGCATACTTCACCGCTTGAAAATTTTGGTGACACTTAGTTAACTTCTTTAGGGGTGCCTTCTTATGGACTCCGACCCCATTATTTGCTTTCGTCTCCGGCTCAACTCACTTATCGTATAGTTTCTTTGCTGCACCTCACTTAATCAGTCATGTCTTAGTTTTCAGCTTTGTTATCTCACAGGTACTCTTCATCACCGCACAGTCGCAACCTACCATTTTGGGTGAAGGGCGGCTTAACATGGATATACGTCCCAACTTTAAACCTGCCGTGCAAACGTGCCTGCGTGACCTAACCGTAGCTTGTCTGAGTCGGGATCCTAGGGTCCTACGTTCGCTTCCTACCCCACCTTCCCTTCAAACCTAGCCGCCCGAGTTGGCAGCCATTCACATGGGTAGCAATCCGTTATTCTTCTACGCCTGCTAGTCAGGTCCCCTGCCAAATGCTACCTATCAAAGGTATGATGGTGGCGTATCGCTCGCAAATTAGACGACTACAACACTCAGGTAACAGAAGAAGGAAGACCAATGATTTAATTTTGTGAATTGGCCTACAATGAGAAGAAAAAAAAAAACACCCTTTGCTAAAATATAGGCCCATCACATCGTCGTTGCATAGGGTGTTAATAACCTGTGCAGAATTGGGAAAATACATGTGAGTTGAGTGACTGGCTGAAAATGTTCCGAAATTCATGCTGGTTAGCCGACAATACGCAGTCGTCATCAATAAATAAGCTTACGGCATTATGGAGGTTCAGTATGGCGGGCTTTACGGGACTGCGTGCTTAATAGAGTAATGAATCTAAATGCGCATGCGCAAAACGCTAACGGAGAGATAGCGCTAGGGTAAACACACAGTTTTCATTTGTTAGCTTTCCGGCCTACGCATACTTAGCGTGAAAATATGGCGGCCTCTTTCTAAGCGAGAACCGCTAGATTCAGCTTAACAAGGAGTCGTTGAACTCCTGTTTGTCGATTTCACCGGAAAACACTGGTGTCTTTGCCTTTCGACGTGACTGACCTTGCCTGGACGACGAAGTTGAGGCTGCATTTGAGCACAGTTTCCGAGATGCACTCCCGATTCTGGCCTCCCAAGGCTTTATATGGCCGCCATCGGATATATGACACCGTCTGCAACTGCTCAGGACAGTGCACAACAGGCAAGAGACTTAAGAAGTGTGTTCTGAGCTTTGTGACACTATGTTTTGTATGTAAAGAAATGAATGCTGGAATCTATACAAAATCATTAAACACTTTTCAGCATTGCATCTTATCTGAAGGAAAGTGTACGCGTTTACGCGCTCGTTAGTTAGCATTCCTTTAACCGGATGTCACTAACTAGCTTACGTTTGTTATTCCGCACAACTTTTAGTCGCTGAAGCATTGCTTGGGATTCTTGTCAGCGGAAATGAGTGTTGC